>NC_067398.1:96803053-97435553 GCF_016432865.1 Antechinus flavipes | reverse complement strand
TGTATCTGGCTTTAGGTTCCTCTGAGCTTTTACATAATCAAATCAATATAGCTATGATTCACCCTCTGGCAACAACTGCTCCTTGCAAGTTTGCTGCTGCTTCTTTCGTGGCTAAAGAGAAAATAAATAAATATCTGGAAAGAAACATTATAAATCTGTAGACATTGATTTGTTGGGTCTTAGTTCTTACTTTTTTAATTGCCCAGCACACACACACACACACACACACACACACACACACACACACCACATACAAAAGAGTATATGGCCGTTCATGGTCAGAGAACGAGGTGACTTTGTGTTCCCCAATAATTCAGCATTGTTTGGACATTCAGTTGGAAACATAATCTGTGCCTTCTTCAGTGAAAGCAAAAGTGCAGACAACATGGAGGCTTGTCTTTTAAACCATTTTATTTTTCTTGCAACTACCTTCTCCCCTGCCCCCCATTTTTGTGAGTCTTCTGCATTCCAAGGGCAGTTTTGCTTCCTGACTCTTATTTGGAGCCATCCCGGAGTTCTTAATAAAATGATGGGGGTTGGGGGGGAGTGTTCCAGTCCTCATCCTGCTCAGACAACAGATCCCTTCACACAGTCATTTCCAAGGGCTCCCTTATCCTGGTGACAGCTGTACTGGGCTCCAAAGAGAATAAAATATAGGGGTGGGGTGAAGGGAGTAGATAACACATTTTTTTACTTGAAAGTAAATTCCAGCATTAACCCAAAAGATCTGGCTTCTTTTCAGACCCTTTGCAATTCACACAGCAGTAGAAAAAATGATTGAATTAGGAGTCCAAGGAGCTTGGTTCAGACCCCAGCCCCACAGCTCACTCCCTCTCGGGCAAGTTATTTCATTCTCTTTGCACCTCAGTTTCTTCATCTGTAAAATGTGTAGGGGAAGGCAGTGCAGTGTTAAACCAGATAGCTATAAGAGGTCCCTTTTAGCTCTAAATCTATGATCTTATGAACCTCTTGAGCAAATCTGAAACTTCATGTTGGTAACTTATAAAGGGCAAAAAAGCAACTTTTGGAAACCCCTTCCCTAATGCTTGTTATCCCTTTTGTGTAATGGAAAGAGAGGGCTGGGGAGAAGAGAAAGAGAGGAAAAGAGAGAGAGAGAAGGAAAGAGAAGAAAAAGAGAGAGAGACAGAGAGACAGAGAGAAACAAAGAGAGAGATCCTTTGCAGAGTAAACTCAAGGAGGAGCTGATGCCTTACCAACTGTGATTTACTTTTTATGTACCAGTGGGGAGTGATGGGGGGGTTGGGAGGATGGGGAAAGGAGCTTCTAAATACCAAGCCTCTGCCCAGTGGAACAATACTTCTTTGAATCAACACTGACCACACGGAAATAATAGGTGATCTCTCTGGTCCATAATCCCTCGTGTTTGTGGTAAAGGTGTTGCCTCAGAGGCCTTCAGAAATTTCCTCTCTGGTAAATTCTATCCAACTAATCACGGGGAGATTTCCTGCTCTGCAGTCCCTATTTTAAAATAGAGCCTAGTCGTACTGGGTTCATGGCTATATTTTATCCTTCCCCACCTCTCAGAAAAAAAAAAAAAAGAAAAGAAAAATTAGAAATGATTATAGGGACAAAGCAGTCAAGAAATTCGGCTCTCATTATCAGGTGGTGCAGAGGCCCCAGAAACCCAAGGGATCCACAGTTATTATAAAAATAAAGTGGCTCCCTAATTATGAGATATATCTAATTACTAAAGCCACCATTGCCAAAGCCACATAATATATAATGATAATGCTTTGCTCCTCAGAGAAGCCGTGTGAAGTAGCACAGAGAAAAGGGTCCCTCCCAGGTAAACATTTGCCATAAAACCATAGCAGACCATATTGGGTTAGTCTTGCTTCCATCCAACGCACTCAAATCTCTTAGAAAACCTGTCAGGATTCTGACTCTTCAGTCAGGACTACCCGTGGCACAGCAGTTCTAAGAGGGTAAAATGCATAATTCTGCCCCTGAGGGCCTTTTTCCAAGGGTGCATACATTTATTCGATATTCAAATTTCCCTCTCCAGAAACATATGCAGGCTTTTCCTGCTATTTGTAGTGCACCCGATTTGTGACCAAATAATTTTTAACAAGCTTTTCAGCCTAATTTAGAGATTGATATTAACAAAAAAAGGGAGGTATGAGAAATCTGCCCGAATGAAGGCAAGAAAAGGGGGAAGGAGAGGGAACACGACAGTTAGGTAGTGCTATAAGTTCCCCTCTCATTAGAAACTTTCAAGCAGAAATTAACGGTCAATTGTTGGGGATGCTGTAAGGGGATTCTTAGGTATAAATTGAACTGAAATGGACTCAAAGATCATTTTCAATGCTGAGAGATAATGATTCTTTGAAATCCATCTTCTTCACCTCCACGTTCATAGTACCAACCTTTTGACAATAAGATTTACCTTGGATTCTGAGTTTCTTTGTTACTTTTTGCTCTTTATTTTAAAGAAATTTACAATTTTTGTATCTTAAGTGATGTTCTAGGGCAGGATTTCTAGATTTTTTTTTTTGTATTGGGGATCCCTTTGGCAGTTCTAATGAAACCTCTGAATCCCCTTTGCAGAATAATCGTTTTGAATATCTTTGAAGGAAACACCAAATTTCAAATAGAGGATAATGAAAATAAAGATGATTTTTTTTCTCCATCCAAGTTCATGAACCCCTGAAATCTAAGGAAGTGGGGGAGGGGCAGACAGGATAATACAAAGATAGGAATCTCTTTGATAAGAATATTCATTGACTGATTGATTCCCTTAGCAAATAGCTGCATTGAGGTTTACTGTGTGAGAGACAATATGCTATCTAAACTTGACTTCCCTCCCAGGGCCACACGTAGTACTCTGCAAGTGGTAGGCTCATAATAAACATTTGGTGAATTCAGTTGAATGACTATGGGAAAATGAATCATAGTTTTTTTTTTTTTTTCTCATTTGAACCTGTGGGGCAACCAAGCAACATCTTAAGACTTTCTAAGTGTCATCTATTTATGCACAATTCTCCATCGTACCCACTGACACACAAACATACAGATTCTGACACATATATACTTTCTCACTAGGAAAAAAAATTGGAAAATACACTAAAAAAAAATCTAATAATACTTACTTGAGGCTTTTAAACTCCTTGGGGGTAGATAGATACAAGGCAGTAAACCAGCAGAGGGAAAGAAAAACAGTTAAAAAAAACTAATAAAAAAATCCCATAGGAAGGAAATGGGAAAACCCCCCCCCAAAAAAAATGGAGTTAAATTGTGTGGTTGCTATAGCTGCCTTCCTGGAAATGAGGCCAGGAGCTGATAGTGCAAAGCACTTACATTGGAATTATTTTCTAAACAGATTTTAAGTGTGTATTTTTCACATATTTTAACCTTTCTCAAAACTTTCCTGGCCAAAAGCAGTAAAAAAAGAATTCTTTAAAAAATCCTACACTATTAAAGTTAAATTAGGGCCTATGTCCTCAGAGGGATGCAGCTGGGTTTCTTCTGGCAACAGGGGAGAAGTGAGAAAGCAAGAGGGACTTCCTCCACTGTGTTGATCTCAGGTGTTTGCTTCTTAGTGTTTGGGGAAACACTCCACTAGACTTGGCCTTCAGCTATTACCGCTGTTGGGGGCAGTGAGAGAAATTTTTAAAAATAATGAAGTGTACACATATTGAGAAATGGAATAAAAATTAAATCTTCATGTTTCCAGAACCAAAATGAAAGATTAAAATAAGTTTCCATTTTGTAGACCTCGTTAGGGGGAAAAATGGAAGGCAGGGGTCAGGCGTGGGGTAACTCCTTGGGTGCCTGCCATGAGGATTGGTGATAGGAAAGATACCCCAGTTTTATTTAAAAGAATAGGCTTCAAGTAGAGCCAAGCTTGATAAAACATATATGTTCACAAATCATCACTAGTTGTAGCCTCTGTAGTCACCGGAGGTCAGAAAGGAGAATTGGAGAATTTTGCCATTTTCAAAGGTAAAAACAAGCAAAACCAAAATAAAACAAAAACATCTTTTAATGAAACGAGTTTTAGGTGACAAATTTGAAGATGATAGATTTATAGTTGGAAGGGTTCAAATCCTACCTCAGACACTTAAAAAGTATCAGAAAATACCCACAAAAACCCTAGTGTTTCTAAACTGAATAGTTACTCAAATCTTCTTGTCTCCAGTTGGATTTCAGTTTTTTTTTCTGGAGTCGCTTGGGGCTTGTCAGAAGAATTGTTTAAGATAAATGTGATTAAAGTATGGCCATTGAAATTTTTGTATTATTTGTTTTTTCACTGCTGCCATCTTTGTTACTTTCCCATGTCCTTTTCTCTTCAAGGAGATATCTATAAGTACTGATACCATAGATTTATAGAATTTAGAGCAGGGAGGAATCTTGGGCGTCATTTAGTTCATTTAGGTAAGAAAGCCAAGACCCAGAGAGTTTTTGTCTAAATTCTCATAGGTAAGAATTGACAGGACCAGGATCTGTCCCCAGGACAGCGTTCCTTTTGCTAAGCCATGCTGCCTTTACTAATTGGCTTGAAGGATCTGAAGCCCAACAAGAGTTTTGGCCCAAAGGTTGTTGCAGTTGGTAGGAGCCTATAACTAACAGATGTGTGTTTGTAAGAACAGAACAATCGGAATGTCTGCTGGTGAAACCAACGCTCGCGATTGGAATCTCTGCCTGAGCTGTTTGGACATGACCAAAGGAAACAAATGTTTGACAAAACATCTGAAAACATCTGTTTTATTTTGCTTGTGTGGATGCAACCTTTCTGGCCTGAGGTGTCTGCTTTTGGCGGAGATGTGGAATGGAGGTCTGTCCCAAATATGGTCAAGACATATCCTCCTTCTAACAAGAGCAAGGGAGCCAAATTCCAAGTTAGGTAATTACATTTTGCCTGTTTAAACCCTCCAGCATGAGTTTCAGCTCATTATAGTTTTCTTTTTCTCTTTTTCCCCTGGAACTAAAGGACTAACATTCAGTGTTTGAAGTGAGGGGAGAGTTGGAGGGAGGAAGGAAAGGAGGGAGGAAGAAGGGCTGGGCAAGAACTACATCTTGAGCTTATCTTGAACCATTTTGCCCATTTTTCCCAACAAGAAAAACTAGAATCTCATCATTTCCTTGAAATAAAATTATCTTATATACCTATCCACTATTTTCTCCCCCTGCCATACTGCCAAGTGAAGAAAGGAAAAAAGAATAGAAAGAATTCTATTAATATTTCTTTATCACATACTATTTTCAAGGCATTGGGCTGGATATCAGGGAATGAATACAATCAAACAAGAAACAGTCTTTGTCTTCAATGAAGTTCATTTTTCAGACGTGGAAATTGAGGCACAAAGCAGCTAAGTCTCTTTCCTCTTGCTGAATAGTGAGTTAGAGATAAGACTCAAACTCCTCCAGTATATGAAGGAGAGTAGCCTGAAATAAAGCTAGAAAGGTTAAGTGGCTATAAAATTGTAGAGGGTCTAAAATGCCAGACTGAGAATAAGTAGAATGCTTTTAGGTTACTAAAAACTGTTCAGGTGGATTCAAGACATCCCCCGAAAATGGTCAATTTGGATTCCTATTCCATAAACTGCCAACATTCACATGTACTTTTAGAGCAAATAGGTCCTTGTCTGGTGGTAGTTGTTAAGATGAGATGCTCTGTATGATCTTGGCCAAATAAGCCTGAAGAGTTTCTGGTCCTCAGGTAGATAGAATGCCTTGTAAAACTTAAAGTATTATATAAATGCCAGTTAATGTTATTTTTTATTACTACTATCAAATCCAACCTTCTCATTTTACAGATAAGGAAACTGAGGCTCAGAGAGATTAAGTGTCAGGTTACTTAGCTTGTTGGAAATGGCTGGGGCTGAACAAAATCAAAGGCCTATGGACTGGACATAAGGGTTACTTTCCAGTGCCCCACCCCATTCCCCTGCCTCTAGGCTCCTAAATCCTGATTGTTCTCCACATTTCTTTCTCCCTTTGGTGATGAAAATGGGATGTGGTGTCAATTACTGGGAAAAATATACAAAGACCTAATGGCTAATCTATTCTTCTAAGTATAAGGAGGACTACTGCACCTAAGAGACCAGATCTAATTGTATAATAAAATTCAAATCATTTCCAGCAGAACAGGACAAGCAGTATCTGGTTGGGGAGGAGCAGTCACTACTTCTTCCCTAGACAAGGGAGCTGTGAGCTGACCCTGGAAATTGGTTGTGGGTAGAATCAGAAGAAGGCCTAAAGGGAGTTAGGAATATGGCTGCTGGGAGCAATGAGGAACTGTAAAGCTGTTGTACTGTAAATAGTATCTTCTTGTTTTATGTGTCTCGGTGGTCGTGGTTGTTTTTCCAGCTAGAATGTCTATGTCAAAAGTCTAACCTTGGAAAGAAATCCACAGCACTGTTCCATAATATTCTCTCTCTCCCCTCTCCACCCCTCACCCCACCACTGATGTTTTGAAGGGAGTTTGTGGGCTGTCCACCCATCACAGTCCCTTCAAAACTGTTGGTAATTCATCTTTTTTCTTTCCCCCAGGTGTATTTACGCTTTGTCCTTAGTTGGGGGGGGTAATTCAAATGCTGCCCAAGATAGGGGTGTTTGGTTAGGTGTCCCAAGTGGGTTAAGTATATAGAAGAGGGATGAAAAATTGGGAAAATGCATCAGAAAATCAGCTTTTCTCTAGATACTGATGCCTGATCCATCTAAGCTTGTATAGAATGCTTGCAGCCCCCCTCCCAACAGTCTACACATAAAATGAATGGCAGCTTTGAAAGCCACCAAAAAAGCCAAACCCTCTGTTTATTTAAGCTTAAAAAAATGCATCTGGGAATAGAAGTCATTGAGTTATAAATGAGCTCTCTCCACCCTATTCCCTCCCCCCACCAAAAAAAATAATTATAATAAAAATAATGGCACCATATTCCCTGATAAACCAGTGCCAGAAAAGCTCTTGGGGATCAAGTTTTTGTCAGTCCCCAGCTTTTACCAATTTAAATTCTTGGCAGTGTATTAAAAAAAAAAAGCATAAGGTATTTGAGACTCCAATCCCTCAGGTACTAAATCTAGTGTTTCCTGGCAAGAGATGAATGTCGTTGGAGTTTAAACCTAGCACCATCGCACCAGATCTCCATGGCTGTTCATATTTATACTTAACAGACAAATATGTCATTCTTTCAAGATCCCTTTAGAAAGCCAATTTTTTTTCTCACATGTTCTCTCCCCACCCTGATAAAAATGAAGCCGGAAAAAATGCTAGGATGGCAGCTGACAGACCAGCATGGTAGGTTTTGAAAAGTTACTGGGGATGCTCTTTTGGTGCCCGATTTCCCTAACACTGTTTAATTACGTCAGGCCATATGTGTAACAAAGAAGTCAGTACCCAGCCCTCTGGATACTCTGAGCAAGAGGGAATTGTGTAGCTCATTAACAACCATCCCTAGATCCCCTTAAATTTCCTTTGTGCTTAGTGGATGGATTACTATCACCTGGGAGGATTGGGGAGTGCAATAGTCACCAATATTTTTCTGCCCAGAAACTCCATTTGGCATCTAAATTTCAGGTTTCTCTACCAAGTGAGCAAGTGGATATATTTTTAGACCCATTTCAGTTTTTATGAAACTCAATATTTTCTTTTCTTCTCCTCTTCTTCCTCTCCATTACAAATAGTCTTCAGTCCCAGTCAATTTTTTTTTTTTCCTTCGGGATATCTTTTAAGTCTTTCTTCTTACCTTTGTCTCTACTCTCACCTGGATATTCAAAGTACTTTCTGATCCCTAGTCCCAAATATGAAGTATTTGGGTCTTTGAGCCACATATGAATGTAAGAAATAGGCTAGTTTTTGCCTTGGCAATTGATATATATATATATATATATATGTGTGTGTGTGTGTGTGTGTGTATATATATATATATATATATAGAGAGAGAGAGAGAGAGAGAGAGAGAGGTTTGTCAAAATTCCAGTCACTTCCCCCGCTTTACTTACAACAATAATAACATTTATATAGTATTTTAATTGCATATGAAATCTCACAATAGCTCTGAGAACTGGATGTCATTACAATCCACATTTTACAGATGTCAACATTGAGGTAAATAATAGTTAAAATGACTTGCTCAGGGTTGCATATCTTAATAAATGTCCCAGACAGGATTTGAACTCAGATCTTCATGATTCCAAATCCAAAGCCTTATGGGGCAGCAAAGTGCATAAAAAAGAATAGGAGGCTTAGAATAAGGAAAAATTGTCTTCTGGGTTTCAAATCTGGCCTCAAGCACTTCACCGTGTGACTCCGGGCACTTGACCCAGTTTGTTTCAGTTTCCTTTTCTATAAAATGAGCTGGAAAAGGAAATGGCAAACCACTTCATTATTTTTGCCAAGAAAGCACAGAATAGGGTCATGGAGAATAGAATATGACCAAAAAAAGGACCACTCAACAACGAATGGAGCATTAAGTGGCTACCTACTCTCTTCCCTCTAAATCCTCCTCTTAGAAAATCTTTGTCTCTTCTATCTTGCCATCCAGCAAATCTTACCCAGTGCTTTAAAATGCAACTCAGGTCCCGTTTCTTCAATGGAGGCATCTCCAGCCAACACTGTTCCTTCATTCTTTGAATTCCTTTAATGCTCATTGTTAATGTCTCACAATTTTCCTTATTTTTTCTCTGGTGAGTCTTATGTGTTATATGTTTTCTATCTTCTATGAAATTATATGCTTCCCAAGGACAGGGCCTATGGCTTAAAAGGTCTTTTATACCTCCTACAATTCAAATTAATTGAATCAAAAGCGAATGAATTTCATCAGTATTTCTATATTGAATTGTCGGCTTTTCATTGCTTGTTTCATGTGCCTGCCAAATTTCTCCTTTATCCTATTTCCTTTCCTGTGATAGCAGTATCTTTGCAGATGCAACTATATGTATGTGTGTGTGTGTGTGTTTACATATATATATATATATACACACATATATAAATGAATGTATCTATATGTATGTATATATGCTGCATATACTGATAGTTATAAGGGTATCATTTTTATATTGGGTTTTTTGAAATTTGTTAGCACTTTTCAGCTAACATATATGTGTATATTTAGATATACTTTTAAGCTATTAAAGCTTTAGGCTACAGTAGACTTTAGGGACATCCTGTGTTCTCAATATTTTATCAGTGTCTTTGGGTTTTATACCAGTCATTTTTAGATGTATTTTCATGACTTTCCACTGCTGGGCAACTTCTCTTGAAAGAAAACCAACTAAACAAAACCATAATTAAACAACACGGCACCCATCCCTAGTAGTACATGCAATGTTCCCTGCCCAATGTCCTTCCCCTTCCCCACCTCAAGAATGAAAGGAAATATATTATCCCATCTCTTCTCTTAAGCTAAGATTCACTTGTCATACTAATTTCCAATTTTCCCAGCAATTTTTGTCAAATAATGCATTCTTATCCCAAAAATTGGGGTCTTTGGGTTTGTCAAACACTAGATTATTAAAGTTATTGGCTTTGAACCTAACCTATTCCATTTATCAACTAGTCTATTTCTTAGCCAATACCAGATGGTTTTAGTAACTGCTGCTTTATAATATAATTTTAGATCTGGTACAGCTAGGCTGCCTTCATTTGATTTTTTTTTTCATTAATTCCCTTGAAATTCTTGACCTTTTGTTTTTCCATATGAACTTTGTTGTTATTTTTTCTAGGTGATTCACTTGTAATTATACAGCATTTGACTTTGCTTCATTGTCCTTGTCGGTGATTACAGTATTAGAGTCATTGTAGTTATAGTATAATCTTTATGTTTGTTGTTTTCTTGGTTTTGCTTCTTTTATTCTGCATCTGTTCATAAAGTCTCCCACTATTTTCCGAATAATTTAATTTGTATGTCTCATAGAGCAAAAATATGTCACAATTTGTTTAGTCAATCCTCAATCAATAGGCACTCATTTTGCTTCAAATTCTTTTCACTTGCCCAACATGGGTAATTATCTCTTAGGTCCTTCAAGTTCCTGACAGGTAATGAATCCACTATGAGAATTCTGGGGGGAGGAGTTGTTGGTGGGAGTGCTTTGAGGGTCAAAGGATAGATTAGAATTTAGAAGCACCATGTTTATGTGTTTTGGTTACCATAATAATAACTTTACATTAGAATAGTATTTTATATTCATATGGCATATTTAGCATTCAGTTAGTGCAGTAGATAAAGTGCTAGACATGGATTCAGGGAGACCAGAGTTCAAATGTAGTTTCATACACTTGCTAGCTGTATGATTCTGGGCAAGTCACTTAATTCTGTTCACCTTAGTTTCCTTATCTATATAAGCTGGAGAAGGAAATAACAAACCACTCTAGTATCTTTGCCGAGAAAACCCCAAATGGGATCATGAATTTCAATACAATTGAAAAAAAAACGACTGAACAACCACAAATATAGCATTAAGTATCTACCTACCATCTTCCAACTACATCTTCCCCTTTAGAAAATCTTTGTCTCTTTTATCTAACCATCCAGTAAATCTTATCCAATGCCTACAGAGGGCAAAGAGTTAGTGCTATATAAATGCTTATTCCCTTCCCTTCTATTTCTCACATTAAAGTTTCCAAAATGTTTTATATTTATAAGCTCATTTTGATTCTCACAACAATCTTTTTTTTATAACCCCCATTTTACAGCTAAAAAACTGAAATTCAGAGTTTTAGTGACTTGCCAATTGTCCCATAGCTAGTGAGTTGCTACAAAGAACATTAGGTTCAAGATCCATCTTGATTCCATGACCACCATACTATTCTACAACTTTCTACTTTCAGTTAACTATCCTCTCAGCAGATGAATAAGTAGAAAGCTGGCTGAGATGTGGTGAGGGGAAGCAGAAGCATTCTTTCCATTTAATAGAGAGCTATCTGTAAAAACACAGCTTCTCTCCCATAAAATATAAATTAAACAAAAGCCTAAATCCTATGTTCTCTGGATTTCATTTAGTCTTCTCCTAAGATCATGCTTCTTTTATGTAAAAAGAATAACTTGTAACCTATTGATCCATAAGAACTCTTTATGGTGGGCACCTATGGAGCCATGAGCTCTTCCCATATAACTTAGTCTTAAAATCTAGGATTTGAAAGGAACATTCAAAGCCATTAATTCAACTCTGCCCTGAGAAAGAATTCTGCCCTTTCTACAAAGTTTCCTATGAGTAGTCATCCAGTCACTTCCAGTGATTGGAAACTCATGACCTCTCTGAGTCAGATCACGATGCAATGGATTCCTAGATCTGTCTTTATAAGATCTGGATGCAGGATTCTTCAAAAATAAATTGGGTTACTTTGGAAAGTTAGGGACCTAGATGCAGAGTTCTTCAATATAAATTGGGTTACTTTGGAAAGTTAGAGACCTAGATGCAGAGTTCTTCAAAAATAAATTGGACTGCTTTGGAAGGTTATGAGTTCTACCTTTCAGAAAAGCTGGATGAACACTTATTGGATATAGTATACCAAATACTGCATTAGCATAATGTTTTACCATTGGCTCTCGGGAGGGGGTGGGATGAGAGAGGATATCCAATTTCACAAGACACATTTTAAAGTTTAACCTGAATTATTAACATTTTCCCATCATTTAAAAATCTACAGTCAACAAAATGATAAATCAAGCCCTAATCTGTAGCATATGTTGACTTCTGAAAATTTGGAAAATTTAACAATCAGCTCTCAAGGCATTCAAGCAGGTTCCAGCACATCCCTGGTTCCACTTGTGTGATGCTGGGAAAGCCATTTAATCTCTCTGAACTTCCTTTTCCTTAACTGTAAAGTGAGAGCCTTAGCCAAGATGACCCCTAATGTTCTTCCCAGTTCTTTCTCTGCAATGCTATGTACAATTCCTTTGTCAGAAACTTTTTACTAACTGACTCTGCAACTTCTACTTATTTTTCCTAATTCTGACTTCGGAGGCCAAATAGAACCAATGGAGCCCTTCTTCCATAACGCCTCTTCAAATACTCAAAGACAATTCATGGCGCTCTCTAAGGATTCTTTTCTCCCAGTTATACACCCTCATATTCTTCCATTAGACTTACCAACTCTTTTGTCCTTTTGGGTTTCTCCCTTTGGATGTATCCTGGTTTGTCTATGTCTTTCCTGAAATATTACAATAAGCATAATCCTCAAGATGTGATCACGGCAGAGAGCACTCTGAGACCACAGAGAATCATTTACCTCCACCTTTGTCTTATAATGTAGTTAGTTGCACAGCATAATAGAGATCTAGCATATTTACTGTACTGGGATTTAATTTTTGTTCTTGTTCTTGCCCAAGCTCTTTGCTGGTCCTAGAGCCAAGTAGCTTCTGGATTTGCAAATCCTGACAAAAAAAAAGAAAGGCAACAATCACTTTGGGGATCTATAATTTTGTTGGTGTGTAATTCTCTCCCCCCACACAGATTAGCCAGTCTTCTTGAGCTGCCATTGTCAGAAAAAAAAATGTATTCCTTACTGGCTAGCCATCTGATGATGGGCCATACATCGCCAGCCCCTCGCTCTCTGATGGCAAACACATATTCCATCCCTGGGTCTGGAGTAAGAGCTTTGTAAAATTTGGTAGGCCCTGCTTGAGTTTGCATTCCTCTGGCATTTCCTTTTAGAGCCCAGGATCACTTCCACAACATGGCAAGGCATTCATTCCTATGTGAGCCCCTGCTGATGTGTATGTTTTTTATTAAACCGACTAGAACTTATACTGGGTCCAAAGCAAAGACATTTAATCAAATAATATAACAAAATAGGTCATGGGAAATATTCCTCCATACCCACTGGATTACACTTCCACTGGTCACCGTACCCCCTACCAGTGGTGGAAAGGGAAAGCAATATGTATGTACATGAGGCTGGGAAACTACAGAAAGGGGCATGCATGTAGGAAATGTGGGGCAAGCACTGCACAAGGCTGAGGTAACAGTCCAGTACAGCTGGTGATGTCAACAGTGTTACTCTTGGCTAGACATACCCACTGAGTCATATTCTTCTGGGCTGCCGTTGGACGCTTAATGTCGTCCACTGAGACACGGTTTCTTCCCAGAGTCACTATTTTCTCTTGCCATCTACAGGTCTTTACCCGCAATGCAGCTATTTCCCAATATGGAGAGAGCTCTGCTGACTTGTTAGCTTGTTAGGCATTTTAAATCTCCCTTTTAAGTTCTGGCTGTCTCTTGGGGAATTTCTCAGTCTACACTCTTATCTGAATTTTGATCTGAAATTCCTTTTATTTCTTATCATATTCCAGGGCCACTAGCCTGGATTATCTTCAAATCATCCTGGAGACTTCACTTAGCAAAATTGGAACTGAGATGGAGGGATTCCTTTCCATCCCCGATTACTGTAAAAAATCAACTCTGGAAGGAGTTGGGTGAAAGGAGCTTTGCTCAACTTCCCATCAGCAACCAAAATTGCCATACTCACTATGGTAGAATGTTTTAAAAATGATGATGGATAGAGCATCAGCCCTGAAGTCAGGAGGACCTGAATTCAAATCTGGTCTCAGATACTTAACATGTCTAGCTGTGTGACCCTGGGCAAGTCACTTAACCCCAATTGCCTCGCCAAAAATAAAATGATGATGATGATGATGATGATGGTGATGGTGATGATGATGATGATGACGATAATGATGATGATAATGATGATGATGATGACTGGCAGGGGAAAGATTTCATTGTGCCCTAGTAATGTCTGTGGGACTATTCTTGACTTCAAGCATCACATGAATGAGTAAAGTTGATTCATCTAAGGACAGAACTTGGCTTTTCATTTCCATTGGGTTTCTACAATTCCCAGAGATCGACTTTCCATTCTCTACATCCATCAAGGGGATGAATGAAAGAAGTACATGTAAAACAGATGGGGGTGGGGCAAGAGCAGCAGCAGATTGTGCTTAAGGAAGGGACTCAAGGAGAGTGGTTATTAAGGGGGCAGGGGAAGGGAAGGAGGGAGATTTGGGAGAGGGTGCATTATGAATATGCTACGTGATATTCAGCTCCTTATTGATTAAACCCATTTGGTAGACTGCTCATGAACCTAATAATCAGATCCTGCTTAAGCTTGAGCTTCCCCGGTAATTGACTCTCGCATATTGATTAAGATGTTGTTGTGTCCCAGTATTTCTCAGTGGTAATGCAGCTGAGAATGGTGCTCTTCTCCCGGCAGGGCTCAGCACTCACTATACGGCTGTCACCACGCTCGCTTTAATGGATAAAGCTGTCATCCTAAAGCTGGAATGTCTTGCAGGCACAAAGACGAAATTAACTGTTCAATAATTTATGGGACATGGAAAAAACTTTACCCAACAACTCCAATTGATTGCTGTAAGTGTTTTGACTGCACTTGCCTGCTTTGCATAAAGTCAGCGACTTTGGGCAGCCTGATTTTCACTCAAGGCCATTTCCTGGCCCCTTTCAGAATAAAAAGTGGAAGAGTGTTTATTGCATGCCTGGGATGGATTAGCTGGTATGAAAAGTACTAGCAGGTAAGCTCTGATGTCATCCTTTCCCACTTATCCCCCAACTTATGGGTCATCCCATGGGTTTAAGGCAATGAGTTTGGCAGACCTTGTGGCCAGGTCACCCAGGATCCTGGTAGAGCTGATAGCCTTGGTCCGAGTGGGACCGACCACCAGGCAGCCACCCTCCCCACAGCTCCCCCTCCTCACTCTTATCAGTGGCCTGCTTTCCCCTTCCCCTGCACCAGGTCAGAGCCTCCTGGAGAAATAGGCTGTCAGTCACACCGAACAGGGCGGTAGTTTTGGGTCACAGACATAACACACATGTTTGATAGACAGGCTGGGTATCATTAAAACTGACCTCGCTTATTATCTGGGTTTTGATTAAATAACAACCTACCTCACTTATCCCACAGGTACCATGAGACATGCTTTTTTTTTTTCCCTCCTTAATCCACTCCCTTTGTAACCTTGACAGGGTAAAAAAAAAAGGGGGGGAAATCAAGGTAACAAACTCATAATCTGCATCTTTTCTGCATAGCTCAGCCTTTTAAAAATATAATAATATCCTTTGAACATGTCTTTGTTTTATCACAGATCTTTATTGAAGTTTTAATCAACGTGAACAGCTGACAAAATAGTAGATTGCAGATACTCTTGTACATTATGTATCCTCCTTGTGAAACTGGGAAAAAAATCATAACATTCAAAGAAGAGAAAATAAACATTCCAGTTTAAAAAATAAATGAATCTCGCTAAATGGGGTAAATCATCTTGTAGCTGGAGAAAGGCCAGCAGAGTGGCACAGGGACAGCATCCATAGAGTTTGGAGTCTTATTGAGATCATTACCATAAGATAAATAACCATCTCCTTTTGTCACCCACTATGAATGTAATCAATACTTCAGGCCCAATTCCAAAGACTCCTTCTTCACAGGGCCGCTGCCAGGGGCCATGGACCAGACTAACAACTCTGTCAGGAAGCAAACAGGCTGCTGCCTCCATGTCTAAAGTCAAACATGCTGATCTAGCCAGTCTTTATTCCACCTACAGACACCTTTATCTTATCCTATTTTCTCTTTTTCCCCCATTGACTCCCCGTTCCTTTTCTAGTATCTGTTTTGATCTCCTCAACCATTTTGAAGCATCATTATGAAGTAGATTCTCTCCTTAGTGCCCATGTAACGTGCCCAAAAGTATCAATAATGTCATCCGAGGAAAGGAGGAAGTATTTTTATTTCTCCTCTATCCTCCTAAATCTCCGATTTAGAACTCAAAGTAACTTTAGAAATCACTTCCTAGTTCAACCCTCCTCATTCTACAGATGGGGACTTCAGAGAGGGGAAATGATTTGCCCAACATTCCACAAATTCAAAATCTAGTTCTTTCTTCTATATCATTCCCATGACCTCTTGTCTAAATCAGGTTTGTGACTGAGGAGAAAAAATTTTCTCCCCATCCCCTTGTCCCATCACATAACTACAATATAAATAGAAAAACCATAACAAAATAATAAAAAACTCATCCTTTGACATTTTAATGACCAAATTTCATCCAAAATAAGAGATACGAGCAAGCATTTCTTCTTGCTTCCTTGGAAAGGTAAAGGACAATGAATATGGAACATCACATGTAATGGTAAACTTTTATTTGTTGATTAACTTTACTGAACTATTTTTCTCTACTTTGTTATAAAGATGGTTCTTAGGATGGAAAAAATTCACTAGGAAATGTAGGGAATATAAAATAATAATAGCTAATGTTTAATACTTTGAGATTTATCAAACATTTTATAAATATCTCATTTTATCCTTATAATAACTTTTGGGAGGTAAGTACTATTATTAATCCCATTGATAGATAAGGAAACCAAGGCAGAAAGATAGGAAATGGCTTCTCCAGCTAGCAAGTGTTTGAGGCTAGATTTTAACTTAGGTGTTCCTGACTTCAGATCTAGCACTTTGTCCAATGAATCATTTTTCTATCTCTGGAAAAAAAAATACATTTTAAAAAGTTTTTGATACTTGACAATAAGTATATTTCCTGAGACGCTTTCCCCTGTAATGTCAAGAAACTAGAGTTAAAGAACCAGCAATAGCCACAGAGCAAACTGGTAGTGATGCCACCAGAACCAATTTGGCAAAATCTTCAAATGAAATGAAAGATTGAACTCAATGTATATGTATTGGAGAGAGAAGGTGGTGTGAGGGAGAAGGAGCTGTACTAGGAAATAATTGGTATGAAAACCAGAAGCCATCAGTAAAGTCATTGCCATTGTTGCTGTTGTTATTTTAAGGAAGCTTGTGAGGTAGGAAGTACATATTATCCCCATTTTACAGATGAGAAAACTAAATCAGTCTTAGCTTTGCAGGAATGAAGCTGTGGAAGAATTAGAACATTACAATAGAGTGTTGACTACTAGGTCTATATACCAAAAAGATCATAAAAGAGAGAAAAGGACCCACATGTGCAAAAAATGTTTGTAGCAGTTCTTTTTGTAGTGGCAAGGAACTAGAAATTGAGTGGATGTCCATCAATTGGAGAATGGCTGAATAAGCTATGGTATATGAATCTAAAGGAATGTTATCATTCTGTAACAAATGATGAGCAGATAGATTTCAGAAAATCCTGGAAAGAATTACATGAACTAATGCTGAGTGAAGTGAGCAGAACTAGGAGAACATTGTATATAATAACAGCAAGATTGACTTATCTCTTCTCACCAATGCAGTGATCCAAGACAATTCCTATAAATTTGGGATGGAAAATGCCATCTACATTCAGAAAGAGATGTATGAGGACTGAATGTGGATCAAAATGTAGTATTTTCACCTTTTTGTTTGTTTGCTTGCTTTTTCTTATTATTATTTTCTTTTTTGGTCTTATTTTTCTTGTACAATATGTTTAGAAAGATTGTACATGTTTCGTTTGTATTGCTTGCAGTCTTGGGGATGAAAGGGGCAGGGAAAAAAACAGAATATAAAATCTTACAGAAATGAATGTTGAAAACTATCTTTACATATATTTGGGGAAAATATTATTGAGAACTTGAAAAAAAAAGTAGAGTTTTGATTTCTCACTCTCCACCTTCCAGTAGAATATATAAATGCCAACTCTACCAGTTCACATTTATGTATATGGTACAATGGATGGAGCACTGAGGTTAGAGTGGAAAGATCTGAGTATAAAGCCCATTCCAGGCATTTATTTGCTAGGTTACTGCAGTCAAGTCATAAAACTCAGAGATTTAGGTTCCTACCTTTAAAATACGAATTTGTATTGAATATGAACTAAATATCTCACAGAATTGTTATAAGGAAACGATTATATAAATCTGAAGTAAAACCTTGAAATGTGGATGGTTATCACAATAGAAGTCCATTCTCCTACTCACTACTTTTACAGAAGAAATTACAGACAATTAAATGAGAAATTCTCCCCTTTTTGCCCATTTTATTTGGTAAAATGTCACCCTTTATGTATGATTACATCTATTTTGATTTTGAATTCATTTGTAAATTCCCAGGAAATAGGGAGGGTTTTTTGGTTCATTTTGGTAGAGTTCATAGAATCATGAAATTTTGATTTGGATGTATCTTAGCAATCATCTGCTGTCTCCAGGTCTACAATCACTGATCTAGATAGTCTTTATTCCTTTATTCCAACTATGGGCACCTTTATCTTGTCCTGTTTTCTCTTTTTTTCCATATTGGCTTATTTTACAACTGAAGAACCCAGAAAACAAATAAGATCTGTCCCATATAACACAGGGAGAAAATGACAAAGATAAGATTTGAACACAAAGACTTTAATGCCCTTTCACAGGACAGCTATGATAACTAAAGTCCTTACTTCAAATATCATAATTTTGTGGGTATTTTCTCTGATGGTGCAATTCCAAAATTCTTTACCTTTAAGTAGATTGTTTAATATATCACTATATGTTTTTTTTTCTTGATCATGACTTAGTATCCTATGCTAAGGTGAAGCTTGCTCTTAATAATACTACTCTTCAAAAGCTGATTCAGGAGTAGATTTGTTCCTAAAAGCATTGTCTGAAACTTGTACTCCCCTGCCACTGGCTTCAAGAACCCAAAGCAAATTCCATTCACAATTATTAAAGATGTTCATACACAGAAATGATGAGAAAGGCAACATGGTATGTTGGGGAATAAAAACCTAAATTGATGATCAGAAGATCTGAGTTCTAATTCTGGCTTGCTGAAGAATCTTTGCCAATTCATTTAATCTTTCTGGACATGTTTTCTAACTAATAAAATGAGGAATTTGGCTCGGATAATCTCTAAGGTCTCTTCCAACTCCAAAGTTGTTTGAGTTTCTGAAATAGGTCAGGACTTCAACAGTCTTCTCAGGAACCTACCAGATACCATAAAATATAGAGTTTCAGCAAGATTCCCATCCCAGTAGGAGCTCACTAGGCAAATATCTTATTTGTTCAATAAGTGATGACCATAAGTTCATGATCACAGCACTACCTTAAGTATTAGGAAAGGGTTATGCAAAAATTAGAAAATACAGTACTTACCTTGAGGACACTTACCTGATTAATGGAGAAATAAAATATATTTGATAAAACTAAAGAATAATTACAAAGTCAAGCATGTATGATGGTTTATTGTCATACAAATAGCAGAGGTGAGTGCTGAAGGAGTAGAAAGTCAAGGAGAGATTAGGCTCTGTCATTTAGGGAAGGAAGGATTTTTGGAATGAGTCTTGATGTGGATCTTGAAGGAAGAGGGAGATAAAAGATGTCATGGATGAATTGCGAGAACATTTCAGGTGAAGACAACCAAGACATGATGCAAGAATAGAATGGACATTATCATAGCTAGAAAGACTATTGAAAAAGAGAATAGATGAAAAGCAGGCAAGGAAGGTAGTTAGGTTGAATTTTGATTTGTTCTCTTAGAAAAAGCTATATGTTCCTGCTTGGAAAATGACAAGATAATAACAATATTTGAGAGTGATTATTTTGGCAGCTAAATGAAGAATTGACTGGAACATAGTAAGACTGGAGCCAGGAAACTGTCTAGAAGGCCAGTTATCCAGGGATGAGGTTACAAGGGCCTGGAATAGGGTAAGATCCTGAAATGAAAACAAAGGTTAAGTTGAATTATCAGAATTTAGTGGTTCCTTATGAGCCTGAATGACCCTAAAATATTATGGAAATATTCATGTCATGCTGGCCATCTTGGCAAAAAGACGGGACTGCTTCAGGGAGTAATAGGTTTCCCTTCAATTGAGGCCTCTGAGCCAGGGCAAGATATCCAGTTTGGGGAGATGTTATAGAGGCAACTCTTGAACAGGTAGGATTGGATGAACTTCTGATACTCTGTCATTTGATAGTTCTGTGATTCAGCCAGGAGAGGCAGAGCTAGGCCAGGGAAAGACTGAATATGGAATAGTGATTTTGATTCCTCTCCCATCTCTAACTTCTCAGGGAAAGTTAGCATCCCTTGCCCCTGGAAGATCAGCAAACATTTACCCTTGTGGGCTCTCTGGGGAATTGTCCCAAGTGCTATCTAGCTCATCTCCCCATGTTTTCACCTGATGTCCATGTCCCTCTTTCCAGGTGTGGAAATGAAAATAATTCATTCTGGGAACCATGATAAAAGTGGAATTAAATAACTGCACTATAAGATACACCTGCACACTAGTGGAACTGGGAGTCACTTAAATTTAATCTCTCTGACTTACCTTAACTCCTGTCATTTACACCACTGGTTTCTTCAAAGAGCAATGAATGGCAAGACTAAGAAATAGCCCCAAGTGGTCACTTTTCGGAGGGACTCTGTGTGGGAGCTATCAATCACCTGTAGTTCCCCAGTCCTCATCTCCAGAGGGAAATGAGGTTTGTTCTGTACTTGTCACAGAAAATCAAGCTCCTTTTTCCCCCTTCTCTTGCTCACTATTTTGTCAGTCAATTTTCAAGAAGTTAAACTAAAGTTAAACCAAGGGTTCTCTGGGGTCACATCTGTAAGAAACACATCCATTTCCACACAATCCACACTCCAAAAGGCAAAGTCAGAAACTGAAAAAATGAGAAAGAGGCGAATAATAAATCCAAGTGGAATGGCCTATATTTGCTTTACTCCCTTCAAGGTGCTAATCCAGTGTTATTGAGAACATTCCAAAAAGGGGTCCCAGATGGAAACACAACTGTACCAGCCTTCCCTGTCTTGATATACTACGTTTTCATTCATTTCCCCTTTGAGAAGCTTCCCTCCAATTCCATGACTAGACTAGAAGGCAGTTGCTGCTCTCCAGTGCACTGGAGGGAGCAGAAGCTTAGCCTAAGCCGGCAGCTTGGGCAGAAGCCGCCAAGACTGGTAATGGCAGTACCTTTGTGGGCTGTGTGCAGCTGCTGCTGTTTTGCTGCCTTGGCTATGGCAACGAGTAGTGTCTGTTTGAAGTCCAGTCCTCAGGAAGGAGACCCATGAGGGCTTGAGCTGGGCCTGTCTGGATATCAAAGTCCAAATTAAAAATTTATTCCAGTGTTTGAAAAAAATCCTGACCGAAAACTTCATATGGATTTTAAAAAATCTCCCTTGTCTCTTGAGTAGCTCCAATTGAGGACTTGAGGATTTATTTCTGAAAGGGGGGTGGGGGGAAGGCTCAAATAGTTCTATAAACTGACTCAGGTCAGATAGTTTTTAGCTAAATCACCATGAGGCAAATATTCTGTGAAACCATCCTGGGCAACTGGGAGGCACTTACTTTTCGTTCTTTCTCATTCTTACATTTGTAGTACTTTTTTCTCCCCCTTTCTTGTTGCATACCAGGTCACCTGGCTAGGTACTGCTAGGAGCTGCCAGGCACAGAGTGGGAGGGAGAACCATTTTCCTTTCTCCACATCTGTGGCACAGAAATGCAGAGATGGAGAGATGAAAAGCCTGGTGCGATCCAGAATAAATAAATAATCCAATAGAAAAGTGGGAAGCCTAAGAGTAATTAGAAAATCATAGAAGAACGGGTCAAGAAGATAACTGGGGCAAAAGCAGAACAGCTCAAATAATGAATAAAGGAGCAAATAATAAAGTCAAGCAGAGGGCTTTTGTGTAGGGCCTTAGAATATTTGGAATCATCTTTAATCTCTGCCATATAAGAATATTCTCATCTTCACGTGTTAGAGCAGAAGACCCAGTTCAAATCCCACTTCTATTTGGAGATCATAAAGCCCTTTCAGGGACCTTAGTGATCATTTAGTCCAGGGATTCTTAATCCTTTTTGTTTTATAGATCCCTCTGGCAGTCTATTAAACCATATATTTTTAAAATTTATAAAAGATATTTTTAGATTTATAAAATATATTTTTATTTTTAAGATTTAAAAATTTATATTATTTTTTAATTTATAAAATTAAATTAAAAGGAAGGCAATTATATTGAAATATAGTTAAAACATTTTTTCAGAAACAGAGACTCCTGATTAAGAACCCCTCATCAGATTCAACAAATGAGGAAATACTTTGCCCAAAGTCACACAAAAGCTAGAATTTGAACTTCTAACTATAATTTCCTTCCTGCTTTGTGACTCTGGACAAATAATTTCATATCTTTAGAACTGTTTCCTTCTCTATAAACGAAAGGGGTTGAAAATGATGGGGGAAATATTAATAATGAAGATAAAACTGAAAAAAGCATCTTGGGCATATTTTTTGATAGCTGGTTGTTAAACATTTACCAGCACGTCCCTGAATCACTCAAAGTTCTCCAAGGTCCCTTAGAGCTTTAAATCTTATGATTCACATCACAGCATTCAGATACTTTCTCATCCTGTGCAACACTCACTGATGTTTTACCATAAACTCCCAGAGACAGTCTACCCAACTCACTGGAAAACTTTCCTTCCTCATTCTTTTTATATCTTTAGGATATCAGCACAAATACCAAAAGGAAAAATGGGACATTCATAAATGGAGAAAGAAAAGTAAGGCAGGCTTGAGAAACTACGTCAGAAAGATAAATTCCTAAAAGAAAATTGAAATGGATGTTTTAACATCACATGGAATAGAAAAGAAAGAAATATACAGTAAAGAGATGGAAATGATGTATGTAACAAGACCCAGTGGAAAAGATGTTTACCAAGGCACAGAGATGCCGCAGGGGTAATCAGAAGTGCCTCTGTTGAATTTAATAATGCCCCCAATCAATTTGTTGGGATTGACAAAAAGGGACATTTTGTGCCTTGCTTAGGAGAAGAGGGCATTGCTGAGAAGACAGAGTGAATTCTTCCAATGTAAGTCCCTTGTGGGGAGTGGGGGAAGGAGAGGATGGATTTGTCTTTCTTTGTAGTCTATAGGAATGAGAATACCCTTCAGTCTTTATTTTTTTCAAAGTTTTTGTATATCTTGGAATTCTATCTGGAGAGTGTTTGGGGAGGAAGGCATGGAGCCAGGGGGCAGCTTCCAGCCATAGCACATGGCTGTATGGGAGACAAGCATTGACTGAAACTTGAAACCTGTGATGACTCCAACTTTTCTGTTTCCTTTTATGAATACAGGTCAACAATTAGTGATCCTTAGAATTAGACATTGCCAACCTAGCGTTATCTATTAGTTGAGAATTCTTGAGTCTCAAAATTGAATGACAATTGCCCAGAAGAAAATTTCCAGAAGGAGAGGCAAGATGCCAGGATCACCCTGATTTTGGAGGACTAGGGAAAGCCACTTCCTCTGGCTGGGCAGGAGCTCTGGACCTTGTCAATTCTCTGTGATAATGTTGGTGAATTAGTTAGTGCAAATTCAAGATGGTATCTGGTTAGTAGTCCTATAAAGTCATCTTTACCTTCTAAGAGGGTATTATCCCTCATATATTGTAGGTTTTTTGGGGGGAGGGAGGTGGTCAGGGGTTTGGCACCTTCCCTGCAATCTGGAAAATCCCCATAAAAATTTTTGGCCCTCTTTTCATACCAGAGAAGAAGTCTGTATTATTATGGCATTAAAAATAAAACATGTTGATATTATATAATACCATACATGTATTCTGTGCATTTCTGAGTTTCTGAGCTTCCTCAAAATTATCCAAAAATTCCCATTTAGTTTCTAATGCCAACCAACTATATCTGCAAAACTGCATTGGGAAAGTCAAGATGGGGAAGGATAATTGTACAATACAAATAATGAACTAAATGTTTTGTGTTTGTTATACATATTTGCTCATATGTGATTTTTGAGGTTTTGCATCTATTACATTTTTGTGGGGTGAAATGAAGGCTTTCTCAGACATCCATATTGTACATTGAGTGTTTCTTTGTAGGAGGGTAACAAATCACATATTACTTCTGAGCCTCAGTTTCTGCAGTTATGAAATAGCTCTAATAATAAATACCTTATCTCACAAGGTTGACATGAATTAAAATGTATTAATGTCATATAATGCTTCTGGGTCTCAGTTTCTGCATCTGTAAAATAGCTCTAATGATAAATAACTTATCTCACAGTGTTGACATGAAGATGTAATGAATTAAAATATGTAAAACGCTTTGCAAGCTATAAAAGCAGCATGGAATTACTAGTTATCATTATTAAGTAGGAGTAATGGACAGATATTACAAAGAGGTCAATTTTGACTTGAGGCAAAGAACAAGTTCCTAACAATTAGAAATTTGGAATAGCTCTAATTTATAGAGTAAATTGAATTGCCTTTGGAGGTATTATGTTTCCTTCTTTTTGTAGATCTTCATATAAAGGTTGAATGATTATTTGGTATGTATGTTTCAAAAACAGCAACTAAGTGATACAGTGGGTAGAGCATGGAGTCAGGAGGACTGAAGTTCAAATTTTATTTCAGGCACTAAATTGTATGACCCTGGGCAAGTCACTCAACTCTGTTTGCCTCAGTTTCCTTATCTGTAAAATGAGCTGAGAAGGAATCACTTCCATATCGTTGCCAAGAAAACCCCAAAATGGAGTCATGGAGAATCGGACATGACTAAAATGACTCAACCACAAATGTTGTTAATGGGGTCCTTTATCAGTATGGGTTGGACTAAATGGTGAAATTCGGTGATTCTTTGATTCTGGAATTGTATATAAGGTAAGAATCCTTTCTAAGCTCAAAGGAGCATGAAAAT
Organism: Antechinus flavipes; assembly: GCF_016432865.1. NCBI lineage: Eukaryota > Metazoa > Chordata > Mammalia > Dasyuromorphia > Dasyuridae > Antechinus > Antechinus flavipes. The sequence goes on along the minus strand of NC_067398.1, from coordinate 97,410,993 downwards.
GATAAATCTCCCAGAATTAGGTTATGATGTCGGGAGGCTGTGAGGGTCTGATATGATTAATTGTAATTATCATTTATAATTTATAATCATAATCACTTCTCTTCTAGAACATCTTCATCATCTTTCACTTTAGAAATGCTCTGGTTTCCCAGTAGACTTGTGGGGGAGGTGTTATTAGACCCAGACAGTTAAGCCAAGATAAGAGGGTGGGCTCCTCTGTAAACCAGGAAATATTTGCCAACTGAGCCCCTACTCACTCATAGTTGATACGAAAGCCTTGAAAATAAGCATTCAATATTTGTCAGATCACACAATTTGTTTATTACATTGTCCTGTCTCAAAGATAATGCTGGTAATAAAATTAAGTCAATTAACATAATTTTACTCATTTATGAAAACCATGCTGACACATACTTTGCCTTATGGTATAGGAGATTTCCCAGAAAATAAAAGGCATCCAAATCAAATTCTTATAAATGAAATTCAATTTGAAATCTATTAGATTTTTATTTAGGGGGAGGCTGTGACAAATCAAAAGATCATTCCATGATTAAGCTGTTCCTTAATTCCAGTTTTTACTTTTGATGTTTTTTTAAAGGGGGAATCCCAGCAATGTTGTTATTATTGAGTAAATTTTTTTTTAGTAATGTCTAACTCTTTGTGACAACATTTAGGATTTTCTTGGCAAAGATAATAAAATGATTTGCCATTTCCTTCTCATTTCATTTTACAGATGAGGACACTGAGGCACAGGATTAAGTAACTTGTCCAAGGTCACACAGCTACTAAGTCTCTGAGGTTGCATTTGAACTCAGAAAAATGAGTCTTTCTGATTCTCAGTCCTTTATTTTTTGCTTTATTCACAATACCACCTAGCAGCCCCAAAATCCAACAGTGCTGGTTACCTTTCCATTGCAGAGGACGAATGCCTCAGAAGGAAATTATTGTTCCCAGCTCATGCCAATTCTCTTAGGGAATAGTTTGGGTGTCCCAGACTGGTCCATGCAGCTTGACCTGGTTCTACTGCCCACAGAAATTTTACGAGGCCCATTGAAGCCCAAGCAGGCAAAGCAGTCATTTGATGGGGGCAAAGCAGCTGTATCAACTCAGATCAGAAAAGCTTATGTAGGCAGTAATCTTGGACTATGCATTTGTGCAGCTTGAAAGTTAAGTTCAACATATTATTCACGGCAACACTGAAGCGAGCCAAGTTAAACAGTGCACTCCCTGAAAGAGTTCATGTACTGATTTCAGAAGGAACTCCAATTTGAAGAGACACTTTTGGGATTGGGAGTTATGTTGTCTTGAGGAGCAAGGGTTGATCCCTCGTTTTTTTTTGAAGTTTAACAACAACAAAAAGGTATAGCTAACATAATGATGCAGTTTCATTCCAAAGGCTGTGGAGCATCTGACTATTCTGCTTTTCTACAGTTCAAGAATACAGACTACCGATGGCCCCACTCTTGGAAAGTCTTATATTTGGGTCATACCCTTGGGTTCAAAAAAATTAACCATACAAGTACAGGATAGGGAGATGTGGTTGGACTTAAACTTATGAGAAAAAACCTAGAGGTTTTAGCTGACTGTAAGCTCAATGTGAGTCAACAGTGTGATGTGTCAGCCAAAAACATTAACATGATCTTTCCATAACTGAAAAATTTGTTTCCTAGTGGCTAATTTGCCAGTAATGATTCTTTTTTTTCTTAGCTAGCTTGATTCTTGTATCACAGGCAGGGTTTGTCGTTGGTTTCATTGGCTACTAATGTAGCTAATGTAGCTACTATTGTGTCTGGTTCTGTGAAGATGATAGGACTACTATATTCTGCCTAAGTCAAATCATACTTGTAGGGTAGCCCATCCAGGATGGTAAAAGCTGATCTCCCTCTCTCCCTCCCTCCCTTCCTTCCAAAGCACAGTTTGTCTCTCTCGTAACTATTCGAAGCAGCTAAGTGATGCAATGGATAGAGCACTGCCTAGAATTCAAATCCTGCCTCAGACACTATACTATGACACATACTATGTATGTGGGTGTCACCTAATTTCTATTTCAATTTCCTCAACTTTAAAATGGGGATAATACTAGCACTTCCTAAGGTGATTGTGAGGATTAAATGAGATAATATTTGTAAAACACTTAGCACAAGTCAATAAGTGCTTAATAAATCATTTCTTCCTTCTTTGTTTTCCTTCCTCCTTTCTTCTTTCCTTCCTTCCTTCCTTCCTTCTTTCCTTCCTTCCTTCTTCCTTCCTTCCTTCCTTCCTTCCTTCTCTCTTTCCCTCCCTCCCTTCTCTCTTTCCTTCCCTCATTTCTTTCTAACTCTTCTTCCCTCCCTCCCTTCTTTCCTCCCTCCCTTCCTTCTCCCCCTCCTTCCCTTCCTTCTCCCCCTCCTTTCTTTCCTTCTCTCCTTCATTCCTTCCTCCTTTCCCTTGCCCTTCCTCTTTTCCCTTCTCTCCCCTTCCTTCCTTCTTTCCTTCTCTCACTCCCTCATTCCTTTCCTCCCTCCCTCATTCCTTTCCTTTCTCCCTTTCTCCTTTCCTCCTTTCCTTCTCTCCCCTCTCTCCCTCCTTCCCTATCTTCCTCCTTCCCTCCCTTCCTTCCCTCCCTCCTTTCCTTCCTTCCTTCCTTCCTTCCTTCCTTCCTTCCTTCCTTCCTTCCTTCCTTCCTTCCTTCCTTCCTTCCTTCCTTCTCTCTCTCTTTTTTTCCTCCTTTAAGAACCCAGGTCAAATCTTTATCCTGGGAAACAGCTGATGAAGCACATTTCCCTCCTAATCAATAGAGTGTTGGGGTGGAGGGGGGGGAATCATGGATATAAAATTCTAGCAGATACAGTTGGTTGTTTAACTCTTTTTCTTTGTTATAGGTAGGAAGCAAAGAAGCAGTGGTTGGAGCATACCAGGAAATTACTGGTACAAAAAACAAAAGGCATCAACAATATATTTTTTTTAATGAACCCATGGTCACCTTTGCGCCACAATGAAGCTTTGGAGTAGTATTTAGCACTAATGGAATTACTAGTCTAGACAAAGGAGGTTATATTCTTGTTGCAGTCAGACTGCATCTGTGATATTGTCCTCAATTCTAAGTACCGCATTTAAAAAAAGGCTAGATTATAACCAGAAGAACAATGCATATTTGTTAACAAGGTTTGTTTTTTATTTTTTTTATTTTTTCAGTAAGCAGGGAGATGTGGGAAAGAGAGAAAATCAATGTTTGTTAATTGAATATAGAATTTAAATTTTTTTTTAAAAAAAGTTTAAGATAGAGAGGGGAATCTTTGGAAGTGCTATCCATCTTCAAATATATGAAAGACTATTAAATGGAATAATGAGTAGTAGATTCATTCCTTTTTAACTTCTAAAGGCAGGAATTGAAGCAAAGGGTAGATATTCTTGAGAGGAAAGCTTGGGTTGACTTTTTGGAAGTTTCCTCACCCTTAAGAGATGTCCAAAGGTGAATGCTTAGGGAAGAACAGTATTCTTACTCATTTTTGAAGGACTTCATGTGAAGGCCAAGTGGTCACTTACTAGTCCGGGATATCTGAATTGGGCTAGACAATCCATGGTCTCTTCCAACTGTGAGATTCAGTGATTCCATAATCCTGTGGGTGGTGCTTGACCAGGTCAGCAAACCCACCCATGATGGTGGCTGCCAATACCCTTTGCAGCTGCATGTCCATAGAGATACATTTCTTCCAGGCTTTGTTATTTCCATTCCCCAAAGCACAGAGAATTAGGTTCCCTCTCCCTACTCACCCACCATGAAAATGTTCATATTTTCTTTGTTTGGTCCCCAAAGAGGTGGGGTTCTTGTTTTGTTTTTTAGCCTGGGTAAGAATTCCAGGGGTGGTAACTCTATTTCTCAGTGGGGAAAAAATGTGTTATTTTAAAATGCTTTATTTTTCAGTCTGGTCCCTGCCTGCTCCTTGCTTCTAGGACCACACATACACAAATGTGCACATTTGCATGCACACAACTAAAAGCTTTTCCATTCATCTCTATTTGGGGTAATCAGTGGTCACTGAGTCTCCTTTCTAGCACCTGCAAGAGAAGAATGAGGCGAGTCAGTGGCAATAACCCAGAAGCATCCCTTCCCACAAAAGAAGGAGCTACACTCCCTAGACAACTATGGCTCTCCAGAGGTCACATTCAGATTCAGGGTGGGACCTCAACAAAAAGTAATGGGGCTTCGAACCACCTTTGTTTTTGTACATCTCTCCTGGCCAGCTATTCTCTAAGTAGACACGACCATCTTCTCCACAAAGTTTAGCAGTATATTTTATTAGTACGTGACAACTGTCCTCTAATAAAGTACTACACTCCATCACAATGACCACACAAATAGTGGACAGAGAAAGAAGTTTTAAGAGTTCAAATACCAGATCTGCTATGACATGATAAGTATCAAGTGATAATTTTGAAGTGATTGATTAAAAGAGCTACGTTTTGCTCCAAGTGAAGGTAGGGGGTTCCAGTAGATCAATTTGAAGTCATTTCTGGCACTTTCATTCCTATGATATCATCCATCATTCATTCAACAAATTTTTGGGAAAAAATGTCTTGATACCTTTTGTTTTTGCTCACCTAAATTTTCTAAAAGTTTCCTTTCTATCATTTATAACTCAGGCTAGTTTTGCTGAATTGCTTTTTTTCTTTCTTTTTTTCCCCTAACAACTGAAACTGCTAGGCTATGCAATGTTGTACACCCATATTGCTCTGCAAGAAAGGAAAGGAGGTACATTTTTTCCTCTCTTCTTTCGAGCCAAGCTTAATCATTTTAATTACATAGCATTCAGTTTCAGAGTATTTTTTTCTCATTGTTGTCATTCTTTCCATGTACATTTTAATAAACATTTATTGTATGTTCTATTCTCCTGGGATTCTGTCAGGCCTTAGGAGTATAAAGACCAAAGCAAAACAATTCTTGTCCTCAAGAAGATTCTGTTCTATTGAGTAAAAACTGAGTGTTCAAAGAAAATAAGCCCCCAATAGGTACAGAGAAATTTCGGTGGGATCAAGGTAATCTTCACAAGGGAGGTAGCACTGGAACCAAGCTTTAAAGGAAGCCAGGGGAGTTTATGAGGTAGATCTGAAGAAAAAGTGCATTCCTAGCATGGGCAAGGCACACAGATAAAAGAACAAATACCATGTACAGGAAAGAAGAAGCAGGTCCATTTGGCTGGAACATAAAATACATGAGGAAGAGTAATGAGCAATAATAAGTCTGGAGAAGTAGACTATAATCAGAGATGTTTGTATTTAATCTGAGAAGTAAGAGAAAACCACTGAGGCTTTTTGGAGCAGGGAAATGTTATAGTTAGACCTACACTATAGGAAAAAATCAATTTGGCAATTGTATAGAGAATGGATTAGAGACTGGGAAAGAATTAGGGCTCAGGAAATTTAGTTAGGGGGCCACTGTAATAATCCAGGGGAGAAGAGATAAGAGAATGGGAGTGAATTTATTTGGGAGGCAAAATAGTCAAGAGTTGCAACTTCTTGGCTACAGAAGTGCAGAACAGTGAAGAGTTGAAGTCAACGCCAAGGCTGCAAACCTGACTCACTGAATGGATAATGGTGCCTTCCCAAAGGAGACAGGAGAGGCTGGTATCAAGGGCATAACTGAAGAAGCTGGAGTTTGCAAGGAGAAAGGCCATCTTTTCATCTGGTAGTTTCCTGTTTTAACTAATTATTTCTGTTAAGTGGATAATAAACTCAGTTATTTTAACCAGCTAAAGGAATACAAGTTTTTTCAGTGACCTATAAATTATGGTCCCTAGAACAAAGCTCCTATTGCTTTACCCTAGTTACAGTTCTATATGAATAAGTCTCAGTCTCTGTTAATAGCTGTAGTATGGGGCAGCTAGGTGGTGCAATGGATAGAGCACCAGCCTTGAAGTCAGGAGGACCTGAGTTCAAATCTCGTCTCAGACACTTAACATGTCCTAGCTGTGTGACCTTGGGCAAGTCATTTAACCCCAACTGCCTCACCAAAAACCAAAAACAAAATAGCTGTAATATAGTCCTGGCAATATGGTTCTCTCTATTTTATTATTATAATTTTTTATTGACAGAACATATGCCTGGGTGATTTTTTTTTACAATATTATCCCTTGCACTCATTTCTGTTTTGACTTTTCCCTTCCCTCCCTCCATCTCCTCCCCCAGATGACAAGCAGTCTTATACATGTTAAATAGAACATATATTCTCTTAAGGTCACTTCTGGGTCTCAGAGCTATGCTTCTTTCAGTCCCGCCTCATTTCCACAAGCACTTTATGGCAATCATCCCTAAATGAGTATCCTTGTTAAGCTCTGCCCAGTTTTTTCTTGTTTGAAATGCCTTCCTTTTTGGGAAAAAAAAAAAAAACCACTTAGAAATAAGTGAAAGGAAGAGGGTGAAAGAATGAGAGTAAGATAATTATAGGAGGCTAACCATTTTGATTTAATTAATTATACATATATGACATGGAATATTGAATTTTATATGTAAATCTACATGTGAATACTATGCAAATTAGCACATATTACCAGAATCACTGTCACATTTAAAAAATAAGATAAGCTGGAGTTTTACTGTTTTATCTCTGGCTTTCCCTAAGGCCAAAAGTGCATTTTTCCAGCTACATGAAAAAGTGAATTTTTTTTATGACCCTTGAAGAATAGAAATGACTCTTAGACTATAAAAAAGTGAAGATAGTATGGAATCAAGTCACTGTGCTTGCTTTTATCCCCAAACCATACAATACCGACTTATCTAACTTGCAGTAGGAGAGATATAGATTGCATACTACATGAAGACAAATTTTATACTGGAGTTGCTGTTAAACACCAGCATTGGTGACTAAGACAGTTGAAGAAATGTATGTCCACAAAGACCTTCATTAATAATACAAAATTGTATCTATTGTGGACAGCTTAAGAGCACTTATGCTCTGAGATTGAGGGATGGACAAGGCTGAAATGTGTTCTATTTCTACAAAATGTTGCAGTAGGAAGCTCATCCATACCAAATATATATAACAAAGAGTTCAAAGAGGCAGTTGAATGGCCCAGTGGATAGAGCACTGGATCTGAAGTCAAGATAGACCTGGATACAGTTTCAAGACAGTTATTAGATCTATGATCTTGGACAAGTTTCAGTTTCTGTTTGCCTCACTTTTTTCAACTGTAAAATGGACATAATAATAGTATCTATGCCCAAAGTTGTTGTGAAAATCAAAGGAGATAAGTAATATTTGGAAAGTGTTTAGCCCAGAGTTTGGTATATAGTTGTCATTCTGTTATTTCAGTCATGTTCTACTCTTCATGACTCCATCTGGGGTTTTCTTGGCAAAGATAGTAGAAGAATTTTTCATTTCTTTCTCTAGCACATTTTTACAGATGAGACAACTGAGGCAAATAGGGTTAAGTGACTGTGCCATCGAAGCAGCTACACCCAAAGAAAGAACAATGGAAAATGAATATAAACTGCTTGCATTTTTGTTTTTCTTCCCGGGTTATTTATACCTTCTGAATTCAATTCTCCCTGTGCAACAAGAAAACTGTTTGGTTCTGGACACATATATTTGTATCTAGGATATATTGTTATCTATTTAACATGTAAAGGACTGCTTGCCATCTGGGGAAGGGGGTGGAGGGCGGGAGGGGGAAAATCGGAACAGAAGTGAGTGCAAGGGATAATGCTGTAAAAAATTACCCTGGCATGGGTTCTGTCAATAAAAAGTTATTAAAAAAAAAGTGACTGTGCCATCAGTTGTCCCTAGCTGTACATATATAATATATATGTATGTATATATGTATACATATACATATATATAGTTTTATGTAGATATATGACACTATATAAAAGTTATCTATTATTATTATTATTATTAATACAGAATGAGAAAAGTTTGCTTTAGTGCAACAGAAATGTATGGTTCTGTTGCTCTGTATTTACAGAGAAGACAATGTAGTTCAGTGACAAGCATATTAAATTTGGATTCAGAAGTCCTGTATTTGAGTCCTGGCTCTGCTACCTATACCAAGATGTGTAACTTTGGGCAGTGACTTCACATTTTTGATTCCCAGTTTTCTAACCTGTAAAATGAGTGACTTACTTGCTGTTTACTATACCTTAAACTCTAAAACCCACTTTGATGAGCCCCCTGAAGAAAGTCCTACAACAACATGTTACTGTAAGGTGGAAGTGACCTTTCTTTCTTCTGGAAGCAATCAGAGTTAAGTTACTTATAGCTAATAAGAAATTAAGGCTGCATTTGAACTCAGAACTCAGGTCCTTCTGACTACAGAGTCTACTCTATCTACTATATCACCTAGCTGCCCTATAACCTTATTTTCTTAAATACTATGCAGTAGAAATCTACAATCTGGAGAATTCTACCATTCTGGAAAGCCTTGGGGGTATGCAATTGGTAACAATTTATGCCTACTTCACAAAAATAAGCCTGGTTAAGCATGATAAATTCTGAACAGGAGATATAATATATTTTGATAAATTCTTTGCTCATGATAACCAATGAGACAAAGAAAAAGACAAAATGGGCAGGATGATGAAAGATGATAAAGATGGAAGAGATTGCTAGGAATTATACTATCTGAGGGTTATCACTAAACACAAACTTACTTGTTGGTACTCTAAATGTGAGAATGTTATCTAGGGACATACTACTAAACCATGTCAATCTTAAAATTGTTGCTCTGAAATAGAGATTCTTAATTTGAGGTTTACCAATTGGGTTTTTTAATCTATTTTGATGATTATTTCAAAAAAATTGGTTTCCTTTGCAATCATATATTTCATTTCATTTTATGCATTTAAAAACATTATTCTGAGGTATTGCTAGTTTGCCAAAATAGGTCCATAACACAAGAAACGTTTAACAACGTTTGTTCCACAATAAAACAAAGGAAGAAAAGGGTGTGGAGGGCCTGGTCTAGTGCTAAGAGTATAGCATTCTCTATCAACATTCATACAATTTCAAAGGTTCTAGATGGACCCAAGCAACCGCTGATGGAGAAATGATGGACAGGAGTCATCCAGGATGAGAAGCAGTAGATGGAGAGCCCACCCTGATGAGGTCACAGATTCACCAGAGGGTGGAAATGAATGGCCCTGAAAAGTAAATGACAGAAGTCAAAAGTAAAAGTATGTGGATAAAAAGACATAAGCTAAAATCTAACTTCCAAAGAGAAATGATTTCCACCTCCCTGTGTGTCTTCCTTGGGAACTGAAGTGGGGATACCGAAGTCTCCTGGGCAATGGAGCAGCTGGCTTCTTCACAGTGTTAGTAGCTAGTAATCAAATTAAATTACATTTGCGGTGGGTCCTCCTGTGTGACACAGTATGGCCAATGTGTGATGTCTCTTTCACATCCCAGACAGATGTGACTTTGATATTTAAAGGGAAACGCTTCCAAAACTCTTTGTCTTCATCCAGCATGCAGAGGGAGTGTGAGCTGTTTGCCTTGTGTGCATACTTGGCTTTTTCTTGGGAGTCTCCAAGATAACTCTGCAACCTCTGGAGCGGGGGCTGCTTATCCAGGCTGCAGAAGGCTTCCTCTGATAAGAACAATGCGGCTTCTAGTGAGCTGTTAATTACTTTTCAGAAGCACCTGGGATAAAGAGGAACTATATTTATCACATATATACATAAGACACATACACATTCTCTGATCAAAAGAAAGAACACTTGAATTTAACCTCAAAAGGCCTGGATTCTAATCCCAGATCAGTTACTTATTTCCTATGTGACCTTAAACAAATTGACCTTTCTGGGTCTCAGTTTATTCATCTATAGAATGGGGAGGTTGGATTAGATAATCAACTAGATAATCGTTTCTAATCTTTAATCCTATGCTTCTAAAAACTTGACTTGGAATTCTGGATCATTGAGTAAAAATGTGAAATGAAATCTATATCTCTCATTCCAACCCTTGTCAATTAAATTATATTACATTGACGTTATATTACATTGGAAGATAAAATGAATTTTGGATGAGGGTTTTGGGTAAAATATATATATATCCACATGGGATATCCTATAATCAAAGGTTTGAAGGGAGATATGGAGAGAGATTTCCAGAATCTTGTCCACCTCTTTCAAAGGGAAGCCATGATTCCTGCCCTGAAGAGAGCAAAAGAAGGGACAAAAAGTTGGCCACTCCATTTTACTCAGAGAGAGGGAGGTCCCATTCTAAAATTAGGTCTACGTACTCCCATAAATATTGATAGTTCATGGATACAATTTAATTTAAAGTTGATTTCCGAGTTACTATCTCAAAATGGGGAGAATAATATAAGCGCTAGCTACCTAAAAGATCATAACAAATAGTGAAGAGTGAATAAACCCATTTATCCAAAGAGATAGAAAATAAAAACTAAAATTTCTTTAGATTAGAATATATTAGAAAATACTCTAAAGGGAATAAACTCTTCATTTAAGACTAAACTGAACTATTGCTTAACCAAAAGAGAGGCCTTGATCTCACCCATGGGGACATTTCCCAAAATCTGCAGAGAGGCAAACTGGAAATCAGGGACATTTTGAGAAGCCACATTCCCCTTACATTCTTTCTCCTTCTTGGAGTTGTTCCCAAAAAGAGTTTGGAGCAGGGCACATCTCTCTCAAAGCTCTTCTTTGAGGGATCATTCTCTCCAACAATTAAAAGAGTGTTATGCAAAATACTACCAATGTGGCTAGAAAACAACTTATATTTGGTTTTGTTCTAATCTGTGATTTTACTTATGTAGAAATGAAAATCCAATGATATATAAATTACTTGGGACAAGTAATAATTTTGATATGTTTTTGTTTTACGACAGCAATGGTTATATGTGTATTCTTCTACTAATTCTAGCCTGACCCAGAACTTCTGACCGTGTCCAGATAGAACCAAAATGAAATGTATTTTCCACCTTTCATTATTTTGTATTAGAAATGGGTTTAAATCCAACCTACAATGCTAGCTGTGTGATACAGGGCAAGTTACTTTAATCCCTGTTTGCCTCAGTTTCCTTGTCTATAAAAATGAGATAAGACCTACATCCTAGGGATGCTGTGAAGATCAAATGAGATACTATTTGAAAAGCATTTAGCACAATGTCTGGCACATAGTAGGCACTAGATAAATATTAGTGATGATGATATGATGACTTGGGAGAGAATTCCTTGTTACTATTATGCATTTATGGTTTCATAGAATTTCAACTCGGAAGCGCAGTGACTATGACTGTAACCTTTATTGTGGGTTATTTATCTAGAGTGATGTAAATAAGAGAAGAAGCAAGAGGGAGCATGATGTAGTAATGGAGGGTGGTAGTGAATTTGTTCTCAAGAAGTCCTGGGTTCAAACACTTCCTAGCTATGTAACCACAGGTTCTCCAAGGCTGCAACCTCATCTCTAAAATGGAAAAATTAATACTCATTTCACAGAGTTGTTGTGAGGCCCAGATGGGATAATTTAGGTAAAACACCTCATGAACTTTAAAACACTTTATAAATGTCAGTAATTATTAACTCTTTTGTTCTGACTTGCAGCTGAAACTTGCTAATATGCATTGTGTTTCTCTGTTAGAATAGGAGCTCCTTGAGAGGAAGGATTCTTTTGCTTTTCTGTTTGTATTCCCAGTGCTTAAGACATTGCCTTGTACTTATTAAGTGATTAATAAATTCCTTTTTATTCATTCATTCATTACCAGAAGTATCATTGTAATCATCTACATATGACAGTCTTAAGGGGAAAGCTCCTATCAATAGAGGTTGTTGTTGAGTAGTCAGGAGAATAAATAAAAAATAGCAGCCTCCCAAACTAACCCTTTTAGAATGTGAGGAGATGTGCTCTTGCTTTCAGTCCCCGACCACTCGTAGTCCCCCTAATAGCCACCTTTACTGATATCCCACTAAATTCATCACGGGGAGTCGACAAGTCTGTGGGCCTCCAGTGGGCTCGCCGTTGCTTTCATATTTCATATGGTATATGGGTCTTCCCCAGGGCCTGGAATATGCACTGCATTCCAATGCACGCCAGCATGGTTCTGACAGGAGGAAGCTCCAGAGCATAGCGAATGAAAAAGCAGCCAATTGACCTGCAAGAGAGTGGCGGACTTCTGAGGCCCTGAAATGAACCTCAAGGCAAGGAGGGGCTGAGAGAGACAGACTCAGACATAGAGGGACAGACAGACAGACACAGAGACAGAGAGAGGGAAACATACAGAGACAGAGAGAGGGACAGAGAGAGAGACATTGAGACAAAGAGACAGAGACAGACAGAGGCAGAGACAGAGAGACAGAGACAGAGTCAGAGAAACAGAGACAGAGAGACAGAAACAAAGAGAGAGTGTCAGAGAGACAGACAGACACAGAGATAGAGAGAGAGAGAGAGAGAGAGAGAGAGAGAGAGAGAGAGAGAGAGAGAGAGAGACAGACACAGAGAGACAGAGAAACATTGAGACAAAGAGAGAGGGTGAGAGAGAGACAGAGACACGGAGAGAGACAGAGACAGAGACAGAGAAACAGAGACAGAGAGAGAGACAGACAGACAGACACAGAGACAGAGACATAGAGACAAAGACAGAGACACAGAGAGAAACAAAGAGAGAAAGAGACAGTGAGAAACAAAGAGAGAGGGAGAGAGACAGAGAGAGGCAGAGACAGAGAGACAGACAGATAGACAGAGAAAGATAGACAGAGAGACAAAGACAGAGAGAGACACAGAGAGACAGAGAAAAACAAAGATAGAGAGAGGCAGAGAGAAACAGAGACAGACAGAGAGAAGCAGAGACAGAGACAGAGTGAGACACAGAGAGATAGAGATAGAAACAGAAACAGAGAGAAACAAAGAGAGACCAAGACAGAGAGATACAGAGATAAACAGAGAGGCAGAGACAGAGAAAGAGTCAGAGAGAGAGAGACAGAGAACACAGAAAGAAACAGAGAGACAGAGAAAAACAAAGATAGAGAGAGGCAGAGAGGCAGAGAGAAACAGAGACAGAGAGGCAGAGACAGAAACAAATAGATACAGAGAGATAGAGATAGATAGAAACGGATAGATAGATACAGAAACAGAAAGATAGATAGAGACATAAAAACATAGAGAGACAGAGAAACACACACACACACACAGATAGACAGACAGACAGACAGGCAAGAGACAAAGAGACAGAGACAGGGACAGACAGAGACAGAGACAGAAACAAAGATACATACACAGAGACAGAAATAGAAAGAGAATAAAGTCCAGCCTGGGAAAGTTTTTTCTTTCGTCATTTTGTTTTAAAATACTCATAATGCACAGGCATGTAGTGTGTACACACACTATTCTCCTGTCCTCTAGGGCTTACATTTTAAATAACATTATCATCACTATCCTCCTCTTCCTCCTTTTTTTCCTCCTCCTCCTCCTCCTCCTTTTCTTCCTCATTTTCCTCTTCATTCTTCTCCTCCTTCATGTACTCATCTACCTCACCCTTATCATCACCATCCTTTTTCATCTTTGTCTTCCTCCTCCTCACTATCATTCTTATCTTCCTCTTCCTCCTCATCCTCTTCCTCTTTCCCCTCATCATCATATGCCTTTTGTTTTCATATGCATTGAAACTTTTAAAAAGCACCTTCACGTGCACTATTTAATTCCACAAACATTTTAAGCATTTTTCAGTATGAATCACAATGCCAAGCAATAGAATTAAAAAGAGAAAAAAAATTTTGCCTTCAAGAAACTTCCATCTGATTATTTACATTTAACTCTCACCACCTTGTGAAATAGGGTAGAGATTGTTATTCCCGTTTTATAGAAGAGGAAATTTGTGTGAGAAAGATTTAAGTGGCTAATATGGCAAGTACCAGAGTAGCACCCATATCTACAGTGTTTTAAGGTTTATAAAGCACTTTCCTCATAAGATTTTGAAGATAGAAATTGTAAATATAGCGTCCCCTCTGAGTCTCACTTAGAGGTTGACTCCCCCATAAGATCTTCATTCTTAAAACTATAGCTGAAAAGCCCCTCCAAGAGCATTTACCTTTAATGAACAGCCAATGGCACAATTATGTAAAAATAAAACTCATTACTGAGATGGCATAGCATAATCAATAGTAATAATAACAATAGCTAACATTTATAAAGCATTTACTATGGGTCAGATACTGTGCTAAGTGCTTTACAAATATTATCTTATTTGACCTCACAGCCTTGTGAGAGAGATGGCTGTTATTATCCCCATTTTACAAATCAAGAAACATGGGTAGACAGTTTTTATGACTTGCCCAGGGTCACACAGCTAGGAAATGTTGGAGGCTGGATTTGAATTCAGATCTTCCTCATTCCAGCTATTCACTCTATCCACTGTAACACTATTCACCCTATGAATCTGTAGGGCAATTTCCCATAACTATCCACTGGACCACCATGAAGAGCAGGCACAATAGCGTACACTATTACACAGGCACAGATACAAGAAACACACAGCATTATAGAGGCCAAATGTCTTGCCCCTTCCCTCATTGTCTTCATCCTCTCACAGAGGGCACAAAATCTCTCCAAGCAGGTCGCTCTCCTGGGCTCCCTTGTTCCTCTCTGTAGCTTAATTCCCAGTGGCCAGGGATCACATTCTGCAGAGTTGTCTTTTGCCTCAGCTATCAACTAACTATTTAGAGAAATCATTTTTTAACTTTTTAAACATGGCAATGACCAATCTTTTGCCAACTAGCTTCCCTCTCATCAGTTTTGATTGGGATGGGGACTTATTCATACCTCACAAAGGAGTATAGACATCTTTACTCCTTTCTTTATACTTCCTTCTAGACCTTCCCAGCCCTTTGTCTCTATTACCTATCTCTAAGCTTTTGTAATTTTTATCCAATGGGTGAGGAAAAAATCAGTTGATCAATTTCTGATTTTTATCAACTTTTTGCCACTAACATATCATTGTTCCTCTTTTTTTGAAAGAAGAAATTGAGACTCAGAGAAAAAAATACTTACTCATAGCCACATACATAGTATGCTGCAGGAAAATACCTTCAACTCAGTTCTACTTTCTATTAATTGCACATTGTTTTTCCATCATACCACCCTGTAACATACAGATGCTTCACATAGAAACCTTTGAGAGACATTATGGTATAATGATAGCATGTTGGTCCTGGATTCAAGTATAGTTGGATTCAAATCCTATCTCTTTCACTAGCTGCATGACTATGGTCAGGTCATTTAACTTCATTGAGACTCAATTAATCATCTGTGAAATGGAGAGGGGGAGGAAATGTTGGACTAGATTGTCTTAAAGGACCATTTCAGTTCCAAATCTATGATCTTTATAAAGAATGTCTCTCTCCAAACTTCATCCCTTAAATAAGGCGAGATAACCGAATAAGAAGGAGACTTAGTTTAAATGGCAAGAAGGGAGAAAAACTGAAAGAATTGAGACAAGAGTATACACATTGTTAATATAATGATGAGGTGCATATATTTTAGTGTTTCATCTTTGTGGATCTTCCTCAAGTGTTCTTGGAGACCACTTCATTATCTAAAAGATCTTATTGAAGGGATGTTTTTCCTTCCCTTAAACCTCATCTACCCTAATTTCATGCCATTATTCTCATTTTGGTCTGCTCTTTAAGGAAGAACTCCTTACTTCTCTTGCTACTTACACCTTAGGACACCACTTTGGTATATATGAGATGATCCTTCATTAACAATAAAAGTCAAAGATTTTTCATTTGACCCCCAATATTTTCTTGGAGATTGGCCCAATCTATAATATCCTCTATGACACAGCACGTACTGACACACATGGTAGTGATCACAGTCATTAGGAAATATTGCTACAAAATCCCACAATTCACCAAAAAGGTCATTATTGTTATTTTCTGGGAAATCTAATGGAAATTTGCTTTAAAATATAATTCTTGTCTACCTGGACTTAACTCTCTTTGTATATTTGTTTTCATTTACTTGTCTGTATACATATTGCTTCCCTTCTGGTAAAATATAAGGTCCTTGGAAGCAGAAACTATTTCATTCTTTTTTAAAAATTTATTTACTTTGGGGTTTTTTGGTCTTAGCTCAAACATTTATTTGAATCTGTGATTTCATCAATGTAGATATTCTTTCCAGTCAGTCAGTATTTATTAAGTGCTTACTATATACATATGTGTGTATGTGTGTATGTGTGTGTGTATAGGGATGTCTATAACTATCTCTCTGAATGTGTGTGTGTGTGTGTGTGTGTGTGTGTGTGTGTGTGTGTATGTGTAGGCTAGGTACTGTGCTTAATGCTATTTTTCCATCTATGTTAAATTTTGGTTAGAATTATCTCCATACACATTGAAGAAATTGATATTAGTAAAGAATAGGCAGTCCTTTACAAGTGATACTCCACTGTAGATGACAGTTTTATCATCATATTAAGTGACTAAAAATTGTACAGAATGTAAGATCCTACTGTGCTCATTTTTTGATTTTTTATTTAATATTTTTTATTTGATTTTGTTTGGCATTTGATTTGACAGAATAAAATGTCATTTTTGAAGCTCTTCTAACACATCTCCTACATATTAATCAAAATGATTCAAGATACCTCTAAAGATAAATAATGAAGATAAATTTGTTCAAGGACCATTAATACCAGGTAAAGTATGTAATTGGGAGACACATGATGCCTGAGTTGGGGTACAGAGATTGATACCATTATGGAGATCCAATACAGAGTCCAAGTTGAAGAGGGAATTCCTTTGAAATACAAAGGAAGGTTTAAAAAGTTCTTTGCTTTCAAGGAGTTCACTTACAATAATAAAATATTCAAATAACTATGTCTATTTTAGAAATATATAAGGAAGAAAAGAAAGTAGTCTCATGCTACTTGTAGAGGACAGGATTTGGACTGTCTTGAAGGAAATCAGTCATAATCTATATTATTTACTTGATTTTTCCCATCTGAAAGGTTAGAGCAAAGTCTAACTCATCTAGGAGTTTCTATAGTGTTCTGGAGTTCAATGTAAATGGAACTCCTGGATGAGAAGGAGAATTTGGAGGACTTCATTGTTTGAAAGAATCCCTCTCAACTTGGACTCTGTATTGGATCTCCATAATTGAATCAATCTCTGTACCTCACTCTAGGCATCATATGTATCCCGATTTTATACTTTACCTGATACTAATGGAACTTGAACAAAATTATTTTTATTGTTTATCTTTAGAGAAACTTTGAATTATTTTGATTAATGTGTAGGAGATATGTTAGAAGAATTTTGAAAGTGTCATTTTATTCTGTCAAATCAAATGCCAAATAAAATCAAATAAAAAAATTTAATCAAAAGTCAAAAAATGAGAATAGTGGAATTTGGTGTTTTCTACAATTTTTAGTCACTTATGTGATGATGATAAAACTGTAGTCTACTATGAAATATCACTCTAATATTAATCTCTTCAATGTGTATGGAGACTATTCTAAACAAAAATTTAATCTAGATGGAAAATAGCCATATAAGGCAGTGACTGTTAAGATTCTTTTGGTCATTTTTTTTTTGCTGTTAAGGTCTGAGATGTTAGCATGCTTTTAGTATCTTCTCCTTGAAGTACTTTATAAATAAATCCCTCAGTACCCTTACAATTATGTCATTTCTATCACGAACCTCTTCTATGTATATTTGACTTTATTTAACCACTTTTATTGTCTTCCCTGTAGTACCATTTCTACCTCCACTATAAGCACATCTAAGATTGTGATGCTAGACTGCCACTGTCCTTGATGGTCAAAAAACTTTGCTATAAGAATTGCTGCAGATCTTTTCCATTTTTCTTTTATTTTATGCACTATTTTTATATTCATCTTTAAATGTCTTTGATTTCTTGCCAAGCTTTAAAAAAAATTAAAGCATCATACTTCTTGCTGACTTATAAGTTGCTAATTGCTCATAATTTTTCAGCATTTTTTAAGATTGTAAAAATGAATGTTCTATACCAGTATTACTCTTAGTTTCTCCCTCTCCTTGCTTGGAAAAAAATGAAGTATATAGGTGCTTTTTAAGCTTTTATTTTCTTCTTTATAAAAAAGAAGTTTTATCCTTCTTGTCATAGTGATTATATTAAAATTTTGTATGAAAGTTTTATGGTGAATCCATTCTTCCTTATGTCTGTGTTCTATTTTTTTTGCTATCATTAATTCACATAAATAGGTAAATATAGGGTGGGTTTTTTCCTTCAATTTTATTCTTTCTTTTAGCTTTGTAATAACTTTGATATTCATAATAACAAGTCAACGGTGCAGCTATCCGTAAGTAGCTAAGGCAAGAATGATTCCCACAGCCATAATGAGTCATTTCCTGTCTATTAAGATATAATCAATTTCATCTTTTGTAATGTTATTTGGTGCTTGTCATGTCTGGTCTTCTAATTCTTTTCTCAAAGAAAGCATTCATAGAGTATGGAAAATTATACCGGTGTATAAAATGTTTTTGCCTTTTGCTGTCTGTGAAACTTTTGTATCGTCTGCGTGGCTTTGACCTCTCTCATTCCTTATTCCTGATTCATATATTTTCAACATCCTTACCTATTCCTACTTTTTCAATGAAGTCTGAGTAACCAATATTTCATACTGATTTAATTTGGAGGATTTTACTGAGTCATTCGTAAAATTTCTTTATGTCCTAATCCTTAGCAATAGCTGTTGATGCAGAAAATGCTATTGTTTTAATGGTGGATTTTTTGTTTTTGTTGCAAATGGTTAATAAATTATACCCAGTTTTTCTTTGGTTGCCTAATAAAATCAACTCAATCAACTCCTTCTTTTTTTTCCCTTATGGAGAACCTATGACACATCCTGCTCTTTACTTGCAAATTTCTTTCTTCTGTTGGCTAGAGGGAGAATATTAAGGTTCATAGAATTGTAGTCAAAGCCTTTCCAGCATAGTAGAACCTTCCTCTGCTGGAATGAGCCTTTGGAACTCAGTCTCAACTTCACATCATGATGAGGCAATGGATTTGAACTCTGGAGGATAGAGTATGTTTTTCTAATCTATAAATATTATACTTGGTGCTGAATAATTCTTTGAACCTATATTTCTTAATAGGATAATTCTACTTATGCATGAAAGATTGCATATTTCATCCTCCTAGCAGCTAGTCTATAATTAGATAGATAATTCTTCAATAGGTCTATACAGATTAAGTGACTGGCTCTTGGCTGTGGTTATATACTTAATGAATGACAAGTCTGATTTGAATACTGGTCCTTCTGAAACCAAATTCAGTTTCCTGTCTACTACAGTATGCCACTTTCTCACTTCTACATATTTTTCTCACATTAATATCATGATATTTTGCTGTCACCCTGCACTTAAAACAAAATGTATGCATATTGAAGTCTGAGCAACAAACATTTTTCATCCCTTGGTGTTTCTAATGTGGATGGACAGATAAAACCTTTTTGAGTAATTATAGATCCTTTCCAAAGATCTCTGAAATATTTTGGTGCTTAAAAAATCAGTATAATATCATCCACAAATATGAGGTACCAGAGAACCTCATAATCTACAGGCAATTAATTCCTCTTTAACTGTTCTTCTGAAACCTTTCCATCTGTCACAATCACAAATATTTTTCATGAGCTCCCACTTATGAGAAACATAGATAAGAATTTCATAGAATGAGCAGACATGGGTGGATTTTGCTTTGCATTGTTGGAGGAGACTCCCAAATTGATGAAATTCTAGATCTGAGTATTAGATAAAAAGCTCCTTGAGGGCAGGAGCTACATGTCATTTTATCATGGTGCAGTGAACATAGCGGTGCTTTGCAAAAGGAGGCATCTAATAGTTCATTGAATGAATGGATGGATGCATGAATGAACAAATGAATGAATGTTATGTTCTTTCAACTAAGCCATATGTAGTAATAAGAATAAAAAAACATGAGAATATGTTTAGGAGGGTGTGGACACAGCATTAAAAAATGAGGGTGGGGCAGACACAGATGTTGGCAAACTCAGGAAACTTATAGTCCATTAGATGATATTTTCAAAACCATATGCCGGGCTATTACTGCAGTTCTGTGACCTTTGGTTTTTGTTTATTTATTTTAAAGTTGTAACTTTTGGGTGAAGGATCTGATGTGATCTTTACAAACATTTTCCTTCCCTCCCTTTTTGAAATTCCTGGCACCTGGCAAAAGGCATTCGCAGGCTGCACTGGCAGAGTAGAAACAGCCCTAGATCTGGAATGGGGGAGGGAGAGTCTTTTTCTAGCTGGGGAAAAGTCACTTTATCTCTCCAAGCTTCTGTTTTCTCATCGGTAAAAATGGGAAGAATTTTTTCCATATCTACCTTAGAGAGTGTTTGTGAGCCAAGCCCTTCTGAGAACATGTAAGTGCTGTAGACATAGGAGCTGTTACTTTTATTTGTTGATTGAGAAATCATTTGATCTGGAACCAGGAAATCTGATTTCAATTGTTGCTCTGTTTGCTTCTTGGGAAAACTTGGTCCGGTCACTTAACTTTTCATCTTTAAAATGAATGTGTCATCCAGACAATATTACCTCATGGAAAGTGTATTAGATTTAGACATGGGGGACACTGGCAAGGATTGCCCAACATGGCATGGTCATGTGGACTATCTGTGCCTGAACTGTGCTTCTTCTGAGTCTGAGTCTTCTTGGTCTGGGTGGCCACAATCAGACTCATAGTCCTTGTCTCCCACACGATGTCATTTTGGTCCTCCTCAAGAACAAAGAGTGACGGACCACCAGATTTGGATTCTAAAGAAGCTATGCTAACATCTCACCTCTGCGGCTTAACTTAGAAACACAAAAGAAGCATCTTATGTATCAGACTTGCAAAACACTTTAGAATTTTTCTCATTTGATCCTCACAATAACACTAAAAGATATTTTCTATTATTATCACACCCCATTTTACAGATGAGGAAACCAAAACTAAGAGTTTAAGAATCACATTGCTAGGAGCTTAAGAAAGGTTTTGAACTCCGGTCTTCCTGAGTCCAGTTCCAACACTCCATCTACTGCACGACCTAGTTGTATCCCTGAAGTCGCTACAACCCAGGGGATCTTGGACCAGTCACTTTTTATAGCTGTAAGATGAGGGTAGCCAATCCAGAGGTCCCTTCCAAGACTTCTCCCCATAAGTCTGGGATCCTCTTGTTTTTTCCTTGGAGCTTAAAGGCTTTCTGAATGGACTTAGATCCTCTCCTCTTTGTTTATGGACATCACTCCTATATTTGCTTTATGCTGGCAAAGTTTTAAAAGACTTTTTCTTTCTTTTCTACAGCTGTGAAGTAACAACTAATTTGGTCTTGGCTGCCTCTGGAGACACAGTGGTGGGCTGGGGTGGGGTGAGAGGGTGGGGAGGGAGCAAGAAAATCTCCAAAGATTCAGGTGGACTCCTGTTCATTTCAATTCTCTCTCTCCCCACCTCCCCAGTCTGGCCCAATTTTCTCATTACTGAAAGAAAGCGGAAGTGACATGACCCCAGATCTGTCTAGGGGCTCAGGATGAGGGCCTCGGTGAGAGCGATGATTCACTCAATGGGGAAACTTTACTTGCTGGTTTTCTGCCTTCCATCGGGAGAGATTTGGCATTGTGAGTTAGAGCAATCCCTCTTTCACTCCTACCCACCACGCAGTTTAGTTCTTCATTAAAAGAAAGTCCATTGAGGTGCTTAAATACCGAACTCTCCGTAATGGGGAATACTGTGAATTACCCTCGACCCGATATGGCTTCATTTAATTGGAATAAAGCAGAGGCTCCCCTGACTCCAGACTCCCTGGAAATTATACCCGAATTTGCCTTGCTTCTCTACGGGCCCAGGTAAATGTGTTTGGGGCACAAGGGGATTAAGAGCAGGGCTCCCATTAACCATAATGGTTGGTGTCGGACTGATTCCCCAGTTGCACCCCTCTCCCTGTTCAACCCCAGGAACAGGCTCGCCAGTATTCAAGGAGTTGGCTCCCCAGTGCCCCCTTATGAAGAAGGTGTAGCACAATTTCATTTAATATTGCATGGGTTTCCATTAGCCTGAGTAAATTGCTCTCCATCCTCAATTTAAGACTCCCTCTTTCTCTTGATTATCGCTCTATTTTGGAGAGCCCCACCTGGCCTCCCTCAGCCTCAAAGCCAGAATGGAATGTGTTGCGGATTTAACCTTGGGGCACCTTGGTTTGGCCAGCGCTGGGGTTGCCCGGCCCTTCTGCAGATGTCTCCAACTCCAGATGCCTCCGTTTGAGACCTGTGGTCTGTGCGGTGCTTAAAATATTATTTGCCCTGGCTCATCGGTTTGGGAGAGCGTTCGATTCACTTTGTTGTTTGTTTATTTGTTTTGGAGTAAGAGAGCTGGGGTTTGAGAAGGAGGCGAGGAGTCCTTTAAGGAATCTTTCACATCTGCTGGGTTTTGTGTTCCGGTGAGTGTGACTCAGTGTGATGCAAGACATTTCCTGGGGTTGCACTTAGGACCATAGCAGGAGGAGCTCAGCACTTCTCAGACTGGAAAAAAATATTCCATTGAAGTACAGTGTCTAGATATTTAGATTATTCAGTGCATCTGTGATTTCTTGCAGTATATGTTAGAACTCCCTCTTGTTGCCATCTGCCCATCCAGAATGACTCCTGGGTTTACATTCTGAACCTTTCTCAAGATCTTTTGTCATCATGTGGGTACCAGTAGAGTATACAAATTGTCTACTGGCTATCACTCTTTCTTACTATGTGTTGCCCCATCTTTTTTTGTCCTGGAGATCCACTTCAGGGATCAGATCTCCCACACTTCTACAACTGTTCCCAGTATTAGTATAACAGGAAGGGAACTAAAAACTTTAGATTTTTCAGGAGGAAGCTATTTCTTCTGAGATCCGGGATGTAGTGAGTTGACAAATTCTCTAGCGATAGTTTCTTAGGATATTTGCACAACTGACTGCACCATTTTCTCATGGCTCTTGGCCACTGGATTTTGTAGGAGCACTGGTCGTATGTTCCCTTTCTTACCCAACAAATTCAATTCTAAGTAAGGCAGAAACTAGGAAAGAGACATCCAGTATTGGTATTGATTTATATCCAAAAGAAAAAGTAGAGATGTGATGCTTTCTTCCCGTGTTTAAGCATCTCCTGCACCTTCCCAATGATTCTGGATAAACACAGGATTTGAAATCAGAAGCCCTGAATGTGCATCCCACCTATCTGTTTGATCTTAGCTAAATTATTTACCTTTGATATATCTCAGTTTCCTTCTCTAGAGAATGAAGAGATTGAACTAAATAATCTACATGCTTCCTTCCAAGTCTAACTCTCATGATCCCATATGAATTACCTTTGGTCTCTCCAAATTTGAAATGCACCACGACTAATGCAATGATAGGTTATCAAAGTCCATAATGAGGGAGGTACTAGATATCCCATACTATCACTAGATAGCCAGATACTATCACTTTACCTTACCATTCTTGGTTTGGTCATTTCAGTCATGTCTGACTCTTTGTCACTGCATTTGAGGTTTTCTTGGCCAAGATGCTAGAATAGTTTGCCTTTTTCCTTTTTCAGTTTATTTTGTACATAATAGGAAAACTGAAGATTAAGGGACTTAACGGAAATCATACATCCAGAGTCAGCTTTGAACTCAGGTTTTCCTGATTGCACTCCTGGTGCCCTATCCTCTGTGATACCTAGCTGCACAATTTACTTAGTACCAGCCCTCAGACCACCTCCTGAACCATTGCAATAGACTTTCTGCCACTACTCTTTTCCCCTGTAGAGATACTTTCCCCTGAAGAATATATTCCAGCTTCTGCCAGCAGCAGCATGATGCAGTGATGCAAGGATGACAATTCTACTCAAAAAGCTTCAGTAGCCCCCTCTTATCTTATTAAGTAAAATCAGCTTTTCCATCTATTTCTACAATCTATTACTTCCCTACTTTTCCTCTGATTTGTCTACTATTGTTCCCTACCAAACACTTTGTGCTCTTCCCAAATTGGACTATCTTCCTCCATTCTCTGTTTACTTTTTTGCACTCTCCTGCATCTATTTCTCTGCTTACACCATCACCTAAACCTTGAATGATTCCACTTCTACTTGTTAAGACCATTCTTTATGTGGAAAAAAGCTTAATATTTTCACCTTTGTTGTTGTTATTTGCTTGTTTTTTTCTTTCTTGTGCTTTTTTTCTTTTTGATCTGATTTTTCTTGCTTAGCATGACAAATATGGAAATATGTTTAGAAGAATTGCACATGTTTAATCTCCATTGGATTGCTTGCTGTCTAGGGGAAGGAAGGAGGAGGGAAAGAAAATTTTGGAACACAAGGTTTTGCAAAAGTGAATGTTGAAAACTCATTACACATATTTGGAAAAATAAAAAACTTAAAAAAATAAAAATAAAACTATTCTTTAATGCCCATCTCAATTGCTAATTTTTTATGAATGAATGAAAATTCTCATTAACTCTTTCTATGTTCTATAGAAGTAGTAACACTGGTAACACAAATTCAAAAGTGAGGCAGTAAATTCGCCCAAGAAGTTGAGATATTCAAAAAGAAGAGACAAACATATATACCAGAGTGATGACCACAAAGGGAAGTTATGGCCTGAGAGAACTTGTTCTAAATGACCCAGTCATCAGGGACCTCTATCTGCTCAGATCACATAGCATTTTTATGTTTCTCACTACTGTACTAATTATACATTATGTATTATTTTATATAATAGTTATTTGTTACCATTAATCCTAATACTAATAGAGAGTATTAGACAATATTTTGTCTAAACTTTGTTTCTGCCTAAGTAAGGAGCACCATGTTCTGCAAACAAATCTTCAAACAAATTCTTACTGAATTCAAAGAATATCCCCCAGTATTAAGGAGCTTCAAAGCCTGAAGCCTGACAAATGACGACCAGTTTTTGTTTACCTCCTCACATGGGCCACCCAGGAAGGGAGACAATCACAGTCATCACAAGAAACAACCCAAATGTTGGTACCGTAGACACTGTAATATAGGACAACAAGGCATTATGTTATTGGTGTTAGTATGAATGCATACAATATGTGGCTGTGACTCTTCTTAGTAAGTGTAGAGAAGAGAAGGGAAGAGGAGAAGGGAAAGAAGAAAAAGGTAAAAGAAGGGGAAAGAAGCATAAAAAGCACTGAACCAAGAAAAATACCTAATAAATCCTTATTTCAAGCTGGACTACATTATTTCCATATGAGCAGGCAAGTCAGATTTGTCCTTGGCCATTCTCTCTGTGACCATAAAGTCATAAAATCACAATCTTAGAGTTGAAAAAGGTACTCATCTAGTCTTATATTTCTTCTAATGAAGAAATAATAAAGAAAAAATTTAGGGAATTTAAGTAATTTCTCTAAAGTGGTATCAGGATTTGAACCTAGGGATTCTGAATCTGAAGTCCTAGTTCTATGCACAGTACCACAAACTCTGCTAATTTTGGTCTACAGAATGAAAAATGGTGTCTTTAATCAGGAGGGATATTTGTTCTAGGACTGTTCTAACTAACGCCTACAGAGACATTACTGTGCATCTGGGCTTGTGTGTTTAGCACTTACCTCTGTGCAAGTGGGAACGTTAACCTCAATAATCTGCCAATAAGGTCTTAGGTATTATGTAAATGATAGCTTCAGATGTGGAATGTGTGTGTGCTGTTCAAGACCATGTGATAAAGAACAAACATTATATGTTCTTTATTTTCATTCTTCCTCCAATCTCCCCTTCTCTTTCCCTTCCTATCACCTTATTCTTCCTTGATTTTTTCTTTCTTCTTACCTTTTCCTTTTATTCACTCCCTCCCCTTCTTTCTCTCTTTATAGTGTTCTCTTCTTTCCTATTTCCTTCCCCTGTCTTCTCCCATTTTCTTCCCCTTATGGTCTCCCCTTTTCATTTTCCCTCTCCCCTCTCCTCTCTTCTTTCTTTTTTCCTTGCCCTCTTCCCTTTCCCTCTCTTCTTTCCTCTTTACCTCCAACTTTCTCTTTCCCTCTTGCCATTTCCCTTCTATTCCTTCCCCTCTCTCCTCTTCTTTGCTCTACTCATTAAAAGAACAAAATCATAGCCACATATCACATGTGTTCATATTTTTGATTCTCTCAAAATGAGATCCTAGGGTCTTCATGAAGATGAAACACACCAAGAGGCTTTTATGGAAACTTTTACCTACAAAATGGTACCAAGAATTGACTGGAGGTAATTGAAGAGAATTCAGTAGCATCTTTTGCTGGCTTGACCTGTTGGGTTCATGTTAGGTTTCTGGGCATTTTCCAGAGCAGGAAAGGCTCTGTGCCCCCAGCACTTAACATGATGATTTGCTTACCATAGTCACATTTTTAGAGGCAGAATACCTGGTTTCCATTACAAGCTCTGACACAGCAACTTTGTGAATCTGCCTTTTAACTTCTTTTAGCTTCCGTTCCCTCACCTATAAAACTGGGGGTGATAATAATTGTGCTTCCTTTCTCATATGGTTATTGTAAAGAAAATGTTTTGTAAGCTTCAAAGTGCCACATAAATAGAAATCATTATTATAAGCATGATGATGTATCAGAATACTGTTATGATATAATAAGGGTCTAGCACTTGGGTTCCCACTAAATAATATGAAAGAGTCACCAAGCTTCCCCAGAACTTAATGAATCAGCACAGATTTGACTAGATAGTCCCAAAAGCTGTGGCCACCCTCTACCAACACATGATCAGCCAAACAGAATCAGTTATAGAAGATCTCCAATGTTCCATGGTCTCTCTGAGATACTTTCCTTACATAGCGCCACAAGTCTCTTGGAAGCAACCTCTCTACTTAAGTTTGCATTAGCCAAACATACCAAGAGGGTTTTTTCATGGTCCAACTCTCCCCATTCCACCCTTACATTCTCAAGAACACTAAAACTGGGGTTGAATCCAGGCTCTGCTATTTACTCACCAACTACCAGCCCTCTTTCAACCTAATTTTTGGATCTAATAAATCATACTTTCACTATTTATCTTACAGGGTTAGGAAAGGTAAGGAAAGGATATTGTAAATCTTAAAACATGTAGACTTTCGATGCAATTAAACAAATGTTTATTAAATACATAATATATACAAAACCCTGTGTCAGACTCTTGCAATACACAGACAAAAAATGAAGTCCTTGACCTCAGGAAGCTGAATGCAGGTTATGATTATTTTTATTAGCACTCATCCCATTCTTCTCATTTATTTCATTGGGTATTCAGGTAAAAATTATCCTGCCACGAATCATTAGTCTGCTATTATTCTTTTATATTTTGTGTTCTGTACACTGTTACATTGGGGAATTAAAATAACTAATTTTTTTTCCAATTGAATAAAATAATCAGAAGGTAAGCTCACTTTTGGTAGTTCACTAAATACATTAGGGACAAATTCAGTAGTAAATAGGAAGAGACTAGATGCACAGCATCCTTTTCTCACATAATTTTTTGTTTCTCCCACTTTTAAAAGTTTTCTTTTCAAGGTAGCTTGGAGATTATATAGTTTAAGGATGAAAATATCTATTAAAAACATTGTCCTTGAATTTATATGGATCAACATTATATTGGTATGACAATTTTGTGTGTGATAATAGTCCAGGACAACTTATTTATTATAATCCTCAAAAATGTTTTGTGATTTGTATTTATAGTATGGGGATTTAGAATATTTTCGTTATGAGAGATAGTCAGCTTTGTATGTATAATTCACTCCAGTAGGTCCTGTTTTGTTATTAGTGTTACTATTAATAATAATGTTAATGTTCAAAATGTTTTGAATGAATTAATTGAATTAAAACACAGAGAAACAGTATAAAGGATGTCATCAAAAAATGTATGATTAACCAAGATTATCTAGCCATATTAGAAGAGTAAACAAGATAGAACCAAAGGCTAGCTTGCATGTTCCGTTAATATCTTTGCCAAGAGAATTCAAAGAACGCCTTCAGCATACTAGAATAACTCTCCTATGACAGATTTACATAAGGCTATGGTGAAGAATTGAACTGGGTGGGCAGGAATACATGGATTATCTTTTGCATTGCTGGAAAGAATGCCCTAAATTCTAAGAGGGCACAACAAAGAATAAATATGTTTTGGCAATATGATTGGTGAGAAAATGGCTAGGAGTGAAGGTAAAGCATGGCTAAAGCCAGCCAAGAGTTTATTCACAATAATAGGGGAACTCTGGGCAATTCTCATAGAATTTGAGAATTGGTTCTTTTCATGCCCTACTTAAGCAAATCCTAAGCTGAAAAGGGTTCAGAGCCGAGAGTGTTACTTGGGCCAAACATGACTTCATTGTATGTTTATGTGTGTATATATATATTCATATTTACAAATAAAATGAAGTCATGTTTGATATATATGTATATATATATATATATATATATATATATATACACATACACACACATATATATAATAGAATGATGCCATGTTGAATATATATATGTATATGTGTGTGTATGTTTTTAAAATGGAAGGATGTTATGCTAAATAAAGGAATAAACACTTTTTTTTTTTTAATAATGGCTAGGTTGAAAGAACAGCTCAGGGATCAGAAGACTTGAGTCTGAATTTCATTTTTCGACTTGAATGATTTATATAGAGCCACAATTAGCAATTCTGGTACCTAGAGTAAGCAATCAGATGTGGGAGTGGAAGTGAGTAAGAGGTGGAGAGACTTGGAAAAACCTGGTATCCTGAAAACTAAGACTTCACAGGGGACAGACAAATCTCAAGAAACCAGTCCCAAGAGTGTGACCCTGTGAGGCTCGTGCTAAGGAGGCTGATGCAAGGAGGCAGAAGATCAGACCAGACCAGGAATAACTGACCCAGGGGGTACAGAAGATGGATCAGGGATGGGACAAAGAAATGCCATCCAGCAGCTTCCTGTTTTAACTAAGTCGTCCGCCTGGCTAGATGCTGAGTTCAGTTGTTTATGCCTGCTGGAGGGTCATAAATCCTGCTAGCACCCTTTACCTTTCATCTCTCTGGGAGGGAAAATCCCAGTCATCTCACCCTAGTTATGGCTCTGGACCTGGGTGACCTTAAGTTCATTTTACCTCCATAGATCTCATTTTTTTCAAATGTGAAGTGAATGGGCTGAATCAAATGACCTCAAAGGTCCTTAGAAGATGTAAATCCTATGTTCTTTTCAATTCAACAAGCATTTATTGAATGCTTATACGTGCAGTCTCTGGGAGTACAAATTAAAAAATAAAACTCTCTGCTTATATTCTTTTGCAGTTTGGAGTAGGATCCTCAAGGCTGCTTGCAGAGACTTGCATCCCTATCAGTTTTAAACATGGAACCAAACCTCCACCCCTTGCAGAATGACTCTGAGGTTTTGGTTGGAATCTTTACTAATGAGAAATGAGCTATGCAATCACAGAGCTCATTTTGAGTTTGCAATTACGTAAGGATTATTAATGAAGCAACAATGTCAAAACTGTGTGAAATCAAACTCAGATTTAAGTACTTAAAATAAACAGATATAAAGTAACAGATGTCCCGTTTTGTTCTCAGATGATTTCATCCCTTGTTAAAAATAAATGTCTGGCTTGAAAGAAAAAAAAAAAAGAACTTTACTTCAATGTTAAAAATTAATTGAATCCAGAAACTGGTAAAGCAACTAAGTAATGGCTTTGAAAAACCGTATATTTAAGGAAGGCAAAGACATATTTGTGTCAATTTTTGTTTCAATAAGTAATGAACTCTCTGCAAAACACTAGTGCTGATCGCCAAATTCACATCTACCTAATCTTAAGGGAGAATTATTCTGCAGTTACATAGATAAGAATGGGCCCTATGATGCTTCAAAGAATTTAGTGCCATCTTACAAACTAAAGGAAGAGGAGTAGAGCTTTCTAAAATTGTAAAGCCTGATTTTCATTCACTGCAGCTCTGGAAATCCCAATGGACAAGGGTTTGCATTGGAATTTCACACGGAGGAATTCCCAGAGCAGCTCAAACAAGTAATGGGAAAGGCAAATTAGGTCATTTTCTCTGTCCCCTTGCCAGCTTCCTCTACTGTAGTTAATTTTCTCCAGCTTTGATCAGGCACAGTTTAAATGTTTCAAGAGATGGAAATTATACCAGTTGTCTCCCTCAACAGGTCCATGGTCTACTGCCATTGCAAGACTAGATTTTCCATCTGTGTGGCTAGTTGGCAATTCTCCAAAGAACCACAGGCTGCTTTTGCCAATCATCCCTTCCAACTGTCAATCTCATACCTCATCTCAGAGGGATTAGAAAGCCAAGTGCTAGAAACCCAGAAGAAGGTTTGTCTATCTGAGAATGGAAAGGTTGCTCCTAGGAACCTAAAAAATAGTCAATTAATGCATTGAATTGGGACACAAATTGCAGCTGTAAGAGTCAGCCTGGCATAGGAAATGTAGAATTAGCCCTAAGAGTCAAGAAGAACTGGTTTCAGGTCCTACTTCTAAAGTACATTAAGTGCTTGACCAAGGGCAAGCCACTTAAATTATCAGTGCTCCAAGCAATTTCTAGGACTAGATGCATATCAGGTTACTGATATGCATCAGTAGAATGAGTTTTCCATAAAGGGAGTTCCTTGCACTGATGAAATCAATCTGGAACCCTGAAATTTTAAGTGACTTGCTCATGGTCAAAGCACTTTTCAATCTTTAATTCTGTGCAATGGCAGGATCACAATGCTAGCTTTTTAGGGTGTAATTACAACTTGAACAACTCCATCCTTAGCAGTGCAGATGGTAGTTTGAAAAACATTCCAATAGGAGCCTATCGGTTTCCAGAAAGAATAGTCATATGTTTCAAAGCTTCTAGCAGCTGGGAAAGTAAAAATCCCTTGGATCCTGGAGAAAATAGTAAAATATTCACCCTTAAAGGACTACATATTTTGTTATGGTTATATCCAAATTAGGGTTGGCTTTAAGAAAAATATGTGTCTACCAAGGAATGATTTGAAAAGTTAGTGTTATGAATGGTCATTTTATCATTCTTTTTCTTCCCTTCCTATCTATATGTGTTGAATATCATTATTTGAGAGGAGGCAGAAAGTTGATTTCTTTGGCATGGGAAGAATAAGACCTTGTGTGAAAATACCCTTCTTCCAACTACTGATGCTGAACAATAGTGCCCCTATAACATATAGCATAGAATGTAGATTCATCTGGATCATTGAAAGGTTAAGCACCTTGACCGTGGTCTCTCAGCTAGTATTTGTCAGAGGGCAGACTTGAACTGCGGTCTTTCTCACTCCATAGCCTTCTCTCTAAGCCCTGTACCTCGCTGCTGATGGAAAGCAAAAATGGAGCAATTTGCTGGAGAGCAGTGCAGAGCACAAGTCTGGGATCCTGGTTGGCGTTATCAGGAGCAATAAGGATAATATAGAATTTAAAAATATGAATGCTCTCTATGTCTGTGATTTCCCTGTTTGACCAATTCATCTCTATAATGCCAGTGGATAACTTGCCATTGCTCATGACCCTAATGTGTTGTGGGAGATCATCTGTGTTCCATATTCCGGCTCACTTCTAATGCATTTCAACTATTGCAGAGGAAACGTCAATTCCCCAAGCCAAGAAGACCCCCATCTCCCAGAAGCTCCTGCAAAATCTAGAATATAGATGAGTTTGGTCCAATCACATACTCTCTCCATACCCAGTGGATTTACAACACACCTGCATTGGAGGTAAATCGATTGGTGTTTCTTAATCCTAGAGACTACCAGTCAAGTTTTCTTCTACTCACTGAAGCTTAGTAGCTACATGCCCTTCACTGTAAAGAGAATTTTTTGTCCTCTCGCTTGGGACTAAAGGTCAAAGTTTAAATCTATATTTAATGCCATTTTCTGAAAACTGGATTTGTGATTCCCTTTATGTTGGTATTACATATCTTAAGGGATTTCAGGGAGAGAAATCTGGGAAGCCCAGCAACTAAGAATGACCTTTACTTTAAATGTGTAAATAGGGTAGATCCTGCGTTTCTGGCTTTTAAGCCTTCTAATTGCACTTCCAAAGGCATTCCTGAAAATCGAGAGTTATGTTGATCTGGCTGTATGTAAACTGCTTTGAAAGGAGGAAACTTTGATCTCAGAGGACAGGTCAAAGGTCGAAACCACATTCTCTGTATTGTCCTGTTTTGGGGGGGTTTCTTTTGAAGACAAGAGTTAAAGTGATCCCCATATTATAATATGCAAATAATATGGCCTTTAGCTCTCTTGGAAAAGGGAAAGTTCAAATTTACTTAATTCTATGTTTCTTACGTATTTTATAAAATGTTATTGAAGCAGTAGCAGAATATTATTCAGAATGTCAGTTTTAGAATATTTCAAATATTTACCTAAAGGGCTTTTAGAAAGGTGGCATTCGCAGTCACAGCATGCTGTATTGAAAGCAGGTATGAAATTGACTTTCTTCACATTTATAAGCTCAACTTCATATAATTAAAATTGAGGATCTGTCTTTCTCCATTTCCACTTTGTGAATCTAGCCATATGCATAATGTAATAATTAATAAATAGACTGCCATGAACCTGCTCAGGAAGGGAAAAAATAGCCCTTATGGCATAGTTCCCTTACAATTAGATTTATGAAATATATCACATATTATCAAATAACATGTTGATTATATATTTACATACATTGCATACCTACCCCTTCTGCCACCTCTTCTCCCTCATGTAGAATATAAAAATACTTGAGAATAGGTATTTTCTATTTTTTCCTGTGTATCACTTAGCCATAGTTAAAAAATGAATTAGAAAATGAATGAATGAATGAATGAGGAAATGTATAAATTGGCTTACTGAGGATAGAATTAGCATATCATATATCTTTTATCTAGTTTAAATTGAAAAAGTACCAAATTTCTCAGCATTTTTTTTCTTTTTTAAAAAAACTTTAGATTTGTAGACTGATATACTTTCTAAGTCTGTTTTATGTAGGCCCTTTTATTGTTCCTTTCTTGTTATCCAATACAGGGCATCTCCCTTAATGTTGTTCCTTCTATAAAGTCTTTCCTTACTGCTGGTGCTTTCACTAAAGAATAACCAGAGGCAGATACTACTCTACCCACTAATTGCACCCCCCGAAAATCCCCACCTCAAACTAAATTGTGGCATGAATGATTTTGTATTTTGTCATCAACCATCATTAATAAAAATTAATAATAAAATTATAAGAAAGAAGAGTATGATGATGACAATAACTTAACATCTTCACAATACTGTAGAAAGAAGAGATGGAGGGTGAGAGGAAGAAGAGTAGAATTTTATTTAATGAAAAAATGTTTATTAAGAAAAGAAAAAGAAAAAGAAAAATGACTGCTTATGGAGTCAGAAGAATTGGGTCCATACCACCTGTATTACTTTAAGCAAGTCAATTAATTTCTCCAGACCTCACTTTCTTCATCTGTAGAATGAGGAACATGGATTATCTTCTGGGGTTTCTTGTACCTCCTATGAACTGGTGCTGTTGAAAACCATGATGATGATGATGATGATGATGATATTGATGATGATGAATGAGGAGGAGGAGATGAGCATGTTTTGAAGTCAGAAAGACCTGAGTTCTTTAATCTTCCTTTTTACACATGATAGACTATGTGTAAACTATGTGTGACTATGAGCAAGACATTTAATTTCAGTGCTCTAAGCAACTTATAAAAATTTCAAGTTGCAGATAAGTTGCTAATTTACATCAGTAGAAGGAGTTTCCACATAGGATATCCTCCAATTATGTGAAATCTCAGGTCCAGACAAAAAACAAAAGCAATCAGCTGCTATTGCTACTCCTACTCCTCCTCTTCTTCTTCCTCCTCCTCCTCCTCTTCCTCCTGTTCCTCTTCTTCCTTCTCTTCCTATCCTTACTACTACAATGTACAGGTATTCAGGGATGAATTGTATTTCTAGTGTGAGGGCTGCTAATGCCCTTTTTCAAGGGCTGCTTTACACCTTTGGTATCCACTTGCCACCCAATTCCAAGAACCCATAGCATTTACACAGTAGCCACATCTCAGGTAAACAAATTTGGTGGATGGGCTAAACCAGGTGGAGGGTAATAGAAAGTCCTCAAACTTATTAATGAACCAGAGGGTGTCTATTCCAAGCATGTGAAGATTCCCCCACCCCCTCTGCAGAATGAGTGGATGAAAACTATTTGTTGCAATGGGCCATGAAGGAGTGGGAGCAGGGGCTGAAGAGTGATGAGAACTTGGTTAAACACCCAAGATATTAAGGTCATCCACAGCATCCAGAAACATAGTCAGTAGTCTTGACTTTTGTCTTGCCAATAGACTTTGGTGACTCTGTAAGAGAGAGTGAGGCTGATTACTTTGTACAACTCTGTCTTACTAAAATCCAGTTCATTCAGAAGTAATGTCATTGGTCCTCTTGGAAAGAAGGACGAACAATTACTACTACTATTACTATTATTATTATTACTACTACTAATATTGCTATTACTGCTATTGCTACTATCATTATTATTATTATTATTATTACTACTACTGCTGCTGCTATTACTATTATTACTACTACTATTACTGCTACTATTACTATTATTATTACTATTAGTGCTACTGCTATTATTTGTTATTATTATTACTACTATAATAATAGTAGTAGTAGCAGTAGCAGTAGTAGCAATAACAGTAGTAGTAGTAATAATAATTACTACTACTGTTATTGCTACTACTGCTACTGCTACTACTACTATTATTATTATTACTACTACTACTATTGTTATCATTACTACTACTGCTACTGCTGCTACTACTACTACTGCTATTACTGCTACTATTTCTATTGTTATTATTATTATTATTCCACTACTATTGCTGCTATTATTATTACTACTGCTACTGCTACTACTACTACTATTCCAATTGTTATTATTACTACTACTGCTGCTGCTATTATTATTACTACTACTAATATTGTTATTATTACTACTGCTGCTGCTGCTACTACTGCTGCTACTATCACTATTGTTATTACTACTACTACTACTACTAGTGCTACTATTCCTATTATTATTACTACTACTACTACTGCTACTATTACTATTGTTATTACTAGTACTGCTGCTGCTGCTGCTGCTACTATTACTATTGTTATTATTACTACTGCTGCTGCTGCTACTACTACTACTAGTATTACTACTATTACTATTGTTATATGAGTTATATACTGCTACTACTACTGCTATCATTACTATTGTTATTACTACTATTACTATTATTATTGTTATTATTACTACTACTACTGCTACTACTATTACTACTACTTACCACTACCACCATGACCATAATCCTCACCAGTATGTCCACAGTCACTATTAAACAGCTTAATAATTTTTCCCCTTATTTTAAAAACAAAATCAAACTGCTTCACAGTCAACCACTGATATAGTTGGATTTAATTTGTCACAATAGCTTCAGGAATATTTTGTAAAAAGAAAAAAAATGTGAACAATAATCTTGCAATTTAGGAAAATTTCTACATACTTCCTTTTACTATTTTTCCCTGTCCTTCCTATTCTTAATTTTTCCTTCCCCTCTCTTATTGTTGATTTACAGCCAGCTTCTTCCACTCTTATGTGCCCTCCCCCCTAAAGAATTTACCCTCAATCTCTATGACTTCACCATTTCCCTTCATGCCCTCTTCCTTTTGTGGCCTCAGCTTTCCACAGACTGCCTTTGTCCCAAGGCACCCAAATAGCTGTCACTGAAATGTTTCGACCCTCACCTTTCCACTGCTCAAGCCAGCATCCTTTATTTAACTGCTGCCTTAGGCACTGTGATGAAACTGCCTTCCCCCTCCTTTTCCTTCCCTCTCACCACACTTTCTTCCCTGGGGCTTTGTAGTACCTCTGGCTTTCTTCTTACCTCTCCAATGATCTTTCATCTGTTCTCAGAGCTCCCTTCCCTTTTCCCTCTGCACTTCCCTCTGAGATGACCTCCTCTGCTCCTACAAAGAAGGACTTTAAAAAAATCTGAACAACCCTCTCCTCCACCCCCACTACCACATCTTTTTGGGTTCCTCCTTTCTCTTTTAAGGTGAGTTGCCATCATGTCAAACTAAAGCAGGCTTTTATTGTCTTTGCCTCAAGCCTTTTCTGCCTTTTCTTCTTCCTGTTTCTACTGTGACAACTCTATCTTCTTTCCAAACTCCAAATCATTCCCTTTTTTTGCTGCCAATTTCAATTCTTACATCTGGGTCCTCTTTTTTTTCCCCCAAGTACTCATTTTTACTCAAATTTACTCATTCCTTTCTGACATTAACAATAGGATATCTATCCAGTTTTGTGCTGCTCATGCTTAAAATCCCTTACTTTTCATAGTAGTCCTAATAATAGGAGAACCAAGGTTAGCATTTTTTGGGGCCAGGCTAATTGAGTCGCATCATTCTGAAAGCCTACCCATTCCCTTGTACATAGTAGACACCCAATAAATATATGAATTGATTTTGATTTGAATCTATTCAATAAACATTGGGAAAAAAATGTTCATATCTCTGTATCACTTGATTGCTAAGCTAATTAATTGCCTGCTTAGTTTACTGATTTCTCTGCCTAATGGCAGACATTTGATTGGCTGCTAGCTAAAACTGAGAGTACATGGACCAGCAACACTCCCACTCCTGAAGACATAAAGCTCATGGTCTTGCTCTTGCTTCTATCCTTTTTATATCTATTCTTACCTTCCTTAGCTAAAAAAGTATTAGAAATAGAAAGGCCTAGATTAGACTAGACTTTGTGAACTTTGAAAGGCCAAGAGAACCTCCATGAACTAGAATTTGTGGGGCAGCTAGGTGGATAACATGTAGGATTTGGAGACTGAAAGACCTAAGCTAAAATTCATCCTCAGACTCATGAGGCTCTATAACCCTGCTCATGAGCAGACTCATGACCCTGGTCATGTCTTCTAACTTTTTTTGTCTCCGTTTTTCATATGCAAAATGAGGATAATTATAGCACTTCTCTGAGGCCTGATATGAAGGGTTAAAGTGCTAAATATATTGGTAAATATTGGTAATATTGGTAAAGTGCTAAACTAGCCTTAAAGCACTATATAAATCCTAGCTGCTCTTTTTGGCTGAGTTTGATACATTAAGACACAAGGAATGATGTGTATTTCAAAGGTTAGATATCTGGTCCTATAAGCATGGTATAAAATCTAACTATGAACCATACACTGAGAAAGTGAAATTGTGGTGAATGCTTTATAACAGCTGCTTTAATTTGACCCTTCTCTCCCCAAAATCTGAGGTGATAGTTGAGGAAATAGTAGTAATTCTCTTTTTACTATAGCTTCTCAGTTTTATATAAAATTGAGCAAAAGGAGACCATATATATATATATAGGTGTATGTGTGTATGTATGTATGTATATATGTGTATATGTATATATACACACACACACATTCAGCTAAAACTTAGAACAGCTAATTGAAGTTAATTAGCTAACTGAAACAAAGAAAAAAAATAAATGAAACAAAGGCACTGATTATTTGTGACATTGTGAGGTATATATGGGAACTTGAGCCAATTTGCATTAATTTGAGACACCCCTGACCCCTCAAGGATACCCCTAGAATTTTGAGGGGGAGATGTAGTCTCACTCTTGGAATCTAAATTTCCAATGAGAGTGGGAGTTGAACAAAGGACTCACAAATCTAATAAGGGTTACAACTGCTTGTCAGTTCAACATAAACCAAGCCAATTTCCCTGCTTTGCCTAATAAAATCTCAAAACTAGAAAATATTTTCAACTTCATTGGTCATTTTCCCTTGACTACACTATTTTTCCCTTTTGATTTCACTTTCATCAGGTGTGAAACTAGGATCACAACAGTGTGATGACTAGAAAGATTTCCATAGGAACTGAACCTGGGAAACGAGTCCTGCATTTTAGTCATGACATCATCACATACTACCTATTTGACCTTAATTATGTTCTCTGATGATCTTTGAAGTCTTTTCCTACTCTAAAAATGTAGATTCTTCAAGTCATTCTCCAACTGATAAATGGTCAAAGGATATGAACAGACAATTTTCAGATGAAGAAATTTAAATCATTTCTAGTCATATTAGAAGGTTCTCTAAATCACTATTGATCAAAGAAATGCAAACTAAGACAACTTACTACACAGATTGACTAAGATGACAGGAAACAATAGTGACGAATATTGGAGGGGATGCGGGAAAACAGGGACACTAATACATTGTTGGTGGAATTGTGAACAGATCCAACCATTCTGGAGAGCAATCTGGAACTATGCTCAAAAAGTTATCAAACTGTGCATACTCTTTGATCCAACAGTGCTACTACTAGTCTTATATCCCAAAGAGATCTTAAAGGAGGGAAAGGGATCTGTATGTGCCAAAATGTTTGTGGCAGCCCTCTTTATAGTGACAAAGAACTAGAAACTAAGTGGATGCCCATCAATTGGAAAATGGCTGAATAAGTTATGGCATATGCATGTTGTGGAATAAAATTGTTCGATAAAAAATGATGATTTCAGAGAGATCTGGAGAGATTTACATGAACTGATGCTAAGTGAAATGAGCAGGACCAGGAGATCATTATACACAGCAACAACAAGATTATATGATGATCAATTCTGATAGACATGGCTCTTTTCAACAATGAGATGATTCAGACCAGTTCCAATGATCTTGTGATGAAGAGAGCTGTCTACACCCAGAGAGAGAGGACTGTGGGAGCTGAGTGTGGATCACAACATAGCATTTTCATTCTTTTTGTTGTTGTTTGCTTGCATTTTATTTTCTTTTTCATTTTTTTCCTTTTTGATCTGATTTTTCTTGTGCAGCAAGTTAATTGTATAAATATGTTTATACATATTGGATTTAACATATATTTTAACATGAATAACATATATTGGATTGCTTGCTATCTAGAGGAAGGGGTGGAAGGAAGGAAGGGAAAATTTGGAATACAAGGCTATGCAAGAATCAATGTTGAAAAATTATCCACGCATATGTTTTGAAAATAAAAACACTTAAATAAATAAATATGTAGATTCTACAAGAGATATCAAACATTCATTGTAGCCTACAACATTCTCCAGTGCTACTCAAATAGATTAAAATGTAATTAGGAAATATTCTACAAAATAAATAAAAATACAATGGAACATAATGTTAATGTGTTTTTAAAGGCAGTATGAGACCTGAAAGGGATCTTTATACACAGTTTAATGATCCCTGTTCCTTTTTAAGTTGGAAGCCACTGGTCTTCAATATTATGGTGGTAAAGTTTGGCACTTAATCCCTCAAAATCCTTTATGTGAATTTCTAGAATTTTCAAAATTAAAAACTCAAGGGATATTGTGCAGGCTTAGCCTTTTAAATTAGATTGAACATTGTAGAATATTTGTTGTTGTTCACTCATATCAGTCATGTCTCACTCTTCGTGATGTTATTTTTGTGCTTACTTGGCAAACATATATATAATGAAGTGGTTTGCCATTTCCTTTTCCAGATCATTTTAGGGATTAGGAAACTGAGGCAGGAGTTGTGTCACCAAGCTACTAAGTATCTGATGCATGATGTGACTTTAGAAATAGGAGTCTTTTTGACTCTAAACCCATTATCTACTGTGCTGCCTACGTGCTCTTTAGAACATTTAGCATTAACAAAAAGTTGATTTATTTATTTTTGGTAAGGAAAAAATATTCAACAAGGATATTTAGTGAGGGAAGACTCAAGGAAAAATTCAATGCCTTTTTAAAACCAGCCCATCCCATTTGGAACAGACACTAGCAGATTAATTTCTACTACACCTAGTTTGGAGATTGAATCTATGTATTAAACTAGTCCAGCTGTTTGAATGAATTGACTAGTAAATCCAACATACATTTTTTCTAGCTAATTTTTAATTGATAATAGTTTTTTATTTCCAAACTACAGGCAAAGGTAATTTTCAACATTCATCCTTGCAAAACCTTGTGTCCCAAATTTTTCTTTCTCCTTTCCTCCTACCTCCCTCCCCTAGATATCAAGTAATCCAATATATGTTAAACATTTGGAAATTTTTCCATACATGTTTCCATATTTATCATGCTAGAAAAATCAGATCAAAAAAATGAGAACCAAAAAAAAGCAAGCAAACAAAACCAACAAAGGTGAAAATACTATGTTGTGATCCACATTCAGTTCCCACAGTCCTCTCTCTATGCAAATGGCCCTCTCCATCACAGTTCTATTGGAATTGTCCCGAATCACCTCATTGTTGAAAAGAGCCACATCCATTAGAATTGATCATCACATAATTTTGTTCCAACATAATATTTTTAGAGTTTTAAAGAAAGTTATCCAAACAATCAAAAGAACCAGACCATTTTGGAGAACCTAACTAAGTAGTTATTTTGGTCAAAATGATTGAATTGCTTGTACATTACCTCACCTCAGACCATTAAAGGATCTTCAATGAAATTGTCACATGTAGGATGTCTCAAACTGAACCTTTCACTTGGGTTTAATAAATCATGATTTTTTAGTCCAATTTATAGAGTAAAATTCTGTAGCATAAATTCCTCAGTCTTCTGTAGCCTAAATTCCTCAGTCATTGTTCCCATGAGAAGAAGAAAAGAGTATATAGCTTCATTGCCAGAGCAGGGAAATGAAAACCAGGGATCCTGGATGTGATTTCTTGTTTCTGACCCATGTTAATTCTCTTATCCCTAAGGAAGTCTTGCACTTTTGATTACTCCGTTGCTGCATCTATGTAATAGGGGTATGGGAATGGGCACATTTAGCCTGAAGAAGAGAAGATTCAAAGGGATATGATAATTGTCTTCAAGTATTTAAAGGTGTGTGCCATCAAATGAAGGGTTAAATTTGTTTAATAGTCCTAGAAGGCAGAAACATCAGCAATGGAAAATTTGCAGACTTAGAATTAGGCAGATTTAGAACTGACTCCAGGAAGACCTGCCTAACAATTAGAATTGGACAAAAGTGGAATGGAGGCTGCCTTGAGAGGTATTATGTTTTCTTTCATTGGAAATCTCTGAGCAAAAACTAACTGATCACTTATCAGCTATGTTAGAATGGGGATTATTTTTCAGGTTGGGATAGACAGCCCAACTCTGGTCCCTTCCAACTCTGAAATCCTAGGATTCTATAATTCTGCAATGTTCAGAGACCTCAAAGACATTAATGAGATAGCATATGTAATGTTCATTGAGGTTCTTGGATAGAGAATTATCAGAAGTTACGGATTTGCTTATAGACTTCCAGGCTGAGCGAAATCCAGACACATTGTTTGGGATTCACAATGACAGTCATAATGGAAGACAGTTTTTGATTCTTCTAAAGGACTTCATAACCAGTCAGATTTATGGATAAGTACTTGGGAATCTTTCTGAATGCCAGTTAATTTTTCCAGGTCTGGCTCCAATGATATTGGGTGTGGAAGTTTCCTAGCCTGTGTATTTGTCCATTTGTCCATTAATTCTTTTCTCTGGCTTTCTCCCAAATAGCCTTGTCATCATATATTCCCTACATTCAGATCTACATTCTATGTGCAATACTATAGTGAGGTCACTTCCTAAACTTTTCCCTTCCACCCAAGGAATACACCCTTGCCTTTCCTTTAGCTGATAATAGTATGACTACTAGGAACCATATTTCTTTACAGAAGGGTCTCCAACTGACATCCTGGTTGCTGTCTCTGCTTGTATTTTCTTATATTCCCCTGTAGCTTCCAACCTACCTCCATAACATTCTTTCTTGCCTGCAGTTTTTGGAAAAGACAAAATGATAGCATTGTGTGAAGCCGTTAACTGAGGAGTAATGTGCTCTCCTGGTGAGCTGATTGGAAGATGAAAACAGAGAGAGGGAAGGTCTACTGGCCTGTAGCTAAAGATCCAAAATACAAATCAGATGAGAATTCAAATTGCTTATCTGTAGACAGTCCATCTTAAAAGTAATGACATTTATAATTCTACAAAGTGTTAACATAATTGTCCCCTAAATTAACACAAGGGTTTACTTATTAGCTTATTTTTGGACTGGGCAAGAAAGTGATTTTCCTACTTGGCTTCCTTAACATATAGTGTCACTTCTGTGACTAGCTGATGGGAATCTGATCATTCATTCCACAAATATTCATTAAAAACCTGGAACTATAACTAGGGTTGGCCAAGTTGGGACTCTGCCTCCGAGAGCCAAAAGTTAGAGTTTTTTGTGCTGACAGCTGTTGCAACCCTTCAGCAACATAGAAACAACTTGAACTTAGCTCCTAGTTAGCAAGAATAATTAGTTTTAAGAGTAATCTGCAAGATAGAATGTTTCCTTAACTAGCTGACCACACCACAGGAGAGTCTTCTCTAGTTCGTCCCAGCCTGTTAATTCTTCTTCTGGGGGTAATGTCTCTATTTTGGTCTTGGGGTACCTTAGGGCTTCTATTTCCTTTCCATAGAGTAAGATCCCAGAGTCATCCTTTATGCCTCTCCCACTCAACTGAATTTGTTTTTTTGTTTTTTTTTTTTTTT
This sequence comes from Antechinus flavipes, assembly GCF_016432865.1. Lineage (NCBI taxonomy): Eukaryota > Metazoa > Chordata > Mammalia > Dasyuromorphia > Dasyuridae > Antechinus > Antechinus flavipes. The sequence continues at coordinate 97,368,502 of NC_067398.1, read as the reverse complement.
TTTTTAACTTAATTGATTCAAAAGCCTGTTTTGTGCCTTTTGGCCTAGGGATAACTATTGCTCATTACATTTTGTAAATGCTACTACTTCCTCAACACTGCAAGATGACAAGGAATTTTGAGGTACACAGGTATTCATAAATCATTAGGGCTAGAAAGCACCATGAAATAATACTTGGTAAAATGCTTAGCGCACTACCCAGTACATAGTAGGTACTTCAGAAATGTTTTCCCCCTTCCTTCTTTTCTTAGTTCATACCTCTAAGTGGCTTCTAATCCAGTTAATTTTAATGTGGAAGAACCAAAGCATAAAGCATTCAAATACTTTAGAGAATTGTCCTGGTCCCCAGGGTTCTGACCCAGTTAACATTGGGTCATCATTATTATCATTATGATTGTGGATTGCCATGTGCTGGAGCTACTTCAGCTAGCCAGATTAGTTTCAGTCAAAGTCTCTTGAGATCACATCATGTCCTAGTCACATCATTAACACATCCTTACATGGAAGTCCAGCCAGAGGAAGAATTTAGATCAGGCATATATCGGAACATAATGCAGCCAAACCAATACCACGGGGAAATGGGATGGCTCTAGTAATATCACAGCACTGAGAACAGGAAAAGGCAAACAGGGAGATGCATAAGGGAATATACAGAATATGGAAATTCTAATGAAATGCCAGCTTTTTCCTTGTGAACCATTACTTCATCCTCCTATCTATACAGACTTGCTAATATTACTTGCTATGAAGGGATCTTTGCTCTTACACAGAGAATAGTGTCCAATTTCCAAAGTTTAAGGATCCATGATTTCATCAGTGTGGGTACTCCAGCCACTGACAGAAATCTCAACTCCTCTAACAATTTAGTTAGTTGATGGTCCTCCTGAGTTGCTATGGCCAAAACAATTCATCATCCTGTAGCCAACTGGGTGATGAACGTCTCCAAATTTAGTTAGGCTGAGTCCTTGGACAATAGAAAGAGTCTGAAGCTGGGATTTTCTCAGAGCTTATCAGTTCTGTTTCTTTTTCAGTCTTGCCTCACACACACATATATGTATATATAAAAAACCCAAATCTAATTTATTCATTCAAATTCATTGAGAAAAAAATCAAATTGCATGAGTAAAAGATCTAAATTAGGGGCCAGAAGATTTAGGTTTGAAATCAGTAACACCTACATTTTTATACTGATTGTGCTCCTTAGTGTCTTTGTGACTGAACAAATGATAACCTCCTTAGCCTCAGTTTCCACATCTGTAAAATGGGGATGGCAATTGTACTTAACCTTCCTCGTAGTGCTGCAGTAAGAAATAATATTTGTACTTTGTGAATTTAAATCTGAATTTTCATTAACATATTACAGATAAAGAAACCCAGGTTAACCAATCAGATTCAGTGATTGTACAGCGTTACACAAATAAGTCATTAGTAGAACCCAGGATCCAAATCCAAGCTATCTAATTTGAAATTTAATGATCTGGTTGGTCACTATGTCACAGTGTCGCCTTGTGTGGCGACTGATAGATATTGTCAGAAAAGACTGGAAAGGGAGATTGTGGCACTAGATCATGGAAGGCCTTGAATGTGAATCTAAGGAATGGGGACTTTATTTGTCTGACAAAGAGACCTAGAAAAGTTTTGAAGAGATGAGTGACCATATTGGAGCTGTGATTTTGGAAGATGCAATAGTAGATAGTAATGACCAGAATAGAGAGCAGCTGGCTAACCCCAGAGATCCAATACATAGTTTTAATAATTTAGGTAAGAAATAAGAGTAAAGATTCTTTTTTCAGGCTGTGCTAGATAGACCAACTCAGGTCCCTTCTGACTCTTAAATCCTACAGTTGTTTTATGAGGTCTAAAGAAGGCAAGCTCTTGATAAGTGGAAGGTGGGAGAGGAAAGGGGAAATATCCATGAACTGTTTTTTTTAAGATTCCTTGGCAACTTATTTCAATATAATTGTTTCCCTTTTATCCTAGTGATTTTATTTTATGCATTTAAAAATATTTTCCTAAAAATGTTTTACATGATTGGATATATATCATCTATATCTGATTGCTTGTTGTCTCAGGAAGGGATAGTATTTGGAACTCAAAACTTTTTTAAAGTAATTTTTTGAAGTAAAGTAATGTAATTGGGGAAAATAAAATGTTATATTTCTGTTATATTTTATCCTGAGAAGGAATATACAGGCTTGATCAGTACACTGAAGGAGTTCATGATACAAAAAGGTTAAGAACCTCTGGCCTAAACTAAGATGCTGATCATGGGAATAGGAAAATGAGAATAGATATGAAAGACATGACTAAGGTAGAATAAATAAATTGGTAAAGAATACACTCCCCAAGCAAGAAATTATGAGAGAGAAAAAAAAAACACTAGGAAATGCCTACAGGTAGTTAAAATGGGTGGAAGGACAACCAAGTAGATTTTAGTCTCATTCCAATTAGGAACTACCATGAAATATAAATAAGTGGGAAGCTGGTGGATTTGGAGGCAAATAACCTGAGTTCAAATCCTGACTGCTCTCTAGCTCAATTTTCTCATCTATTAAGTATGAGAGTTAAACTACATGGTCAACATTCCTTCATCAATCAATCAATATTTATTAAATTCTTATGTGAATCAGGTCTCTAACCTAAAATATTTGCCTAACAAATTTGACTCAATGATGTCTATCTACAGGAAGGATAGAGTTAGGGTGGGAGCTTGGGAGAGGAGAGATGTTCTTTTTTCTCCATGTTCAAGAAAAAAGTACTTGCAGTTCCAGACCTTCTTCAGAGAGACCATGGTAGAGATAAAACAGACTGTGAAAGGAAGATATGGAGGGGAAATCCAGCTCTTCAACATGCCCCTGATTTCCAACTTGTCTCCATGGAGACTTTGGGGGACTTCCACTTGGGCCAGATCCAGTGTGAGTTCTCTCCCTCCCTCCCTCGCGCTCGCTCTGTCTTCCTGCCTGTCTGTCTGTCTGTGTGTGTGTGTGTGTGTGTGTGTGTGTATCTGTCTGTCTGTCTTTGTCTCTGTCTCTCTGTCTGTCTGTCTCTCTGTATTTCTTTCTCTCTCTCTCCTCTCTTTTTCTCTCTTTTCCTCTCTCTCTCTGTCCTTCTCTGTTTCTTTTTGTGTTTCTCTGTCTCTGTCTCTGTGTCTTTGTCTGTCTGTCTCTCTCCTCTTTCTCTCTCTCTTCCTCTCTCTCCCTCTATCCTTCTCTGTTTCTCTGGGTTTCTCTGTCTCTGTCTCTGTGTCTCTGTCTGTCTGTATCTTTCCTCTTTCTCTCTTTCTTCATCTCTCTCCCTCTGTCCTTCTCTGTTTCTCTGGGTTTCTCTGTCTCTGTCTCTGTGTCTCTGTCTTTCTCTCTCTCTCTCTTTCTCTCTCTTTTCTCTCTCTCCTCTCTCTCCCTCTGTCCTTCTCTGTTTCTCTGGGTTTCTCTGTCTCTGTCTCTGTGTCTCTGTCTTTTTCTCTCTCTCCTCTTTCTCTCTTTCTTAATCTCTCTCCCTCTGTCCTTCTCTGTTTCTCTGGGTTTCTCTGTCTCTATGTCTCTGTCTTTCTCTCTCTCTCCTCTTTCTCTCTTTCTTCATCTCTCTCCCTCTGTCCTTCTCTGTTTCTCTGTCTCTGTCTCTGTGTCTCTGTCTCTCTCCTCTTTCTCTCTCTCTTCCTCTCTCTCCCTCTGTCCCTCTCTGTTTCTCTCTGGGTTTCTCTGTCTCTGTCTCTGTGTCTCTGTCGGTCTATCTTTGTCTCAGTTTCTCTCTTTCCCTGAGATATCCCATTCCCAGTGGGATTCACTCTGTCTATTGTCTGGTTTATCCTCCTCTATATAAGCTCCCTAATTTCATATTGCTATCTGCTTGAATAAATGGGTTCATTTGCTATTCACTTGATTTGTAATAGTCTTTTATGTAACTTAGATCTGATGGGAAATGATCAAGTCAGGAAGTATAAGTTGGGGGTATCTCTTCCCCTTAACAAGATAACCAAGAAAATAGTTAACAATAACATAATCATTCTATCAGGAAAAAATATTTCTAGTGGGGCAGATAGTCCCAAACCCTCTCTGTGAAGAGAGCAGTTCAGCTAGCCTTCTTCTGCTTCCCTAGAATTAGTCTCCCTCTCCTTAAGTGAAGGTTGCTCAAGCCCCATTTAGAGAACCCATATGGATTCTACATGAGGTAACATATTTCTGCCCTTAGGTAATAGGGAGCCACTGGGGTTTATTAAGATGTGTATTAGGCATTGTGCTGAGTGCTTTAAATATAAAGAAAAGGCAAAAACAGCTCTTATCTTCAAGGAACTTACATTCTAATGAAGTAGATAACATTTACAAAAAATAGATGTACAAAATATGTTCAGAGCTCATCAAAGGTAAATTTGGAGAGAAAGGCACTGGCAGCTTGGGAGAACAGGAAAGACCTCAAAAAGCATTCAGAGCTTCTAAGAGGGAAGTAAGAAAAAATGCTGTTCCAAGCATGGGTAGTGAACAATGCAAAATCCAAGGAGATAGAATGGGTATTTGTATTTGGGGAGTGGATTGGGGAAGGGGTTTGGAGTTTGTTTTGATTTAGAAAAGGCAGAAAAAGGGACTAAACTGGTAAGTTTTTGAGTAAATACCAGTAACAGACTGTATATGTGTGAAGAGTACCAAGTACCAGTATGTCTAGACTGTAAGCTATAAATATATATCCTACACACATATTTCTCATACACACACACATAGGGGATTGTGGGAGTGGCGGGGGTATTGTTTAGAAAACCTGGAAAAACAAAAAGAGGCTAGGTTATGAAGAGTTTTAAATACCACATAGGATTTATATTTGGTCTTAGAGGTAATAGGGAGCCACTGGAGTTTGTTAAGATGTGTGTGTGTGTGTGTGTGTTTCTGTGTATGTGTATGTGCAGTGTGACACTGTCAGACACTGGCTTTAAGAAAATCCCTTTGGCAGCTGCAGGGAGGATGGAATGGAATGGGGGACATGACCTTTTCTAGTTCTAGATCCCATATGATCTTATGGATTTATGTAATTTGGCTGTACCTGGTTTAGAAAACTTGACAAATATTTTGTTATTTAAAGGTTCATGTCACTTTGCCATCCATGCTGTTTATGGACGAACAGCTGAATAGAAATAACCCCAGGAAGGTTCCAGCTGGCCTTGCTCAAAAGGTAGAGCAAACCTCGCATTTTTAAAAAATCTCTATAATATTTTGTGGTCCAAGTGAATACTTTCTGGGAAGGGAAAATTTCTGAGAGCTAACAAGGAGATGTTAGGGAGCCTTTGTGAAAAAGGGGACAACATTGTTGAAATCCCCTCTACCATCTTTTCACCAAAAGGAACCCCGTCTTCATCCCATAATAAATGCAAAACTTGGAAGGGCTCACAACCCAGTCTGCATCTCTAGCTAATGACAGCCTCAATTACAGGGCCTAATCCTGCATTCCTAACACTCTCCTTATCCATGCATAACTTCCATTGGAGTCAAAAGGCCTTCTGCACTGGTGAGGGAGACATTAGTTATTCAGGAGCAGAGCTTGGGGCATTCTGGCAAATTTAAGGGTCTGCTGCTATAACCACACTCACTTGGAAACCTTAAATCATCATATTTTTGACTGTTCACCTTATACTGAAATAAAAACCACAGTAACTCCATTAAAAATGTAATCTCTCCATAAGAAATGAACACCAGGTCGGTCCATCTAGTTCTTATTTTGGGGGAAAAAAAAACAAATAAAACAAAAAACAAAAAGCAAAAAGCAAAAGCAAACAAATGAATCCCTGTATTCAATTCTATGGAAATTTTTATTTTTGAGGGGGGAAATGTATGAGCACACAAAAAATACACACACACACACACACACACACACACACACACTGTCCTAATATTATGGATATGTGAGTCTTACTTATGTAAAACATTTTATTTGCAGGCTGTTACTCTCTGAGAGTCAGATTCTCTTTGTGTGTGAGCACACTGGGAATGAATCAGAGACACCTCTGATTTTATTTAGAATGGCCATGTTTCTGGAAGCTGATCGTTTATCTTATTATAGGAATAACAAGCCTACAGCTCATCAGGAGTGTTTCAGGTGGCATTATATTATTATTCCCAATTTTCCTGGCTGCCATTCTAGGCCATAGGCCCAATAAACAGATAGGTTGAAGCCCCATGGTCCTGCTGCCTTGCCTGTCAAACCACTGGAGGATTGCATTGCAGAGGGGTCCCCACTACAGATATCCTCCTAATAGGCAAGCCCTTAGAAAAAGAACGCTTTAAGATCCTTCCACCTCAAAATAGGGGAGAGGGAAGGGAAGGGAAGGCTCAGGGGATGGAGGGGAGAATGCATTTCTAGGAGAGCAATGATCTGGAGCAGCCATGAACCAGGTGAGGGACGGCCATGGACAAAGCCATTTCCCCTTGATTGGAAAATGGGTACACAGAAGGGTTCAGCCTGGCTGATGTTCTGATTCTCTAAGGTCTTACCCAGTTTGCATGTTTACACACTTCTCACATTTACCTGAGTCCCCAGGCACCTCAAGGCAAGCTGGGGCAATATCTCTGTCTTTGCATTCCAGGTGACCCTTTCCCCCCCCTCTCTGTTTCTTTTTCCCTTTCCCCCACTTCCCAAAACATAAGAGGTAGTTTTGCCCAAAGGCATTTGGTAACCAAGGAGAAAGGTCATAGAAAAAAAGGAATATTTATGCTAATTTCCCCAGCAACTATCGTCTCTCTGTCTTGGTATGTATGGCAGGACAAACTTTTAATTATGGCCTCTGTGCATTTCTAACTATAGTGATTGATGGTGGCCTATAAAAATGTCCAAAACGAAAAGGCAATTCCCTTAGAAGGTAACTGGGAATTTGTCCAATGGAACATGAAGCCGGGTTCTGCTAGTTATGACTTGTATGATCTTGGACAAGTCACTTCCCTAGGCCTCCATTTTTTCCTCTGTTAAATGACAGAGGAAGGACAAGGATAAACTCTATTTTTAAGTTTTTGTAGCTGTAAATCTTGGAACCTTATACCTTCTCTTGTTATGCTTTTCCCCATAGGGATAAGGAGAAACTACAATCTCCTTAGAAATTATAATCAGTCTCCTATTTATTGGGTTGGTGTCTTAGAAATCTGGGCTTGCTATGTGGAAGTTCCCCAATCTTGCCTTTATATCCCCACAAAGTAGTCTCTCATTACTTTCAGAGAGAAAATAGAAATCAGTTAAAACCCTAACACCCAGAAGAATGTAAGCCTTCAGAGAATAAGGACACATTTCTTTTAAAACTTTGTGAACTGTCCCCCTCCCTATTCACAAAACTTTTGTCCATAGTAGGCCTTCAGTAAATATTTGTGGAATTGAATCAAATTAAGGCTCCAAAAGATAAGACATATCATCATTCCCTTTTTGTAAGGGAAGATCGCGAGAATTGACAGTTTAAGATAGCAAACACTTATTCACTATTTCTATAAGTGTAATATGTACAAACAGAGATATTTTAAGGCAGATTCATTTGACAGATTCTAGTCAGTTTTATGGGGATATCTCCTTAGTAATTATTGTTTCTCAGCTTTAATTTTCTGCAAAGATACTACTATCTTTGCTCACTTGACTCAGTGTGTTATGCACTTTGAGAGGCAGCATTTGATTTTGCTCTGGTTTTGGCCTCCTGAGATATACAAGACAGCCTACTAGAGTGGAAAGTATATTGGCTTTCCAGTTGAGATCTGGGTTCAAATTCTATTTTTGCCACTTGCTAACTATGTGAATCTTGCCAAATTACTTAATGTCTCTGGGTCTGTTTCTTCTTCTGTAAAATGGGGGTGATAAATTCTTCTGCCTGACTCCAAGTGCATTCATAGAATATTAGAGCTGAAAGTCTAGTCCAGAATTTTATAGGAGAGGGAATAGAGGCCTAAAGAGGGTGACCATGTCACACAGGTAAAGTCAGGAGCAGCTAGGTGACACTGTGTGTAAAACATTGCAGTCTAGAGTCACGAAGACCTAAATTCAAATCTATACTTGCTAACTGTGTGACGCTATATAAAATACACAACTCCCATTTGCCTCAGTTTCCTCATCTGTAAAAGAGGGCTACTAATAGCACCTACTTCCTAGGACTGTTGTGAGAAACAATGACTCAATGCAATGTTCTTATTCTTACATCACATTGAAATTCAATTAGCAAAGAAAATTTGGACCAGGACAGTAAAACCCATATTAGTAGCATAATAGCTTGGGCAGAGACCCCAGAGAAAGCTGAGGTAGAATTGGTCTCATCTATTTGCTGAACCACCTTTGGTACCCTCTAAAATTGGCACCCTGAGACAAAACTCCAATTGCCCTGCCTTAGTTATGGCTCAATCAAAAAGCACTTATTAAAGACTGACTTTAAGTATTCAAGGCATCACAGGCTGGCTAACGTAATCAATAGAAAGCTAGCCTTGGAATCAGTTAGACCTAGACTAAAATTATGCTATTTGAACTTCCTAATAACACTACAAAGTTATGAAGAGGCAGGGTGGTTCAATGGAAAGAGTACTGGATTTGACTCTGAGTTCATGGGTTTCAATCTGGTCCCTATGAGTGCATCAGTCTGGAACTAAACTCTTAAATGGAGACTGAATGGCTGAATTGAATTCCTCCACAAATCAGAAGTCCCAGGAGGAACTCACAAGTGGGAGATGAGCCAGGCTGGCCAGAAAGATGTTCCATGAATTGACCCCAAGTATTAAGGGATGGCCCCTATTTACAAATAAGGAAACGGGACCCCGAGGACTTAAATGGCATTCTGTCCACTAACTACTCCATTTACAAACAGAATCAAAATATAGGGCCATGTCTCATTTTTGAACCAGATCATCCCATTTCTAAGATCAGAGCTAGGCTGCTCTCTTTGCACCTTTCCTTCCAATCCCTCCTTTTTCTCAGCCCCCAATCACTTTCTCCCCTGGCCAAGTACACCATAAAGCTGTGACCTAGCTGGAGTCTTTAGGCAATTGCTGAACATTCTAATTCTTTGATCACCTCTTCTGACACGATCCCAATTTCTTTCAATATGTCTTTTTTCTACACTTGGGAAATATATGTCTATTGTAGCATCTGTCCCCATCCTCCTTTGTGATCAGAGAAGCAAGAGAGAGAGAGAGAGAACGCCCAACAAAAAAAAAGCTTTTAATATTTTTTAGTGATGTCTGAATCTCCTGTCAATAAATTACCCCTGCCAGCACGTAGAGGCCCTATCAGCTCCCGCACTGACCTCTTGTTCCTCATGTACTGGAAAAAAGCCTTATTATTTATCTTAACCTCTCTTGCAATCTTCTTTTCATTCTTCACCTTTTGCTTTCCTTATCGTGTTTTTTCACTTTCTTAACTTTGTGCTCTAATTTCGCTAGCTGGATCTATATTTGATTTTTTTCTTATACTTTCTTACTTTGATTACTTTCCGGTAACCTTCCCTCTTCCTCCACCCCCACCCCTTTCAGAGTTTGTTCTTTGGTCTATTTTCTGTTCTCTTGGTATTTGTTGCTGGGTAGCAGGCATTTTCCCCAGACAGTTTTTATTAATTTATCTCTGACTACTTTCCATCTTCACCCTGGGGTGTTCCTTCCAGTCCTCTGTTCCACTTATTTGGCTTGATGAGAACTGTCCATTTTTGCTTCATTCATTTGGATAGTCTCTAATTTACTGGTTCTAATTCGCTAAAGATTGATTAACTATTATATATTTTAAGGCAAAAGTAGGTTCCAAATTTATGAGAAGATCTTTGCTTTTATGAAACTTATAGTCCATAGTGGGCATACAAAACACCCCCAGCTTCCTTTTTGTGTGCTAGGCTTTTTGTACAAGGTATTGGGGAGAAAAGACAAAAAAGGTAATAGGTCTTTCCCCTGAAGAGTTTACATTATTAGCAGAATATAGGGGGTTGAGAGCCACACTTTGGGCTGAGTCTTGCCACTGGCTCAAACTAACTGCCTGACCATGGGCAATGCACTAAACCACTTAGTTATTAAAGTCTTAAGACAGTAAAAAAAAATTTCTCCTATATTTCCAGGTCCTTCACCCCACATATCCAATTAAATGCCAAATATTGCCACTTCTGTCTCTACAACTTTTCTTGAATCCTCCCCCTAGTCTCACTACTCAAGAAACTATCATCTTAATTCAGTCCCCTGTCTTCTCCTGCCTAGTTTGCTGCAATGATCTGCCTCAAGCCTCTCCTCACTTTAGTTCATCCTCCATATTGCTTCCAAAATATTTTTTCCATTTCACTCCCCTACTTAATAAACTATACTGGCTTCCTGTTCCTCTAAATTCTTCCAGAATCATATATCAACAACTCTAGTTGTGAACTGATCCAACCATTCTGGAAAGCAATTTGGAATTATGCAAAGGGCTATAAAACTCTGCATACCCTTTGATCCAGCAGTGTCATTCCTGGGTCTGTAATCATAAAAGACAGAAAAAGACCCACAGGAGCAAAAATGTTTGTAGCAGCTCTTTTTGTGGGTAGCAAAGAATTGGAAAATGAGTAGATGCCCATCAATTGGGGAATGATGATCAATTGTGGTAGATAAAAGTAATGGAATATTATTCTAAAAAATGATGAACAAGCTGATTTTAGAAAGGACTGGAAAGATTTCCATGAACTGATGCTGAGTGAAACAAGTAGAACCAAGAATATGTTGTACACAATAACAGCAAGAATGTGCAATGATCAACTATGAAAGACTTTGGTTCTTCTCAGTGGTTCAGTGATTCAAGCAATCCCAATAAACTTTGGACAGAAAATGCCAGATGTATATTGAAAAAGATCTAAGGAGACTGAATGTAAATCAAACCATGCTATTTCACTTCTTTTTTTTCTGTTTTTTATCTCTCCCATGGTTTATCACTTTTGCTCTGATTTTCTCTCCCAACATGATTCATAAAGCAATGTGTGTTAAAATACATAAAAAGAAGAACAGAGTAACAGCAAGATTATGTGATGATCAACTATGGTAGACTTAACTCTTCTCAGGAATGCAGTGATCCAAGACAATTCTAGCAGACTTGGAATGAAAATATGCCATCTTCATTCAGAAAGAGAGCTATGGAGACTGAATGCAGATTTAAGCATATGAGTTTCACTTTTTTTTATGTGATTTTTCCCTTTTGTTCTGACTCTTCTTTCATAACATAATTAATATGGAATATGTTTTAAATAATTGTACATGTATAATCTATAATTATTTGTTTTCTTGGGGAAGAGGGAAGGAAGGGAAGAAGGAAGAAAAATTTGGAACTCAATATCTTATAAAAATTAATACTAAAACTATTTTACATGTAACTGGAAAAAAAATAACATTAAGTGAAAAAAATAAACTCTTCTTTTTAGTTTTTAAACCACCTTGCCCCAACATTTTTTCTAGCTCCAACATCCATTATTCCCATTTCCATGCTCTGCTACCCAACTAAACTGATTCTTTCTCTGTTCTCCACACAAGATTTTCCATATCTCCTCTCTATGTCAATACTAACTGTCCCTTTAGGCCTAGAATGTATTTTCTTCTCACCCCATCTTATAGAATCCCTCACTTCCTTTGAGATGCAGCTGAGGTTCCACTTTCTCATTAAAACCTTTCTTGTTCAAGTGAGTCTTCTTCAAAAAACCTTGTCTTTAACTATTTTGTATTCATTTATATTTATTGTCTTTACATTTTTCTGCATATATTTAAAAGTGTTATTGTTTCCTTCCCCATAAGAATGTAAGTTTTTAGCCAGTCCAGCTTGTTTATTGTTGCGTTTATATTCATATCTCCTATCAAATCTTAGTACTTACTAAATGCTTGTTGATCTATTGATTGCTAAGTTGAGATCTGCACCAGTGAAGAGAGTTTTTGCACAAGGAAGTTCTCTACCCTAATGAAATCATGGATCTAGGTGCTCTTCCTGCTGTTCATAAAGTAGCCACAGCATTTGAATTTGCAAAACTCTAGATGAAAAAAAAATGCTGTGTAAGGACTGAGAGTCATTACTTACAATGGACATCAGCAAAGTCTTCAAGCAGGAAACATGCTTGAGCTAAGCGTGATTGCATCACAACAGTCAGAAAGTAAAGTATAGCATTCCTATAAGAGGGAAGAGTATGAAGAGCTCCCTCAAAAAATACATGGAGGTGAGAAGGCCATCTTAGCCAAAAGGCCAAGAAATAAAAAGGGAGAAAAAACGTTGTCTGAAAACAACAATGTGGATCCAGACAAAGAGAGAACTGCAGCTGCTCAGGGCTGTTGGTGTAATAGGAATTGGCAAGAGAAAAGATAAACCTGCTAAATTCTTCTGTTTCTTTTTCTCAGGTAAAGAAAATGATCTCCAAATTCTGATGGATGCGGCTCTTTTCAACAATGAGGTGATTCAGACAATTCCAATAGACCAGTGATGGAGAGAGACATCTGCATCCAGAGAGAGGATTAGGGAGACTGAAAGTGCATCACAACATAATATTTGCACCTTTTTGTTGTTGTTTGCTTGCTTTTTGTTTTCTTTCCTATTTTTTTTTCCTTTTTGATCTGATTTTTCTTCTTCAGCATGATAATTGTGGAAATATGTATAGAAGAATTACACATGCTTAACATATTTTGGATTACTTGCTGTCTAGGGGAGGTGGGATTTGGCAAGGGATGGGAAAAATATGGAACACAAGGTTTTACAAGGGTGAATGTTGAAAACTAGACATATATTTTGAAAATAAAAATTTTTTTAAAAAGAAAAAGAAAACCATCTCCAGACTAAAAAGAATGAACAAAAGTAGATAGTAGGAAGGAGATCTTGTAAAATAAAAAGGAAAGGGGGACAATGAGAAGGCACCTAGGTGCCCTTGAATTCAAGTCACCTGGTCCAAATGAACTGCATTCTCATATATTGAAAAAAATGGGCACATGTCACTGTGAAACTATTGTCAGAGAGAGTAAAAAGATTATGGAGAAACAGGGAGAAAGCTCAGCATTGTGAAGAAAAACAAATATCCCAATTTTCAAAAGGAAAAAAGAATGAAATCACTGATATATATATAGAGAGAGAGATATGTGTGTGTGTATATATATGTATATATATATATATTATATATATACATATATATGTAGTATATATATTATATATATAATATATATAATATGATATTAAAGAAATGGTTTTTGAAACAATGGAAAAAACAGTGATTACAAAAAACTAACATGGGTTCATCACAAACAAATAATGATAAACCTTATTTTATTTTTGACAAGATTGCAAAACTAATAAATAAGAAGGATGGTATACATAGCATTTAATTAGATTTTAACAATCTAATTCTATTGCAGTAGATGCCCTTTTTGAGCATTCTTAGACACCATTCTTAGTGAACTAGAGATGGGGGGTGAATGAGGATGGAATTGCTTCTGTGCATGATTCACTGCTGTTTCCTTTCTCTCTAGTGTGCACATGTTTCTGAACATGTATAATTCTTCCACTGAGATTCCTCTGATTGGCTTATGAGCCAAAAGAGTTAAACACAGAGTAGATATTTTTAGAAGAAATGGATTCTAGCTGACTCTCTAGGCATTAGATATGGCTTCAGATTGCAGGGAGAAGGAGCATAAGCTACTGGAAAAAGTGGAGAAGAAGCTGGACAGGAAGCAGGTCTTTCATACCTTCTCTTCTCTTATATATATCCTTCCTTTAGCATCCACATTGTTAATCTCTAAAGGTCAGGAGAGGTTATCATAGTGGCAATTAGCCACTATTCATTACTTTTAATGAGGAGAGAGTGTCTAAGTAGCAGCAAGAGTTGGGAATGGCATCAAGGAAAGAGTTAGTATTAGGAAGAAAGAAACTGTTAAAAAAAAAAAATCAAAGTTGGAATTTGATGGGACTTTGTGCAGTGGTGAATGTAAAATGGTCAATTTACAAAATTGCAAAAACAATTTTATTTCCCAATTGACACGGCTATTAATAACAATTGAGCTACTGGATTCTGTTTTGATCATTCTGTAATGTGCCCTATATTTCTCATATGTTCATCATGACTTTCTTCAAGAAGGAATAAACTAGCTGTCTGTACTCTAATTTGTATTTATTCATTGAATATCTTTTTTTATTTTCCTGAATTGTCCTTGGAATAGCTAGGGTGATGGTGATGAACCATTAAACATAAATGGAGAAGTTGTCAGTATTGGACAGCAATGAATGTATAAAACCACATAGCCAAGTTTCAATCAGGAATGGGAAAGAAGGATGTACTGCTAAAAGTTTAACAACCAAGCTTGCTGGGGAGAACTGTATGTACATATATTTTTAAGTTTAAGCTACATTTTAACTTTCTTAAGTCTAAAGATAAACAACAAGACAATAAATCAAATCCTTATTTGTGGTGATTGCCAATTTCTGAATATGAAGGAAAAGCTAATATAATGAATGACAATATGAGGTAAAAAATGCTCACACTGAAAATTTGACAACTTAAAATTTATTAGAGCTGGCTTCAACATATCCTTCGTTACAAAGCAGAGACTGGGCAGGATCCCTATGAGTCCCAGCAGTGATTGCCTCTAGTCCCTATAATAGAATTTAATAAAGTATCTCATACCATTCTCATGACAGATAAATGTGGTCCAGTAGTACATTTAAGTGGATTTAGAACTAGTTGACGGTGTATATTCAAAATCTTTCAATTTCAACTTGGAAGGAGGCTTCCAGTGGAGAATCTCAGAGATAGATGGTCGGCTCTTTGATACTAACATTTTTATCAATGACTTAGATAATGCCATAAATAGCATCCATATTGAATTTGCAATTGACACAAATTGTGAAGGAATAGCTAACACAGTAGATGATGGAATCAGAATCCAAACAATCTTGACAGGCCTAAGTATGGCCTGAATCTAATAAGACAATTTAATAGAGATAAATATAAATCAGGCTTAGAATTGGGTTCAAAAAAAAATCAGCTTCACTAGTACAGGATGGGATAGACACATGGTTTGTCTGAAAAATATCTGGGGATTTCAGTGGGCTACCAACTCAATATGAGTCAGCAATGTGAAATGGCAGCCAAAAGAATTAATGCATTCTTGGACTCCATTGAAAGGCATAACTTCTAGGATTAAACAATTGACTGTCCCACTGGACTCTGCCCTGGTCAGATCACACCTGGAGTGCTGTGTTCTGTTTTGGACACCATGGCTTAAGGAGGACATTGACAAACTGGAGAACATGCAAAGAAAGACAGCCAGAATGGTGAAGGGTCTTACATTAATGCCTTAGAGGGATCATTTGAAGGAAGTGGTAATATTTAGCCAGAAGATGAGATGACTCAGGAAGTGCATAAAAGTCATCCACTAGTTCTTAAAGGGCTGTCATATGGAAATAGGATCAGACTTGCTTTGTTCAGTACAGAAGTAGGAATAATGAATAGAAGTTGCAAAGCAGAAAATAATAGTGATAACTTTTATTTTAAATTAAATTTGTTTTTTTCAACTATTAAACATTTAGTTTTTCTTCCTCTCACTTCCTTATCCTTCACTAAAAAAAAAGTAAAACAAATTATAACAAAAACACATAGTCAAACAAAATAAATTCAATAACTAACATTTATTTAGCACTTTAAGTTAGGAACTTAACATGTGTTATCCCATGTATTCCTAACAAGAAATCTGGGAGGTAAGTTCCATTATTATTCCTGTTTTATAGATAAGGAAACTGAGGCAAACAGAGGTTGTCACTTGCTTATGAGGCAAGATTTGAATTCCAAGTCTTTCTTCCATCAAATTCAGCACTCAATTAGCTGTACTACCTAGCTATTTATAATTTAGGCCTGATATGAAAGAAAGCCTAACAATAAGTAAAACTATCCCAAAGTACAATGAACAGTGGACCATTCAGGAGCTCTCTCCTCAAACAGAGGAGGGATGATCATTTGTCAACTATCTTGTCATATGGATTCTTTTTTAGGTGTGGGTGGGCCAAACTGGTGATAAAATCCTTTTTCACCTCTGAAATGCTGTGATTGTGATTCTTTGATACAGGAAACAAGGAACAGGAGATTCAAGCTGAAACACTAAGGATGGCACTAGATTATAGTCAGCCTTGAAACCGGGATAAGGAATGTAAGCTTTACACAAAGATCAATAGGTAGCCACCAAAGAGTTCTGAGCAGAAGACATGACCAGTCTATACATGAGAAATAATTCCAACAGATAAGGAAGATTAATCTGGTTGTGGGGTAAAGGATGATTGGAGGACAAATCATGGTTTCAGAAGAACAATTTATACTATGACATCAAATTATAAAGACATTTCTCAAAGTCTTAAGAACTCTTTTCTACTAAATGATTAACCATGATTCTGGAAAACTGATAAAAAAAAATACTCCCCACCTCATTGCAGAAAAATGTTGAACTAATATGCAGAATAAGAAATGCATTTTTGAATTTGACTGATGTGGAATTTGTTTTCTCTGGATGTGCTTATATGATACAATAATTCTATATTTTCCTATCTCCTGCCTTTCTTCCTTCTTTCCTTTTTCCTTTCCTCTTTCCCTTCCTTTTTCCATTGTTTTTTTCCTCTCCTCCTTTCTTTTTTCCTTTTTACTCTTTTTGATTTTTTCTTTCCTCAGTGAATGGGGAATGGTGGGAGGAACAAAAAGTGAAATAATTGGAAAAAATTTAAAGGATACTTCAGAGAGAGGTGAAGCACAAAAAACTTTTAGTAAGCTGCTCTGGTAGTTCAGGTGGGTACAAAAGCCTGTTCCTAGGGTAAAGGAGTAGGAATACAGAGAAAGGGGCAGATGCCATAGATATGCCAACTGATATTAGATATAAGAAGTGAGGGAGAAAAAAGAGGCAAAGGAAACACCACGGTTTTGAGAAATTTGGTGATTGATGGAAACATGGACAGAAATAGTAAAGCCAAAACAAAGAAAATAAGCTAAATATTAGATATGTGACCATTGAGGTTGTCTACTTTCCACAGTAATTCATTAATTTATTCAACAAACATTTATTAAACTTCAATTCAATTTGAATTCAAGTCTTTCTTCCATCAAATTCAGCACTCAATCCCCTGTACTATCTAGCTCAGTGGTCCTCAAAGTATAGTCCAAAGAATTGTTGGGGTCTCTGAAACCCTTTCAGAGGGTCTACAAATTCAGAATTATTTTTTATTTCTAATATAGTAAGTAGCTATAAATATAACCCATGTGAATAAAAACTCTTTGAACAGATCCTAGATAGTTTTTTTTAACAACATGAAGATACTGAGAACAAAAGTTTGAGAACCACTTATCCTAGCTATTTATAATTTAGGCCTGATGTGAAAGGAAGCCTAACAATAAGTAAAACTATCCCAAAGTACAATGAACAGTGGACCATTTAGGAGATTGTGAGATCTCTCCTCAAGAGGAAGGATGATCATTTGTCAACTATCTTGTCCTATGGATTCTTTTTTAAGTATGGGTAGAATGTTGGCAGAGGAGGAGTGAATTTTTAAAAAGTGAATTAAATTTCAATTATATGTAAAGTACTTGCTAAGTGCCAGGCATACATAGGCAAAAGCAAAATCAACTGTGTCCTCAAGGAGATTATATTCTCCTAACAAATATAATTGGTAGCAGATCAATAAATATAAAATAGTCTGAGAGGAGGAAATACTAACAATTTAGGGGGATCAAGGAAGATATCAGGTAGTATATGGGACCCAAAATGAACCTTGAAGGAAGCACAGGATTCTAAAAGTTTTAGATGAGAAGGGAATGCATTCTAAGAACAGGGAACAACAGTCTGTACAATGATACAAAAGTGGAGAACTGAATGTTAAGTTAGGGGAATCAGAAATAGAGCAGTTTTCCTGAGCTGGGAAGTGATGTGAGCTAAGTGTAAAAAGGTAAACTGGAGTCAGAGGAAAAGGGCTTTAAATGTCAAGTAGAGTTTTTGTTTTTGTTTTTGAATCCTAGAGGTAATAGGGAGCCACTGAAGTTCCTTTAACAGAATTTGGAAAGGGCAAATAAGAAGGCCAGGAATGTAAGATGGGACTTTCAAGATATATTTTTTAAAACAGTCTTTGTGTGTACCCCTTCAGAGCTGTATTTAGTCTATCTCTCTGCAAAGGCAATAACTAGCAACCAACTCCACTTCCTGTTTCAGATGGGGGAAGGGGAGGAAATAACCCTCTTACCTGCTGTTTTCTATCCCTGGACTCATGGGGTTTATAGTTTTGTCCTAACATTGCCAGAGCTCCCCTTTTCTCCCAAGTTGCTTTTTTTCCGGAGACCTCACTGGTCCCTGCTCTTGCTCTCTTGCAGGGTCCCATCCTGACAAAATGCTTTCTACCTTTTGGCTCAGTGACACGCTGACGCTCCCCTGGCTCCCCCTGGCAATACAAAGGCTGCTTCCCAGGGTTTTTGGATCCTTTGCCCCATCTTGATTCCCCCTAATGTTCTTTGTTGTGCTGCCCTAGGCCCCAGGCTACCTGTGTGACTGCTTTCCTTCCCTTCCTGCCCACCCCCCAACCCTAAGCCCTCCACCCTACCATCTGTTTATTTTGGCTGAATCTTACTCTTTTTCCCCCTGTTCTGTGTGATGGGGAATAGTAGATACTTCCGTTAGCTTGTCAAGAGCCTCCCCCACCCCTGCCTTGTCCATCACTAAAAAATTGTCTCCAGACCCACAGCAGCTCTGCTCAGTCTCCTCAGGCAGTTGAGTCCATCAGCACGTTTTTGCTAAGAAAAAGGCCTCTTTACCTTTTGTAGACAACCGGGCTGACTCTCCCCATTCCTGATGCCCTCTAGCAAATCTATACTCCCCCTCTGCCAACATTCCAACCACACAGTCATGTTCCTAATCCACAACACCGCAGGCCTGGGACAGGGGGTGTCATCAGTAGAATTACACAGTTTCAGAAGGTTTGCTTTTTGTTTCCATTTTTTATAAACACAGGATTTTGCAAGTGACTGCTACTGGAAAGACATTAAGCTCTGATTTCTTCCCTGTTCTGAAGGGAACTCACACTGAGCTCAGTTGGACCATGTTTCAATTCAACAAACATTTATTAAAGCATCTTCCCAATAAAGGCTTGTAGACAAAAGTGACATGAAAGGTATCCCTGAGAAAAGATATGGCCAGAAAAGTTGGTGGGTTTGTCATTTAGTGAGATCAAGGCAAAGGAGATGAATGGAGGGGCTGAATTTTTCATTGACATTAATGCAATGTAAAAAAGCACAAGAGAAAGGCTTAGAATACATTAATCTTTGAGTACATCTTTAAAAGGTAAAGAAAAGGATCATACACAAGGAAAAAGTGGGAGTGGATTGAGATTTATATCACAGGAAAAGAGTCCCACATCAGTGACATGAATCTATCCACATATCTTAGCCATGTATCTTTGTATGGTTTCCATCTTGCAAAGATGGAAAAAAAGATAACTTCTGAAGGAAGAAAACCAAGAGAGGAATATGGCATTTCCACAAATAAATGTTGAAAACCTGGCCAATAAAGAAATAAGCTTTGAACTACATCCCCCAGAAACTTGTGTGAGTGTTCCACAAATTGGAAATATCTCCTAGGTGATAAGGATATCCAAATATGAATAGAAATTATCCTTTCCTGACTTAGAAAACCACAAAATAATATTATCGATGTCATATTGTATTTTATTTGGTTAAACATTTCCCAATTACTTCTTAAAGTAGTTCAGGCTTCACTTTATGTTTTGTCAGCACATTGGACACCTCTGATTATCTGTCCAGTATAGAAATTTTCAAAAGCACAGTTTTTTTTTTTGTTTTTTTGTTTGTTTTTTTTTTTTTTTTTGTGGGATGTAGTTCTTGAGGGAACAGCAGAGATTCAGATGAGAGAAACAAGTTATACTAGAGGCAAGAATAGACTATAAGAGAGAAAAATAGATAAGAGTATATCTATATATATACTCTATCTATCTATACACACACATACACACACACACACACATATGCAGAGAGAGAGAGAGAGAGAGACTATAAAACAGATATATAAATGACCACAACAGGAGCAAGTGAGCAGCACTTGTAGCTATGAGGAGGCCATCTAGATGAACAGCTGCCTGGAGATAGAGCCCAGTGTTCT
This sequence comes from Antechinus flavipes, assembly GCF_016432865.1. Lineage (NCBI taxonomy): Eukaryota > Metazoa > Chordata > Mammalia > Dasyuromorphia > Dasyuridae > Antechinus > Antechinus flavipes. The sequence goes on along the minus strand of NC_067398.1, from coordinate 97,348,406 downwards.
GTACCCGATAGCACCAATCTTCTTTAGGACATGACAGGAATATCCAATATACTTTGCCTCCCATTACATTGGGGAGGCCAAGAAAATTAATCAAGAGTAGAACTGGTGTTCTTTGGAAGGCACATGTGAAAGGATAGATAGTACACACTTGGGAATGGGTGTCTGGGGAATTTAATACTTGATTTTAATTCCATGTTATTACCCATCAATGTTTCACTAAATGCCTTTGCTTTGGATTTGTGATTATCTAGTTTGGCTTAGTAAAAGAAGCATCACTTGGAACTTATGAGCTATGAATTTAAATTAAGGATGGTACTAAGAAGCTAGGATTAGCCAATAAAAGGGGACCTTAATAGAGGGTTCTGGGGCTACATACTATTATACTAAATCTTATCCCCTCTCCTACTATCTGCAGTCCTACTACATTGGCATTTCTGTGGGTTCAGCCAGCAATGATCCCATCACTACCTGATATCCAAATTCAATTCTCTTCATGTACTTCCCTGTTTCTGTTGAAGGTACTATCATCCCTCCTTTTAGTCACCCAAATTTATAACCTAGAAGTCACTTCCTTCAACCCCCACATATGATGAGTTGCCAAGTTTTTTTCAATTCTGTCCAGAACTTAGATCAGGGCTTGCAATGTAAGTTCTTAATGAATAAATGGTGACTACTGTTGGTTTCTAAAGTACCTCTTCTTTCAATCTTCTCTCCACTTACACAGATTCTCCTGTAGTAGAAGTAGATAGAGGGTAAAGTAGATAGGAGAGATCCAGATTCAGAAAGTGCTGAGTTTGAATCCTGCCTCAGAAATGGGATAGCCACGTGACCCTAAACAGGTGATTTCATATGTCTGAGCCTTGATTTCCTTACTTGTAAAATGAGGATAACAATGGCACTTACCTCTCAGGGTTGTTGGTAAAATATAAAGTTCCCTGGCACTTTATATGCATTAATTATTATTTTTATTAATTGTTTAGTCCTATCGACCTCCTAATTGATCTCCCTGCTCCCAGGCTCTCTTCTCTCTAATATATCTTCCATTTGCTATCATATTGCTAATATTAAAACAAAGACAAGAGCATAAAATTCCATTATTCAAAAATTCTTGGTGGCTCCCTATTTCTTCTAGGTCAATATCTCTTAACCATTTTTGTGGCAAAGATCTCTTCAGTACTCTGATGGAGTTTATGAACTCCTTCTTAAATGAATGGCTTTGTTGACCATATTCATAATAGAAAGAAATGTTAAATTTCAAACTAGAGATTAATTTTATCATGTCCCCAAACTTTTATTGAATACCTATTAAGGACTGAGGCTACAAAGAAAGGCAAAAACAAAGTCCCAAGGAATTCATAATCTAATGAGGGAAGACATCATGAAACAAAAACAGAGTGACACAGTATTAATTGAAGATCATCTGACAGGGAAGATACTTGGAAGTCCTGGAAAGGCTTCTTTTTTTTTTCTTTTAATAATTTTTTATCGACAGAACCCATGCCAGGGTAATTTTTTACAGCATTATCCCTTGCACTCACTTCTGTTCCGATTTTTCTCCTCCCTCCCTCCACCCCCTCCCCCAGATGGCAAGCAGTCCTTTATATGTTAAATAGGTTACAGTATAACCTAGATACAATATATGTGTGCAGAACCGAAAAGTTTTCTTGTTGCACAGGGAGAATTGGATTCAGAAGGTATAAATAACCAGGGAAGAAAAACAAAAAATGCAAGCAGTTTATATTCATTTCCCAGTGTTCTTTCTTTGGGTGTAATTGCTTCTGTTCATCCTTGATCAATTGAAACTGAATTAGCTCTCTTTATCGAAGAAATCCACTTCCATCAGAATACATCCTCATACAGTATCATTGTTGAGTATATAATTATCTCCTGGTTCTGCTCATTTCACTTAGCATCAGTTCATGTAAGTCTCGCCAGTCTCTCTGTATTCATCCTGCTGGTCATCTGGAAAGGCTTCTTGCAAGAGGTGAATTTTTAGCTGAGACTTGAAGTCAGGATGTAAAGAAGAGGGGGAAAAGAATTCACTGATATGGAATATAACCAATGAAAATGCAGTCAGGAGATTGAGTATCTTTATAAAAGATCCAGGAAAACCTCACAAAAAAACTTGTGCACAAAGAAAAAGGGTGGATATATTGATATAGGAAAGAGTTATAATAGGAAGGAGTATTCACATCAGTGAGATCATTAATCCATCCTGAGTATTTTACACTGTGCTTTGTGCTAGGTAATTATTTATATTTTGATTGTATACACTTAATTCTGCATCTATTCATAAAAATCTCCAATGTGTCTCTAAATTATTCTATTTGATATTCTTTTGATGGTGGAGAGTTGATGGGAAGATAAAGATCTATGACTTCATCAGTGTAAAAGTTCCTTGTGAACATTAATGCAATATGGTACTTTGTCTGAATCTTATTGTCTTAGAGAGCTGTCAAGACATTGAGAGTTTAATTTCTGTCCTAAGTCACACGGCCAACATGTAGACTTGAGCCAAGGCTAACCCTCCATCCATTATGTCACACTTCTTCTCTTGTCATTCCTTATTACACAATAATATTTCATTATATCCATTTACCATAGATCATTCAGACATTTCCCAATTAATTGGCATCTCTTTTGTTCTTATTCTTAGCCACCACCAAAAAAATATAATATAGTATTTGTGCATCAGTGGAACTGCTAGATCAAAAGATAGATGCAATTTGGTGACTTTTCTTTATCAATTTCATGTTTTTCAGAAGAGTTAATCCAATTCATGATTCTATTAACTGTATTAGTAGATCCTCCAATATCAACTCTTCTCTCTTTGGGGGTGATATTTTTTAATTTTCTGATTGTGAGATGAAACTTCAGAGTTCTTGTAATTATTAATTCCTTAATTATTAATCTGTTACAATGATTTAGAACATAGTCCATGAACAAAATCAATGCCTCTAGAATGAGAATCTAGGAGAAAAAAACATCAAATGTCACTGATAAAAGTCTGATATCCAAAATAGATAGAGAATTGGCACAAATATAAGATCAAAAGGTATCAACCACCATATGCAAAATGTCATTTAGATGATATGTTGCAGGCTCTTTATAGTCTCCATGCATCTCTCCCTTAAGTCATTTCTAATTTTGACTCTTTTAGCAATTGTGGTGTACTATGATTCACAGCCATATGGCATTGCCAGAAGAATATTGGTGTTGAAAAGATGGGTCTTTGTGACAGAGAGCAGACTAGTATCATTGAAAGCACTGCAATTCAGCTTGCTTTTTTTCCTCATTCAACTCTATGTCCCAGAACTAGCAATGCACCAATATTCACCAAGATTCTGTGATTTCTTCTATATAGGAATTCTCTTCTCCTCCACCTAAGGCAAAGCATAACAGAATCTATAACTTAAAAAATAAGAAGTACCAGAGTAGCAAAGGTTAAGCTACTAGCCTATGGCCATACAAGTAGTTAGGGTGAGAGGTGGGACTTGTATCCAAGTTTTCCTGGCTTAAAGGTCAATACTTGCATTCATCCACCATACTATGCTGCCTCTCTAGCTAAAAATACAAAGAAGTCATTAAGTGCTGGTGGTCCAGAAAGCAAATGATCTCAAAGTTCATTAGAGGTTATTGGCTTATGATCCTGACACCAAAACCCAGGTTTCTATATTAATTTCCAAAGCCTTTTCCTTACAACAGCCATGTGAACAAGATAACACAAATATTTTCATTGTCTCCATTTTACAGATAAAGAAACTGATGCACAAAAGTAATTTAATAACTTGATCAAGATCACAAGGTAAAGTGATAGAGCTGAAATATGAACCCAAGTCTTCTAATTCTTAGCCAGTGGCTTAATTCTTTTAATCATTAGTACTCTTTCCTTCTTGAAATAACTGCATATTTTATGATTAATATGGTTTGCTCATTTGAATGCATGCTATTACTCTCGTGGAATATAAGCTCCTTGAGAGCAGGGACTATTTAACCTTTGCCTTTGTGTCTCCAGCATCTAAAGTTGTACTTTTTGAGAAGACAAATGAAAATAAGTTGAAATTCAAACTAAGCTGCTTTTGCTGCTTGTTAGCAATTCTGCTTGAGGATAAGGTCAAAACATTTGGCTAAAACTGCTTTGGGAGTTCCTCCTGATCTCTTGTCTTCCATTTTTGCCTCCTACTGCCACCAGATAAGCATCGACCGTGAGATGGGCCAGTTTCTGGGGAGCCCTTCTTCAAGAGCTACTATTGGCACACCAGTTAATACAACCAAACATTCCTAGGGGCTGCAGCTGGGGAGCAGGGCTGCTTTAATGAAATGCCATGGCTGACATCCATCAGTGATCAGCAAATTACTATATCGTGCCTGTGTTGTCACTTAATTTAATGGTTTCTTCATTTACTCGTTAGGGGATCTGAGCACATGAAAATAGAGTTTAGAATAACTCAATAATTAGTGATGGGGACAGTTGCCTATATAGGAAGACAGAATGTTTCCTACAGTATCTTCTATAAAATAAATGATTAGCATAAAATTATAATTTACTAAATTATTGATTGATAAACATTAGCTTGTTTTTAGAAATAAATCACCATAAAGATATAAAATACATGCTTGTTCAAGAGCATGTTTGAATCCTGGTTGTCCTATTTTATAGTTTATAATTTCTTGACTTTTTTGACACTCAGTATTCCTCATCAATAAAATGAGTTTGATAATAAACAATTGAACTTTTCAGCACTTTAAAAGTTACAAAAGACTTTCCTTACAATGCTATAAAGCAGATCAGAGATTCTTAAACTTGTTCCATTCATGACCTCTTTTTACCTGAGAAAATTTTACCTTACCCCAGATATAGATATATAAAATAGTCATACAACTGAAACATTTACTGATAATAAATCATAATTTCACTATTCCCATATTCAATTATATAATCTCACATGAGGTCACAATCTACAGTTTGAGAAGTTTTGAAGTAGATTAGGGAAGATCATTAATTCGTTTTACAGAACAGATATAGAAACTGAGTTTCAGAGCAGTGGTTTACCTAAGATAAAACAGCTAGTTATTGTCAGAGCTTGAAAGTATATTAAATAATAATAATTGCAACATACATTTTTAGAGAGCTTTAAAGTCTTTACATTTATTATCTTCTTTGATCTTGACAACATTTGAAGTAAATACCTTTGTTATCCCCATTTTTCAGATGAGGAAACTGAGGATAAGAGAGATTAAGTCACTTTCCAGGGTCACAGAGTTAGCTGCTTTTCATGCTGCCTTTTATCCTCTCTCTCTACCATGACTCTGTGAGGATTAAGTGAGATAACATGTATGTGAAGATGCTTTCAAGCTGTAAAGCACTGTACAAATGTAAGCTACTATTATGAAGAAAAAAGTTAAGGGAGTCATTTCTGTCTTGTGGTAAATGTCAGAGGGTCTACATGTAGCTGTTTCATGGAATTATAGAATCTCAGAGTTGGGATTGACCTCAGAGATGACTTAGGGAGACCCAGACCTGAACAAAAATCCTTTCTGCAGCAAACCTGACAAGTGGCCATGAAACCTGTGTTTGAAGACTTCCATCAAGGTGTAAACTATGACCTCTCAAGGAATCCCACTCCACTTTGGGTAGCATCAAATTGTTTAAGAAATTTTTCTTCACAGTAAATCTATATCTGCCTTTCTATGATAGACAGCTGATGTGTCTAGTTTTTCCCTCCAAGAACTAAGAAGAGCAAATCTAATCTCTTTTCTATATGATAATCCTTCACATTTTTAAAAGACAACTTAGAGAGTTTCATCAAAGAAGGTTCATCTTCAGGCTAAACATCCTTTGTTTCTTCAGTCATCCTATGGCCTAAAGTTAAGGCCTTTCACTCACCATATTAGTCACCCTCCTTCCTTTGAAATGCATGAAGAGGAATAATTTTATATATATCAAGGAATCCCATGCTAGGAATCAAGATTGAAGAAAGAAGGAAATTAAATCTCTTTACTGATATATCTAGTCCCAATCCAAGCTGTTCAATGTTCATCTGGCTTGGTTGGCGAGACAGGGAAAAGGTCAAATGTTAAAAGGAAATTTCAGTCAAAGAAAATATTCTTCTAGTGGGTTGACTTGGTTAATTTAATTATGTATTTAACAAAAGGCTAAGCAGAATTTTTTAAAAACTTAAACCTGTATTGTCAAAAATATTACTCAAATGAATTAGTTCATTTTTATTGTTATTCAAATACATTATATTGACTGTAATTGACTTTTTTTACTGCAGATTTGAATAATCAATCACTAGTCACAATTATCAAGGATTGTAAATACAAATGGTACAGGACATTGATTAGAGTTGCCTCTGAGCAAAGGCTAATCCCTTAGAAGGAGTGCCATTCCTCTTTGAATCTCCCATTGCAGCAGCCTGGGATGACTTCATGATCTTCCTCTACAGAACTAGACACCAACCTCTTCACAATCATCTACATAACTTTTATCCCATAGGATGCTCAATGGTCAAAAAACATTTTAAGTGCCTATTATACTAGGCATTGTGCTAAATCCTGGGGATACAAATACAAATAAAAACAAGGACAATCCTTATCTTCAAGAACCTTATAATCCAATGAATTCTTAAAATCATAGGTCTGGATCTGGAAGTGATCTTAGAAGGCTCATTTTTCAGAAAACTGAAGTTCAAAGGAATAAAGGGATTTGCATGAGGTTACACAGAGCATCAGAGGTGCAATTTGAGCCCAAGCGATACAGTTTCAGAGCCAATGTTATTTCTAATATGCCATACTGACTCTGATTTTTCAATAAATATTGTAGCTCAGGAAGAATTGAGTTCAAATTCAGCTTTAGACACTTACCAGCTGTGCAATCCTGGGCAAATCACTTAATCTGTGTCTGATCCTCTGTAAATTTGCTACAGTTGATGTTTTGTTGTTATTGTTGTTGTTGTTTACAAATATTGTCACATTTTATCCTCACAGCAATCCTGGAAAGTACTGATTTGAGAACATCATTGAGAACCTTAAAGCTAGTTATCAAGAATAATAATCGTAATACTTTGCCCAACCATCTGTCATGTTTCATGTCTTTAGAAAACTGGTCTACTTCCTTTCCTGATCATAGTCATCCTTCATCGTACTTGCCATGGCATTTCTCACAAGTAAATAAATCTCCATTAACAACATGCTGCATCCTCTATATAACACGTCTTTCCATTAACCTTTGGCTTACTTGTAACTTATTCTTTTGAATTCATTATATTCCTTGTTTCTCAACTAAATGCATCACTAGGAGAATGCGTATTAAAGAAATGGGCTTTGGAGGCAGTAAGCAGCAGCTTGGGATCATTTAAAAGACTATATTAATTCCTAAATACTTCTGAAGCTCTTACTCACTTGTGTGACCATCTCATTGTCAATCAGCAGCAGCCCTGAGATACATGATAGACTGACATGAAGTCAGGTAGGCAGACATAGATAGACACTGATAAATATATAGACGGATGAGTGGATGTACAGATGGATAGGTGGATGAATAGATTCATAGGATTTCTCACCCTGCTCCATGTATTAGTCTGGGCAATAACATTTTTTAAATCCACTTTGTTTTATTAGTGTAGATGACTATGCCCATTTATTCTATATTGCTTTACATTTCAGAGGAAGCTTTACAGTGTTCCAAGGCTTAGTGTACTTAGAAAACATCATGTGGAAATGCAAAAATTTAGAGAATCTTTCCATTAATAAAAAATTTGACTTTTTTGCTTCTGTTTAGGATACCTTCCATGACAGTAAAATACATTATATAAGTATTTATCTCCTTCTCTAATGCCTCACTTGATGCTGACTCTCACAAGATCATCAGCTTTATCTCATTAGCCATATCTATTAGATCCCAGGTAATTTTAACATGCATGTTAGAGTCTTTGAGGAAAGCCTTTCAATCTGCATCTTGTTCCATTGTTTAAATTTTTGTATTAACAAATAAGTAGAGCAGGATTCAATCTCAGCCATATTTCTATTTCAGTTATGAAACTGTGAAAATATGGTCTGCTATATAAAAATCATATGCAAAGCTGCCTGTTCCCTTCTCATGTTTTCATCAAGGAGAGCCTCTGTGCATCCATAGACCATTTTCATTAAATTTTAATAGAGATGAGATAGACAAGATTTTTATATATTATACTATAATTTGTTGCTTTCTGCTAATAAGCCAAGGGTTCCCCTAAATTCCAAGGAATAGGGTCCGGTTAATTGAACTTTAATGGAGTATGAAAGGTGTCCATGTATCTGTTTTCTTTTGGCCTATTTTCCTGTGCCAATATACACAGGACTTGTTACACTCAATGAATCTGAGCTAAAGTTTGATTCCCACTGTTAAGCTATTAGATCAAATGGTAGATGGGGCTGTAGGGGGTGAGAGGTGGAAGGAGGGGATTGCCAAGGCTAGTTAGTACTCCTTGGATTTAATCTTGAACTTTGATCCTGAATGAGAGATTACTAAAATAGGATTAGAGACCCTTAAAATCATTTTAGAGACTACAAAACAGATAAAAAAATCTGAGGCTTAAAATACTATAAAAGATATTTCCTCTCATACTCTCCCCATCCCTGCCCCCCATCTCTTCCTGAGAAGGATTGGCAAACACACTTGTTTTGTCTGACCTTTTAGTAAACTGTACCATGACAAGGGACAGCTTAAGCAGGTGGTTACTGTCATTGTTGATACCAGGGCTGGGGCTGAAATGTTTTCATTGGGAGGGACAATTAAAGGAGGCAAATGGGATGGCCATAAAGATTCCCACCTACCGTCCATGAAAAACTAAAAATACAAAGCAAATGTGAAAATATAGCTCATCCTGGGGAAGAAAAGGTGAATACACAGCAGGGTGTCTGAACTATACCAACCCAAAAAACATCTCAGAGTTGTCACTTATTAAAGAGAAAGGGGGAGAGAGAGAGAGAGAGAGAGAGAGAGAGAGAGAGAGAGAGAGAGAGAGAGAGAGAGAATACAATTTATTTATGAATAAAAAAGAAACCTGCACAAACAGACTTACCAATTTAAGGACGCCCACATACTTGTCGTGGATTCCTAGAAAGGCAGATATAATTTAACTGGGTGTAGGTTAGTGCACTCTTTGGACATTTTTATGACACCTTTAACACCCTCAATGGCTGATCTCTCCATGTGACAGGAGTTTACCACATTCATTGCACCAGACAAGGATTAGGGGAGTAAAATTAGTCATGTATGTAAATTATAATCACGTTGAATAGTTGTATGTGCTCATTTAGGCATTTTAGCAGTGTGTGATGTTATCCTCTCTGCAGGACTAATAAGCATTAGCTGTAATGAGGTCAGTCAGTCAGGCAGGCATTATCATGGGATTTAATTGGGACACTGGTCTCTGCTGAAGTGAAAATTAATAACTTTTGTCAATGTTCTGGTGAAATGTTCTGTCTTATTAAACTATGAGGGTCAATTAGAAAGCATTATGTAATAAAGTCCCCAGCAGCAGAACTCGAATTGAGTTATACCACAGCCGTTATTCCAGGGCAATTGCATTTGAAAATGGAAAACCAGGGTGCCATATGGAGGATTCGGGTCATATTTACAAGCATCGCATGTTAAGGCTTCAACAAGAAGGAAACAATTAAACGTAATACTGAAATAAATCAGCCCACTGCAAGTGCGAGGCTACGCCAAAGGGCCGAAAACAGGCTTGTGCCCTGGCCAGGGTGACTCTGCAAAACAGGCCTTGTTTATAAGCCTTGTTTGGGCTCCATCAGACAGCTCCATCCCTGTAGATCACTTGACGCAGTCAAAATCTGGGGCACACCTGGAAGGTAACAGGCCTGCACACTGACTCGTATAAATAACACTTTATTGTGTGGCTATTAAGACCAGAGATTGCTTTTATTAAAGGGCAAGTTATTGTGGTACAGCAAATTAAAGAATTTTAAAGCAGGCTAAACAGCCTCCACTATTCCCCATTCGGTCATGTTTTACAGTACTTTAAATGGGCAGTATATTGTTAGGGAGATATAAAATCTTTGCCAGGATTGGAATACAAGGAGAGAATAGTACTAGGGCGCCCCAGCCAGGCAAGATTTGGAGGGAAGGGGGAATGAGGAGGTGGGGATTGGGGTGATCATAAGACCAGATGGGCTGGGGGTGCCTAAAGGAAGATAACTCCCCATCCTAGTAAAAAAGGGGCAACCCAGGGCTGGAGCACATTAAAAGCATGCTTCAGTTGGGTTAATCCATCACCAAAAATTGACCATTTTTATCTATTTCTTCCACATTCTCCTTTCTGCTGAAAGTGTCCCTCATCAATGAGCTATGCTAAAGTTAAGTGATAGCCTCTTTAGTCCTAACTCTGGTCAAGTTTCACCATAAAAACAGATCCTAATAATAATTTCAAGGCTATTGAGTAAAGGAAGCCACACAACCAGAGAGAAAACTCTTCTTCAAAGGCATTCCAAACTTTCTCTCTGCCACACATCAAACCACTCACTATCTGCCTGGATGGACTGGCATTTGCTATCTACTATCCATAGATCTGATAAAGGAGAAACTAAGCTGGGATGTTCAGTGAGTCACTAGTAAAGTCAAAAAATAAATCTCAAGTTTATAAACACATTGACTTAGATTTCTGCTCTGTGATCTTGTTGATGAAAGTGTACGGACCGTCCAGTGGTGCAGATCACAACCCCTCATGCCTGCCCATTTTATGCAACTCTTATCATTATTATATTATTCCATTTATGGGTCATGATTGTGTGGTTTCAAATACCTTGCAAGGTTATTATGAGGGCCAAATGAGATTAATTTTTTTAAAAAAGCATTTAGTACATGCACACATATATTGTATCTAGGATACACTGTAACCTATTTAACATATAAAGGATTGCTCCTCATATGGGGGAGGGGGTAGAGAGAGGGAGGGGAAAAATTGGAACAGAAGTGAGTGCAAGGGTTAATGCTGTAAAAAATTACCCTGGCATGGGTTCTTTAAAACCCATTAAAAAAAAGTTAAAAAAAAAAGCATTTAGTACAGTCCCTAGTACATAGTAGGTACCATATCAATGTTTATTCCCTTCTCCTTAATATATGTAGTAGAAAGGCAGTAAGATATGGTTATATAGTCCCACAATTTTGAAAAGCATAAGATCATAGCTTTACAGCTGGAAGCGAGGTGTGCTGGATCCTCCTGTGTTGTTCCATTATTTCCTACTCTTCATACTGTATTTGGGCTTTTCTTAGCATAGATACCAAAGTGGTTTGTAATTTTTTTCTCCAGCTCATTTTACAGCTGAGGCAACTGAGGAAATCCCTTAAAGGGATAAGTGATTAACTCAGGACCACATGGCTAGTAAGTATCTGAGGTCAGATTTGAACTTGGAAAGATAAATTGTCCTGATTCCAGGCTGGGAGCTTTGTTCATTGCCTCACTTAGCTGCCCTGGATCCTGCTGTACTGATTCCCAAGAGCTAATTGTTAAATTTACGCCTTGGAAACTGGCAAACACTACAAATCAGCGTTTGATTTATTGTTCTGTTGATTGTCTAGACTTCAGAAAATGATGGAGAAAATGTTAACAATGCAGATTAAATTTAAAAGTATGTTGTGAATTTTGGAGAATCTGTTGCTAAACATTTACCAGCACACTGTTATCTGGAAGAAACCTCATACATTATCTGGCCTGCCCTCCTCATTTTACAGATGAAGAAACATGGCTAAAGATGTTGTGTACCAGCTCAGATAGCCTGAGGGGTAGAGAGCTGATTTTGAATCTGGTTCCTCTGACTCCAAATCTTGCATTCTTTCCATTATATTATCCTTTTTCAAGTAGGCAGGCTCCTAAAGAAATAAAAGTTCTCTAAGTAATAATTTATTTTCCTAATTTATATAGAAAAAAAATCTTATAGACAGCTATGTCATGCAGTGAATAGAGTTAGACTAGTAGTCAGGAAATCTGAATTCAAATCCTGCCTCAGATACTTTCTAACTGTGTGACTCCAAACAGACAGGAAACAAGTAACTTATCTCCAAGTACCCATTTCCTCATCTAATAAAATGGGGATAACAGCACTTACCTCTAAGAGCTGTGAGGATCAAATCACAATGTCTATAGAGTGATTTTCAAACCTTAAATGCTATATAAATGCTTATGGGAGTGATGGTGGTTATTATATTGGGAGCATTACAACTATAGAGTGACTGCAGAAATTGTTTCTTAAAAGGAGTTTTAGACTTTCATGACACTAGGTAATTGTCATATATAACATTTCAGCTAATAAAATGAGATATTTGTAAAGTGCTTAGCACAGTGCCAGCTCATTCCCTTCTCCTTTGTCTAAAATGAGTTCAGAGAGCTCAAGAAGAACTGAGTTCAAATGCAGCCTCAGATATTTACTAGCTGTGTGATACTGGGCAAGTCACTTAACCTCTATTTACCTCAGTTTTCTTAATTGTAAAAGTGGAATAATAATAGCACCTCCTTGTTTTGCAGGTCAAAAATATGTGTGCTAGAAAGATAGTAAGATATGCTAAAACTAACATTGGACTGTGACACTTGAGAGATCTGGATTTTAGTTTTGGTTCCACTAATAGATAGTTGTACAACTTTGGGGAAATCACTTCAAGAAACTGAGGCCCATAGACATTATCTTGTCAAATAAATGTGTTGATGAGATGATCTCTAAGGACTCCTCCAGCTCTCAAATCCCATTGTGTCCTGAAACACAATTATATTCAGAAAGTGAAAGAAATTATAGACCTAGGAACTTGATGTCAATCTCCAGTAAAATTATAGAAGAGATTATTGAATAGGAGTGTGTGAAGGTGAGGTTGCAGGAGGAGGGTGAATGGCAAGAGATGGAGGGTAAATAGCATAGTGTCTACATTTCCTTTATTTGCCAAATCCTGATCACTTTACAGGCAAGATGGAGAAATGTGGACTGAATATGGACAAGACAATAGATCAAAAGAAGAGAATATTGAGTAAATCGCTTATCTTCTCTAAACCTCAATTTCACAGAATCACAAAATTATTAAAGTTGAAAGAAATTCCAGAAGTCATCATAGTTCAATTCCTACCTGACCAAGGAATGCTCTATAATACCCTTAACAAGTAATCAGCCAGTATTTGCTTCAAGTCCTCCAATGAGGACCCATTACTATCCACAACAATAATCAGTCTACAACACTTATGAAGTTCTAACTATGAGCCAGATATTTGGGAAAACAAAGAAAGGCAAAAAACAGTCCCTGCCTTCAAAGAATTTATATTCTAATGAGTGGCCCATTCCAATTTTGGAAAACTCTAATTGAAACAAAAATTTTCCTGATTTTGAGTCTTAATTTGCATTGGTTCTTCCCTTGATCCCAGTTTCCTCATTTGTAAAATGAGATTATAGATTGAGATTTCTAAGATCCCGTCTAACACTAAATCTATAACTCCCTTTCTTATGATTTGTACAGCCTTAATCAAAGAATCTTGGATCAAAGAATTGATTTCAACCTGGAGAAAAGTGTCTAGTGTCACTGCCCTCATCAACATTTGTATCAGTGAGTGGGATGAAGTCATAGATGACCCTGCTCATCCAACTTTCAGATGACACAAATCTGAGGGGAATAACAGATATGAAGAATGACAGAATCACTAAGCACTAAGTTCTTGACAACTGAAACCATGAGGCAAATCTAACAAGATGAAATTGAATAGAAATAAATGTACAGTCCTTTGCCTAAGTTTAAACCAAAAACCAACTGGACAAATGCTGGAAGGAAAAAGTGTGAAAGCAATTTATATAAGAAAAAGGAATTAGGGGAGGATTTTATTTGCAATATGAATAATTGGTGTGATGTATGTTTATTTCACATTACAACTGGATTATTATATTCAGTTCTGAGCATCACTCCTTCAAAAGAAAATTGACGAGTTGCAGGTGGAGGAACAGGAAAGTGAGGAAGTTTAACATCATGTCAACAGTTGAAGGACTTGAGGAAGTTTAGATCGGAGAAGAGACTAAGGTATTTCATATCACTGTCTTCAAAGGTTATTATGTAAAAGAGAGAAAGACATTCATTATGATTAATTCACTAATGGATAGAAGTTAAAGGGAGGAAGATTTTGATATTGTTGTTCAGTTATTTTTCAGTAGTGTCCTACTCTGTCATTTCCTTCTCCAGCTCATTTTAAAGATGAAGCAAATAGAGTTAAGTGACTTTTCCAGAGTCCTCGGCTATTAAGTGTCTGAAAACAGATTTGAACTTAGGAAGATGATACTTCCTGCCTTCAGACCTGACACTCTATCCATTGCATAGCTGCCTAGGAAGTTTTTAGTACAATATAAATAAAAAATTTCCAAAAATTAGAGCTATAAAAAATAACTGAGCTGTCTTATGACATTGTGTTTTCTTCTCCTTGGCACTTTAAGGCAGGATGTGGAGCTATCTAGGGATGCTATAGAAATTTCTGTAAGATATTCTCTAGTCTATTTCATACAGAAATTTCTATGGCATCCCCAGATAGACTTGATATCCTCTAGTCTAGAGGATATTGATTAAATATCCTCTGAGATTTTATTCTCCTACTATAGTCTATCTTACTCTTTTACAGAAAGCAAGATGGTGTCCCAGGGATCCTCAAACTACAGCCCGAGGGCCAGATGCAGCAGCTGAGGACGATTATCCCCCTCACCCAGGGCTATGAAGTTTCTTTATTTAAAGGCCCACAAAACAAAGTTTTTGTTTTTACTATACTCCAGCCCTCCAACAGTCTGAGGGACAGTGAACTGGCCCCCTATTTAAAAAGTTTGAGGACCCCTGGAAAGAATAGAATACTGGATTTAGAATATGGAAGAATTGAATTCAAATCTGTTCTCAGATTATGTGACTCTGGGCAAGTCACTTAAACTCTGCCTTAGTTTCTTCAGCTGTAAAATGGGGATAACAACAGGATTAATCAAGAGTCAAACTAGCATTAATAAATGCTAGTTTCCTGTCTTTCTTAGAAGTGGCTTTATAGGAATGCTAATACTATATTGATAGAACTACGAATTTGTCCAATCACTCTGAACGCTAATTTAGAACCATGTAAGAAAAAATCACTAAACTATATTCCCTAGAATTCAACAATTTTATTACTAGGCATATAGTAAGTATGGATATCTTACTATTCATATTGGTCCTTAAAATTATAAGCTTGTTGAAGTCAGGACCTGTCTTTTCTTTTTATTCATTGTATTCCAAGAACTTGGCACAGTGCCTAGAATATTGGAAGCATTTAATAAATATTTATTGGATTGGATTAGATTAGATACCACTATTGCTTGTATTAGAAGCAAAACTGGAATATAAAACTGAAAACAAAATGAGTGCTATCAATTGGGGAATGAGTGAAAAAAAACCCTCTTCCAAGAGAAAAGAAGGAATCTTTCATTTTCTATTCACCCTGACTATGATTGTTTTTTCAATTGGTCAGAGCCCAGCTTATTGAGAAAAGCATGAGAAGATTTATATGAACTGATGCAAAGTAAAGTAAATTGAACCAGGAAAGCATTATGCACAATGACTACAATTTTATAAATGAAAAAGTAACTTCAATAACACAACTTAACCTTAATAATATGAAATTTTAATAACTAAGCTTGGCAACAAAAAAGAGAGAGATGAGAAAATATCTATCTTTCTTCTTCATAAAAGCAAGCAACTATGGCTAAGAACCACTACAGTGTGTATTTGATGCGTCAGTTAATGTGTTATATAATTAGTTAATTGCTGAGTTGGCTTTTTTTTCCTTTTCCTTTTCTTTTTTTCTTTTCTTTTCTTTTTTTTTTTTCTTTTTTTCTTTTCTTTTTTTTTTTTTTTGTTGTTGTTGTTTTAAGGAAAGGTCTCCTGGGAAGATGGGGAAGAGGAAGATATTGGAAATACCGATGATGCAAAAGCAAAACAATATTGACAAAAACATAAAAAATTAAGAGGTCTGACATTACATCATTAGCTTATAAGGTACACAGTTGTCTGAAAGCCAACATCGACCCCAAAATGAGGCACTGATAGCTATGTACACCAAACAGCATTTATAAAACTGTCACAGTCTTTCCTATAAATTTAAAAATGTCCCTCTCTCCTCCCTCTATTTTCTAATCTAATAAATAAGCATCCTTCTGACTCATCTAGTCACATCATTTGTGACTCTCAAAAATCATTAAAGATTATAAAACTCTTGAAAGTAAGACAATTATAATTACTATTGAAAAGTTTTAAAATTTTGAAGAAGACTGCTCACCTGCACAAATTAGGGTCATATATTACATAGAAGGAGCCAGAGCTCCTGAGACAATTGATTCTTTGTGAGTGGAGCTTGCCTTAGTATATACAGGTGAAATAGGCAGCCATCTGTAGGAGGGTGCCCAGAAAAGCCCCACATGTCCAAACATAGTCGCATCACTATTACTTTACAAATGTAGCTCCATTTCTATGGATCTTGAGACCATAACTAAGCTGTTTAAGCCCTCTGTTTCAGTTTTCTCATCCACAAAATGGGGATAATAATATACTATGATCTCCCAGGGTTGTTGTAAGAATGTACATTATAATGAATAATAACTATCTTTAAGAATCTCCCATTAAAATTCAGGTACCCCTGGGAGTGCTTATATCATAAACACTTTAAACAAATGCCTTAATTATTAGTTTATTGCTTAACAGAACATGAATAGAACACAGATAAACATCCCTGTGGATATAGAAAGGACAAGAATTTTGATGTGGATTTTATGGATGAGGAAACAGAAGATCAGAAAGGGGAAACAGGTGGCCTAATGAAATACTGTAGATAACAAAAAGCAAGAGAGCATCATGGCAAAGTCAATAGAGTGCTAGCTTAGACATCAGCATTCCCAGATTCAAATCCTACTTCTGACATTTGGTAGTTGAGCAAGTCACCTGACAGATGTGTCAAGCTGCTCCCTAGAACTCAGCTACTATGCAAATTATGATCTTCCTTGTTAGAGGGAGTTTCCACACCAGGAATTCCCCAGGCTGACAAAGTCAGTCAAAGCTTCTCGCTGGTATTTATCTAATAAGGGGCAGAGCCTTTACTTAAAAACAGGCTGTCTGCCCTCAAGTCAACTGCTCTATCTACACTTCCTTTTCCATCTTTTAGCATTGACCTTAAATGTGGGATTTCTTCACCATTCCTTTTAACTCACCGATCCATTCAGCACTGGAGATAGATGGGGCAGAATTCTTATCTGAGCTTATATCCTGCAGATCTCATATACTCCCTATATACTACCTCAGAGACAGTGAATGGGGGCTCCTGTAGAGGGGCTACCAGACTTGTGCTGTCTCGGGTCTTGAACGATCCTTCTTCTTAATGTTAGTAGAAAGGTTTCAATCATTCTACCTCCCACCATAAGGGTTTCTGGTCCATTTGATCTGGGATGTCCCTAGGGATCACATTTCTGTTTAGGGAGAGAATTTTTGGCACTACTTTCTGTCTCACAGATCAGACTGCAGAGGGAATTTCAGCCATTTGTTGTGCTGTCTCATTTCTGTTATTTATGAGAAAAGGATCTTTTCCCCTAACAAAGGCAACAGTAAATTTCAATATCTGTAAACGATGAGGCTTTGGATTTTTGTTGGAAGACAGAAACATCCAGTTATGTCTGAAATAGTTTGTCTAACTTGTGATATGTTTTTACCCATGGGATATGGCAAACGGAATTTGCCCCCTATTATTTAATATACTTTGGTTTCCACGTATCTACGTTGTCCCTGCGTCATTTCTGGCCCAAGTCCATCACTTGCCATTTACTCCTAAAGAGACTAGGTTCCTTCTCCTATCCTCTCACCTGGAAAAAAAAAAGACATCTACCCATGAGACCTGGTCACCCAAACCACTCATCCCAACACACTTAATTTCACAGACAAATGCCTTTCCAGTCATGCATTACCACCCCAGCTCCCAGGCCCATCCTTCCTAAATGGCCTTTTCCTGTATCTTTCAAGTCAAAGGACACAAGACAAGGGGTTGATACCAGCCCCCAATCCGCCATCCCCAAGAGAGTGAAGACATAGTCAACTCCTCTGACCTGGCCTTGTCAAGGTGCCATACGACTTTATTAAACAACCTTCAACGTGACCTATACATTTCCTCCCACAGATGCCCAGAAGAATCCCCCTCACACAGAGGGTGACACATGTATTGCCTTCAGGCACATATCAGGGGTTGAGTAAAATGGTCTTCTCTTTTCCAGGAGCTGTCTGCTTTTTTCCCCCCCAACTCAATTTTTCTCTCTCCCTCTCCCCGGTTTGTTTCCCTAGGGCTGATTGCCTTGGGGCCTGCCAGTCTCCTGGAAGACTGACACTGGGGATTTGTGCTTTACTTTTGCTGTAAGTGAGTAGTTTCAAAAGTGCTGACTCCCCTGCATCTTTCCATCCACAGAGACCTGCCTGCTTGCACTGCCAGTATTCAGTGCCAGGCTAGCCATTTTGGAGTTTTCCCTGCATGAAAGAGTTTTGGAAGGTATACCTTGGCACTAAGAAAGGCAAGCTTTATGAACCAGCTAGAGACAGATCCATGAAGCACTCACCTTTCACCCAACACACACACACACACACACACACACACACACACACAGAGTTAGAAACCATTCTAAAGAATCCAATCAGTTCTTAAACCAGCTTTAAAAAGTAATAAAAATTCCTCAATCTCTTTGATGATATTCAAAGGGCCTTTTTAATATATGAGAAGACATGTTCTAAATTCTTAACACTTTTAGTGTCACCAGTCCTTTTTTCCACTAAACCATCTTAATTCCATAATTTAGAAGGCCTCAAGAAGTGGAAGGATCAAACTGCAGAATAATTGGCCATCCTGTGCCTGCCAAGGGTTGGATTTGATCCCCAATAAACCCTGGGAAGTTTTCCCGCCTTCCCTACCCCCTCCGAATAGCTTTTGGAGAAGTATAAGAGGAGGGAGCCCAGTGGGTGGGAGACTGTAGTCTACAGGGCCTTTGACAGGAGAGCTGAGCTGCCCCCAGGAAAATGTTTGCTATCCATTTTGTACTGACACTTCAGGAGAGAAGTACAATTTCTTTTGTGATTGGAGGTAATGTAATCTACAGGAAAATCAATGTGGGTTTACGGGAGAATCACCAAGCTGATCTGGGAGCCCAGAGACACTGAATCATGTCAGAGTGGGAGAACATCAGCCAGTCAGTTCCAGGCTGGACCTTTGGGACTGAATTCATTTGGATATTTTTGATCTTTGGGGTCCTCTGGGCCCCCATTAGCTTGGATGACTTGGTCCCTGTCACTTCCAAGGAATGTCTGATAAGGCACTTGGTCTCTAGGATTTCTCAGAGAAGTTAAAAACAGCTGTGATGCCCTTATCCAGTGACTGTCAGGCTTGGTAAAAAAAAATTAATAACAATTTAACTTTTTAAGCAAGAGAGAGAAAAAACACACATTCTCCAGAAACATCTGAACATCTGCTGGAAAATCCTGACCGGCTTGTTTAGCTTATTTCAGCAGCAGCAGCAAATAGCAGGTGTCATTATTAAGACTGGAAACCACTACAATCCATGATTCAGAATAAGATTTTGCACTGACATATACACCAGCTTTCCCAGCACCCCTTTCCCCATCCCACAACTTAGGTACTTCCCCTTCTCAGTAGCCTGATTATTAAGCACTTGGTTTTGTGCATCATCTGTCCCTCTGCCCTTGTCCCCTTCTGAAGATGCTTTGGGAAGGATCATTTCATATTATTAGGTAGTAAATTTGTTTGTACCTAGTTCTATCAATTAGATGAGAAACTTGTCGTAGTAGGCAATAGGTCAACCTGGCAGTACTGAAAACAAGTTCTAAAAGGACAGCAGTACAAGAAATGATGATAAAAAAAAAAGTCATTAAGGAACTGAGGGGAATTATGGGGAGTTGTTGAAATTCACATTCCTGTGTCCCCTTCTTGAAGGCTACAGCACAGAAAACAGTTATATACACGTGGCACACACACACACACACACACACACACACACACTCCCTCCTCTCTAATCACTTCCTCACATATAGGGATAGGGACGTACCCCTTTCATTCCCCCACTAATTTCCTGGCAAATCCTATCTAGTTTACCTACCATATTTCTGGCAGGAACTTTTAAGGCCAATCAGCTGGCAGCCTCAAGCAGGATTTCTTCGAGTTTTTTGGGAGTAATTCAGAGTCTATTGGCTTCATTGTCTCTCCCACTGTACCATCCTTGCTCCACAATGTAGCAGACACAGGCTCTGGACAGCAGGACAGCGAGATCCAATAAATCTGAGACCTGTCTAGGTGCTTCATTTATCAAGAGGCCTAATTTACCCAGGCCCTTTAGACTAATTGCAGATTTGCAAAAAATGCTGAGAGTGTAGAACAGTGCGTTGTGAGTGTCCCTTGCCATATTTCTGCTAATGTGTTTCATCTGGAGTACATAAAGAAGCAGGGATGCTGATTTTAGACACAGCACTTTGGGGCTAATCCAGTTAAATGATTAGCCCTAAAAATCTGCAGTGATGTCATTTTCCCTACAGTGTTCTGCCGGTTGTGTTGTTTGCTTTATGGTGAGAAATATGTAATCCCAGGTCCCAGGCTAGCTTTTTCAGACATCATGTAGAAATTTGCCCTCAGTTATTTTTTTCCTTGGGCAACAAACTTGGTCATTCCATCTCTCTCTCCCTATCACGCCAACCACAGGGCCATCAGAATGACAACTGAAGGGAAATCTGTTTATTCCAGAAGTCAAGAACATCTACTTCCCTCATTATCATCACCATTCCAAAACTTCCCTATTTCTAACCAGTATCTGTTTTTTTGGAGACTGATTTTAAATGGGTGTTGTTCCCTAAATTTTAACCTCAACACCCATAAATGTAAGTAAAGAGAATGGTGGGGTGTGAGTGTCTTGAGATAAGACACTTTTCTAACCGATCAACTAAACAACCAACAAACACTGATTAAGCACTGCTATAAGTTAGATACTGAGCTAGGTAAAGGAGATAAAAAAGACAAGACCCAAATAATCCCTGCACACGAAGCAAACATATTTACAGGTAAGAAAATGTAAACTACATGCACTTATACAAAGTATTCTTAGATGAAGAGAGATCATACACAACTGGGGTGATAAGCAAAGGTCTCATGTGAATGGCTGTTTGAGCTGGGCTTTAATGCAGAGGTTCTAAGCTAAGAAGACAAGTGAAAAAGTACATTCCAAGAAATAGGTGGCAGCCTGCTCAAACAACTGGAGAGAGAGAATAGAAAGTCAAGTACCAAGAGCATCAAACAGGTCCCTTCAAATGAAACATGGAGCAAATATTCAATTAGATCCAACAAGCTTTTTTTAAGCCCCTTCTGTGTATAAAGCACTGCATTAAATCCTAGAGATGAAAGTTTAAAATGAAACAATTCTTACCTTCAAAGCACTTACATTCTGCTGTATCCCAGATAACAATTTCCCTAATTAGTCTATAAGTTACCATGGTTGCCACATAAATCAGAATTTATTGATAAGTAGAGTTAATTTTGGTTTTTTTCATTGTTTTTATCTGAATTTTTTTGATCATTTAAATTGACGGCCTCCCAAGATCCAAAACAATTCAATTCAATCAGTATGAATCAAGACTTGGAAAGTTAATATATCCAATACAAAAAGAAAAGCATGGCTATATGCAAGGCACTGAAGAGAAAAAAAAAAGATAAAGACTAGACTTTTGATTTGATTCCTTGCTGAGGAAAGTCCTTCTCATACAGGTTGGCACCTTCTCTGAAATTTATAGTTTTAGAGACTGCCTAGAGCAGGGACATCAAATTCAAATGGAAAAGGCCATTCAATGGGTCACAGGAACTGTTCAGAAAGATACCTGCAGGATGCAGATAGACTTAGTTGTAAATTGTAGTATTATCTATGCTTTATTTTATTTTTATTTATTTTGTTAACTATTTCCCATTATACTTTAACTGGTTCAAAGAGAACTCAGGAATGTTATGGCCCTTATGATAATATAATCTCAGGCCTTTACTTAAGAAGTTAATTGATTTACTTAGTCACACAATCTGTGTCACACAAATCCTAGATCCTCTGGCTCCATAGCCAGCACTCTGTTCAACTCAAATCAAGACAGCAAGCATTTATTAAGGTACTATACTGAGCACTAAAGATTCCAAAAAAAAAATAATAATAATAACAACAACCAAAAAAAAAACAGTTTCTACCCTCAAGCAATTTACATTGTAATTTGAGAGACTATATTTTGGACCAAGGAAGTGTATGGAGATAATCTGAGAAAGAGGACATTAGAATTAAGGGGGACTTGAAAAGTTTCTTAAAGTGGGACTTAACAAGGATGCTTCCATTATATCACATGCCTCTTCTAAAAAGACAATGTCAAAGTCCAGCTGTCACAGAGCTTCCATCTTACTTTGAGATACAACAAATAAATGGATATGTGTGTATATGATCACTTGAGGAGACGGGGGGAATACTAAAATTTAGAGGGTGCAGGAAAGGTTTCCTAAAGGAAATATTATAAGAGCTGACTTTTGAAGGAAGCTAGGAGAGTAAAATAAATGTCAGTGATAGAATCAGTGGGATGTTCTAGGGGCTAGCTATGTGTCAGAGGGCTATGGACTAGACCCGGACAAATGTAACCATGTTTTAAGATGCCCTTATAGGTCTTTTACTTGCATTAAAAACTCTTTATCAAATCTCTTAAGGAGTTATGTGAATTGACAGAGTAGAAAAATAGCTGAAAAGACATTTGAAGAGAGAAATATTCCTTAGGGTTCTATTTTTATGCACTTTTAAAACCACTTTGTTTATTGCATTGTTTAGTATACACATGTACAGATGTTGCATTAGAATCCAGAGCTATGGAAAGAAGGACTCCAGCCAAATTCAAGGAAAGCACCCACAGCGAGATGGGCAACATTTGTCTCACATCTCCTGTGGCTGATGAAGGAGCTAGGGGCATGGGCCAAATTACATGATGGATTCTTCACACCCCACACTATAAATTTACCCCCAAGGGCCGGATGCTTTGGGTCCTGCCTGTGTCAGCGCTCCACGCGCAGCCTCAGAATCATAAAGTAGTGTTCTAGGGGGAGGCTGAAATTAATGAAACTCTGCCTGACATTTTGAGCACACACATACATATCTCAACATTATCCCACAAGTATATATCTTATGGAGAGAGTAGTTTTTCCATATTAAAAGATGGCATTAACCTTCAATAGTACATCACTCCCTTTAATCCTTCCACCTGTAAATATTTCAGATAAAAATATCACATTTGCAATGACTGAACCTGGCTAATGTGGTTCACATCTAGACAAATGGAGGAGGATATTATCTTAAATTTTTCTCCTTTCCAATATGCCCCTAAACTGACTTTGAGGCTTTTATTCAGCTCTGGATGCCCCACCTTTCTCTCCCAAAGTGGGAAGGCGTAGGGTAAGATGAAGTCATTTCATATCCCTAAAAGTGTCTCAGATAATTTGGAAACACGGGCATGATGGGTTTTAGACAGGCTAGTCAATGAGATCTCTTCATCTTCAAAGCCGAATCTGAGATTTTAGAAGATGTGCCAGCAAGGTGGTCACCACATGGAGGGAGGAGCAACCTTCAAAATGCCCATGATAATTGGAAACGTCAGGGAGGGGCAATATCAAACTTTCAGAGAATTTCCAACTGGGAAAGAACCTTAGGAATCATTTATTCCAGACTCTTAGTTTACAAATTAAAATCAACAATAATTAAATGTCAGGCAATGGAGGACATAAAGACACTGAAGATTTAAAGACAAAATGAAAAGACAAAAACAATCTTTCCCTTAAATGGCTTTCTATCAGAGGAAAAATATAAGGAATTCCATTTTTTTTGACTGGACATGTGATTTAATGAGTAGGAAACTCCTGGTGAGGAACTTCTTTGATCAATGTACCTTCTTGGAAACTTAAAATATTTGTAATAAATCATAACAATTTTATCTTTATGATATTATATTTATAATAATTTGCCTAGAGTATTGAGATAGCAAGTGATTTGTCCAAGGTTACATAACCAATAACAGCTAGTATTTATATAGGCTTTAAGGTTTACAATGTGCTTTATATATATTAACTCATTTGACACTTACAACAACTCTGTGAGGTATTTTCTATTATCATTTGCATTTTACAAACAAGGAAACTGAGGCACAGAGAGATTCAATGACTTGCCCGATTCATACTCCCAGAGAATGTTGTGTTTGAAACAAGGTCTTCTGGATGCCACATCCTCATGTCAGTGTGTATCAAGGCTAGGAACTCCAATAGTGGAGGAGCAGATGAAAAGTTCAGTTCAAAAGAGACAAGAGCCAATACAATGACACAACCCCTGGAGGTGAAATGTGATGTGTGAGAGGTAGCTGGGAATATTGGAGGACCAGGAAAGGCTTTAAGAGGCCACAGAGTTTATTTCTTTGCCTTCAAAATGACAGAGAGGAATAGTCTACTCATTTCTCACATGTTGGAATTGGGGTCTTTAAGACCATCCAAATTCAATCTCCTCATTTTAAAAACTAGGAAATTGAAGCTCAGAATAAGAAACAGACTGGTTCAGGATCACATAATTTAATTTGGCAAAGCTGGAGCTAGAACCTAAGTTAATAAACTCCCACACCTTTTTTTCCTAATTAATTTTCTTTAAACACTAATCTGATTGTGTGACTCCTCTACTTAGCCAATCATGGTGGCTTTCTATTGCCTCCAGAATAAGATGCAACTCTGGTGGAAACTACACAATCTGACCCCTCCACCCCAAATCTTTCCAGCCTCATTGGACATTAATCTCTCCTCCCATTCTCTGCAATTCAGTATAAGTGGTTTTCTTCACATTATACTCCATTTCCATGTACTAGCTAGCTCCCATTTACCCCTTCCTCACCTCCACCTCATAGAGCTCCTCTCTTCCATTTAGATGCATATCAAGCATCTTTGGTAAAAAGTTTTTCCAATCTGCTATCTTCCCTACCAACATGGCTTATATTTAACCACTTTGTATTTACTAACTTTGTTTACACTACATACATTTTAGTATATCCTTGCTGAATATATCCTTTGTTGGGTCTTCCCCATTAAAATGTAAGCTTCTTTTTTCATTCTTTGTATGTATATCTCTAGGGCCTGGTACATAGTAGGCATTTAATAGATACTTGTTGATTGACTGATTGATCTATAACATGCTGGCAGGAAAAGAATGATTATTCATCCAATTAGCAAGCTAAAGGAGAATTCCACAAACTATTCCAGCATTTACTATATCTCACTATCAAAATATTTTCCTCGTAGTTCATCCAAATTCCTCTTGTTGCAATATTATGTTTCCTTTCTTCCCCCATCCTATGCCCTAAGCGTCTTTTGTTCAATTTAATAATTCAATCCAATAAGCATTTATTAAATACTCATGTGCCAAGTATTGTGCTTTTAAATAATGTTGAATAATTAATTGTGTCTTCTCTTAATAGTGTCTTCTCCCAAGCTAAGCAGTCCCAATTCTCTTATTTTTTCCTATTTTTGTTTTGTTTGTGGACCAGTGATTTTTATTGGTGTGCCAGAATTCCAGATGTGGAGAGACCCTCCACCAGTGAATAAAAGTTGTCTGGGACACTAATTACTTTCACATAGTCACAGGACAGTCTCTATACCATTTCATCTTCTAACTTCCAAAAGAGGCATCCTTGCAGTTTTCTACAGTATTACTCTAAACCTCTCATCCATTTTAAAATATTTTATAGAAAGGGATAGATATGACTGGGCCTGAGATTTCATAGAGAACTTACAGGAGAGAGAATTCCATCTACCAATGCAGATGAGCACCTCTTCAGTTTAAAGTATTAAAGAATTGCCCAGAGGACTGAGAGATTAAGTCACATTTCCATGGTCACACAGCCAGTATATATCAGAAGTAAGATAAACTCAGGGAAGAGATACAATGGGATGTAACAAAATATACTGGGCTTTGCAATCTGAAGACCAGAGTATGAATCCCAAGTCTGCTATATAAAATCTATATAAACATGAACATGTCACTTGGGTTTCTCTGTGCCTCAGTTTCCTCATCTGTAAAATAGGAATATTAATGCTCATATTACCTGATTCATGGAAACTGTACAGTGGAAAGAGTGTCAGGTTCAGACTTTTACTTCTTATGTGATTCTGGGCAGGTCACTTCATCTTGTGTGCCTCAAATCCTCATCTGTAAAATGAACTGAAGAAAAAAATGGCCAATCACTCTAGTATCTTTACCAAGAAAACCCCAAATGGAGTCATAAAAAGTCTGACATGATTGAAAGAACTATGCAACAACAAACAAATATTCTAGGAGAAATTGAGATTCAAAAGTTGCTAAATAACCTTGGTTTGTATTAAGAGAATAAAGATCCAGATTTTATTAAATCATTTTGCACATTGAAGATCAGAAAGGAAGTCACATGTGATCACTCAAAGATATTCCCATCTTGTTCTAATTTAGGTGCCATAAGACCGTATCTATAATTTTTCTCAGGATTAGACAAGACCTTGACTCAACTCTCATGAATGATGGAGCAGATCTCTAGAGCTGGACATTTCACAATGACATCACAAAGACGGATTGTATGTGAGCCTAAGGCTAAACATGCAGTCTGGGCTCTGGATTCTTTAGCCCCTGTGCTAACACTGATATATTAGAACTCTTTACATAACTTTATCATTTACAAATTCCAAAATACTAGAACTCAGTATGAAATGGGGTTCATCCTGGGTCCAACACAAGAACTTGGTAAAGAATCACAGGTGGATGAAATTTTAGAGATACTTAGTTAAATTCCTTTATTTTTGAGATGAGGTCAAAAGGTTTTCCCTAAAGCCAGACCCTCACTAAGCAGAAGATTCAGAATTCTAAATTCTTCTTGCTGCAAATTCAGCAGGTTTTTCAATACTGTCTCTCGTTGTAAGTTTGCCTAACAAAATAGTCAAACCATGGACAGCATTATAGGGAAGTCTATTTGACTTCTGTGATCCAAATCTAATTTGTCATGAGGTATATAACCTTGTATGTAAGCTCCCTGGAAACAGGGGATTATTGAATTTTTGCTTTTCTATACCCAATAGCTCAGGGAGCACCCAGCATCTAGACCAAGAGCCTGTGATTTCATCCATGTGAGAATTCTCTCCAGTCAAGTAGATCTCCCCCGACATTGTTTGGATCTCAGAGAAGGTAAATGTCTCGCCCAGGGTGATTCAGCTAATTGTCAGAGACAAAATTCAAACTCATATCTTTCTGACCCCATTTTTAGCATATTATCCACTCTATCCTAGAGACTCTAGTCATAGAGATTACCATAGTCTCTAATACCCTGGATAGTATCAATGCATTTTGTTTGTTTGTTTGTTTTCATTGAGATCTGTGATTTCATTGATATAAGGAACTGTTAGTTGGGAAGATTGGCCCCTGCTCATTTCTTTTTTATTGAATTATATGTGGCGCTGAGAATTTAAGTGATGTGTCCAGGGTCACAGTCAGAGGCAAAACTTGGACCCATTTTATCCTGACTCTGAAGCCAGAACTCCTATTTCTTTCTTATTTAACAAATTTTTTTTTGAATTTGAAAGAAATGTTAATAGTTCACTTTTCTAAAGTACCACTAAGGTTTCCAATTCTTGTTTCTACAACAACTCTGTTAGGCAGGTTGTAAAACTACCATGATAGATAAAGTAGATAAACTGAGGTCAGAGAAGTAATGGCAAACCAGAATTGTAGAATTTTAGACTTGGTCCATTGAACCTGACTTGTCCAAATGTGAAAAGGAATTCCCAGGGCAAACTGTTTTAGAAAATTTTTCTTCTAGCCTCCACCTGATGACCTCAAGAGAAGAGGAAAACTTCCACCACTCCAGGCAACATTTTCTAACTTTAGACAGCTCTGGTTATTACTAAGTTTTGTTTCTGTTTTTTTGTTTTATTTTGCTTCCCCTGATATCAAGCTTCTTTGCAAAATCTTTCCTTTGTTTCTAATTCTGCCCTGTGAGGTCAAATGGAACAATCTTAGTCCCTCTAATTTCTTAATTTCATATTTCTTAGAGTGCCTTAAGAATTTGGAGTTATTCATACTACTTAGAAGGAAGCTCTGGGCTATCCCTACCTAGAATTTTTTAGCACCTTAGAGTTGTGGAAACACAAGGGCTAAATCTCCTGATTGGGACTGACCTTGTTTTGGCTTTCTCCTCCACAGTAAGACTTAGGCTCCCATAATCCTCTCTGCCAGAAGCCCCAAGTGAAACCCACCTGAAGTCACTGAGCTTTGCCTGTTTTCTACCTCAACCCAATCAATCAGCCCCTGTTCACACACAGCCCAGGCCAGAATCTGCTGAAACGCTGCCCAGGTTTCATGGAAACCCAGCCAGGCAGGACTCACTCAAAATCCAGCCTAGGGTTCATGAACCTTGGCCAACCTCTCAAGAAGGCCTGGCCCAAGTTCCAGGTCTTTGCCTGGTTTAGGGTTTCATTATGGAAGTTTCAAAACAGTCTAATTTTAATCAAGCCAAAGACTGAGGCTCCCCGAGAGAGATAGTCTTTTATAATTCTGCAAGCAAAAAGCCTGCTTGGGTAAACCTGGGAGATTAGATACCTCTAAGGGGATCAAGGGAAAGGGTGAAGGGGGCCGTGATGGCAGGTAGAGACTCAAGTTACATTGAGCAGACACCCCAGTAAGACTCCCACATTTCTGTGCAAAGACTGATAGTGGAAGAGTTATGGGGTCTATCAGCCTCCCATTCCTGGCACAAGCAGGTCAGGCCCTAGAACATGATGGGCTGTTACCTCTGTCTGAAGATCGGATCATATACACAGAGGTCACAGCCCAGGTTAACTTAGAGGCGTCCTTAATCTTAATGGAAATGTAAGAGGCAGTCAAAATGGACGTGGACAAACTATTACTTTTGCTAGTTACTTCACTAGAAAAATCACTTTATCTCTTAGCCACAGTTTGCTCATCTAATTAGCACTTTCCTTAAGGTTTGCAAAGCACTTGATATATGTAATTTAATTGATTCCCACAGCAAGCACAGGAATTGAATACTATTATTATATGTTTAGATGTTATATATTATGTTATTATATACAATATAATATATATCAATTATACATTATATTAATATATTATTATTTACAGATAAGGAAACTGATGAGGAAAGGCATATTCCATTCCCAAATACATATGAAATAAGAGTTATTAAATTATCCTGAATTTGGGCCCCCCCAAAAAAATTTTAAGGTTAAGTGACCTGAACAAATTCATAGCTAGTTATATAATCCAAGGGATTTGAACTCGGTTCCTAAATCAACATTATCATCTATTGTACCATGCAGCTATCTCCCCTTTAATAATCTGTAAAATTATCTTTCCTTCCAACTCTGAATCCTATTGTCACTCTAAAACAAATCCATGAAACATTCTACTGAGGAGCCTAATCTTTGAATCCTTATTCATCATTCCATGCAATCTCAATGTTTAATTTTCAATTTTCTCCTTTCCAAACTCAATTTCTTTATTCACCTAGATCCAAAATTTCATGAAAATAGAGGAAAATTATCTAATGTGTTTTGTTAAAGTAACATCTTCTGCCGTCCCAACTGCATGATTGCAAGACACTTCTCTCCATTATCAAGAGAATAAAATATGTCAGAATCACAAAAGCATAGGCATGGTATGGTCCAGGATCCTGGCGTGTCTCAGTTTATAGGACAAATATGTATGCAAATCTAATTATGTTTTTAATTTTTTACAGGAATTTGCTATTTAAATGACACTGCAAATCATTTTTTATGAAATGAATTTTCCATCCCCCCTCAATTTATCTCAATGTGGACATACTAAACTGATGTACCAAGATGATCAGAGTCAGAAATCATAAGACTAAGAGCTAGAAAGGAAGTTTGAGATCACCTAGTTCAACTCTATTCTCTTAGAGATAAAGAAACTGACAGTCATAGCAATTAAATGGCTGTCAGAAGTCAAATAGTAGCTGAATACAGATTTCAACAAATTTATGGTATTTCAAAATTTTTTTTTCTGATTTCAAATCCAGGCTTCTTCCCAAGCCATTTCTCCTTCTCAGTCAATTAGAGTAGCTCTCTGTTGCTTGTAGCATAAAATCTAAATAACATTGTTTGGTATTTAAAGCCCCTCTATAAACTAACTAGTTTTTTTTTTCCATTCTACCTTTCCAGCCTTGTTATGTTATTCTCTTTGTGTACTCTACAGTACAGCCAAACTGGCATTCTTACAATTCTTCACACATAACATTCCATCTCTCACCTCCAAGCCATTGCACTGGCCATCATCCATGCTTGGCATTTACTCCCTCCTCATCTGAGTTTCTTAGAACCCCTATTTTCCTTCAAGGAGAATCTCAAATGTCACCTTCCACATTATTCCTCTATCCACTAGTGTCTTCTCCCCATTCCTCCCACTCCACAAAAATTATTTTGCATGTGTATATGTGTGTGTGTGTGTGTGTGTGTGTGTGTGTGATTTCTGACTCCAGGCATTTACTCTTTGTTTTGATTTTGCAGTGGATAGAGCACCAGTCCTGAAGTCAGGAAGACCTGAGTTTAAATCCTACCTCAGACACTTAATACTTTCTAGTTGTGTTGATCCTGGACAAGTCACTTAACCCCATTGCCTCAGCAAAAAAAAAAAAAAAAAAAAGAAAGAAAGAAAGAAAAGAAAAGAATTTGTAGGTGAGTATAAATAAAACTTCCAATTTTCCAAAATCTGATATGATCCTGGGAAAAATCCTAACTTTGCGCAATAGAGACCTGCAAAAAGTACCCAAGATAATATCCAATGTACTCATACTTAATAGTGCTGGGAGACTGAAGAAGGAAGCTGGTAAGGATTTTTCTCATTGCATCAGCTGAGGCAAAAGGGAATCTAAATTGGTGTCTGAACTATATATGTTATCTAATCTTATAAAATGGAAACTTCTTGAGGATAGTCTCTTTTTTATGTCTTTGTATCCTTAGCACTTAGCACAGTGACCAGCATATAATAAGTTCTTAATAAATACTAGTTGACTAATTGATCGGTTCCAGCTGTACCACTAACTGTGAATTTAAGCCCTCTTGGAGCCTCAGTTTCTTCATGAAGCTAAAGAAATTGGTAACCTTTGTTTATTCAAATTCTATGAGTGTTTTCTTAAAACAAGGTACATTTGTACATTTCTCTTAATTAGCTAAGTATATATTTCACAACAACTCACATTTCTATAGTGCTTTAATTTTTTCCACGTTTTTTTTCCCCTCAAACCTTGCATTAAGAAGTCCAACTATTAGGTTCCATTTTACAGGTAGCAAAACTAAGTTGCCAAACAGTGAGGTGAATTGCTTATGTCCATAAGCAGTAATAATTGTTACAGTTAGGATTGGAACTCAATTCTCTTGACTCTAAGTATAATATTCACTATTTCACCCTGTTACTATTATAGCAGCCCGGAGTGAGTTTTCCAGTAGTCTTTAAGTCTTGACTTAGGTAGCCTAGGGTCCATATGGTTTAGGGAACGAACACCTTCCTCAAAGCAGAGGAATAGAGCAGATGAGTCCCTTTCAGTTCTGTTTATCCAATTCTCCTGTAAAGCTATTTTCTTTTAGCACTCTCAGTTGTTGGAGGGATAATCACACAGTACTTTTGGCACCCACTTAAATCACTCTGCTAAGGCTTCAGGGACTGTCACCGGAAACCAGCTAAGTATAAAAAGCCTCTGCTTCTACAATCCATTCAACTAGATGGAATTTTAGCTACTACATGACAGAGAGCAGGAATAATTGACTCCCTCACGAGCAGTGATGTCAGGGAGAGAGCCTTGTTGGTCATTCCATTCAGGAAACTCTGCTGGATGCTACTTGCATACCTTGGGACCTGTTAGAACACACACACACACACACACACACACACACACACACACACACACACACACTCTTGAAATGAGGGATAAAAGCAAAGTGAAAACTCAGGAATGAGAAGATGACTAATTTCCCTTTACAACCTTATATATTTATATTAGCTATTTCTTAATTGCTTAATGAATATGCCATATATGATTCTGAGAAACGTGTACCCATGTAAGATATGTATGCATGTATAGGTGAATAATGGTCATGGGAGGAGGGGGGGTCAGGGGAAGGACATGGATAGAATATGTCTGGTCACCTCCTCAGGAGACTGATTTCTGCCTAGAGAATAGCAGAAAAGCTGTATCTGGGCATTTGTTCTTTCCTTTTTCTATCTTCAAGAAGAGTAATAAACTATAGCTATTTCTATCTTCCCCTTCAAATATTTATGGTCTAGGGGTATAATTTGGGGGCTTCAAAAACAAAGTCACTTCTTTGGCTACTTATAAAAGAGAGAGTAACCTCAATCTTATACCTGTCAGATGGACATCTTCTTGCTAAATACTGATTATACAAAAGACCCATAACAAATAGCAAATTATAAACATATACAATTAACAAACAAATGAAAGTTGGAGAAGTTATACAGATTATGTAAGAAAATACACAAGAATGATGGGTTATGGGAGCAAGATAAAACCTTAGTTTAACCAAAAGAGAGGTGCTGATCTCATTCAAAGAGTTCTCTTTCCAAAGTTTCTGAGGAGACAAGCTGAAAATCTGGAATATGTTGACCTATCTTCCCTTAAAGTTTCTGTAGTTTCAAAAATCTCCCCCTGTTCTGTCCTAAAGAGCATCTAGCATCATACATTCCTTCCAAGAAACTTCTAGAAACTCTAGTATCAGCTCAGATATCTCATTTCCTACTCATTTTGGATTTCTTTGGCTTCCCCAGCCATGGCCCCAGTAAATTCATCACTGGAAAATTTCATTGCCTTGCAGGATTCAATAAGCTCTGATACTCACACCTCATCAGTACCCTCTGCCCCTCTGATTGAAGGGTGAAACCACAAGCCCCTTCACTTAAGGAGAGAGAACAGGGCTGACATCTCCTCAGACATTGCCTTATTTCCCTCCCAGCTGCATTCATTTTGGATTTCTTTGGCTTCTCCACTATTTCTCCATACCCCACCCCACCCCCATCTCACACTACTTCCCTTACACACTGCTTTTGCATACCATCTTCTTATATTGTAAACTGCTTAAGAATAAGATCTGCCTTTCATTTTTGTACCTGTATCCCAAGCACTTAGCACAGTTCTTGAAACATAGTAGGTGCTTAAGAAATGTTTATTGACTATCAAATAGGGATATCTCCTTCCTTCACACAGCTTCGCAGCAATCTGGAGTCATGTCTCCTTCTATAATCATAGTAACACACAAATCACTCCAGAACTTGTTGAAAACCTGTCATATGGCACAGTGGAAAGAACTCTAGATCTGGGATCAGGAAACCTGGATTTGAATCCCTGTTCTGATGCTTACTAGCCATGTGATCTCAAGCAAGCTGTTTCACCTCTGTAAGCTTCAGTTTCCCTCTCTGTAAAATGAAAATAGTAATGATTGTCCCATCCATCTTACAAGATTATAATAGAAAAGCTTTAAGTTTTTAAAAAGTACCAATAGAATTACATATTTTAGAGCTGGAGAAAAAATTAGGGAATCTAATCCTGCCCTGTCATTTTACAAAAGATAAGCTGTGTCCAGCAAAGGAAAATACTTTGTCCAAAATTACACAAGATAGTAGAATCAGGATTCTAACCCAAGACCTCTGATTCTAAATCCACTGTTATTTCCTCTCTGCCATGCTAACTTTTCCTTGTCTTGCTGCTTTCTTATCTACCTTAATTAGTCCCTAAAGCAAATGCGCCAATCACCTTCTTTGACACTCATTGCTTCAGCTGTCACTTCTTTCCTTAAAACTGCTGTCTAGTAATCCCACATGTGCCATGTCTATATTTTTCCCTCTACCAGACTGCCCTACCTAGAGCACCAAACATAGCTGCCTCCGATTGCTTGCCATCTGTCCTGTTTCCCAGAATCAGAGTTTGTATGGGGCAAAGATCATGGCTTCTTATACATGTTTGGCATAGAATTTTAAAAAATAATAATCATGTCATAGATCTGGATCCGGAAAGAACCATAGAAATCATTGAGTCCAAACCTCTTAGATGAGGATGATCTACACATAAGGAAACTGAGATACAGAGGTTAAGTGATTTTCCCCACTCCCACTAGGGCAGGAAGTAGTAAAATCCAGAATTCAAACCCAAGCCCCAAGTTTAGCTTTCTTAACTGTGCATGTCTCATCCTATGGACTCTTGGTAAATATTGAATAAGGTATCCCAGTTTCACATTCTCAGTCTTTCTCTGTGTATACATGTGTGTATGTATGTATGTGTCCCTATTTCTACAGCTGTGTCTCTCCTTCTAATTCTATCTCTTTTTTATCTCTCTTCCCCTCCCTCAATAGGTGATTTCACTTATTCAGACAAATCCTGTTGTGGAAAATGCTTCTATTGATGTATATCAGCAACCCTCTTATAATATATAACTTTAGAGAATTTCCTGGTCACCCATTCATCATTGTACAGCTACAAGTTAGAGGAAGACCCAAACCCACATGTTCTTGCCTCCAAGACAGGTTCCAACCAACCTGTCCATATCCTGTCTCACTAGAATAAGAAAAATATTAAATATGAATAGACTTAAGATGAAAATTGGGTTTGAATTTTTTTCTTTGTTTGTTATTTTGGGGGAGGAAGGTTTGCCCGGAGAGGAGCTAGTCAACATAAGGAGCAAACAACCAAGGGCTAGTTGGTTTCTTAATTACACAGAGAGCAGATGCTGTGTACTTAATGCTTGTCACCCCATAGAAAGCACTATATTTGCAAAGCTGTTCGGGATGGAAAATTGTCTCCTGTAACACCCAAGTAATGGATGAGGATGAATGAATCTCCTGAAAGCCGCTCATTTTGGTTTGGGGGAGTGGCACCCACTACAACTAGCAACCCCATTTAGCACACCCTACATTGAACTAAAACCCCAAGCCAGTCGGAGACCTCGCAAGCCCCTGCCAAACTCACAAGTTGAAAAGTTCATGTGAACTTCAGGGTTTTTGTTGCAAAACATGTAATCAGTCCGGGTTTCGGGTTCCATAACAAAAGTTCTTCCCAGCCCTTATGACCACAAGCCATGCTGACATTTGTAAATGCACTTCCCTGGAAAAAGAAGGCACTCTCTAATTGTATTAGTAGCCTTGTACCACATTTCATCGGGGAACACTGACATGCTTTGACAGGCATGATGAAAATGTACTCCTTTTAGTGAAAACTGCCAACCACACTGAGTCCGTTCCTCCTTGGGGTCACTGCCATTCCAGAGGAGATAAAATTCAAAGCAGAACCAGGAATGGTTTTCTGATGAGAACAAAGTTAATATTGTCTTTAAAAGGGGAAGAAGTGAGGCAATCCTAATAATGATATTAGTGCATCTACCATACAGAACAACCTTCCCAAATCATCTTCTTCCCTTCTGTTTGTGAAGATTGTGCCAGTACATCATAGCTGTGCCCTTTAATACTCACTAGTACTATATTTATTGGTTGGAAAATATTTATTTCCATACATAAAGCTATGTATGTGTTTCACCTTAAGACTGGTTTTCAAAGAGATTTGGATACATATTATTACTTGATTATCACAATAACCTTATGAGATTAAATGTTACAGTTATTATTGTCTGCATCTTACAGATAAGGAAACTGTAGCTCAAAGAAATTCAATGATTTGCCCATAGTGAGAGAGCCGGGAAATAGAACGGTAAAATTCGAACTCAGACTTTTCCTGACTTGTTCCTGACTTCCTGACTTATTCAGTGCTTTTACTACACTACTTTGACTCTCCAATAAAAACCCTGTAATTTTTTTCCCCCAAGGTGCCAGCTACTACAGGGAAAATATTTTAGGAAGTGGAAAATTAGGCATGTAGATGCATCATACGGGAAAATTACATAAGTGAGAAATTCCTAAAAGGGTTTCACTGTGTTTCCCAACAAGCTAAGGCCTGGATTTCTGTTCCCCACTGCTCCTACTATCTTGTTTGATGTGTAAGTATAATCTTCCTTTGTGTCAAAGTGAGCTCTGTTTCTGAGAGGGTCCCATGGGCGGCTAAGGGGTCCAAAAAGCTTGGCTTACTGTCCAGAAAAAGAAAAGAGCGATTGGAAGCCTCTAAAGTCCCCTGCTGAGGGGGCCTGGATTTTTATATCCACTGAATCACAATCAAAGCAGCTGAGAACAATCTCTTTTTTTGCTCTAAATATGTTGTACATGACTTTATATTATAGTGAAGGTCGCCGTTTGAAAGGGGACAGAAATTGCTAAGTATAAATGTGGAAGTATATTAATGAGGA
The DNA here is from genome assembly GCF_016432865.1 of Antechinus flavipes. Classification (NCBI taxonomy): domain Eukaryota; kingdom Metazoa; phylum Chordata; class Mammalia; order Dasyuromorphia; family Dasyuridae; genus Antechinus; species Antechinus flavipes. The sequence goes on along the minus strand of NC_067398.1, from coordinate 97,311,960 downwards.
AGCAAGGCTACAAAGTCACAGCTTAAAGTTCCCTTCACCTCTCCACTCTGTTAATGTATAGCCTAGTGATTGGAGGCCCACTTTGCAAAAGAGAGAAGTGATAAAAGTTAATCTTGATCAAGAATGGGCCCACAATTCTAATAGATGTGATGGAGAGAGCCATCTGCATCCAGAAAGAGGGCTATAGGGACTGAATGTGGATCACAACAGAGTATTTTTACCTTTCTGATGTTGTTTGTTTACTTTTTTCTTTCTCATTTTTTTTTTTTTTTGCTTTTTGATCTGATTTTTCTTATGCAGAATGATAATTGTGGAAATACATATAGAAGAACTGCACACGTTTAACCTATATTGAATTCCTTGCTGAATAGGGGAGAAGGGAAAGGAGAAAAAATTTGGAACACAAGGTTTTTCAAGGATGAATGTTGAAAACTATCTTTGCATATATTTTCGGGGAAAAAAGCTATTATTGAAAAAAATTAAGTTCAAGTCAAAGATCAAGGAAAAAATGGTCCCAGTTCTGAATAGCTCTGCCTAAGGGTTGTGAATTCATGAATTCTAGGATTTAGATTTCTGATGAAGAGGAAGAGGAAGAGAGAGGAGATAAGAGAGGGAGGAAAAGATTGGGGGGAAGACATTTTTATAGAATTAAAATTTGAAAAATACTTTATTTTAATACAAACAGCCTGTGAATTAAGCAATAATTGCACTGCTTTAACATAATCTGTATGAAGTCCAGGATTCTAAGGCAAAACAGAGGAAGGTAAGTCCCCTGTAAGACAGGACATGGTACAAAACAGGAGTTAGCAGAGAGGAAAGTAAAACAAGTCAGCATTATTGAGGGAAAATATAATCACAGAATGGGAGTCAGGGAGAATGGAAACATTCCTTAGATCCTTAGGGAGTCTGGTGGAAGAAAGGCCCTGACCAGGCTTAGCTGGGTCAAGCAGAAGCCTTACAGGGACGGAGCAGGGAGCCTAGACCTTATGCACAGATCACAATTTGGGGACTGCTGGCGGTTTATACTGGAGAAGGAAATGGTGGCTAGTTGGTATGTGTTTACTTTGTTCTAAACTTCCCCACCAGCAGGAAAAGAGGCCTTTGGAACCATTACTGCAGGCCTTATTTTTATGGGAGTGGGGATTTTCTCCACCCCAATGGCATGTTCCTTAGTGGAGCAAAGTGACTGCTGAAGTCCTCCCAAAATCCCATTTTTCAGATAGAAAAAATGAGACAGGAAAATTGATGAATATGCCCATGGTTATATAGTTAGTATCAGAAGTAGAATTTTTGTTCAGGTTTCTTGACTTAAAGTTTGGTAGTTTTTTCTATTGCTGAATAAGACAGAAGAAGTCAGAAGGTATAGTTTAAAATCCCAGCCGTGACAAGGGAACAGCTAGATTCACAAAGTAACTTGGCCTATTCCATAAAAGGAAGAGTTAGAAGGAAGATTTGTAGACTAACCTGGCAAGTTTGCATTCCTTTTCCCAGGCCCTATCATATAGCCTGGCAGGCAACAAGCATTTGTTAAGTGCCTACTGTGCACCAGCTAGATGGCACAATGGATAAAACGCTGGGCCAGACTCAGAAAGAGTTCAAATTCAGCCTCAGATGCACACTAACTGTATGATTCTGGACAAATCATTTAATTTCTGTTTGCCTTAATCTATTGGAAAAAGGAAATGGCAAACCACTCATAAAACCCCATAAGGAGTCATAAAAGTCAGACATGACTGAACAACAGTTAAGTTCCAGGCTCTATGCTGAATATTAGAGATTCAAAGAAAAGTAAAAGGTCCTGCCCTCAGGAAGCTTACATTCCAATGAAGCTCACAACATGTCAACAATATAAAAATAAGATATACATACAGGAAAATTGGAGGTGATCTCAGAGAGAAGTGAAAGCAACTGGGAATGATTTCTTGAAGATGAAATTTTAGTTGAAATGTGTTCAGAAGAATATGCAGATTAATGTTTTTTTTTTTTTAAGAAAAACAAAGATTTAGGATCTTAAGGTTTAGAGTTAGAAAGGACCTTATAGATTATCTAACCCAATCTCCTCATTTTATGGACAAAGAGACTGAGGTTCTGAGGCAGAAAGTGATTTTTCCAGAATCAGGTAGGTGGTAAATAAAGGATCTAGGATTTAAATGCAGGAACTCCTCCAATCCTATGCCCTTTGTCCTAAAATTTGTAATAGTAAAGAAAGTGCTATAAGCAGTCAATTTACATTTAAGACCCCTGCTCTAGCTTATATTTAATAGCAGGGTATTAGACAGAGAATTAAATAGGGAATAGGTGTGAGTGCATCTTTGATTTCATACTAGTATTTTTCAGGATTATTTCAATTAATTAAGAGGGATAGATTCCTGCATTTTAGTTCAGATTGGGCATTGATAATTAGCCAATATTTTTTAATATTTTGCAATTCATGGGCCATGGCTAAACTCAAGATTCTGAGCTCATGTAGATACAACATGTATGCTAAAGGTGGGGAGACACTTATTTGAAGTCAGGGGATTTATGCCAAATTCCACGTCTCACTAGCTCTCTCTCTGATCTCCCTCAGGTCACCAGAATCTTTGGGCCTTAGTTTTCTCATGTCTAAAATGTGGTGGTTGGACTTCCTGCTGTCAATTATCTCTATCTTCTGGTTGTGGTCCAGTTCTAAGTATCTGATCTCAAGAGTTTCAATACTTCTTTATACACTACCTTGAGGTGCTATTCCTCCTCCCTCCAAAAAAAAAAAATCTAAAATATAACTATTGTCTAGGGTTTTCCAAATATGGTCCTTAACTATTATGTGAACACTCAAATGTACAATGTAAGTATCAGACATGAGATGACATTTATTTCAGACTCAGAAAATGTATGAATCAAAGGACTCACAGAAACCCAAAATGTTATCATTTCCCACTCTGCTCTACTTCATCCTGGCCTCCAGATTCTCTTCATCATACAAAATCATATCAACCTTGAAACTCACCTCTCTCTATCAATACCCTTCCAGGGTACCTCTTCATCTGATTAGAGAGGATAGAGGGAAGACATTGGAGAGCTCTTTCCAGATCCTCCATTTCAGGAGACTAATCAGAATAGCCATCTCATCATTTCCCATCCGCTTACACTTCTGTGGACCTTAGGAGATTCTCAACAGAGTACTCTCTCTCCTTTCTACTCTCCATGCTATCTTTCCCAAGAGATTTAAACCCCTTGAGTTCTAGGACTATCTTTTGCCTTCTGGCACATAGTAGGTACTTGATAAATGTTTATTGATGAACTGTTTATTGACTGACTGATGGGACAGCTACATTAAGCACTCAAGTAGTCCATTAGATACCCCCAGAAAGTAAACACACTTTGGAGAGCTGCCATACAAATATTTCCCCTACCATTAGCCTTTTAGTCCAAATAACTTTTGGTAGTGATATGGTAGTTAAGATCCAGATATCTTTTGCCTCTTCTATGGTTCTTCAGCTGGAGAGTTATATTCTTCTTTATATAAGAAGCCCACCATTTAAGGAAATTTCCCTCTAGAACGCTTTTGCCCAACTTTGAATTACACAAACAACTTCCCAAAGTTAATATTGTCCAAGAAATTTCCCTCATGTACCTAGGAAGCTACATTCTGAAATCTTGCTGCTTGAGGAATTTAAAATCTGACCACTCTACCTTGTTCTCCATCACACACACACACACACACACACACACACACACACACACACACACACACCCCTAAATAGGAGGTAAGAGTCTAAGACCAATGTCATTGAACTCTCTTCTAAGACTTTTGCAAGCCTCAGCATATGCTGCCAGGTACTTCTGCAAATCATCATCCCAGGAAGCTTAGAGAGAAGGATCTCAGACTGAGTTTGGAGTATATGGGTTTGAAAATCAATCCCACATCCCAATTAAAGGAGTCCTACCCAGGGAAGGAAACCCCTTGCCTTGGGGAAGCAGATGCCGAAGGATGCAAAGTGTAGGATGGGAGAGAGTGAAGAGCAGGAGCCAGCCCACAGCAGAGGCAAGGGCAAGATAATGGAATCAAGCTACTGAAACCTGGTCATATTCCTACCTGGGAAAGCCTTTGCATAGGCTAAATCCTTAATCAGTGTAGCCCAAGGCTCCAATGGCTACATGGAGAATTTACTCCCTAAATAAAAGTCCTTTCTACTGTTGCTTTCTGGTCTGGAAGTCAATGGGAGAGAAGAAAAACTATGACCCACTCATGATTTTTTCAATATATAATATTTTAGGGGTAGCTAGGTGGCACAGTGGATAGAGCACCAGCCCTGAAGTCAAGAGGACCTGAGTTCAAATCTGGCCTCAGACATTTAACACTTCCTAGCTGTGTGACCCCGGGCAAGTCACTTAACCCCAATTGTCTCAGAAAAAAATATATATATATATATATGTACATATATAATATTTTATTTTTTCATAAAGTGACCCACTCATTTTTATAGTCCACAAGATTGGGATAGCTTTTCCAAGAAGAGTCTGTCCTTCTGAGTGTCAGTTGTCCCATTCACTAGAAAACAATGAAAAAAGTTTATTTTATGTTCTTACCTAGATGCCAATTTACATAAAACTTTCACAGGAACTACCCTTTAGATGGCTCCAAACAAAAGTTCATCCCCTATAATTTCATTAGTTTGACTGGGAAACTCATCAAATTGATCAAAAGTTCCCTTGATCAACTTCCCTCATACTTCATACGTCAAATATTCTGTTTCATTGTGAATATTTCTTCCACCAACGAAGATTGGATTCTTTTTATGCCTTGGTAGACAGTCTTCATGAATTGCTGTAGCTATCACTTGCTGCCCAACTTTATTGTGACAAGTCTTTCTGAACTTAACTAAGAGGGAAGGGGAGTAAGCCAATGAATTTTTCAGAGACTTCTCATTTGTCCAGTGTCATTACCTGGGGTCCACCTGACATGGGTTACATACATAAATTTGTATGTAGGTTTCCTTTTATAGAAAAATAAAAGAGCATAGAATTTCCTACAAGAAATTCCAACATGCACACACTCATATACATCTAATCAACAATAGGACAATTTACCTTGGGACAAAAAGGCAAATACAAGCTCAATTCATCACTTTGCTAGGCTAGGTAAAACCTGATGAGGCCAGCAGCCATTTATTGCATAAATAAGCCATTAGAGGTAGAGAACAGCAATGTCAATATAGGCACAATCCACAAATTGACTAATTGGTGATGGACATTAGCCAGTTTAGAGACATTAGCCATGAAATCTGAATGCACGTATGCCTTTTTTAATGTATGTTTTCTCTGTCAGAGTTGCTCTTTTATGCAAATTATTACAGGGACTTTTATCATTTATAAGAAAGAGAAAATCCTCAGTATCCTATTTAATCTTCTGAGCATCAGAGCAACAAAATAAAAGGATTTACAATCTGAAAGATAAATAGGTTAGGGAAAGGTGAAGGATTTGTTTCAAATATGATATTTTTATGTTCAGGTGACTTAATTTATCCCCAGCTCTGTGCCCTATTTCTCCCCCACCCCATTCCCTGCATATACACTCCTGGTCTCAGAAACATTGTGTTACCACTCCAGTTAGCCTCTTCCCCTGGGCATATTTACTCCCTGAGACAGGGAGTACCTTTCCCTTTGATGTTCAGCACAGCCTCTGAGTTTATTCCAGCCAGATAATCAGCCTTCTCCATCTGTAATATGAAGGTGTATAATATAGTTTTCTTTAAGCTACAAGGCTTGCACTTTCAAAAAAATCACTTGATCAAGAGGGATGCATCCCATGAATTATAGACATGAATAGTATTTGGGAAGATTGACCTTCACACAGACAGATAAATAAGTGATAACAGGACAGATAAATAAGAACATAGAAATAAATAAGTGATAATCCCTGAAAACTTTTCTTCTTCTTAAACCAACAACTTGAATTTTTTTTGGACTAAGATACAGATCTTGCCAGAATTTCCCACTAGATGCACAATTTAATCCAGTTGATGGTCCCTTGTGAAACTGAACCTGACATTAACCATTTCCCAAGTTCATTTTATGGATAAGTGTAGTTAGTTTGTGAGGTTTGATGGGGGATGGGGAAGTGTTGGGAGTTGCTGACTAATATCAGCCCCTCTTTTTGACAGGGGAAATAAAACACCCTCTTGAATCCAGTTTGATGAGGAATTCTGAGCTTCCCCATTCTCCTTAGCAAAGCTATGGGAGATATTTCCTTCGATCCCCTGAGTAAAGTAAAAGTTGTTCGGAAACTCCTTAGGGCATTTTCTTGCCCTCATCCTTGGCAGTCCATTCCTGACCTGATTGCATACTTTATCCTGCTAATTAGTCCCCTTAGAAACACAAATCCAAAACAGGCAAATTGTCACAGAGGGCCTTTTCTTCCCCTTTCCAATTAAAAAAAAATCCACACACTTGAAATATCCTCTTCTGACATAAGCTTCCAACCCCACTCAGGGATTTTCCAACAGCCTAATAACAAACAGATTATAGGCCAGAGGAGCGTGTGTTCATACCGTCCTCTCCTTGGTCCAACTGAGAGGCTCGAGTTGTGATTACAAGGGAAAGCAGGCCGAGGCAGTCGCTTTAAACTGATGTTAAAATGGAAACTCCATGCAAAGACCTCGGGAGGATTGGAGAACACTAACTCTCTGGACCATCAGAAATGGGATAATATTCCCCATTCTGATCCTGCTCGTATCAGTTCCAAGTTGGAAAGCAGCCCCCTATCATAATTCAAGCTGGGGCTAGAGTGGAGCAAGCCTTCTCAGATATTATAAGCCAGTGTGAGCTCAAAAAAAAGCATTCACCGCTCAAGGCCAAATAACTTCAAAGCTAATAATCCTCTGGAGTCGGTGTGTGAGCGTTCAAACTGTCAATGTCAACTTTACACCGTGCATAGTGAGCGTGGAACTTCAATAATGACATCATAGAGGGAGGGACAAAGGGCAGACAATTCACAGAGAAGTGCCAGGGCCCCTTCAAATCTCCGAAACCTGCGAGGATTTATCTGGACTAACACTTCTCCACGTAGCCATTGGAGTCTTAGGCTACACTGATTAAGGATTTAGCCTATTCAAAGGCTTTCCCTGGTAGGAAGATGACAAGGTTTCAGTAGCTCGATTGATTCCATTATCTTGCCCTTGCCTCTGCTGCGGGCCGGCTCCCTCCCATCCCACACTTGGCTCTCCATCCTTCCGCATCTGCCTCCCCAGGGCAAGGGGTTTCTTTCCCTGGCTGGGACCCCTTTGATCGGGGCCTGGGATTGATTCTCAAACCCACATACTCCAATCTCAGTCTGCAGATCTCAGCAGGACTGAGGGGGAAAACCCCAACCTCCTTCCCCCCTCGCAGAGCCTATTCCCCCGGCTACCACATAATGTTCTGAGCCAGATCACAAGAACAGGAGAGAGAGGCGAACGTGAGAACGAGACACTGACATCGATGCGTTCGTGGTCACAGTTCAAAGAAAGAGAATTTGCCAGAAATTCAATAGGGAAGGCAGGTCATCTAGAATACGGCTTCTTAAACTTTTTCCACTCTTGACCCCCTTTTTTGCCCAAGAAATTTTTAAGCAGCCCTGGATGTATAAATATATAAAATAAGTATTCAGATCAAACACATCCTGATAATAAATCATAAAGAGATTTATTTTAAAACAATTCTTTGGCATATGTATAATTTTATCATTTTTTAAAAACAAAAGCAAATCTGCATACAAATGAGTTGGATAAGTTTGTTTATTTTTACATAAAGAATTAACTCTTGGACAAATTTAGTTCTTTTTACTACTGCCAAATTTTCCACGACCTTCTCATTCACTTACATGACTCCATATTGGAATGTTTGGGCTAGCTTTCTGGAGGTCCGCGAGATCAGCCCGAGTCCTTAGTCTTAGTGGAAAAGTGATGAAGGTAGGACAAGCCATCAAGAAGCTGGTCAAAAATGGAATGTCCCTTTTCCAGTCCTTCTCAGCCCTTAAATAACCTATTACAATTACACCATTACAACATGCTGATTCTGTGTGAATTAGGAACCATTACCTCACCATATTAAGTACTAAGTATATAAGTGAACTAGAGAACCATCATCTCATCAATTCCACTGAGTTAACACCTTGTTTCAAGTATACTTCTTCAGAATTCCAGTCCTCTACACCATATGGCATCACAATCCACAGTTTAAGAAGCTTTAATATAAAAGCCCTCTTTGGTGGTGGGTTTCTTTCTTTCTTTTTTTCTTCCTTCCTTCCTTCTTTTCTCCCTCCTTCCTTGCTTCTTACTTTCCTTCCTTCTTTTCTTCCTTCCTCCTTTCCCATATGGATTGAGCAGAATGACCATTAAGGTCCCCTCCAAAAGTGTGGGATTCTCTAAGATTCTGTATGTAATTCATGGATTCTTTAATTTAGTTCTTCAGTGAGACCTCTGACCTCATTGTTGGGGAATTCCTTTTTCCAACACCGGGGGACATCCTCTCTGCTACTTTGCAGGTCTTTTAGCGTTGCCATGGCATTAGCCAACCTGAAGATGAGCATCTGATTCTGACTCTCTTTGAACTTCTCTATATCAGTATATCAGGGAGATACACAGTATGTTATGAGTCTATATTTAAAGCCTTTCTCTATTAGGAAAAAAAAAACATTTATTCTTAAGGTTTTTTAGCTTTTGTGAATTTTTTATTGACTTACCAGTATATGTACCATTTCTTCTAAGAGAATGGAAGTTCCTTGAGGACAGAGGCTATTTCGTGTTTGTTTTGTATCCCCAGTGCCAAACACAGATCCTTAAAAAATGCTGATTGAGTTGAATTGCCAAGTTTCCCCTATATTGACATAGCTTCTAGAGCCCAATGGTTATGGTGTCTCAGTCAGGGCAAAAAGACTGATTCTAGTCCTGTATCTGATACTCAATGGCTGTGTGACCTTGGACAGCTGAAGTGACCTCTCCAGGCCTCAGTTTCCCATAAGCAAAATGAAAGGGCTGAAGTAAGTGGCTTCTACGATCCCTTATTCCAGTGATTCTTCCATAAGGATTTTTGTTGAGTTAAAGCTTTACTGGCTTAATAGCCATTCATGAGAAGAAAGAACTATTTTATCTTCTGCCTGCCACCATCTTGGCATCTTACATTCACTTTTTCCTCCTTCTCAAAAACAGCCTCCCTGATGTGTCAAATGAAATATCCCTTCCTATTCCCACCAAACATTAGCTTCTTCCCAGCAGTCCCTCAAAATGAGAAACTCTTTATGTGCCAGTGTGAACCATGCATCCTTAGTAGTGGGTTCCTCCTTTTGGGAGGGGGCAGATCCAACCTTATCTCATTCATCTTCAAGCTTCAGGCTAAAAGCCAGGCAGTCCAACCCATACATTTTTCAGGAAACAGGCCCAGAGAATAAAAATGAGCCACCAGTAACTGGCAGAGCCAAAATTCAAATTCAGGTGCTCTGATTCCAAATCCAGCATTGCTTCCACAAAACCATACTGTTTTCCCAAATAATCACATAAGTTTTGTCAAGCTTTAAGGTTTTCAAAACTATTTTCTCATAAAAACTCAGGAGGTGGAGGTAGTGAAAATATTATTCCTATTCAACAAATAAGATAGCTGAAGCCAAACAGAAAATTAGAGGCACAGGTCTATCAATTTCTGGATCCAGTGTTTTGGATTTAAATTTGTAGCCGGAGTCAACATTTCTTTCCAGGGGCAAGTAGGTGGTATAGTGGATAGGTCTCTGTAGGACCTAAATTGAGATCCACTTGACACTTATTAGGTGGGTGACTCTGGGCAAGTCACTTAAGCCTGCCTCCCCCCAAAAAAATTCTTTCCTGAACCCCCTGCTATCTTATGGGTAGTGATACTGATGCTATTTTAGACTCTTACATTAGCAATGCAAAAATTTGGCTAAGAGAACTTCTGAGTTGGAGCAAAGGAAAGGCCTTATAACCAGGAAGAGTAGACAACTGCTTAGATTGTACATTAAAAAGGCAATTATCCTAGGAGGAGACGTACATCAAGTTCTTTAGACATTTCTACCTTAAGGTAAAAGGATTTTAGGAGTTTTCCAAAGAAACAGCTTAGAAAGACTAGGGGGAGAAGAAAAAAGCCTGAAAACAGCAAGGTTACATAGAAAAAGCACAGGCCCAAATACCTGTCTACTCCTTTTGGCTTGATCAGTAACTGTTTTATCTTAATCAGTTCCCTTCTTTGGCCCTTATTTTCCTTACTGGCAAATGTGGACCGTTGACTCAATCAAGGGTTCTTAACCCAGGGAATTTGTGAATTTTTTTTAACTTAAACTGTATTTCAATAGAACTGGTTTTCTTTGTAATCCTGTGTTCTTTGTTTTATGCATTTAATAATGTTTATATTATTTGGAGAAAGGATACATAGATGTCATTAGATTGCCAAAGGGATCCATGACAAAAAAAAAAAAAAAAGCTTAGGATCCTTGGACTAAACAATCTCTATGATGACTGCTAGGTTGAATGAGCCTTTGGGAAACTGGGATGTGGGAGGTAAAGGATTTGGGAGAAGGCAAAGAAAGGGGAGCCAAGGACAACAAAGGCAAATTTTGGCTATTTCACCATTTTGACCCAGAGAGCCCCAGAGAGATCCTCTTCGAATTAAAAACATGATTTCCTATCTCAGACCTCACACAGCACTTTGTTTATCAATTTCTCGTGCTTTTTATCATTCTGTATTCTACATTACTGTTATCTGAGTTTGTGTCATTCCACTCATAAACTATAAGCTCTAGGAGGGTAAGTACCTTGTATTATTAGCTAAATTATCTAACTTCCCAGTACAAAGTTCTATATACATACATGCTTATTGAATACGTGAATGAAAGAGGCATCTAGCATAGCATTTGACATATAACAGTTTCTTAATAAATATTGATTGATTGATTAAGTACATGTTGATTGATTGAGTAGATTGAATAAAATAAGTGTTTCATCTATTCATTATGAATAGATGAAACACTAAATAGATGAAACACTAAAACTACCAAAAGGTTCACAGGGAATATTTCTGAATTGCTCTTTAATAAGATCCTTACAGTTTCTAGGACTGTTTCATAGAAAATGAAAATTTGAATAAAAGAAGGATTTCCTGAGGCTTTTTTTTCTTTCTTAATGCCATGCAATTTTTTAAAAGGTTCAATCTTTTGTTTTAAATTTTCTCTCCAGGATGTACCTATTGACATCCTCTGGATTTTTTTTTTAATCTCCTAGCCTGACCTAGACCCAGCCCTGGTTTTTCTTTCTCCATTTGTTTTCTTTAAGCAGGAACTTATACCAAAAGAATGAAGAAGAAGTGAAGGGTCATTCTGGGGAAGGACAGAGGCAGAGACAGCTGGGAATAGCCTGCATCTTTGCTTGGCCTGCTCATCTGTGCCGGCCCCATCTCTGCTGAAGGGAGCACATCTCCCTGCTAACTGGTGAAACATTTATGACAAAGGTTTTACATAGACCCTGTGAGGGGACTGATCTTCACATCCATTTTCTCATGTTCTTGCTTTTATAGCAAGATCGCAGCTAGCTCCACATTGAGGCTTACTTTATTGTATTTTTTTAAAGGCAACAAAACCTCAGCCTGCCTTATTACAGCAAGCAACCTGCAGGGGAGACCGAGATGCTTCATGACCCACAGGAAATTCTGCCTCTCTCAATTCTAAGATATTTATTTAGGGGTGGGGAGGAGTTGGCAGAAAGGAGACAGAATACAAAGCAAAGAGGTCAAGAAATGATATGTAAGATCATGAAATCATAATATACATAGCACTTCAGAGATCATTTAGTGTCTTATATCTAGTAGAATCTTAATATGTTTTTGAATTAAAAATTGAATTGAGATTTACAAAGTATATTTCTTATAAATACCCTGTAAAGTGGGTAATAAAAGTATCATTATTCCCATGTTGTAGATGAATAAACTGAGGTACAGAGAGGTGTTTTTGTAGTTTGTTTTTTAGTGTCTTGCCCACAGTTACACGGACAGCAAGTCTCAGAAGCAAGGACTCAAACTCATATTTGATAACCAAAACAAAATCTTTCTAATATGATCACTATTGTTAGGCAGGCAGAGTCAAATCGAGTCAACATGCACTTATGAATTATCTACTGAGCATATAAAGAAATGTAAAAATAGAATCTGTCCTCAAAGAACTCATATTCTCATGAAGAGAAAACATGAAAACAATTATAAACAAATAAGATATATATCTTGTTTACAATTTATAGGGTAAATTGGAGATTATCCCAAATAGCATGAGGCAGGGAAGGGGAGAGAATTAGAAAAGGCTTCTTATAAAAGCTGGAATTTTGTCTGAAACTAAAAATAAAGCCAGGAATGGAGGATAGTCAGTGAAAAAAATATCAAATCTGATTGAAAATCTTTTGGTTTTTCATTTTTAACTACATCCCATCCCTAGACAATTCTGAAAAACTTAGGTAGGAATCTACTTGTTCTCCTGGGAACCCCTGGCAATATTGGACTAAATTTGGGTCCAGTCAGAATGAGCCTGGATATTTCTATACCTGAAGCAATTCTTTTGGGGAGGACCCCGTTATTTCTTCTCTTTCACCATCCCCATCCCTACTCCTCTTCTTAGGGCTAAGTTTAGATACTTCTGCACCTGGGTCTTGTTTCTGCATAACATCACCCAATCCCCGGAAAAACCAAGTCATAACCATTGTCACACCTTTATTTGAATTTAGAACTCACCGAGGGAGGGATCTACACTGCCCAGACCCTCCAGATGGGAAGGGCAAGGCTGAGGTGGGAGGAGAAGGGGGATGGAGGAGGCTCAGTGAACAGCCCCATAGCAGCTGGCATTTACTCAAAGATTTCAAACCATTGTCTTTGTTCCAGCTTCCCTCCCTCCTGCTTATCTCCTGACAGTCCCCTGAGCCCTTCCTGATGCAGAGGGTTACCCACAAGAGCGCTTTTTATGACTCTAAGTGATCCACAGAGCTGTCCATTGTCTCACGTCACTGCTCCAAAGGCCAAGTTGTACTAATAGGAAGTGATGGCTGATCCCATTTACTTGGAAACAGTCAGGGAAGGCAGGATTTCAAGGGGGTTTCGATTCCTACATCCTTTCTCCTGGGAGCTCTGGGAGAAAGGGAGGCCGGGAAATGTGGACCAAAAGGCAGCGATGACTTTTCCGTAGGGGAGATGAAGGGGTAGCTGATCCAGCAAGGTGGGTAAGGATAATGTCCTTGAAGAAATCTTTTCTATCTTTCTCAGTTTGGTTTAGTAGAAAGAACACTGAATTTGGAGCCACCATTCTTATAATATAGAACTGGAATGATAACGTTGTTGTTGATGATGATGATGATAATTCATTTTTACAAATAGAGGTACACATATTTACATATATAGATACATTAAAATATTTAAGGTACACACAGGACTCTTACATATATAATCTCATCTGATTCCCACAACAATCCTGGGAAGGGGGGACTAGAGGCATTATTATCCCCATTTTACAGATTTAAAAAAAAAACTGAGGGTCAGAGAAGTTAGGAATATGGCTCAGGTTCTAGGATGTGTTAGAATGGATCTGAACCAAAGTATCACCAGACTCTTAGCCCAATGAGCTTTCTGAAATACCATACTCTCATTTACAGTTTAGGAAACTGGAATTTTGGAGAAAGATAATGTTGCTCGTCCAAAGATGCACAAGGGGCAATAAGCAAAATTGGAATCTGGGTCCTTCCACTAGATTATACCCTTCAAATCTTAATTGTGTTATTTACTTCCTTGTGTGATCAGTGACAAGTCACTTTCCTCAGTGACTCCTGAGCATCTGCTTCTGTATAATTGGAGAGGTTCAATGAGCAGATTTCTAAGGTTCTTTCCAGCCCTAGAAACCCTTCCCCTCAACACACACACACACACACACACACACACACACACCCCATAGCCACAGGCAGGCAAAACCTTGGCAAGTACTAAGTGGGAAGGAGAAGGGAGGAGAATTCCAAGAGACTGAACAGAGAATTTGGCTGGAGGTGGGCAGAAGACAGAGAGAAAGTTATTCTCCGCTCCTGTCCTGTTCGAGCGGGTCTCCAGGTCGGGGTAGAAGCACAAACAAAACAATCTGTTATTTTCCACTGTGTGCAGCGGTGTGGTGGGGTGAGGCTGGGAGCCAACAGCATTCCAACCGCGCGCTGCAGCGTTCTCAGCCGGCCCCACCACCGAGCTCTCCCGGCGCATTAAAGGAAACGGTCAGCCCTCTCCTCTCCCGGCGACCATAGCGGGAGGTGTCATTGTCTCTTCTCATTAACCGGCAGCACGTCGGCAGGAGCTGCCGTGGGGGTTCGGCAATGTTGTACATTCCAGGAAAAGGAGACGCGACCAGGCAAGGGCTACGCCGGGATCCCAGGGGGCAGGTTGGAGGAAGCTTTGTCTCAGGGTTTCTCTGTTAATGAACCCCACACACTCAATTCTCACTAGGAGAAATGAGCCGGTCTTTTGTCCTCAGGGATCCCAAAGCACTTTTCTCCTCCCCCACCAGGTGCAACAAGTAGAAATCATTTCATTGCTCAAGTCTCAGCCACTGCTGGGGAACCACAGAGGCAGGGCAGAGAAAGAAGGGAAGAAGGCTGCATGGTGCAGGAGACGGTATATCCTATAGACTCAGAAGATGCACGTTCCAATTGGTTCTGTTATTCATTGGTTGGGGGACTATGATCCAAGCACCTAGTCTCAATTGCTTTATCAGTAAAATGGGGGTAATTTTATTTTGCCTTAACTATCTCATAGGTTTTGGAGAAGGAGAAGGAAAGGTTTTTGTAAACCTTAAAGTTGTATCTGAGGCGTGAGCCTTGAAAGGAAGATGGGGATTCCAAGAGATGGAAGTAAAGAGGGAGGGCATTCTAAGTACATGGACTAACTGGACAAAGGATAGAGGCTAGAGATAACTAGGTAATGGCAAGCTGGACAGTTTGGCCTGCAGCATGAGAGGTGATGTGAAATCAGACTAGAAAGATAGGGGCACTTGATGATATTGGCTCAACTAAAGGTCAATCGATTGGCCAA
The DNA here is from genome assembly GCF_016432865.1 of Antechinus flavipes. NCBI lineage: Eukaryota > Metazoa > Chordata > Mammalia > Dasyuromorphia > Dasyuridae > Antechinus > Antechinus flavipes. Next base: position 97,296,900 of record NC_067398.1, on the reverse strand, counting down.
ACAGTATTTCTTAGGTTCTTCCTGTTTTCCTATTTCAGAAATTAGTATATGTTAAATATAAGAGACTAGAAGGTCACACATTTCTAGCTTCTCCCTCTCCCTGATACATAACTGGTGCTTAATAAATGCTTATTGTGCTAAATGATGGTCATTATTAGAACTTCTGTTTTGGAAAGGAAATTGATCACAATTCCTATCCAAGATGGCATTAGTGTACTGATATACTAAATATCATAGCATAGCTAGATTTGACGTCAGGAAGATCTAGGCTGATCTGGGTTGAATTTCAGCCTCTGGCACATATGACCTGTATGAACTTATACGAACATTGGAAAACCATTTAATTTCTAGGTGGCATAGGACATAAAGTGCTAGAAATGTTACCATGGGCAAAATAGCATCTATCTCACCGGGTTGTTGTGAAGATCAAACAAGATAACATATATAAAGCACTCTACAAGCCTTAAAGTGCTTTGCAAATGTTAACCTCCACCTGCCTCAGTTCCCTCATCTGTAAAATGGGGATAACAATAGCATCCATGTCCCAGGGTTGTTGTGAAGATCAAATGAAATAATATTTATCAAGTACATGTAATCCTGCAAACATTATATAGATGTTAGTGTTATTATTGTTATTTTCAGACCCTTCTCTCCCCCCAAATAAGATCATAAATTACCAAACAATTGCAGCTCTTCATTGGTGGAGGGAGTTTCCCACACAGCAGACCCAGCTTTTCTCTCCCACTCCCTCCCCCAAATAATAATAGATAAAATTACTGAATGAAAGAATAAGACTCTCATTTGTTAATTGTTGCTAATTGTGCAATCAAAACAGTAAATCTGGAAAAAGGATTTCAGAGAAGAGAACAATGGATGCCAGCTAGAGAGGCTGGAGCCAGACCTAAAAGAATGAATAGGCTACGGAGAATGACCTTGATAGTGGAAAATAACAGAGGTGAGTGGTCTGTGTTTAGCTGAGTTAGACATTCGACAGCAGGGAGTACCGGGCGCCCCTATACTTGAGAAAAGTGCCCTGAGCTCTGGGCTGCCAACGCTCAGAGGCTCCTTGTAATTATTTAGCAGTTTACTGGCACTTGATGCTTTCAAAGTGCTTTCTAGCCATCAATTAGTTCTTCCTCACAACCCCCCTGTGAGGCAGGATAGTATCTTGACTCCCATTTTTTAGCCAAGAAAATCAAGGTATACACAGGTTAAACAACTTGTCCAAGGTCACATCTCAAGTCAAGTGGGCAAGAAGAGACCAGAACTCAGCATTCCTGACTCCCCGGCCTGTCCTTAGCCCACTGGCCCATGCCGCCTTCCATAAAAACCACAGGTTTATGTCTCATTGGAAAGACAGGTGGAACACACAGGATATTAGGAGCTGCGCGAAAGGCCATTTAGCTGATTTCCAAGGCTCCATAGGGTTTTTAAAGAAAGTTTTAACCCCTTACCTAAAGAGGCTGAGTGGGGGCCAAGCAGATCTAAGTAAAACAGTAACTTCTCTTCCTGGATGCTGCTGCTTTCTGGTTGCAATGGCCAAGTTTCATTAGGCACAGTTCACTTGAAGAGACCCAAGGGGCTTAATCACTTCAAGAGACCCTCCTGGGACTGCAAGAAGCAACTTCCAAGAGAGAAGGGGGATTGTTAATACATTACACTACGGGGTATAAAGAAATAGTGTGTGGTCTGGTGAGCCTCACTCCCTGTCCACTCACCCTTGTCTCTAGAATCCCCTCCCTCCCTGTTCACCCTAGAAGTAGAATGAAAGTCATTTCAAAGCCAAGGGGTGCCCAGGGGCACATCTGGTACCACATTCAGGCAATGGGGCATAGAAGAAGAGGCAGTAGAAAAACCAATAGATTTGAAGTCCCGGGACCTGAGTATGATCCTTATTTTTGCTGCTCATTCCCTGTATGGCCACTTATTTCTCTGGACACCATTTTAAAATGGAAGGGTTAATTGGCTAGATCAGGACTTCTTGACCTTTTTTCCATTCATGACCCCTTTTCACCCAAGAAATTTTTATGTGAGACCAGGAATATAGGTATTTAAAAGTGGTATACAAATCAAATACTTACTGATCATAAATCATAATTTTGTAACACCCACATTCAGTTGTGAGGCCCTATATGAGACTGTGATCCACAGTGTAAGATAATATCTGAGAGTTAGATAATATCTAAGGCAGCTTACAGCCCCTAAAAAAATTATCTTATAAGCACTAATTTCATGAAAACTTTCCTGATTTCCCTATTGCCCCCCTAAACATTTGTCCCCTATACTCCCTCAAAACTGCCTTGCATTTATTTTATATATACTTGCACGAGTTCCTTTTGGCTCCCTGGATAGAATGCAAGTTCCCTGAGAGAAAGGACTATTTTATATCTGTCTCTACAGGGCCTGGCATAATTGTTCCATTGTTTCAGACTACCCCATTTGGGGTTTTCCTTCTCCAGCTCATTTTATAGATGAAGAAACTGAGGCAAACAAGATTAAGTGATTTGTCCAGGGTCACACAGCTAGTAAGTGTCTAAGAACAGATTTGAACACCAGTTCTGGTGCCACTTAGCTATCTGCCTGATTTAGAGTTGATGATTAATAAATGCTTGTTAATTATTTGATTAATTGATTAACATGGGATTCATTTCCCCTCTTCCCCCTTTAGCTTTGCCAATTTATAAGCTTATGACTTTGAACAAATCACTTGATCCTTATGAGTCTCCCGATGATCTCTAAAAATGTCTATCTAAAAAATATCTGTGCTATCTATCACATAGGGTTGTGGTGAAGTTCAAATTATATAATGTCTGCAAAGTGCTTTGTTCCTGTCACTACTTCAAAGGAGCACTGATCCTGAATAATTCTTGTCCATGTTTTCCCATCGATCCTTCACAAAGAGTTTACCCAGTATACTCAAGGCCTTCCATCATGTTCTTTTAACATATCTTAGGAATTAGTGTAGCATGCAGGATATCCATTCCAGGCTCAGTGATAAACCCAACCAGCCCATCTTTTCCAAACCTATGTTTCTGGTATTTCTAGGAAGCCCCTCGAGGACAGACAATGGGTCAATTCTGTTGAGTGTTTTTTTGTCTAAGAAAATTTTAGAAAATCACAAAGCATCTTTATAGCTCTCAAACTTCATGTGAAACCAAGGTTCTACCTTTTCAATGCTGACATCCTAGTGGTACTGTTACATGGCAGCAAGATGGAATGGAATTACTACTGAATTACTAAAAATGAATATCGCACAGAGGGTAATGCAGAGAGACATTCTGTTGGTCTGGACAGGTTGCAAAATATAATTACATTTTTTTTTGTTTTGGAATCTGGAACAGTGCATCTCGCAGACATAATAGATTTGTGATTTTAATGATTTCTGAGATCCCTTCGATGATGCAGATCAAAATCTCTCCATATTTTTCTAACTTATATGATTCTTGCCCAATTCCTACAAAAGTTGAATACAGGTGTCCATCCAGTGTTCTAGAGGCCTTTTTCAGTTCTCCTGCCATTAAGAAGTATGAAAGCTTCATAATGTCTGTTATCCATTAATGTTTTTTAAATTTGTTTGGTCACTTTCAGTTAGAGATCTCTTGTAATAAATAAAATGGATAGATATAACTAATAACAAGTGATCTTCTCTGAAAGTATATACAACAGCTAAACTGAAGTCTTCCTGAGTGGGTAATTAGGTGGCACAGTGACTAGAGTATAAGGTCTGGAGTCAGGAAGATGCATCTTCTTGAATTCAAATCTGGACTCAGACATTTACTAGCTGGTTAAGCCTCTTAATCCTCTTCATCTTAGTTTCTTCATCTGTAAAGTGAACAGAAGAAGAAAATAGCAAATCACTCCCATCTGTTGGCCAAGAAAACCCCAAACGGGGTCCCAAAGATGAAACCACTGAACAATAACAACTTCCTTAATCCAGGCCTGGTGTTCTATACATTTTGCCAACTAGCTGCCCTTGACACCCTTCACCCCATTGGGAAAAACAGAAAAAAAAAACAGATTTCTTATAATAAATCCACATAGGTCTAATAAAGCAAATGCACCCCAAAAGCCATATACAAAAAAATGTAATTATATTTTGCAGCCTACCCAGACCTACAAAATGTCTCTCTCCATATTTCTTTATGTGATATTTATTTTTAGTTATTCAGAAATAATTGTATTCTTGTCTTGTTGCCATGTAACAGTACCACTAGGATGTTAGCATTGAAAATATGGGCCCTTTGGTTTCATGTGAAGTTTGAGATCTATAAAGATGCTTTGTGAATTTTTAAAAGCCATACAATCCTCTCTCCTGTTTAACTGTACTGTCTGTCCCAGATATGCATATTGATGAACAAGCTCTAAAGAGCGCTCATTCAAATACAGGTTGAAATCTATGCAACAAATGAATACTTCATCCACTTGATCATCCTTGTGTGGATGGAAAGGCTAAACTCCTTTGAGTGATTATAGCTCTCTTCTGGGAGGTTTTATAGTATTCCAAGGTTTAATACAACCATTATAATTTTACCTGCAAATAGGAGCAGAAGGACCTCATCATTTTCAGGGACTCCCTCTTCAATCTGGACTCTGTTTTGGATCATCTCTGTCAAAGTGGCAAACTCTTTTGTCAAGCATACATAAATATCCCTGATATATATTATCAGAAGGTCATTAACAGAGTTATTTCTGTTCTAAGGAATATTGAATGAACCTGATATATTCCTAGGACATTTCATTATAAAAGAGGCTGTTAAACAGTTTTGTTCTACCAAAGCAAATGCTTTTTTGGTAACTAGCATATAACAAACAAAATATGATCTAACATTCTGTGCATCTTTCAGTTAATTGTGAAATAATAAAAATATAATTCATTATTGAATATTGCTTGTGAGATTTCGATAGTTCCCTGCTAATATCTCCACTGCACATACTCTTAATTCATGTATAAATAACTGAAAATTCTATGTAGATGGAAAAATAGGCATAAAAATCAATAATTATTGATAATTCTCTCCATCTCCCCTTTTTTGGTATTAATAGGGTCTTAGATTTTTCCACACTTTGGTATCTTCCCACTCTTTATGCACCTTTTCTATTGTTCCCTCGGCACCCTCACAATTGTGTCATCTCTCTATTTACTTAATTCAATCCAACCCTATTTCCTATCTTTGGATCTTTTTAAGGATCTCCATAAACATTTTCAAGAGTGTGATATTAAGGGCCACGTGTAATGGTGCCATGCTTCTTGATGAAACAAAGTGCATTAAAATAATTTTTGCAAGTCTTTTTTCAAATATGAAACCAAGACTCGGAGTGAAGAAAGCAGTTCCCTAAAATCAACATAAGTAAAGGGAGAACGCAGATTCAAATCTAGGTTCTCTGACTCAGGTACCACCTGAAACTCGTTTCTCTGACTCCAAACTATCCCTCCTCCTCTGGCTCCTCGACCCACCCCGCCACCATTGCATTGGATAAAAAGACAAGGAAGGGTTGCGATCTGCACTGGTGATTACTTACACCTAGATTCACCCCAGAATTCCCCTTGAAGGAGAATTGGAAGAGATGATCCCTAAAGATCGCCCTAACTCTAAAGCCTAGATTCTCAGGATACCCCTGCAGAAGTGCACAGACGTAGGGTGTAGTAAGTTCCACAAAGAAACGCAGCACTCCTCTCCGCCTTGCAGAAAACGCAAAAGGGTCAAGTGTAGCAGACGCAGGGGCCCCAGCTACTTCTCTCATTGCTGGGCTCGGGCTCTCTCTCAGTACTGAAACTGGAATGAATGCCCGATGCTTGCACTCCCGAGCTGTCTGACCGCCTCTGTTTACAGACACCTAGCATGTCAACACAGTGAGGGCACTCGGAGAAACACAGCAGGCTTGGCAGAGAGCGGCCGAAGCCCCAGCAGGGGTGGCAGGACCGGGGGCGAGGCCGAGCCAGCGAGCTCCTTGCTGCAACTCTGTTTCTCTTGCTTGCCTCGCCCCGTGCTGCGCTCTCTTCTCCCTCTCTCCCCCATAACCTTTGTCGCGCAAACGAGCCTCTCCCTTCCGCAGCTCGGCCCACTGGTGCAAGGCAGCGGCCCCCCGCTGTACCAGCTGTAATTGGGCTGCCCGGCTGACCGGGCCCGGGCTCCTGCTCCGGGCTCCAGCAACCTGCGAGGAAGAAGGGGCAATGGCCTGCCGAGCGCCGGAATATTTCAAAGGTTAAATAGTACAGCGTGTACTGCCGGGGCTGCCTCTCACAGGCTGCTGGGCTTTTAAAACTCGGATGTCTTGTTTCCAGTGCTTTCTCACAGTCGCCATGGGACCCGCTTGGACAGCAAAACTCCAGGCTTGCCGGAGTTGATTCACTTTGCCTTTTATTTTATTTTACCTTCAGCATCCAAAGGCGTTTATTTGGCGCCGCAGGCAAGGAGAAGGGATCCCAGCAGAGACGAGATGCTCAGACGGTCTCTCCTAGGTTAGCTCCTAGAAAAGGCTGACAGCAGGGATGAGAGAGTGGTCCCCGCTGTCAACTCTTTCCGAGGCTCTGGCGGGGCTAAGGTTTTAGAATTCCCACTCAGGTAAAGCTCACCCCGGGGAAAGGGCAGTGAGAGCATCCTGGCTTCTAAGGCTGATGGGGGCTGGGGGGCAAACACTGCCGGTCAAGTTTAATAAGACCCCTTGGGGGGCCATCTTGACATGTCCCGTCCCTCCTCCCCTCCAATCATCTCAGAGGATCGTAGGATTTTAAAGAAAGAAGGGACCTTAGGGATCGGCTAGTCCACTAATTGAATGGGATTTTACAGATGAGAGAACGGGCTCAGATGGAAAAATGATTTGACAAAGGTCACACAGTAAGAGTCAGAGTTAACTAAGATTTGAACCCAAAGCTTCTTTCTGTACACTATTCTTTCTATTACTGAAAGAATAGAAGAATGACTATCTGAAATCCGTTTCTTTGTTTAATTCAGTTGAGTTCCACCCAACTATTTAGTAAATATCTAGTCAGGGTAAAGCATTGTGTTAGGCACTAGGGGAGATGCAAAGTTTAATTATTAATTATTGGTAGTTAATTGTTAATCATAGAATTAATATATGATTAATTATTCAGTCATCCATCATGGAATGTGCAATCCTGAAGGAAAACAATGCTAATGTGAAATAATATAAAATGTAAATAATATAAAAAATAAAGACAACAATGTAAAATAATCTTGCCTGTGATCCTTACTAATTGTATCTGACCATAAAAAGGGACAATCTCTCTCTGTCTCTGTTTCTTGTCTATAAAGTGAAGATATTAATAATGCTTATACTACAATCTTTTTCAGGTTCATGAGGGGAATGTACTTTGTAAACCTTTGTGTTATATAAATTAGTTATTAATGATGATAAGGAAAAGTAGGGTGGTAATATCAAGTGGTAAGTATTAAATGCCCTCTCTAGACATCCTCTCTTCAAATATAATACAAATAATACAGTAGGTGGTTAACATCTAAATATGAATGCATTTAGTTTTTCTTCTCTGATTGGAGTTGTATAAAAGAGAAACAGAAAGAAGGGAAAATTAGAAAAATACAAAGGGGATAAGGGAGATGTATCTGAAGAAGATCAGTTTTTGCTTAATTCACCATTCATCCAGATTTGTCCTAGGATGACTTCCCCTAAAGAATTTTGGATCGTAAGATTTTATCTATGTATTCCCTGAACCCTTTGAAATCCATTTTTCCAAAAACTTAGGATTTTTGTCTCTAATATGCCCAGTTTTCCTCTATCAAAAATTCTAAGAGGACATGATTATTTCATCCCAACATTTCCATCTCAGAAACCATTTTTTTCTTTTTGGTAATTACGTGCCTAGAACAGACTCGCTTTCCACAAATCTGCATCTCTTAAAGTCCTTTTCTTTTTTTCAAGATCCAGATCAGAGATTACTTTTTCCATTAAACCTCCTCTGATCCATCTTGATATCCAGGTAAAATTTTCCATTCTACATGTTGGTTCTTTTTCTCCATGAACATCATTTCTTTTCATTATTTTCTTCATAATTTCTCCCCTCCCTTCTTTGAATATATAAGTTAGCCATTCCAGTCTTAAGGTAAATCTAATGTAGTCCTGAGTGTCCAAATAATATTGATTCAGGGGTTCATTCTTTCAAAAATTTTGACTGGATCCAGTTTGGCCAACATTTACTAAAAAAAGGACTTAAGTTTAAATTTCCCATAGTATTTTTGCTTGAACCTTTTGAATGCATTTATCCCATCCTCGTTGTTTTCTATTTGTTACTTGTCTTTCTCCTACCAGATTACAAGCTCCTTGAGTACAAGCATTGACACTTTTCATCTTTGTATCCCAGCATGGGCTTTTAATATAGATATATATTTTGTTGAATTGATTGATTTCTCAAGTCACCATTAAAAGAAACCTCTTTCTACTAACCTAATCTCAGCCAATGATAGAAAGTAAACCCCTGTAGTATGTTTGCAAATACCATTCCCTGTTTTTATTATGTTTTAACCTGAAGAACCTTAATTCCAATGTGCCAAAAGAAATTTTGGTTCCATTTCACCAAGTGCTTCTTTATTTTCATTAGCCTCTGCAATTTTTGTGCCTTTCTTCAAGTATATATGCTGGTCCCTCCAATCATATGATAAAGTTGGTATCATCTTGCCTGTCCCTTTTGAAAATGCTCCAAAGGTGCTTTCTTTCAAAAATCTTGACTGAATCAAATTTGACCAACTCTCACAGTATCCAACTTGCAAAAACTTGTGAGCCTATTGGGTGTTTTTCTTCCTGATGTGGATACTGGAAGCTTGTCGGAAGACAAATAAAATGTAGATGGAGTTTGTGGATTGGTGCTGCGCACCCACTTCTTTCCCTTCACCTGCCCCTTTTTTAAATGTTGACAACACAGGGCTTCTTCATTTGTATATAAGTAAGATGGTTCAATTATTTTAGAGTTTATTCACAAATGAAGATCAGGATGTATTCACAATAAGAAGCATTGTAGGTGATAAGACAATAGAGAAAATGCAGGACATGAAGTATATTACCCGAAGCACCAGTCCAGAAGAGCAAAACTAGAAAATACATCAACAACTGCTATGTGGGCCCACTGCTCTGTGTGGATGGCTAAGGCAAAAGTGACAGTGATGGTCCATCGTGAACCACCACGACACCACAAAACTGGAAAATGAAACATTCAAAGTGTCGCTTTTTGATCGTTCCTTCATTTTGACCTTTTCATCTCCATAAAATCCCAATAGTCTTTGCATTTCAGTTTCCTGTTCCTCTACTCTCCCTTGCCTCTGGTTCATAACTGGTTCACCCATTCATCTTAGTCCTGGGCATCTTAGTATTCTGCAGATATCCTACTAACCCATCTGCACTCCCCTCGACTCCTCCCACCTTAGACCCTGCCTCATCTACACCAGATGAGAACTATCAACTCCCCTGCTACTTCTCCCCTCACTACCTGGGGATTTTTCCTAATCAGGGACACACATCGTCCTGCCCTCCAGCCTCTAGAGCAGACTGAGCAAAAGAGATTAGGCCTTTCTCTTCTACCTCAACCTAATCTCAGTGTCTATTTGTAGAAAAAATAACACTAGGTGGAGGAGAGGTGGTCAGGGACAAAGAAAAATGGAAAGCTCCTGTATCTGTGAGGCAATTGCACTGGTTCTAAAAGTTGATTTTTCAGGACTGGTGATGGATGGATTGAGTTCATTTCTGCAGGTAATTGTTTAAATGTTGGAGGGGCTTTAACATGTCGTCTGTTAAACTTATTGGTGATGCAGCCATTCCGAACTTGTAATGTGGGTAATATTTAGATGATTTACTAGGTGACGTGCAGTTTTGGATTCAATAGCTGATGTGCTTGATTCAATAGGTGATGCATCTAATTCAACCGGGAGCCTATCTAATTCAAAGGTGATGCATTTGATTCACTAGCTGATGGTCCTGATTTAGAAGGTGATGGATCGAGCTTACGGTGAAGGATTCCAATTCCCCCATGCAAGGTATTTGCTTCAGCATGTGATGTATGAGTTTTAATAATAATACATGTTTCTCTGATAGTGAATATATTGGCTTTTTTCTTGCTGCCCAGCACGCCTCTGACTACAGGCAAATAGTCCCTTCCAGGTGGAGAGATTTCTGAAATATGCCTGAAGGAAACAAAGGGGGTACAGCAGAAGAAAAAACAAAAGTCAAGATTTCTTTGGGTGACAGCCACTGTGGCTGTGATCTCTGACTCCACGTGTCCCTACCTCTGCCAGGGCCCTTCAGTTCCTCACTGCCCATTCTCTTTCTGTTAATGGTTCATTGTGATACAGAGGAAACCCTATCTTTTTGAAGGGAACTTAAACTCTAGAAAGTCCTACTGAGGAGGGAAGGCTTTGAACATAGGGCAGTCATCAGACTATTTCACAGTCATTTGTGGACTAGTCTCTTTATGTTCAGAAAGGTTCCTTACAGGGTGATGAAATTTTTAATCCTAGAAATTCACAAATTCCATCTAATAAAGTGTGGAAGAGGCTGCATCTTGGAGGGAAGAACCACACAAGTAAAATTTAGAAACCTCAAAGTATTAGTGTGTGTGAATTCTAACCTACCAATTAGGAGACCACCCAAATACCCATCAACATGTATAAATTTGTTTTGTTTTGTTTTGTTTTTTGCTCAGCAGTATTTTCCCCAAATAAAAAAACTAAAGATAGTTTTTAACATTCATTTTTATAAGACTTTGTGTTACAAATATTTCTCTTTCCCTCCTTTGCTTCCCCCCTCTCCAAGACAGCAAGCAATCTGATACAGGTTAAAAATGTGCAATTCTTTTAAACATATTTCCATATTTGTTCATAATGTACAAGAAAAATCAGATCAAAAGGAAGAAAAATCATAAGAAAGGAAAACCAAAAAAAAAAAAAGATGAAAATGTTATGTTTCGATCCACATTCTGTTTTTATAATTCTCTCTGGATGTGAATGCCATTTTCCATAAGAGGTCTATTGGAATTGTCTTAAATTACTGCATTGCTGAGGAGAGCCAAGTCTACAAGTCTATCACAATTGAGCATCATATAATCTTGCTGTTACTGTGTATAATGTTCTCCTGATTCTGCTCACTTCACTCAGATCTTTCCAGGCTTTTCTGAAATCAGCCTGCTCATTATTTCTTATAGAACAATAATATTCCATTACATTCATATACCACACCTAAATTAGCCATTCCCCAATTGTGGGGCATCCATTCAATTTCCATTTCCTTGCCATCATAAAAAGAGCTGCTACAAGCACTTTTGTACAACAACATGTATACGTTTTGTCTCTCCAATTACATGAACTGATGCTGAGTGAAATGAGCAGGACCAAGAGATCATTATATATTTCAACAACAATACTATATGATGATCAATTCTGATGGACGTGACCATCTTCAACAATGAGACGAACCAAATCGGTTCCAGTGGAGCATTAATGAACTGAACCAGCTATACCCAGCGAAAAAACTCTGGGAGATGACCATGAACCACTACATAGAATTCCCAATCCCTCTATTTTTGTCTGCCTGCATTTTTTATTTCCTTCACAGGTTAATTGTACATTATTTTAAAGTCCAATTCTTCTTGTGCAGCAAAACAACTGTATGAACATGTATACATATATTGTATTTATACTTTATATATATATATATGTATATATATATATATATACATATATATATATACTTTAACATATTTAACATGTATTTGTCTATCTGCTATGTAGGGGAGGGAGTGGGGGGAAGGAAGGGAAAAATTTGAACAAAAGGTTTTGCAATTGTCAATGCTGAAAAATTACCCATGCATATAGCTTGTAAATAAAAAGCTATAATAAATGAATTAATTAATTAAAAAATAGGGGAAAAAAGTTTTGTCTCTCCAGCAAGATCAACTTTTTTTCCATTATAGATTCCTTTAAGAATATGGTAAAACCTATGGGCCTCTTCTCAGAATATTTCAAATGCATAAAATACAATGTGGAATATTACAAGGGAAATTAATTATACTGAAATGCAACTATCTAGATGTCTATCAGTTGGGAAATAGTTGAATAAGTTATGGTATATGAATATAATGGCATATTATTGTTCTATAAGAAATGATGAGCAGGCTGACTTAAAAAAAACAACAACCTGGAAATACATACACAAAGCAATGCTGAGTGAAGTGAGCAGAACCAGGAGATTATTGAACACAGTAACAAGAAGATTATGTGATGATCAACTGTGATAGACATGGCTCTTCTCAAAAATGTGGTGATCAAAGGCAATTTCCAAGAGACTTGGGATGGAAAATGCTGTCCACATTCAAAGAGAGAACTATGGAGACCAAATGTCAATCAAAGCATGGCATTTTCATCTTTTTTTGTTTGTGGGTTTTTTGTTTTTCATCATTTTTTTTCCTTTTGGTATGATTTTTCTTGCAGAACATGACAAATATGAAAATACTTTTAAAAGCACATATTTAATAACCTGTATCAAATTGTTGTTTTGGGGAAGAGGGAAGTAAAGGAGGAAGAGAGAAAAATCTGGAATGCAAAGTCTTTTTTTTTTATAACTTTTTATTGACAGAACCCATGCCAGGGTAATTTTTTACAGCATTATCCCTTCCACTCACTTCTGTTCCGATTTTTCCCCTCCCTCCCTCCCTCCACCCCCTCCCTCAGATGGCAAGCAGTCCTTTACATGTTGAATAGGTTACAATATATCCTAGATACAATATATGTTTGCAGAACCGAACAGTTCTCTTGTTGCACAGGGAGAACTGGATGGACTGCAAAGTCTTAACAAAAATGTTGAAAACTATCTTTACATTTATTTGGAAAATAAAATACTATTGAAAATATGAAAAAATTTAAAAAATAATAAAATGTCATTCAAATAAATACTATGTACTTCCTTTAAAAAAGGAAATTTAATTATAAGAATATTAAGAACAAACAAGTACATGGACCTCAAGTTCAGAATTCTTGAGGTAAAACATAAACGTGAAGATATAGAACGTGTCATATACACACTTATATATACATATTTTTATATACATATACACACAAAAAGTGCCTATTTCAGTGCTGGAACAAAGTAATTGCTCATTATATTTTTAAATGCTCATTTTCTTAAAAATATTAATATTATCGTTAATGTATTTTGCTTTTATATAAATCATGTCAGTCTTCCTCCTTCCAAACTAAAGCTTGTCTTGTGGCAAAATACAATGCAAATGTTGTTGTTGTTGTTGATTTGATTAGTCCTGTCCAACTCTTTGTGACCCCTTGGGGGATTTACTTGGCAGAAATACTGTTTGCTTTTTCCTTCTCCAGCTCATTTTGCAGATGAGGAACTGAGGGAAACAAACTTAAGTGATTTGCCTAAACTCAAACATATCTTAAGTGTCTGAGGAGAGATTTGAATTCAGGTACTCCTGACTTCAGATTAAGCAGTTTATCCACTGAGCTACTTTCTTGTCCTTAAAATAACAATATATAGAATTTCCTTTCCCAGTATTATGTACCTTATAGTGGCACTCTATTTTTCTGTCATAAGAAGTTTGCTTAATTATCTTTTGTCTGAAATGCACATTGATTGTCCAATTAATCTATGTTCAACTTTCCTTAAATGAAATTTTCATGTATTGTTTATAATTTATAATAATAATATAACAAACAAATAATTGATTATAATAAATAAATATGCTTTTTTCATTCATATATTTATGTTGGTTCATTTATATACAACATTTTCAATGTGTATAATGGTTTCTTGGTTCTCCTAGAATTCTCCCAGAGAATTGACTCTTAAATTTAATTCTTTGAATAAGTGTTTAGGAACTACAGTTAGAGGAAGCCCTAAACTACATCAATAGATGTTGGTATCCAAATATCCATGTGTTACTAGCATTGAGCACTGATGTTTAGGCAGACCCAACTTAACAGGCAGAAAAACATCCGACTCCAGAAACTTGACAACCAGATTTCAGCAACACTCTTTTAAGTTTAATCTGCATTATTAATATTTCCTCTAATCATGAGAAAATCAGCAAGACAATAAATCAAGCTGTTATTTGTAGAGTTTTCAAAGTATAAATGCTCTCACTGAAAATTGAAAATTTTTGGCGGATCAAATTGACTCTAACTCATCCCTGAAAATCTAGCTCCTTCATTTTACAGTTGAGGAAATTTAGGCACAGAAAGGCATGACTTATCCAAGAAGACACAGATAGTAAATATATGAAGGATACTCACAAGGATCCTATTAGCAAACAGGTTTTGAATCCAAGTATAACATGCTAAACTTTACACTCACATTAATAGAGCATTTTAAAATCACAGAATTATTTTTTAGAGCTATAAAGGACTTTGCAGGTCACCTGTATAGAGGTTTCAACTCACAAGTATCTAGGAATCAAATTAAAATGCAATTGAGAAAGTTTAACAAAATAAATAACAATATAACATAGGCAATGTTAATTTGTGGTTTTCTACATCAGTGTGTGCCCATAGAGATCTATTTCTATGTGAGTTTGAGACCACTGATCTAATTCAACCTCTTCGTTTTTACCAGTGAGGAAACAATCCCAGAGAGATTGAATGAATTGCCTGAGGTCTCATAAAAATCTCTCCCTATAAGAATCCTGTGAGGTAGGCAGTGCAAGAATAATCATCTCCATGTTAGAAATCAGTAAACCAAGACTCAGAAAAGTAAAATGATTTTTCAGGATCAGAGCTCTGATTTTAAGTCCAAAAATCTTTTCACTGTTCCAAGTGGGTCCAATATCGAGCATTCATATAATTAACTGATTTTTTTCACTTTCTTCTAGACATTCACCCTTGGGGGAATAGCGTTGTGACTCCTATTTTTTAAAATTTCTAATTAATTTTTCAATTATCAAGCATTTTTCTACTATCTACCTCCCTCCAATTGAATTTAAAAAAGAAAAGAAAAACACTTATATCTAATATTCAGTCAAGCAAAACAAATTGCCACATTTGCCATGTCCAAAAGTGTGTCTCATTCTGGATATTTATGCCATTGACTGTATGTCAGAAGGAAGGCAACCTTCTTCATCACTGGGGACACAATCCTTTTTAAAAGGCTTGATACACTATTGATTAGAGAAATACAAATTAAAACAACTCTGAATCACCACCTCACACCTATCAGGTTGACTAAGATAATTGGAAAAGATAATGAAATTTGGAGGAGATTTGGGAAAATTGGTTACCTAATGAATTGCCAGTGGAGTTGTGAAAGGATCCAGCCATTCTAGAAAGCAATTTGGAGCTATGCTATCAAACTGTTCATAGCCTTTGATCCAGAAGTGCCTCTACTGGGTCTGTATCCCAAAGGTTTCATAAAAAAGGGAAAAGGACCCACATGTGCAAAAATGTTTGTAGCAGCTCTTTTTGTAATGGCAGAAGAACTGGAAAATGAGTGAATGCCTTCACTGGGGAATGACTGTATAAGTTATGGTGTATGAATGTAATGGAATATTATTTATTCTACAAGAAATTATAAACAAGCTGATTTCAGAAGGAACTGAAGAGACTTAGTAAGTAAGAAGCTGAGTAAATAGAATCAAGAAAACATTATACAGCAACAACAAGACTGTTTGATGATCAACTATGACAAATTTAGCTCCTCTCACCAATTCAGTGATCCAACACAATTCCACAAAGCTTTGAATGGAAAATGCTATCTGCATCCAGAGAGAGAACTATACAGACTGAATGCAGATTGAAGGATACTATTTTCACCTTTTTCTTCTTTTGTTTGGTTTTTTCTCTTTTCTTGTAGTTTTTTCTTTTTGTTCTGATTTTTCTTTCCCAACATGACTCATAATAGAAATGTTAAAAAAAAAAAAAGTATATGTATAACCTACAAAAAATTAAATTAAAATTATTTTTTAAAAGAAGCTTAAAACTGTTCCCTCATTTAACCCTACCTTATTTTACCTTCCCAACACATGCTATCAGTGTTATGATGAGCATCCTAAAATATGAAACATGTCCAGTTCTCATTAATGCTCTTCACTGACCAGTTCACTTCCTTCAGACTTTCCTTTAGCTTGGAAAACTGCCAAAGATCTCGTTCTAATCAGAAGCATTTGCAAATGGCCAGAATAGCAGTAATTTAGGAAAAAATATTTCACTGTAAGAAAAGATGAATGTGAAGGTCAAACATCAAAAGGGAAGTCACTGACTAAACTTCTGAGGTTAGGAAGCAGAAGGAAGTAGTCACCGTGCTTGAACATCCCCTACCTTCTTCCTTCTCCTCTTCTATTAAAACCTGTCCTTTCTCATTTGAAGAAATTTGTACTTTTTTCTAGTACTTTTCCCTCTGAGTCTTGCCTCTATTTACCTACTGTAAAATATTCTCATTGTTTTACATCAATTTCAAACCTGTAGAGGGAGCTTCATTATCTGGGATTCCCCATCCAACAACTTTGTGATGTAAATGTTATTATTACCCTCATTTTACCTTGCTTTGAGGAAACTGAGGCTGAGAGAAATTAAAAATGACTTGCCCAGCATGAAACAGTAAATGTCATAGGCAGAATTTGAATTCTAGTCTTGAATTTTCTGTCTCCATTAGCCAGCACTCTTATCCATTATCCCTACTTAGCTGGAAGAAACATTAATGGCCAAGTAGTCCAAAACTCTCCTTTACAGGAGATAGAGAAATGAAGTAACTGTACAAGTTCCGTTCTCTTTCCAAAGGACACATCACAGTCTCTGTTTAATCACCTGTGTCTCCTTCTAGTACTAGTAGAAGCCCTCTTTGGGGGCTCTCATGAAAGGATCCCTGAGGAAATTGAAGGAGCTGATAATATGAGCCAAGAAAGGTACAATTAGTTCCTGAGCTTGGGCTATAGCTGTTATCTTTGCTCAATTAATGCAATAAGAACTAGGAAACTCAGATCAGAAACAGAAATATATGGGAGGTCCAGCCAAGGACATGAGCTTGAAATATGTTTTGAAGCCTCACACTATCTTTGATGTTTCCTTTTCCCTCCCCTCTCGTATCCAAGCCCTTACTAAGTCTTTTAGATTCCACTTCTGCAACATCTTTCCACTACCCACCTCCTCTCTATTCCCATTGTTACCATCACAGTATAGGCTCTACTCCTTCCCTCTCTCCAATCTCTCCTTCCTATAGCTGTCAAAATGATCTTTCTTATATCTGGTCATGTCATTCCTCTGCTCAAAAATCTTCAATGTCTCCCTATTGCCTCCTGGGTAAAGTTCAAACTGGTATTAAGGCCATTCACAACCTGGCACCAACCTATAGTTCCTGCCTTATCTCCTGAGACTACCAGCCATATACTCTATTTTGTAGCCCAAATGGATTGGTCTTTGCCCTCTGAATATATACTGAATTTTTTTACTTCTCTGTTTTTGTTCTTGCTGTTCTCTATGCCTGCAACGTTCTCCTTCCCTTCTTCAACCCTTCACATATTGAATTCCCACTCATATTTTAAGGCTCAAATCAAAAAAAGGAAATATTTCCACCATAAATCCTTCCCTGGTTAGCCTAATTGCTGAAGACTTCTCCCTACCTTGTTATCTCACATAGCATTTTTTTTGTATTTTTCTAACATACTTATCAAGCAATAGATTAGAATTATCTACATTGGTGTTGTAGGCTGAAAGTTCACTAAAGTTAGGTACTAATTAAAGTTATCTAAACCTTGTCTTTCCCTCTATAGAAAGTACAGCAATATGACATGCAGTAAGTGTTTAATGAATGCTTGTCTAATTTAATGGCAATTAGATTGAATGGCAGAATCTGAGTTGAAAAAGAACATCAGAAGCCATCTAGGCTAATCCCAAATTTAATAAGGGTTGCCTCCATAACAAACATGATATTTTATAGATGTTTGTTAAATCAAATTTAAATTATTTACAATGGAATTCAGGAAGTCTATTTGTTTCTTTGAAAAGTCTTAGACATGAGAAAATCCTACTCAGAAAAGATCCTAAAATCAGTTTTGGTTTTGTTAAAATCAGAAAATCATGCCAAATATTTCTTACCTTTAGGTTAACAGGACATAAAGGTAATAGTCATAACCAACTTTATTTAATCCATTAGCATTTATATCATGGAGCAATACATAAACTCATTCTTCTTGGAGAGGGAGAGGGCCAGAGGAAGGGAGAGCATGAAATTTTTGACAGAATCCTCTATCAGGTACCATCAGCCCATCATGTGTTATAATAGTAGGGATGTAGGAGCTAATCATACTAGTGCCAGAAATGCTGAGTTGATTATAACAATAACAAAAAAAAGTTGGTGTTTTCTTTTCAACTTTAGAAAACCAAGGCAAGTTCACTGTGGACTCCCAGGACAATCACTCTGAACTCATCATCACTTCCTTCTGGAGACCATTTTACCTTGAGGAACTTGTACAGAGATGATGGTAAAAACTGAGAATATGGACCATAATGTTCAAATGGATCTCAAGGTACCATCATTTTCCAATCTTTGGATGACAGAATTCAGAGAAGTTGTGCAGATTAGAATATGCCAGACAAAAAGAATAAGCTGTCTCACTGGAGGCAAGGAATCTCTCAGTTAGATAAGGTAAAATCCCCTAAAGTCTCTAAGGAGCCTCACTTGATATCAGAGACATGTTGAGGAGCCAGCCTCCCTGAACATGTCTGCTTTCTAAAGTCTTTTCTCTCTCCCCAGACATAATCTTGGAGAGAATCTGTAACGCAACTTCTTCTCTAGAACAGGAAGGAAGAAAAAGCCCCTCTTTGCTGGCAATGAGCCCTAAAGTATCATTCTCTCCCCCAGTGAGGAGTGTTGTCTTAAGCAAATGCTCCAGACTTGAAACCAGGATTCCATATGCATCATTTCATTCGAGTCCCACAATCCTGTGAGGAAAGTGGTAGAAGTATCACCATCCTTACTTTACAAATGAGGAAACCGAGGCTCAAAAGAGTAAACGAACTGGTTACACAGCTAGTAAATATGAGAGGCAGAATTCTAAATTCAACTCCAGACTAGGGTTCTTCGGAAGATACTAAGGAAACGAGGCTTATGCAATAGTTCAGAATTTGTCATTGTGTTGTTCAGTCATTTCAGTCATGACTGACTCTTTCTAACCCCTTTTGGGGGATTTTCTTGGCAGAGATACTGAAGTGGTTTGCCATTTCCTTCTCTAGCTCGTTTTACAGAAGAGGAAACTGAGGCAAACGGGGTGAGTGACTTGTTCATGGTTACACAGGTACTATCTGAGCATAGATTTGAGTTCAGGAAAATGGGTTTTCCTGATTCCAAGCCCAGTTATCCCTTGTGCCATCCAGGACCCAAAAGCTCAGAATAATGGTCTCCAACTTTTTTGACAGCAGTAAAAAATGTTTGAGCATATAACTTCAAAATGAGTATATATTTACTTATTTATAAAGTATATACATGTGCTGTTATCCTAATAATTAACACTTATTACAAAACTTATACAAAGAATTAAAATTTTAAAGCTAAAGTTCTAGAATTAGTAGGGAGTCACTGAAGTTTACTGAATAGCAGTGATGTGGTCAGAAATATGCTTTAGGAAAATTGCTTTGGCAACTGTGTGGAGAATGGATTGAAGAAGGGAGAGATGAGGCAGAAAGTATTTAGTATACAGTATTGCAGCAGCCCAGACAAGAAGTGATTAGATCCTAAGTTAGGGTGGTGTCTCTCTCAGAAGAGAAAAAGTGAGCAAAATGAGGGAAGTGGGAGTAGAATCTGCATATGGGAGTGTGAGGTGAGGGAATGTGAAGAATCAGACACTCAAGTGAGCTTGAGAGGTCCTTAAGAGTAACAGAAAAGTTTGGAGTTCTATGACCCCATTCATGGTACGTTTCCCAGCCAGAAGTCACTGCCTCTATGCTAAGAGCTAGGAGAGTGGAGAGGGGCTAAGAGGAAGGACTGAATCTCACACTGACATCTGTACCGCTGCCATGAGGTTCGCTTTAACTCCCTTGAAAGCCCTATGCCCGGCTCAGAAGGACCGAGTGTGGGAACTTCCAGAAGGAGGTAGGGCACTGGAAGATAAGGGTGGGTGGGTGTTGGATATAATCCCCAGGAACGGCTGTAGGGTGAGGATGAGAAGCTGCTTGTCTTCCTACTCTCCCACGAGGTGATCATTCATCTCCCTGGACTCAGACCAGGCCTGAGAACTAGCCTAGAAAAATAGGGGAAGAAATGAAAATTCAGCACAAAATGGGGAACCAGCCTTGACCATCAGCTGTGCTTCTGGCAAAATGATCTAGCTGTAGAGAAATGGGTCAGGGGTAAAGACAGGCCTTCCAAAGGCAACAGCATAGATATTTCTAGGAGGGATAAAGTGGGAGCTAGAATACCATGAAATACTGAGAGAGAAAAATCATTTGTTTCTATGTCTTACTAGGAAAATGGGAAGAAGCTGAACTCAGACTTTTGGGGAAAATCCTACTTTTTCTCAAGTGAAAGGAAGAAGGTGTCTTGTCCAAAGAAGAACCTGGGCTGGTGGCAGCAAGGATCTGGATTGTCCCCAACTCACAGGAAGAATTTGGGTTCTGAGGGTGATGTTGTTTTTGTTATTTTTCAGTCATTTCAATCATGTCTGACTTTTTTTAAACCCCTTTTTGGGGTTTTCTCGAGGTTTGGCATTTTCTTCTCCAGCTCATTTTACAAAGGAGGAAATTGAGGTAAACTGGGTTAAGTGACTTGAACAGGGTCATAGTGTATGATTGGAACTCCGAGGTTCCTGACTCCAAGGCCGATGTAGCATCCATTAAGCCACCTATCTGCCCAAGGTTACAATTCAGAATTGTTAAATCCTTGTCCTTTCTAACTAATGCTCAGGCAATAAGCCAGCTGACACTGAGGGACTATGAAGATCCCTCTTGCCACAAATAAAGTCGCATACTATTGCTGGAAAATATTTTAGGGGCCCTGATTCTATACCTCAGACACCCCTATTATTAACACTATTGAGGACTTATCTAATGAAATATCTGATGATTTAAGCAGGGAAGACCAAGAGTCGGGAGAGACATTGCCAGATTTGGAATTAGAAAGACCTGGATTTGAATTCTATCCCAGATACAGACTAGCTGTATGACTCTAGGCAAGCCATTCAATTTTTCTGAATTTCATTTTCCCCATCTATAAAACAAGGGAAGCCGGACGTGGTATCTTCCTCTCGGGTCCCTATGATCCTATGATCTAAGAACATACTCTGGTGGGAAGAACAATGGATTTGGAAGCCGAAACCCTGGATTTAGATCTCAGTATGACTACTTGCATCCATGGCTGTTCTCTTGAGTTTCCCAAGCCTGTTTCCTCCTCTGCTATGCCCTTCCCAATCCATCAGTCTGTCTCATTTTCAAGAGGCATCTAAGACATTGTTCCTCTATCAAGTCCAGGTTCCTCCTCCTGCCCTGTTCTTCCCTTTCCCGAGCTGTTCCAGCAGCTGGGCCCATGAGGGAGGCTCGAAGAGCCCCAGTCCCCAGCTCAATAGCACATGTGGGCCTGGTTGGTTAGAGAAATAGCTAAGCTGGGGCCAATATCACAGGCGCCCGCCCACAAATAATCAGCGTTGGCTGTCAAAAGCCACAGGGGGCTACGTGGGGGCTCCCCGTGCAGGTGTGAGCCTTCACCACATCCAGCTTGAGCTCCAGAAACCCATCTGCACTCATTTTGCAGGTGGAAAACTTCACTCCGCTGGCAGCCTTCCCCACTCATTCCATTTCATACCTACCTTGACACAACAGTCTACAGCCACATGAACATGGGTTCTCACATATGTGTGCATGAATGTACAAAACAAATAGAGGTCATCATGCATCAGTTCCAATGTCTAAAGTCCTTGGGAAGGTGCAAAGTCATTTAGCAATTTTGCCCATTTTTACATGGTCTACCCTCCATGAAGAAAATAGATGTTTAAATTGGTAAATTTCTGAAAAAGGGAATAAGCTGAAAATTCTAAACTCCTGCTAAGATACAAGGGAAGGGAGGAAGGGAGGAAGGAAGGAAGAAAGGAAGAAAGGAAGGAAGGAGGAAGGGAGGGAGGGAGGGAGGAAGGAAGAAATTATAGTTTTTCAGCCATTTTTCATTCATGTCTGTTGCTTTACAACCCTTTTGGAGTTTTCTTAGCAAAAATATTGAAGTTATTTGCCACTTCCTTCTCCAGTTCATTTTATGGATAAGGAAACTGAGGCAAACAGAGTAAAGTGATTTGCCCAGGTCACATAGCTATAAACGTCTGAGACTGAATTTGGGTCTTCCTGACTCCATCCAGACACCGCCCCCCCCGCCCCCCGCCCCCATCCATTGTACCCTAGCTGCCCTAAAAAAAATTATAAGTACACTCTTAATTTCAGCACCCTGAGGCAAAGTTCTGGTTGTTCTGCCCTAGTTATGGCTCTACTAAAGAAAACACTTGAGAAATTCGCAGTGATGGCTTTCACCACACCTCACTTCTTATCACTTTACTCACCACCTCCCCCACCCCACCCCCAAGGTGCCTCTGTCGGTTTGCCACAGCCCAAGCTTTCCTTGGCCCAAAACAGTGAGAAGGAACCATGGTTTTCCCAAGCTTTAGGAAGGAAGGAAATAAGTGTCTCATGCTGTTAAACCTGAAAGCATTACTGTAGCGAGGAGTTATTGTACAGCCTCCCCAGCTGTTCCCTCGTACCCAAGGCACTTTGGCATGGGCGCTTGCTAGACCAAACTCATCCTGTGCCCCAAGCCATGTCTCTGGAGTGGTAGTGAATAGATTATTGTGCAGACCTGGAAAATATTCTCCACTTTAGGAGACACCCTAGAGGATGGGGGTGGAGGATTAAGCGGTGGAGGGAAGGGAGTTCACCTGGTACAGCTTCTATAGCAAACAGGATACAACTCATCCTGAATCTTTATCTGCAGCTGTTGCTTATCCCTTGTGGTTCGGAGAAGCAGACAGATGTACCCAGGGTGACCTTCCTGACTCAGAGATTTGGGAACTGAGGACAAGGATTTTCCCTTAGGAGGCAGGGAAATGACATGTCATCTCTCTGTGTCTACTTTTCTTTGTCTCCTTCTCTGTGTCTCTCCGTCTCCCTCTGACTTTCTCTCTTTGCATGTGTCCCTCTCTGTGTGTCTTTGTCTCTGTTTCTCTTTGTCTCTGTCTCTCTCTGTGTCTCTGTCTCTGTCTTTCTTTCCGTATGTCTCTGTCTCTGTCTCTCTCTGTGTTTGTGTGTCTCTGTCTCTCTCTTTGTCTCTCTCTCTGTGTCTCTGTCTCTCTCTGTGTCTCTGTGTGTCTCTCTGTCTCTATCTCTGTCTCTCTGATTCTGTCTCTCTCTGTCTCTGAATTTCTGTGTCTCTCTCTGTGTGTCTGTCTCTGTTTCTCTCTGTCTCTGCCTCTCTGTCTCTGTCTCTCTGTATGTCTCTGTCTCTATCTCTCTCTCTCTCTGTCACTCTCTCTGTCTCTGTCTCTCTCTGTGTCTCTGTGTGTCTCTCTGTCTCTGTCTCTGTATCTCTGTCTCTGTCTCTCTCTCTCTCTCTGTCTCTCTCTGTCTCTCTCTCTGTCTCTGTCTCTGAATATCTGTGTTTCTCTCTGTGTGTCTGTCTCTGTCTCTATCTGTCTCTGTCCCTCTCTCTGTGTGTCTCTGTCTCTGTCTCTCTGTCTCTATCTCTGTCTCTCTCTGTCTCTGTCTCTCTCTCTGTCTCTGAATATCTGTGTTTCTCTCTGTGTGTCTATCTCTGTGTCTCTGTCTCTGTCTCTCTCTGTCTCTGTGAATCTCTGTGTCTCTCTCTGTGTATCTGTCTCTGTCTGTCTCTGTCTCTGTCCCTCTCTCTGTGTGTGTCTCTCTCTGTCTCTCTCTCTCTCTCACTCTGTGTATGTGTTTTTCTCTTTCTGTCTGTTTCCCTTTCTCTCCCTCTCTCTCTTTGCCCCTCTATGCTTTCCCTCTCCTCCACTTCCCCCTCTCTCCTCATCTCTCCTTTTCATTTCTTCTCTCTTCTTTTCTTTTTCTTTCTTGCCCTTCTCCCCCCCCCCATCCCTTTCAAATAGAGCATTATATCAAATCTTGGGGAGTGGAATTGAATAGAAAAATAAAATAGTCATTTGAGAAAATGAGTTTCCAAGGGAGAGTGGGAGGGATTTTTCCCCCCTTTCTCTCCTTCCTTGTCCTCTAAACCCTCCCATCCCTGAAAAGAAACAAATATCTGTTATCTTTCTTGTGTGGTGGTACTTGGGGATATTAGAAGCACACCAAAAGATTTCTGCATGGATTAAGATGGGAGAGGGGAATACAAGATGAAGAAGCCTGGGGCTATCCAAGGAAAGCCAAATCTAGAAAGGAGAGAAAGATAAATAAAGTGCTAACCTAGGAGAATGAACCAGTGAGAGAAAAAAGAACTGAATCATCCACTCAATATAATTTGTGTAAGTTTGGTTGGGGCAGGAAAGGAAATAAGTGTTTAGGCTCCGGAAAGGGTTCCATGAGATTCTTCACCCAGAAAGCAAACCCAGATGGGAGGATAATTAGTCAATCAATCAACAAATTTTATATAGACCATTGATAGGAAGACAAAAGTGTAGAGATACTATATTGATAAAATCATAGAGTCTAGAGCAAGGAGTTCTTTACCTTTTTTGCCATGGATCTCTTTGGTAACCTGGACTATCTTCTCAGAATATTTGTTGTCAATATACATAATTGGAAAGAAAAGCTTAATTTCACTGAGAACTTAATGAAAATAAAAATCTTTTCTCCATGTTTATGGACCTTTTGACATCTAACCACAGACCCCAGTTCAAGAACTTCTGATCTAAAACTAAAAGGGACCTTAAGAACTCATCTCATCCAATGCCCTGATTATACACAGGGACAAACCTAAGCCAAGAGAAAGGAAATGATTTTCCCAACTTTACTTGGTGGATGGATGATGGAGCTGGATTTTGAGCACCCGTGTCTTCTGACTACTAATGTGATGTTCTTTTCACATCACACTGTCTTCCCTTCCTGTGGGGTAGGTGAAAAATTAATGAATGAATGTTAAATGATTACTGTTGCTAACCCCAAGGCCTGGAAGCCTGATCTCTGAGGCACTTTTCTGGCAGAAATAGCAGTGCTGTCCCCCATGCCTTAGGAAATATACACTTTTATACACTTTTAGTTCTCTTCTGAATCCTTAGTCATGGGTCTGTCAGATCCCTCTGCTACTCAGACTTTTCCCAAAGGGAGAAATCTTGGCATCTGTCTTTAGCCATCTGAGGAAACTTGGTCTGCTAGGACCCAATTTTCTGCATTGGGGCAAGGAGATTTTGGGATAAAAGGACTCAATGTGAGTGTTACAAATCCATTGTAGACTCTAGGAAAAATCCATACAATCTCTTTAGATCTTAGGACCTAATACTGAAAGGAACCTCAGAGTTCATCAGTCCTGTCCCCCCTTTAATAGGATGAGGCAACTGAAACCCAGATAATGACTTGCCCAGTGTCACTCAAGTAATAAGTAAGTTGCTCAATATACATTTATAGTATATTATACATATAGAAAACTGGTGATATCATGATGTATTGGGTGATATATTGACTTGCTGGTGAACTGGATTCACTTGAGGTAGAGCAGCACAGAATTTTCAACCTCACTCTCTCTTCCATAGTCATTGAGGTCCAGTGGCAAGGCAGAAGTCCAGGGGACTGGCAATGTCCTGGGGTGCCATGGATGACCTTGGCGTCCTCAATGTCAGACCAAGCTCTAGGCTCCCAGACTGTTGTCGTCTCCCCATCCTGCTGGGGAAGTCTTCACTTATTTGGGAATGCATCCCCCCACCTCGCCGACAGCTTTAAGGCCAGCTGGTCACCCTCAACCTGGATTAGCCCATCGGTTAAGAGAGTTTTGCTGAGCAATGGCCTCTGAGCACACTCCAGCTCCACGATTCCGGGCTCCCAAGCTTCCCACTGGCAAGGAGTCGGGGACAGAGCTGCCTGATGCTCCCTCTGTCCCTTAGCTGTCAGGCTTTCTGTTCCTTTCTCACACCCCCTCCATTTTCCCGGCAAGTCTGGTTCCAGGATCCTCTTTGGAAAAATCCCCTTTAGGATCTTTTACAGACCAGGCCTCCAGCTGCCTCCTTGGCCACCCTGTTGGCCCCTTGTCTGGAGGTTTTCCCCTTTTCCCAGTGAGGCCCAATTTGGGGGGTGGGGGATGACTCATTTGACACTCCCCAACTGGCTCGTTCTTAAAGGGACAGAACTTCTAACCCACCACAGTGCAGTGTCCACCACCACTATGCATCCCGCAGAAACTTGGACTCTGCCTGTCTTCTTCCCAGCATGCTGGGGTGGAATGAGCTGGGGGAGTTCGATTTTAATAACCGTGTTCCAGTCCTGGCTCATCTGCTTTCTTCCTCTGCTACCTGTAGCAATTTCCTCTTTTAGGGTCTCGTCTATAAAATGGGAGAAGCAGGAACAGAAGACCCTCCAGCCCTGCCCTGGCCTTCTTCCATATATTTGGTCAGGCCCATCTTTTCAGTTTTCTCCTAGCCCTCCTTCCTGTGAGCTTCACAGGATTTTGAACCAGACCAGGTTTGGAAGTTTAGGGTAGTCCCTCCTTTGCCTCAGGGAGCCATTTCACCTCCAGCATTGAGGATCCAGCTCTTTGGGGGGCAAAGGGGGACCGCTGCATGAATGGGGACATCCACACGTGCCCCTTTGGGTCCAGCAGAGGTGTTTGGAGTCTCCTCTGCTTCTAATTGTCACACATCTTGGAGTTTCTTTTGTGGTACTTACATTTCTAAAAAGAGTCTTAATTCTTAGTATTCAATGAAATGTAAGATGCTTAGAGTAGGGATTGTGTCATGTTTGTATCCCCCAGTCTCTAGCATATTGAATAATATATAACATACCTATATTTATACATAGTATATAATATATATTGCATAATAAATGCTTGGTGATTGATTAGTGGCCTTGATTTCTTGTTCTGCTGCTAACTGTACTCCTATGATCTTGGGCAAGTCACATCACATCTATAAAAGGGAAGAATGGGACTATATGATTCCTAAAATCCATTCTAGCTTAAAATCTATGATTATTCTCATTCCTATAGAACAGCATTTAGAATAGAAAATTTTTGAAGTCAGAGTTGAATCATTTCCTTGTTGATGTTCAAAGCTCTTCATAACCTGCCCCTCCCCTTAAACTCTATGCCCACACACAGTCACCATCACAGACTCTACAATCCAATGATGTTGGCGTCTTTGCTGTTCCTTGAGCAAAACATTCACCTGTAGACTCTGGGGATTTTTACTGACTGTCCACCAGGCTAGGAGCTCTCTCCCCCATCATCTCTGCTTTCTGGCATGAGCTAGAAGCCTTTCCTGAGACCCCCCTCTAATTCAGCTGCCTTTCTTCTACAACCTTCAACCACCTTCAATTCATCCTTTATCTGACTTGTTTATACACAGTTGTGTGCACGTTATCTCCTGCCTTAAAAATGAATTCCTTGAAAAGAAAAGTTTTTCTTTGTATACTCAGGACTTTGCATAGTGCTTGACACATAGAAGACCCTTCATCAATGATTATTGACCGATTAGATTATATAGAGAGATGAAAGGTAGTTTGAGAAGGCAGTTTTTATTGTTCAATTATTTTTCAATTGTGTCTGATTCTTCATGACCCCATTTGAGATTTTTCTGGCGAAAAATATTGCAGTTTTCTTCTCTAGCTCATTTTACAGATGAAGAAACTGAGCAAACAGGGTTAAGTGACTTGCATAGGGTTACATAGTTAGTAAGTGTCTGAGCTGAGGCTGAATTTGAATTTGGGAAGATGAACCTTCCTGACTTCAAGTCTGGCACTCTATCTACTTTATCACCTCCCTGATATTCTGGACTTGGAATCAAGAAAACTTGATTAATTCTGCCTTAGATACTAAATAGCTGTAAGATCCTAGGAAATTCACATAGACTCCCTCAGCCTTTGCAACCTCATCTGTAAAATGGGGAATAATAATAAAAATAAGACAGAAGGAGTTTCCAAATCTAGGAGTTCCCTGCCACAGAGCCTTTATCCACAATCTCTCTCTTACATATTGGACATGACAATGACGCAGACCACATAAAATAGGTGACACAACCCAAGTGACAGAAATGTATAGATAAAAACTGGAGGTGGGAGTGAGAGTGAGGAAACAAGTTGAGTTTCTCATAGCTTTTCAGTGAAGGGAGAAAAGAAAGGACACATACTGTAGAAGGGGAAAACAGATCCACACTCATCAATGGCCAGAGCATGAGCACCAAAATCACACCCACCCCATTTAGCAGTCATAAATAAAAGACACATGTTATGATACTTGTGGGCCAAGCCTAATTTCCAGAGGAAAGGGTGCCAGCCCCTTTCTCCTCAAGATCATCCCACACACAGCTGCTAGAATAATCTTCCTCAAACACTTCTCAGGAACCCAAACTGAATTTTTATCATGTCAAATCCATCCTTTACTCCTTGGTCTTGGAGGCTGTCCATTCCTTCCGCCCCTGGTTTAAGAATCTCTGTTTCCAGTAAACCCTTCCATATTTTTGCCACTCCCACTTAATTCACTCCTTTGGGCAGCACATCTACTATGTCTTTCCTATACACTAGGAGTCTAAGGTCTCCATGGTTTCATCGCTGTGGATACCCTCCTACCTCTGACTTTTAATCCCTTCCAAACCTTAGGAGAAGATAACCATAAATTGGGGACAGTTATGTGGTACAGTGGGTAGAATGCCAGACCTGGAAGTCAGGAAAACATCTTCCCAAGTTCAAATCTGGCTTCAAACAATTACTAGATGAGTAACTCTGTTTACCTCAGTTCTTCATCTATAAAATGGGCTTCAGAAGGAAATGGCAAACAATTCCAGTATTTCTGCCAAGAAAACCTCAAATGGGGTCACAAAGAGTCAAACATGACTGAAAAATAACTCAGCAATAGTTATGAGTTATGTGGACAAGGAGAGACAGACAGACAGACAGACAGACAGAGACAGACAGACAGTGAGAGACAGAGAGAGAGACAGAGAGAGAAACGGGGGGGGGGGGAGAGAGAGGGAGAGAGAGAGGGAGAGAGAGACAGAGACAGAGAGAGAGAGAGAGAGACCGAGAGAGACAGAGACAGAGACAGAGACAGACAGACAGAGAGAGACAGAGACAGAGAGACAGAGACAGAGAGAGAGAGAGAGACAGAGAGAGAGACAGAGAGAGAGAGAGAGAGAGAGAGAGAGAGAGAGAGAGACAAAGAGAGAGAGACAGAGACAGAGAGAGAGAGAGAGAGAGACGAGAGGGGGGGAAGAGAGATGGGGAAAGATGGAGAAAGGGGGAAAGGGGGGAGGGGGAGTTAAAAAGGAAAACCAGGGATAATATGTTAGACTTTGAGTGAGCAAAAAGTGAGTTCACAGGAAAACATTGTCCACAGCAACAACAAGATTGTGTGATGATCAACTATGATAGACTTGATTCTTTTCAGTAATTCAGTGATCCAAAGCATAATCCTAATAAACTTTGGGTGGAAAATGTCATCTGTATTTAAGGGGGAAAAAAAGAAGTGGTTTAAGTTCTGCTTTTGTCACAGGTGAGTCATTTAACTACCATGTATCTCAGGCAACTCTGAAGACATTTCTTAAGTTACAAAAGGCTTAGACCTGAATAAATGGAGTAGTTCCTTCCCCCCCCCCCCAGCCCCACTCCACCCTCCTCTCCATCTCTACCACTTTGAGATTAGCCTTTAAGTATTCTAGCTTAAAAATTATGAATTGCTGATGACCAGTGTTCTGGTGATAAGCTCTAGTGCTAGGCTGATTCTCAGAAAACAGGCTCATGGCCAGACTAGCAGGCTCAGCTGATCTTCTGCTGGTTTAGCCTTAGAGAGTTCCCAGTCACTCCCATGCCACAAGAAGGCCGAGGAGGACTTTAATTCAGGTGTGGATATAAATGGTTGCTACCTGTGTGACCAAGGTTACAGTGTCTTTAGAAGCTTTTTGTTACCTTTTATTTGACAGATAAAGTCTCTTTCAGTTCTAAATCTATGATCTAGTGACCTTGAGAATTTCCTTACACATTGCTTAATAATATTAACAATTTATATTGCAAGGAACAGCTAGGTGGTGCAGTGGATAAAGCACCTTTGGAGTCAGGAATTCAAATCCAGACCCAGAGGCTTGACACTCACTAGCTGTGTGACCCTTGGCAAGTCACTTAATTCCCATTGCCCAGCCAAAAAACAAACAAACAAACACTGCTATAATTAGTAGCAATGCATATTGCTGTAATGTTTTAATATTTATAATGTTTAGAGATACACAGGACTTGGAGTTATAAAGGCTTGAGTTCAAATCTTGCTTCACATGCTTATAAATTTTATGATCTTGGGAAAGCCCCTTATCTTTCTCAGCCTCAGTCTCTTCATCTGTAAAATGGGTATAATACAACACCTACTCTACAGCTTTTGTTTTTACTGAGATAATTCATTGTCCCAAAAGTCTCGGGGCTGTATTAAGCTTTAATAGCTTAAAATAGTACTAAGACATTACCACCCCTTATTGTCAACCTTAAAGTGCCTTTCAGAGGTTATCTGTCATTATTGTTGTTATCCTAACCCATTTTCCTTACTGTAGACATGTGAATTAAATAATGGAATGGAATGTACCAATAAGGAAACAGAGGCAAGGGATGGACACCTGAGAAGGAAGTGAGGAAGGAGAACAAGGAAATAGCTATTTTTCTAGAAGGTGGGTTGTAAATAGGAAGAGAGGAACAGGTTGATAGTATGAGGAAAAAGAAAGATCAAAGTAAGGTGGGTTTTTTTGTTGGTTTTGTTTCATCTTTACAGTTGAAGGGAATCTTAGTCTGTTTATAGAAGCCAGAAATCAATGAATAAGAAGATGCTGAAAATCAGGAAGGGAGAGGGGACTCCTGGAGAAATGGAGAGGGATGATACCATGAGCACTGGCAGAGGAATTGGTATTGGCAAGGGGAAGGACCCTCTCATCCTCTGGGGCTGGAGCAGAGAAGATAGGGGAGAACACTGAGGAAACCAAGGCTTGGGAGTTAGATAACTCCTGGTCGTACCAGCAGCCGATGTCTGAGGTGAAATTCATTTCTCTAATTTCCCTAGTGCCAAGTCCAGCTCTGACTCTACCATGCTGAGCTGTTATGCTCAATGGGAAGTCTTCTGAGTCTGAGCGCTGTCGCTTTGATTTATTTTTCATCCCCCAGAACGCTTAGCATGGCACCTCTTCTCATTTCCGGCCTTTCCCAGTTGCTGCCCCAGACCCCAGGGCACACCAAGTGCCTTGGATCTCTTGCTGTCACAAGAACGTTGTTCCCAGAAACACACCCTAAGGGGCAAGAGCCTTGACTTCCCTGGCAATTTGCTTTACCAAAGAAACTGTCTAAAAAGAAGGACCCACTGCACAAAAGATTGCCTTGTTTAGAGCAAAGTTTCAGAGGCCATTGAGATTTTGTAAATCATTTGACCCATAAATCACGGCCCTTGTATATTCTGCACATGAGGACAGCCTGGGTGGTTGATAAATGCTCTTGTTTGTTTATTTACCTGCCACTTATCTGCGGTGATATGACTGAGCAATGATAGCATCCCATAGAGCTAAAGAGAGCTTACAGGTCATCTGCTCCAGCCCATCTTGTATAAATGTGGAATCTGAGACCCAGAGAAATTAAGTACATTGCTAAAGGTCATAGAGCCAGCAAATATCCAAGATAGGATTCCAACCAAGGACTTCTCTCTCTTTCTTTCTTTCTTTTTCTTCCTTCCTTCCTTCCTTTTTCTTTCATTCTTCTTCCTTCCTTCCTTGCTTGCTTCCTATCTTCCTTATTTTTCTTTTCTTCTTTCTTTTTTCCTTCTTCCTTTCTTCCTTCTTTCCTTTCTTCCTCTCCCTCTTTTTTCCTTCCTTTCTCCCTTCTTTTTCTTTCTTCCTTTCTTCCTCTTTCTTCCTGTCTTTCTTGCTTTCTTCCTTCTTCCTTCTTTTTTCTTTCTTTTTTTCTGTCTTTCTTGCTTTCTTTCTTACTAACTTCCTTCCTTCCCTTCTTTCTTTCTGCATTTTTATTTAAAGCTTTGAATTCCAAATTCTATTCCTTCCTCTTTCTCTTCCTCCCATCCTTATTCCCTGAGACACTAAACAAGAAATAGCTAATACATGTGCACTTATGCAAAACATTCCATGCTTTCTTAATTACAAGTCCAATAAATAGATAGATAGATAGATATGTCCATTATATCACATTCCCATTCTCTTTATTTTTCAGCTTGCTCCATCTCTTCCTCCAGAATCTTGGAATTCTAATCATTTATGTAGTATTTTATGGTTCAGAGAATGTTTTATATAGATTACTCCATTTAACCTCAGCAAACCTAGAAGGCCAATAGAAAAGGTATTATTATTCTCATTTAAAAGAACCTTATCTCTCTTAATGTGACTCTATATCAGACCATTTTGGGGGTAAAGGACTTCTATAGCTGTCTAGTGAGACCTATAGACTCCTTCCTAGAATAATGTTTTTAAATTTAAAATGTGATACATAGGATCTCAAAGGAAAGTAATTCTATTGTTTGATACATATAGTCAGTCTTTAAAATATTAAATTTTTCATGTTCCCAGATCCCATGAAATCTATCTAAAGGGGTCTATAGACAAGGTTAAGATCTCTGCTCTGGATTCTGGACAGTGATAGCTGAATTCAGAGAACTGGAAGCCAGAACTGGAAGGCAAAGGCTAAGAAAAAGATTTAGGAACAAATTGAAGGCATGGACCAGACCCAAGGAGTAAGGAGGTCTAGAGAGGCGATGAGTCACAGCCTGGCAATTTATCAAGAGTCAGGGTGAAAAAAAAAAAAAAAAAGATGAGGTCAAGACAACTCAATGGTAAAAGCTAAATCAGCAGTTCATGGTCACAAAAAAAAAGCTGATGTCCCGGGGACAAAATGACCTTAAAAATAAGGCCAGATTTTGAAAGGCAGCTTGATGTAGTAATGGAAAGGACGCAAGTTGGAGTCAGGAGGGATTTAGATTCAAATCCCAGGACTGACACTAATTATAGGGATTAGAACTAAGAAGAATTATAGCAACAAGTAGCTCTTCATCTAAGGGCTGAATGCTTAGTCTAATTGACTTATATAAGGTCACACAGTATAGAACAGAGCCAAGGTTTTAATCCAGGTTCTCGAACTCCAAAACCAAATTTCTTACCACAACATCATAACTGCCTTCTCCACTAATTGTAGGACCATCTACAATAATAATATAAGCTGGAATTTATATAAGATTTTAAGAGAAGCACAACACTTTGAATAATCTTGTTTTGGCCCTGGGAAGTGGGTACCACAGGTATTATTAAATGCATTTTTATAGACGAGGAAACTGAGGTTCAGAAAGTTCACGACTTTCCCATCGTTATATGTCTAGTATATATCAGAGGTAAAATTAAAATACAGATTTTGCTAATTCGTATCTGATATTCTACCCATTTTACCAAATGTTTGCATTATAAGATTCACTTTGAAATTCTATGATTCTATAATTCTGATATGTCTTTTCCCAAATTCCTCAGTTCTATGTTAATAGCTGAGAATCTGTTTATGGCAGAACTAAATTTTATTGTGTCTTTCCCTTTAATCCAAGGATTTCCCCCACTCTCACCACCTTACCTCCTGTTTCCTCACTACCTACCTGTGATAGGCTCCACTAGTATCTATCTCTTTTGATAGCACCAGTCATCCAGAATTAATTAGCCCAATAAGTGCCTACTTCAAGCAATACTCTAACAAAAGCACATACAACTTGACTCACTGCCAAGCCATTGAATTTTAAAACCCAGAGTGCTTTGGAGAACTACTTTTCCCCCTCCAATTGGCCAGAAAACACCCCAAAAAGTCTATACACTCAAGACTGGTTATTATGTAAAGTATAGTACAAACAGGCAGTCTTCACTTCCAGTCTAGCTAGGATGGGATGAAACTGCCTTAAACAGTACCATAGAGCTTTTAAGTTAGACATTGCAATGAAAAGATTTTCCTATTAGACCTGGTAAGAACTATCAAATAACAGGAAGCCTGACTTGAGGGGTCTCAGGTATAAGTGTATATGTTTTAATATAGGATGATACACTGCAGTCTTCAATGAATTGACACTGAGACACATCCAGAGGGCAATGAAAAGGTGCCTGGTGTGCTACAACATATTACAAATGAGAAATTACAAAGAAGAAGGGAATAAAGATTGTTACCAGAAAAAAGTATGACCAGAAAGATGGGCTGGTAACAGGATGAAAACAAGGAATAGACTGCCCACATGGCCCCATTAGTATCCATGTAAGTCAAGAGAACTTAATAAAGACCCCTAGAGTGTTCCATTCCCTGTATTGAATTTACCTTATTTATAGGAAGACATGGACAGGAATTACACAAGATAGGCAATAGGCACTCTTGGACTGGTTGGGGTCCGCATCATTGGTAGAAATATCTACATTAATGAAATCACAGGTCCAATGGAATATACTGCCTATAATTCTGTGTTGGTTTATGGGTCACATAGCAGGGGAAATCAACTAGCTGACCTCTCAAGATATCAATTACCTCTAAGATTCTTTGATGCTTATTTAGGATTTTTTTTTCCTGAGGCAACTGGGGTTAAGTGATTGCCCAGGGTCACATAGCTAGGAAGTGTTAAGTGTCTGAGGTCATATTTGAACTCAGGTCCTTTTGACTTCAGGGCAGTTGCTCTATCCATTGCACCAACTAGCTGCCCCCTTATTTAGGAATTTGAGGGGGAAGAAAGACTTGCTGGCCATTCAGTAGAAAAGACCAGAATATATGTGCTTTCGAGCTAGCTCTTCACCATTGTTGTCCTATATACCATTCAATGCCAGAGGACATTCTGATGTATTAGTCATCAACTATCAGTCTCAACAAAGGCTGCCAGTTTTTCTCTCTTTTACTCCATCCCTCACAGGTGGTATTCTAGATTCCATCTCTATTCTGAAGGACTAATGTAGATTTATCCAGTCTAATTCTTTGTTCATAATGTCCCTGCCCTCTTAGAAATCCCAAGCCCCTCCTCCTATCCCTACTGCTTTTCCACCGAGATCACTTACTAAGGTATAATATAACTTGATTAATAATAATAATAATAATAGCTATAGCTCTTTAAATTTTAAAAAAAACCCTTTACATATTTAATCTCTTTTGACCTTCACAACAACCCTGAGAAATAAGTGATATTATCATCTCCATTTACAGATGAAGAAATTGATACTGAGAAAGCTGACATACTTGCAGATTAGAAATGAATAAAACAAACATAAGAGAGTTCTCAGTGTGGGTTTCTCTTCTGGTCTGCAAATTTTATCCAGAGCAGGCAGTCATCTCCACTGTGAACAAGGAAGCTTAAACTTCAGGAGTTCATGGAAACAGAACTGACCTCAATGGCCACATTAGGCATTTGGTTGACACAGATGGCTTCCACAAGGCTATCCCTACTCCTCATTTACCTGCCTCCTGGTCTCCACTCTGCTGCAATTGTCCATGGCTTCTTTTAAGGGGACCTCCTCCTTTTCCAGGGTAGGGAAACCAAGTAGAAGGTTATTGCAAAAAGTGAAGAGATCCTGCTCCAAGGCAATATTTGTGTGAATGAAGAGAAGGTGGTGTATAAAAGAAAATTTGTGAAGGTACAAACTTGACAACAGATTGGATGTTCAGGATAAATCTTCCATAGTAATAGGTAGATTAAGAAGAAGAGAGGATTGGTGTGGGAAGGGGAAAGATAAGTTCAGTCTTGTGTATGGTAATTTTGAGATGACTAAGGCTCATTCAGTTCAAGATGTCCAAAAGGTAGTGGATGATATAAGACTGTTTCTCAGGAGAGAAACTAGGGCTGAATATATATATACATATTCAGCCCTAGTATATATATATATATATATATATATATATATATACACACACACACACATATATGTATGTATATATATGTATATACATATATATGTATGTATGCATATATATGTATATACATATACTGT
Source organism: Antechinus flavipes (assembly GCF_016432865.1). Lineage (NCBI taxonomy): Eukaryota > Metazoa > Chordata > Mammalia > Dasyuromorphia > Dasyuridae > Antechinus > Antechinus flavipes. The sequence continues at coordinate 97,260,848 of NC_067398.1, read as the reverse complement.
GCATATATCATCTGAATTACCTGCATAGAAATGATCACTGAATTAATAAGATCACCAAGTGAGATAATATAGGAGAAGAGGAGAGTCCAAGAAAGACACTTAGTAGAGCACCCATGGAAGAAATTTAGACAAAGAGTCAGCAAAAAGAGACTGAAAATGAGGGTATACAGGTAGGGAGAAAACAGGAAATAAGAGGTCCATGAAAATCTAGAAGGGAGAGAATGTCCAGAGTTAGTGATCAAAAGTGTCAAAGGCTTCTATGAGGCTGAAAAGAACGAAGATTGAGATATGGTTCCTGGATCTGATAATTAATAATTTTGGAGATTAGAATCCAAATTACAGAAAGTTTAGAAATGAGACTGGAGGAAGTGCAACTACCTAGAGTGGCTGGCTTTCTCAAACCTTTTCTCAAAGGAGAGATATCTGGTGACAGCTAATGAGGAGAGGCATCAAATCAATTAAGGGATATTTTAGGGTAGAGAAGACATGGGTATGTTTATAAGTAGCAAGGAAGGAGCCAGTAGAGAGGGAAGTTTCAAGGAGAAGGGCTACCTGTACCCATCTTCTAAGAAAAAAAGCCTTTCGATGAAATGGAGAGCAAGTATTTATGCTAGACTGCTGAACTGAATTGCAGGCTTGAGGGGATACTCTGTACAATTACATGGAAGCTCAAAGAAGGGTTCTCTCCTTAGGACTTTATCAATTACTCTAATTACCACCATGTTTGGCCCTATTTGCCCATAGTAGGTGGAGATATGATAATCTTTTCAATTGCAAAGAGATTTCTCAGTTCCTATAACTCTAGGCATGGAACAGAGCCAGAAAAAAAGTAAAGATTGATTAAATAGGACCATTTTTTGCTTTTTTGACTTCTTCTTATGGGGAAAAAAAATCTTTGACCAACAAGAAATGATTCCACAAGTGCAAAAGCATGAGGATTCGAATTGTCTCTATTTCATGCTGGGCCTTCCACCTTCCAGACCTCCAGGAGGCTTTTCGTGTTAAAAGGTCTGGAAAGCATTCAGTGCATGATACACACTCTCTCCTCCTAGCCCAGAGAGGCCAAAGGCTCTATCTTTAGTTAAACATCACCATTTCTTCAACCACAAACTCCGCCCTGTTCCCTAGAGAAAGCACAGCTGTTATGAAGAAGGGCACACAGTAGAGTACAACTCATGGATTCTGTCCAGGGCCCCAGGCGATAGCTGGGCTTCTTGACACCGGAAGGGAGGACTGGCTTCTCCACTAGAAACAACATTTGTCCAAAAAATAAGGAGAAAGAAAAGAACAGAAACATAGCCTGGATTAAGGTTTCAGTGTTTTCCAAATCTCCAGTGGAATTTTTTTTTCTTAGGTTGGTGTGAGTTGCAAAAATTTTAAGAAGAGAATAAAAGCTGAGAATCACACAATGTTTGAGTTTGAAAGGACCTTGAGGGTGATCTGATCCAATACTATCATTTTACAGATACAACAACTGAGGCCCAGAGGAGAGAAACAGTTTGCCTAAGGTCACATAGCTAGCTTATTTTCACTTCTCCGCTACATATGGTGCAGCAGGCTAACAGAAAAATCAAGAGGAATTGTCATAGACTTTGAAGATTGAGCTTGAGGGAATGCTGACAAAAGGTAAATCTTTTCTAAGGCCTCTCTGAGACAAAACATCTCAGATTCTCTCTAGCCCAATTTGAATCTTGTTGGGCAAGAAGGGCTGTCCAGGCATGCTAACCACAGTATTAGTGCATGTATAAAAACAAAATCACACAGCATCCTCTCAAACTCAATCTCAAGCAAAGTGGAATTATGGAGGGGGAAATGTAAAAGCAACATAGCCAATAGGAAAGAGCCTTGGCCTGAGACCCAAGAGAACCTAATCCCACCTTTCCCACTAGCCCATTAGCTAACTATGTGCTGAGCAAGTGACTTTAATTCTCATTTTTTTCCCCATATCAACTCCAGACTTATTTTTTCTTGTGGAGCTGATCATGTTGTTTCTCTGTCCCAGAATCTATAGTATTGTCCTATAGCCTTTAAGAACTGGGTCGTTGGTACTTTTCCTATGATGAGTGTGGTTATTTTGCATAATCAGTTATGTATCTCATGACTGAAGCTCTCTCAATATATTTTCTGTTAACAGAGCATGCTAACTTCATTAATCTACTGAATTGTAAAAATATATAATTAGGACTTAAAACAATATAAATAATAAAAGAAAATAGCAAAATTATTTTCTACCCCCATAGATAAATGGATGTGACCCTTTTAACAGTCTCTAAGGGCCTTATAATTAACTTTCCCCAAATCTCTATTAATCTCTCCAGCATACCAAGACGGGGAGAGAGCCACTTCAAAACTCATGGACTTCATAGGAAGAGTATTGGATTCAGTTCTGTTAGTTTCATGGAGGTCTCTGGGACTCTCTTGGAACAAGTTGGAGAACTGCAGAATGCCTAAGGCAAGTGAGAGATTAGCTTTGACTATGGAATCCTGTTGGGATTTCAGGGTCCAGAGACAATTTGGCAGAATGGCTCCAAGGAGATCTTCTTCTGCATTTCTTGTGCCAATCCCAGTGAACAGGTTGCCTCTGTCTTGGCTTGCCCCTATGGCTTCTGAAATCTTACTTTTTCCTGATCTTGTAGTCAGATACACAGCCTTGTGGGAAATGTAGTGCAAGGAATTTCCCCCTTTGACATATATAGGAAATTAAATCTTAGGACTTTTCTCATGGTCATGCCCACTATAGTTACCAAGTAAAATTCCAACTGCTTTGTCTGGCCCTCAGAATTCACACTCTACAAGGAGAACTCATATGACCCTTCCAGCTTCATCTCATATAATATCCCTCCATGAATTCTGTGTCCCAGGTACAATGGAGTATTCTCTGTCCCTTTAAACACACTCTACACTCTCTTGCTATATTATATGCCTTTGCTCAGGGTAGTCTTTATGACTGGGATATTATTTTTCTCTTTCTATCGCTGTTAAACACCCACCTGTCATTAAAAGCCACATTTAACTGCCATTTTTTCCATGAAGTCTTCCCTGATGCCCTCCTGGCAGTTGCTACCTTCTTCCTTGCACCTTATACAGAACTTGGTTTTGGACCTCTCTAACCCACTTATCAAGAAATAATGTGTATAATTATCTATTTTTGTGCTTTCTTTCCATGCTAAACTATAAACTCAATGAAGGCAAGGATTTTGCCTAAGCTTTGTGTCACCCTTTGCTCCTATAAAAGTACTTTGTGCTAGAAAATGCTTAGTTATTGAATGGTCATGGAACGGAACTGAACTGCATAGAAAAAATTGGACTATATGATCTCTAAATGCTTGCCAGCTCTAATATGAGTGGGAGGTATATATAGACACAAATGAGCATTTGCTTAGGTCTTCAAACAGGTGTGTGTGTGTATGTGCATGCAGTTTTTGTGTGTGCAAAAATGGGAGGCCCTTTGCAAAGCTGAGCCATGCAATGCTCTATTAATATGTATATATAACCTTTGTTGTTTGCACTGGGCCAGCTTTGGATGGCAAAAGAGTCTATTCTCTGTGGAAATTCTGATTTATTTTTCCAGCTGGTCTACCAGTTGCCAAGAAATGTCATCTGAATATCATTATTTAATCGAAGATTAGTCTCCGCCTGTGACATAGGCTGGAACTATTATCTTCTTTGTTTCTCTACATAAACAGACATATTCTTCCCAGATTATACCTTGCACTAGCAGAGGTGAACTCCATTTTCTTCTTGGTTAAATTGATCAGAATTTACAGATGTGAGCTTCTTGTGTGAATGTCCTTTAAGTTAGAGAGAATGTGTTCAAAGGTGGGAGGGAAGCAGGGAAGTGTGTGTGTGTGTGTGTGTGTGTGTGTGTGTGTGTGTGTGTGTGTGCATATGATCAGAGAGGGGGAGGTAATAGCCCTGTCATCCTCTCCACTGGAGAGTCAATATCTGGAGGATTCTGTTCAGTTTTAATTCTATTGAGACAGAGGAACATATTAACAAATGGGAACCCATCCATTTGAAGCTCTGTTACAGAAATTAGAGGTCTTTCACCTGAAAGAGATCGAGGGAGCAATGTGAGATATGTCTTCAAGGATTTGAAGGACTGTATATAGAAAACATTCCTACATGTAGGCATAGGGACAGGACTGGGCTTTTGATTTAATTGGTATAAGGAATTCCCAGGTGAAGAAACTCTATCAGGACAGGTGGATACCTTCTCTGCAACTTAGAATCTTAAAGAATTGCTTCAAGTACATAGCCATAATACGCTGAGGAAAGAACCTGAACTCAAGTCCTAGCTTTGAGTTCAGCCCTTTCTCCTTTACGCCAAAGGTTTTTTTTTAAACATTTATAAAGCACTTTACATTTGTTATTTCATTTTGAACCTCCCAAGATTCATGTGAGATAGACACTAGAAATGTTACAGATGAGGAAAATAAGTATAAGGTTGTTTCTAAAGGTCTCACAGTTACTATGTGATGAGGAAAATAAGTATAAAGTTGTTTCTAAAGGTCTCACAGTTACTATGTATCGATGGGGGGTTGGAAGCCTGTTTTTTCCGACTCCCAGTCCAATCCTCTAGCCAAAAAATAACACTGCTTGTCATTGGTATAATCTGGAACAAGTCATTTTACCTTACTATAAAATGAGGTGGTCAGAATAGATTTTCTATAAAGTTCATCCAGCTCTAAATCCTACAAATAAAGCCAAGAATAAGACTCATCTATCTATCCATAAAGGGCTATTGCTGTCCCCTATATGGTCTGTCTTTATCATTTCTAAGGCTCTCATCAATATCTCTCCTTCAGAGAGCTACCTACTGAATGAGAAGGAGGCTTTAACTGTGGGCTATAAAGAAATATATACCAAGCCCAAGCAGATGAAAAAACAAGGGTTTAAATAAACTATAAAACAACTGAGGATTTTCTTGGTGCCCTATGCAATTCAATCTAATTCCACAAATACTTATTAATTATTTGTCATATAGACAACATTTTACTAGGGGCTGGGAAATATTTAAAGTTTAAATGAGTTATAGGCCCTGTCAGACTAAAGATTACAATCTCTCAATCAAGAAAGATTTTTAAGTAATTACTCTTTGCCAGGCTCTGTGCTAAGCACTGGAGAAGCAAAAGGAAATGCAAGATGATTCTTGCCCTCAAGGAGCTTACAGTCTAATGGGAGTAAAATATTTATAAGTAACCATACTGTGAAAATAATATATAAGTGTATTAGGATAGCTGTGCTTTGGGAGATTTAAGGGGAATTAGAGAGGCTTCCTGGATTGGGTGACAGTTGAGTTGTGCTTGAAATATTGGGTAGGATCCAACGGGTAAAATAAGGAAGGGAAAGGTGTCCCAAGCATCGGGCAATAATGGCTTTGCAGGAAGAAAAACACATGTTTTGTTAGGGATGCAGCAGAGAGTACCATTTGGATAGAGCATATAGACAGGAATCACATAGAATATGTCTGGAAAGAGGGGAGAGGCAGATTATGAAGAGCTTTGCTTGCCTAGACTCTCATTTTAAAGTATTCTGCTGTCACTGAAAACATGGACTAGTGATCAGGAATCACAGTTTGTAAGCTAAACAAGTCAGTAACTCTATGATTCAGGATAAAAAAATGCATGGACGCATGAATGAATTTCCACTGATAATATCAGAATTTCAGAGATAAAAGGCATCTCAGAAGTGAGAAATCTAACTTGTATCTGACCAAAAATTCTTTTTTCAATATCCCTACTGAGTGGCTATCCAGCATCTGCTTGTAAATCTCTCATGAAGGGGAAAGTCACTGCCTCTTGAAGCAACCTCTCCCATTTTCGGATGATACTAATTGAATTTTCCTTTGTACCGAATACAAATGAGCCTCTCTGCCAATTGAAACATAGACTTAGAGCTAGAGAGGGACTCTGAGGTCACTTTGCCTAACCAGAAACTAAAGTTCAAAAGATATTAAGTGATGTGCCCATGGTTTAATAGTTACCAATTGGCAAAGTCAGGATTTGAATCCAGGCCCAGGCAATCCATTGATGATAATTCTTCCCCTTGTGATGAAGCAGAATAAGATTACTTCATCTTTCATGTGAAAGCTCTTCAAGTAGCTAATATGTGTTCACAACCACAGACACAAAGTCTTTTCTCCTCCCGACTAAGCAGAGCTTTCAACAGATGCTCCTATGGCTGCACTCCAATTTGCTAATTTTCTTCCAAAAATATGGTGTTCAGATCCAAAGGCAAAACTCTAGATTTGGTATGATCAGGCCAGAGTAGCACTAAATTTGGGATCAGAGTATATCTCTTGAACCTTATCTGTGCATCCTAGAGCTAATCTCTGGGGTTCAGTATCCTCATTTATAAGTAAAATGAAGAGGTTTGGATTAGGATGTCAATGGTCTCTTATAGACCTAACTTTATGAGTCAAGACAGTGGAACTCTCATCACCCTCATTCTGAATACTGTGTTTCTATCAATGACACCTAAGATAGCTTTTAGCACCCCTACATTCTTTTCACACAAACTGTTGATGGGCCATATCTTCTGCATGCTGTGCTTATACAATTGATGAGGTCTCTCATGCTGTTCTTGTGGAAAAGATAGAGAAATGTGGGAAAAGATGGAAGTGTAATTAGCTACATCCAAAATTATATGAAGAGCTAGAATCAAAAAGGAACCACTAATACATTAATATCTATGTGCAAGAAAATCTCCAGAGCAGTGCCCCAGAGATCTGTTCTTAACCATTTTAACTGTTTAACCTTTTTCCTTTTTATCAATGGCTTAAACAAAGAGCATAGACGATATGTGTATCAAATTTACAGGTAACCTAAAGTTGGAAGGGATAGCTAATATAGAGAAGGACAGAGTAGGAATCCAGGAAGAAAAAATATTTCAACAGGCTAGGAACCTAGGACCGATGTAGTAGAGATGAAATTTGCCATAGGTAGATATAAAATCTTATACTTGAGTTCAAAAAAGCAGCTTGAGAAGGACAAAATGGCAGCCAAATGACAGCCAAAAAGATTGTATAAAAAAGATTTAGGGGTTTTTAATGGAGTCTGCAGCATAATATGTTCACTGACAAAACTAATGTGACTTGGGGTAACATTAAGAGCAGAACAACTTCAGGGATAAGTGGAAATGGTCACACTGTATTCTGCCCAATCACAGAGCATCTGGAATAACAACTTTAAAGGACATTGAGTAGTTTCAGAATATGAGTAGAGGGTAATCAGGGCTCCATGCTGTGGCTGCCTTTTCCCAGGCAGAACCAACTCTGAGATCAGCCTTGAGAAGCTGCTACTCTTGATACTAAAGGAATTGGATAACTTGTTTTCCTTTCCTACCAATAGGGTTATGGACTGCCATCTTTGGTCTCTGTACCCCTCTGGACATTCCTCCTAATACCAAGAACCCTGAGAGCTGTATATATTTGGAATCATCTGCTGGAATGAAAATCCTCTCTAGCCCCTCTTTCATCATCTTGTCACTAGCTCAGACCTATTCCCATTCTTCTTTCTTAAAGGTGTACAAGTGGCAGTTTGTTGATACCATGGATAGCATTCTTGACTTGGAGTTAGGGAGATATGGGTTCTAGCTGGTAACTGTGAATAAGTCACTTAATTTCTCAGCCTCATTTTCCTCATCTGTAAAATGGAAAAAATAATAACTTCTACCTCACAAAATTATTTTGAGGAACAAGTGAGATAACCTACATAAAGTGTTTTGCAAACCTTAAAACATTGTACAAAATGTTAGCTTATCATCATCATCATCATCATTATTATTAATTCTATGATAAGCCTTTTAACTTCCCAAGCATAGAACAAATTTCCCTCCCTTTAAGTAAATTTTCAATTTCTTCATCCCTATCCTAAGCTCAATTAGGCCTAATTATACCTCTGTTTTAGCTCACCATTCTAGTCTATTGAAATCTTTTTGGATCCTGACTTTCTCATTCAACCTTAGTGTTGGTCAGCCTGCCATTGATAACTTTATCTAAGTCACTGACAAAAATGTTGAACAGGGAAGGGCTAAGGATGGATCCTTGAGGTTCTCTACTAGAGACTTCCTTTCAAGTTGTTATTGGCCCATTAACCACAGCCTTGTAAGTTCTATTATGATACAAAAGCATGTGGCCATAGATATTTTATACCTTCTAGCAGGAATTAAAAGTTAGTCTTTTCACCCTTAAGTACTGATTCCTCCATCTCCTGCCATCTAGACCAGAAATCTTGTCTCCAAACTCCCATATATCTCTGCCCTTTTTCAGAGTTAGCCAGGAAACTTTGGTGGATAATAGTCAAGGGAAGTCACTAGTGTCACAGTAAAATCACATAACAAGACCCCCTAAATTCTGACAATCTTTTTTTTAAAAAGGGAGAGTTTTAGTTTCCATGTCTATTTCAATCACGGTCCTGTTCAAGGGTTGGAATAGTTTATTCTGGTCAATCATATCAAGCTACTTTGGTAGAAAGATGGGAAAGATAGAAGAGATGTTTTTGGAAGATAGCATGCACCACGGTTTCCTCAATTACAAAATTAGTGCTTAATTCCATATTAATTAAGCACCTACTGTATGCAAGGCATTGTTAGGTACTGGGAATACAATTTTTTTAAATATCCTGCTCTTACTGGTTCTGCTTGTGTGGTCAATGAGGAAGGGGAATTGAAGGCCTGAAATTCAGGAAAAGCCCAGGTAGGACAATAATTAGAGAAAGAGGCAATCTCTCCTGTTAGATCAATAGCTTGATTAACATTTATTAAGTGCTTATTGTGCCAGGCACTGTGCTAAGCACTGAAGATACCAAAAGAGATCCAAGATAGCTCTGGTTTCAAGGAGTTTCCAATATAATGAAGGAGAAAATACATGTACAAATAGATACAAAGCAAGCTATATACAGAATAAATAGGAAACATTTAAAAGAGAAAACACTGGAATTAAGAGGGGATGGGGAGGAAGAGGTCATGTAGAAGGTGGGACTTTAGCTGGGACCTAAAAAAAGCCAGGAAGGTTAGTACCTTGCTGAGTAAAGTACAAGAAGAACAGGAAAGGTGGGAGGGAGTTAAGTTCTGAAGGGTTTGGGATAACAAACAGAGCATTGTGTATTTAATCCTAGAGGCAATGGGGAGTCACTAGAATTTACTGAATATGTGGCTTCATGGAGGATGGATTGGAGTAGGGACAAACAGGGTACCCATCTGCATTTATTATAATAGAGACCTGCACTAGGATGATGATGGTGTCAGGAGGGAAAAGGGGGTGTATCCAAGAGATATTTTAAAGAGGAAATCGATAATCTTAACAGATTGGATATGTGGTGGAAGTGGAGTGGTTAGAGCTAGTGAAGAATCTAAAATGGCTCCTAAGTTTCAAGTTTGAGGCTCTGGGAGGATGGTGTTGCCCTCTGCAGTAATAGAAAAGGTAAGAAGAAGGGGAGAGTTTAGAGAAAAGATTAGTTCTGTTTTAGACATATTGAATTTAAGATGCCTACAAGGCAATTGTAGAAAGTCAGGAAAAGGTTGATTGGAAGTCAGGAAAGGTAGATTTGAGAATCAACAGCATAGAAATATTAAATCCATGGGAGTTAAAGGATCACCCAGGGAAGTAGTATAAAGACAGGAGAAAAGAAAACCTGAGATAGAGCTCTGAGGGGCAGCTAGGGTTAGAATGCATGATCTGGAAGAGACAGAAAAGGAACCATTGGATAAGTGGTAGAACCAGAAGAGAGATTAGTCTCCTGAGAACTTCAACAGAAGGGAGAATCAAGAGGGAAAAACTGATCATGGAGGAGAATAAGGATTGAGAAAAAGCCCTTTGGATTTGGCACCTAAGAGATCATTACTTAGTAACTTTGAAAAGAACAGTTTCAATGGAATGACAAAGTTGGAAGCTAGATTACAAAGGGTCAAGAGAATAAGAGGAGAGAAAGTGAAAGCACTCAAGGAGGACTGCCTTTTTGAAGAGTTTAGCGGAATAGGGCAGAAGAGATATGGGATCATAGTTATTCGGGATGAAAGGAGCAAGTGAGGCTTTTTTTCAGGATAGGGGAGACTTGGGCATATATGTAGACAACAGGGAAGCTAGTAAGACAAGGAGAGATGGAAAATAAGTGAAAGAGGGGGTTGACAGAGGGAACGATCTGGCAAATATGGATGGAATGGGGTCACTTGAATAGGCAGAAGGGTTGCCTTTGATGAGAAGTAAGGCCACTATTCAAGGCAATTCCAATAGACCTACAATGGAAAATGTTATCTGCATCCAGAGAAAGAATTATGAAGATTGAATGTAATTGAAGAATAGTATTTTCACCATTTTTTTGGTTGTTGCTGCTGTTGATTGTTCTCTTTTCTTCTTTCTTACTGTTTTTTCTTTTTTGATCTGATTTTTCTTACATAACATGACAAATATGGAGATATGTTTAAAAGAAGTATACATATTTAACCAAAATTAGATTACTTGCTGTCTTGGGAAGGGAGAAAGAAAAATTTGGAACACAAAGATTAACAAAACTGAATGTTGAAAACTATGATTACATGTATTTGGAAAAATAAAATACTATTTAAAAATAAGAAAACAAGAAATAAATAAAAAAATCCACTTCATCATGTGACACAGGAGTGAAGGAAGAGAATGACAGACACATCTGAGGGATGAGAGAGAAAAAGAGGGAAGAAGGGTGAGTTCACAGCAAATGGCCTCATTTTTTTCTGTAAAATATGAGCCAAAGTTCTCAGCTGAGAGACTGGGTAAAGAGGGAGGGATTCACAAGAGGTTTGAGGAGAGAAGGAAAGATGCTCTAGGAAGAATATTCTGGAGCCAGTGCTGCAAAGATCACTGAGATAAGATGTTATTTAATGTATTTTCATGATCAGAAAGGTCTTGGACAGAAGAAAAACATCCAAAGTGAGTCTTAACAAGGTAGAGAGTGGTTCCACTCATACAAGGAATTTAAGGACCAAACATTGTTCTTTGGAAAAATGGAAGATAAACTATAAACAGATTTGAGGAGGGATGGTTTGGAAAGTTTAGAAAGACTACTAGGGAGAGAGGGATAGTTCATCAATTAGGGAAGTTCAAAAGTATTGCTGTTTCAGTGATAGCTCTTCCTCAGTCAGGGAGTTGGTCATGACTGGCATCATGGCATAAATCAGCCCCACTGGAAGGAGGAAGGAGTGATTTCCAAATACAGGGATAGCAATGCAGGTGAAAAGGGAGCTGAGTTCCAGTTTTTATATACTAATTAGGTAACCCTAAAGTGACTAGGAAAAATTACATTTTATGGGCATTACAACCATTATGACTGAGACCAGAATGCCTCAGTAGGGCAGAATGCTAATAGCCTCTGTCCACAAGGACCTTATCCTCTATAACCTAAATACACATAAGAAAATAAAAAACATTTATGAAATAATATAAATTATTCTAAATGAGAGAATGTTAATAACTATAGAAATCAGGAAAGGCTCTAGACTCCTCAAAGCACCATGCACATTTAAATTAGGATCACACTGTCATAGCCACTACTTTCAGTCTGTTCAACAAACTCCCAACCCTAAATAGGCTTTCTCTGGGTAATGGAGGTAATGGTAGAGATGATAACCAGAAACCAAGCTGACTTTTCCACTCTCACCCCCAGCAACCATTCACAGGGTGATTAGCCAGAATCCAGCCCTGGATGATGATGCAAAGGGAGATTTGCAGACCCCAGGAGGAATAAGGGGAGGGGGGAAGAGGAGGGGCTCATGGGAAGGTGGAAGAGAATGGGAAACATGTTTTGTAAGTTTTCCAAGATGTTTTTTTTTTCCTTTTCGTTGTTGTTAAGGGCTTTTCATAAGACCTGTTATCCTGTCGGGGTTTACATCATTATTTGATCTAAACCCCGACAATAAGACTACATCTGCTACTAAGCTGTGTTGTAAATGTCTTTAATTTTTATATTTCATCTGAAGGGAGTTGTTAAAGCGAGTTTACAGGGTGATGGCTCTTTGAATAAAAGACATCAATACTCAAGCAGAGCCCTGTATGACACTTAATTTTCCCTCTAATAAGCTCTCCTAAAACATTACAAGGAAGGTTTTTTCTTCTTTTCTTCCTCCCTTTCTCTCTTTAACTTATCTTCCCATACTGCATTCTTTCTTTCTTTTTTTCTCTGTCTCTCTCATTTTTAACCTTCCTTAAAGGACATATTTGAAGAAAATGTTTCTGCCCAGATGACACCACTTCTATTTTCACTGCCAGCCAGATGTGCTCCTGACTTCTGAATAGGAGAAATGGTTCTTTGAAGTATTTCAAAGACCTTGCTTTTATTTAGATTTTTTTTTCCCTTTCCCTCTTTATTCTTCTTTTCTCTTTATTTCTTTTCCTCCTTTCTTTCTTTCTTTTTTTCAGAAGCTCACAGGAGGGGTTTTTCTTACTTTTCTTCTCCTGGCTTATAAAGAGTTGAAGAACTGATGAATATCCATTATAATCCTTAGATCTCTTTCATTCTACTCCAGATCCCTTGGAGATTTATTCTATATTCATGCTTGGGCAAATTACTTAACCTTTATAAGTCTCAGTTTCTTCATCTGTAAAATGGAGGAGGGTGGGAATAATAGCACCACCTTTCCAGGGCTGTTGGGAGGATCAAATGAGATAGCATAAAAAACATTTTGCAAACCTTAAAGCTAACTATTATGAAGACATTAAGTGCTTTCCACCCTCCTCCCTTCTTGGGCCAAAAGAACTGTTCCTCATCTAACAGTTTAAAGGAAATAATATTACATATATGGCAGCCCAAGAGTGAATGGGTAAAAAGGCTGATACTAATTAATCCATGTGTTAGGGAGGAAAAAAATAGGTAGATAGTTAAGGAGAAATTGAGAAGCAGCTGAAATTTTAGGAAATGAGAATGACAGAGAATCAGAACAGGTGTTTTTAGAGGATCATCATGAGGGTGACATTTTGCTGTCTTAGACACATATGGCAATCCAGGAAGATCAAAAGCAGCCCTGAGTCCCCCACGGATGCCCTCAGGGCACTCCTACATAGGAGCCAGGAACAGTTTTCTTTCATTATTTGTCAGTATAGACTCTCTCTCTAACAACCCAGCTCACACCACCAATCCACTCCACTATCACCCTTAGCAAAGCAACAAGATGTTGCAGTCAATAGAGTTCTGAACAGAGTCAGAGACTTGAGTTTGAATTCTGCCTCAGTCACTTAACAGCTGTGTGGTCCTGAGCAAGCTCTCTCTGTCTGTTTTCTCATCTGCAAAATGTAGATAATAATAGCAACTAGTTCACAGGGATATTGTACAAATTGTGTGTGTGTGTGTGTGTGTGTGTGTGTGTGTGTAATAAGGTACTACAAGAACTAACCATTTTTGCTGAATTTCTGTGACTGAAAACACTGGTGACCAACCTTCAAGGCTTCCCCGAAACTTAACTAGGCTCATTATCAGTTGACAGACATATACATCTGAATCCTTCTCAACATGGATTGCACAAGCTGGTTCTGGTGCCCTAATGGTGCTATATTTGAGATCTCAGGGTCACCTCCATCTTTAATGCCCATAAAAATGTTTGATTACATGAAGGGGGAGATATCTGTGGGAAAATATCACAAAGCAAGGGAAAACAGCTTCATTTTACATTCTTGGCCGGCTTGAAATGAATTCATATTTTTCCAAGGTTTGGGGGAAGGGAATATGCTAGGAGGCTACTAGACTTCTACACTTTAAGATTTATTATTTGTCATTTTTTCTGGTTGAGATTTGTTTCTGAAAGAATTAAGCAATTTTTGGCTCCACAGCAAATCCAGTGATTTAACCTGTTCCATAAAGATACAAGTCCATTTTATTTTGTTTTGTTTAAATCTCTAAGGCTATCTGGGAAAATAGTTGTTTTTTGTTTGTTTTGGTTTGGTTTTAATTCCTAAAAACATATAGATAGTGTAGATGGTATAGTGGATAGAGATCCAGGCTTGGAGTCAGGAAAACCTAATTTCAAATTGGCTTCAGGTACTTGCTAGCTGTGTGAACCTAGGCAAGTCACTTCACCCTTTTTACCTCAGTTTTCTCATCTGTAAAATGAGCTGGAAAAGGAAATGGTAAAACACTCCAGTATCCTTGCCAGTGTAATGGCAGTGTAATGAAGGACTAAGACATCTGAACAAAAACATAATTATTATTATTCAGTTTATTTACCAGAATTCAAAAAAGGGTATGTGTGGAGTGTGTGCATGTGTGCATGTGTTTATATTTATGCATGTGCACATGTGTGTCCCCAAGAGTGGAAGAGTCAAATCCTTAACTCAGTTCTCTGTTTCCAAATTCTGTTCTTTTTTCTGCCATATCTCAATAGTTTTGGTCTATAGTGTGGGTAAATTCTATTTAGATTCTAATACTTAGAAAATCCTCCCCTAAAGCAGAGAGACTGCTTGAGGTACTAAAGATCAACCAGAAACTTGGATTCAGAGGTAGAAATACATTTATCTTCATCTAGTCCAATTCCCTTCTTTTAAAAGTCCAGGAGAGCTCAAAACTCTTTCAGCTTTGGATGATTATCTTTTATATCTAAATATGAAAAGACAAGAATGGAGCTAGGAAAGACAACCACTTTGACACCACTTTGACTGTGCCCAGTGCCTCCATTTCATTCTGACACTACCACTACCTGCACTCATTTACATGGGAAAATAGAAAAAAACTGAGTTCAAAAACTGGGAGACCTTTCGACCTCAGGACCCTTGACAAAGGATGACAACTAGATATAGAGTAGCCATCAAAGATTAAACCTTGAGTTATATGTAATGAGAGTGAGAATAAATCCCCTTGGAGAAATTAGACCAGTGACCAGGAAGTTCAATCCAAAGAAATAATTAAGCTTGAGGGTGTATTTGAATTCTTTTGGATGGCTCTGGTCTTAGTATGTTCCAACCTGGGACACAGAATATCTTGTATGGAGTACTTTTAGCTGAAACTCAGGAAAGCAATAAATGACCCAATAAGTAAAGGACAAAAATCATAAAGACTGCTTCATATTTTTCTTAGAGAGAATTGTTGTTCATCCTGTGGCTGAGGCAAGGATGGTTGCTTTTCTAAAAGCACTGTTTTTATTTAAAAGCTTTGAAATAAAAGATCATGGTAGAGTACACTCTTCTTGTGAGGAAGAAAGAATATTATATATATATATATAAGGAATTCAGCTAAAACAAAAAGCTGAGGGCAGATAGAAGTTTTGCTGCCATCTGTCCAATGGGATCATTCTTTGCAGAATCCTGACTAAGATTACATGTCTAACAAAGTACTATTTAGTTTAGATCAGCAGGAAAAGTACTCAAGAGGAGCAATATGATTATATTGCTAGAAGACATTGGTGGCTCTGCAGCCTCCCACTTATAGTCCCACTTATAAGTACTCTGACCATATGTATTATCTAAAGTATGCTTCTTACCTAAAGTTTATGAGAAAAGACTTTATTTCTACTTTTCTTACCATGCCATTTCATTAAATGTTGTTGCTTTGACCTAATTATGCCTTCTGGTTGATGAATTGGACTAATTAATTGGTCTGGATGATTATTTTCTTTGGTAAATATATTAGTGGCATAGGGCAGGGAAGGCTCATGAACTATGTTTTTTTTTTTTTTTTAATGGATTCAGACACACTCTCCCAAAACTGAGGTAGTCTTCTCTGGAAGATCCACCCTGTAATTTGGGGAAATGCTCCAAGAGTTACAAATAGAGGAGAAAAGTGAGGTTGGAAAAGAGAAAGTGACTTGTAAAAGGTCACATACCTAAGAAATGACAAAGCTGAAATCTAGCCTCAAGTCCTCTGACTCCAAGTGTAAGGTTCTTTCCATTATACTCTACTACTGCTATAGAAAGTTTAAGGACTATTTGTGCTATCATATCTGCAGAAAATTGTTTAGAAATTAAATCAAAAGGCCTTTTTGTGTTAATAGATGTGCATGTATAGTTACCAATGCTGTACAAATAATTTGTACCTAAAATGTGTTTGTGATATTGGTATACAAACTATTTAATTCCTGAGAAAATTAAAGACTCTTCTGTTACTAACTGGGTCTCAGTTTCCTCATTTGTCAAATGAAGAAATTAGTTTAATTTCTAATATCCTTTAAACTCCTAACCATTTATAAATTTATGACTCCATAAACCTTAGAAAACTAGCATAAAAAATTGAAGGCAGAAATTAATTATTTTAAAACTAGAATGCAATTAGAATAAATAAGGTGACCATAGCAAAAGAAAAGGCAATGTTGTTATCCTATAGAACCAGAAGCACAACATAGGATTAGAACATGTATTCACCTCTTTCAGAACAAGGACTGTATGTGTATACTGGAAAGAGACTTGGAATCATTATTTTATAGAAAATTTCAAATACCTTTCCTATAGTAGGCAACTCATAAATATATGCTGAATTGAGTTGACTTGAACAATCAAGCACTTCTACCCTCTTTACATTACGGTGAAAGAAAACTTTAGAGAATCTATTGTCATTGGCAGAGGGGAAAATCTATATAATATCTTAATTCTTCTTTCTTCTGACCCAGCCTCTTCTCCACAAATAGAACTAGCTCTGAGATGCTTATAGTATCTCTTCCTTGAAAGCAGTAGAAATGGAGAGACTTGCTGTATAATCAGCTAATGCTACATTGCTAAGGGTTTTGGAGGATGAATTCAGCAGAATATCAGCAGTTTTTGTCTTCTAAACATGGGCGAGTGTGCTATTACACCCATAAAATAAAAATCAATAGTCATTCAATTATCTAGAGAAAAGCAATTGACTCACATGTACAACATAAAAGTATACAATCAAGTTATGAGTTTCTGGAGACTAGGGGACATGGGATCATGAGCTCACAGGATCATAATGAGCTAATAGGGACTTCAGATTTACTAGGATCATGGATCTACACCTGGAAGCAACTTGAGGTCATTTAATCCAACCCCCTCATCTTACCAATGAGGAATCTGAGACCCGAAGAAAGTAACCAGAATCCACAGATAGTGACTAGAAGAGATAGATTTTGATGACAAATAAATGGCAAATGTCTTTGGAGAATAGATTTGATTTTGGGGGAGAAATCAGGAGTCAGTCAAGTTTGGTGTGTAAAGTGTGTGCCAAAGATAAATAATTGGATTTAAATTTAATAGGAAAAAAAGCTTCCAGAAGTCAGGAATTGTTTCATTTTTTAGTTTATTTTCCCAACACCTAGCCCAGTGCCTTGCACATAGAATGGACCTAATAGGATTGTTGCTTTAGAACTGAAAGGGATCCCAGAGGTCATTTAAATATAATTCCTCTTTTTTTATTGATATGAAAACTGAGGTCTGGAAAAGATAAGTGTGAACCACAGTTATCAAGTTAGTAGAGCAGGGATTTGAACCCAGATTCATGGAATCATAAAATCACAAAATTAGAATTGGAAAAAAACCTTAAAGACCTCCTGATTCAACCTTATCATTCTCCATATGAAGAAGCTAACTCTTAGAAGGCTAAAAGACTGCTGTCTTTTGTTGAATTGAATTAAATTCAATTCAATCTAGAAACTTCTTTTATTCAGCAAAATACCATGCTAGGCCCCAAATAAAAGGAATAAAGTCTCTGTCTCTAATAAACTTATCATTTTATGGGATAATGACCTTTCTGTCAAAAAAGAAGTTTGGTTATAAATAAATGAAGTCATTTTTGTATATCTTGTAAATAGGCTCTGAAGGTAATTTCAAAAATATTGGGGGAAATGGATGCAAGAATTAAATGTGTAAGTCTTCCCAAGGTGACTATTTTAAAAGAAAATACTCCTTTGGATATATAATTCTACTTGCTTTTAAAAAATTATCTTATTATTTTAGTCATTCATTGATCTTATCCATTTTTTTTCCTCTTGTAGTATCTAGCACAGAGCCTGCTACCTGTATGGTAGATGCTCAAAAGTACTTGTTTAATAGAGAAATGAATAAATGGATGAATTTAATAACCATATGTGTATATTGTTGAATTTTATTGCTATAATATCTGAACCAATTTTTCCCCCTCAAAACAAATTCAAGGTTGTTTTCCTATGAGGATCTTTGGTAATTAGAGCATTTCATTAGTCACCTGTTTTCCATCAGTAAAAAGCTAAACAATACATGGTGTTCATAAATATTCTGCACTAGATACAAGCCTTTCTCTCCAGTTCTTTACTAGCCAAAATCACACTTTCCGAAAATCACTATGGAGGTAAGATAGCTCATTGAGAAGTCTTGGTCACAAGCTTTCTTTTCTTGGTTGGCTTTTGTTAGTCTTCTAAATTATTGTTGAATTTTATAAAAGTTAGATTGTGCCAATATGACACCAAAAAATATTTCGACCTGTCCTGAATGCTGGTGAGATAGGACAACAAAACCAAATTCATCCTGCTTTCAAGGAACTTACCTGAAGATTGAAATTTCATGTACTTTTCTTTTGTCTCATATGATTACTGCAGTCTTATATTAGTCCTATTTGTTAATAAAAGGAAGTCTTTTCTTTGTTACTAGAGACTTTTCAATTCCAGTTATGGGTGGAGGTTAAAGTAACTCCTAAGGAAATATCCAAAGTATAAATATAAAGGACATTAAGGCAGGATGTGATTTCCATCCTACCCACCCTCAACCTAGTGGATATAGACATTGGATTTAGTCAATATAATAACAGGTGTTAACAAGGTATTAACTAATTATAAAAATATGTCTATGCCTTCTCTTTATGATATATGATATGATATCTCTTTTTGCTCTGATAGGGCCTTGAAGAGGAACAGTAAGACTATGACTAATGAGACATTATATCCCCTTGAAGAAAAAGAGGCACATATTCCAGACAGTGATAAATTCAGAGTCAGTAACTCCAAAGAGGAAGCACCCCATGGAACCCCTGTCAGTAGAGAAAAGAATTGGCTGAAATGTTTGTGGTAGCCCTGTTTGTAGTGGCCAGAAACTGGAAAATGAATGGATGCCCATCAATTGGAGAATGGTTGGGTAAATTGTAGTATATGAATGTTATGGAATATTATTGTTCTGTAAGAAATGACCAGCAGGATGAATGCAAAGAGGCTTGGAGAGACTTACATGAACTGATACTGAGTGAAATGAGCAGAACCAGGAGATCATTATACACTTCAACAACGATACTGTATGAGGATGTATTCTGATGGAAGTGGATTTCTTCGACAAAGAGAGATCTAACTTAGTTTCAATTGATCAATAATGGACAGAATCAATTACACCCAAAGAAAAAACACTGGGAAATGAGTGTAAACTGTTTGCATTTTTGTTTTCCTCCCGGTTATTTTTAACTTCTGAATTCAATTCTTCCTGTGCAACAAGAGAACTGTTCGGTTCTGCACACATATATTATATCTAGGATATACTGTGACATATTTAATATGTAAAGGACTGCTTGCCATCTGGAGGAGGGAGTGGAGGGAGGGAGGGGAAAAGTCGGAACAGAAGTGAGTGCAAGGGATAACGTTGTAAAAAATTACCCAGGCATGGATTTTGTCAATAAAAAGTTAAAATTATTTTTAAAAATTAATTTTGACAAAAAATAATGGAGTTAGAGACCCCCCAAAAAAAGAAAAGAAAAGAAAAGAATTGGCCGATAGAGGAGCTAGGAATACAGCTGAGCATCCAACCCCCCCAAAATATGTGGAGCTTCATGAGGATTCTACAAATAATACCGAGGTCTTATAATTTTGAGTTGTATAAGTTATCATACTTCCTACATATACGAATGGCTACAATTGCACTCTAAATTTGAACCCAGTCTTCCCATGTAGGCTATGCATCTTTATGAGAGTACACCATTAACCAAACAGAACTAATCTCTATCCAAAGAGTGACCAGAACCAATGGAGCAACTAGAAACAGGAGAGTCAGGAATCAAATAGAAGTTTAATTTCAAACATGTGCCAAAGCTCTGCCCCAAGAGGGAAAATCACTTTAGGATGGCCAAATCTCAATACTGTAACCCTGAGAATGAGCGGTAACAGTAACAATGTGACAAGTTTGATGTGTAGCAGGGTTTCATGGCCAAAAACAATTCTGGGACTTTTTCTGTGACTGAGATCATCCAGTGGGTGAGTGCAAAGTATTGTTGTTATGTCAAGCTCAGGGCACTTGCTGGCTGTGCAAGCCTTAGCTCTGAAAAATATGTGTCTCTTAACATCTTGACAACTCCAAATTAGTGGAAGGAATGTTTTTAGATACTTTTTATTTTATTAAGTATTTTAGTAAGGCCTTCGCTAAGATCTAATGTATCTATTGGAAGATTCTTAATGAGAACTACATTGTTAAGGACCCATGAGTTTTCATATTAGGAGGGAAACCCCACAATGTTACCCCCCTACAGTAATCACCTGACTGCTGACACAAATTTCAAATGAGAATACCAAGCTGGGAGGTAGCCCAGAGAAAGTAGTATAAAAATAAAAATAACATGCTGCAGCAAATTTACATGTAGAGAAACTAGAGAGATACTAGCCTGTGGTTTGGTTTGCTCTGGGGAAACAAATCAGCCTTTATAATGTGTATAGAACTGAGGAGCATAATGGAGGAAGGCCAGAAACAGTTTCTTCACTACAGTTTCATTCCACATTTTTTTCATTTGAAAACTGGCTTTTGTCAGGGTTGGGATAAGATAAAATTTGAGAACTAAAATGGGGTTTTGACCATAAGTTAGGTAAAAAGTTAAACTTAAGGAGTCAGTCGAGACAATAATGGAAAGTTCAAAATGCGTAGCACATAGTAGGTACTTAGTAAATGTTTGTTAATTGATGGATTGATCTTAGCTATCTTCTGCAAGTAGGTTGGATAACAGAAGAGCTTCATATTCATTGATTAAAAGAGCTGGATGAGAGAGTTTTATAGCCATTGCCTGAGTGAGATTACTAAAGAGAGTTATAACCCTTAGCTTCAGGGGAGAGATTTATTAACTACAGCATCCCCCAATGCATGGCAGATAGACTACAAGGTGGCAGTGAAGAGAGCAAGTCAGCTGAAGATTATAGTTGATGTCCAGTGAGTAACTGCAATGGTCAGCTAACAAAGTTATAACTCAGAGCTTCATGTAGTGTGTGGCACATAGTAGGTGATTAATAAACGTCTAATGATTGTTTCATAACCTTCCCCAGTGGGATAAGGCTTCCTAACCAGAGCATCCCCTAATGGGGGAATGGACAGGATATTAGATAATCCTAAAGAAAGGTGGGTAGTGGAAGACTGGGTTAAGAATAGAATGTTCCCTGATGGGAAGGGGACTCAACTAAGAGCAATGATTAAGTCACTAGAAAACCGTGGTAGTTTTACAACAGTGTGATACTTGAGGAGTTGCATTTCCATATTTGTACATCTATTTGAATATCCATCCCACCACATAGTTGCCCTGGACACATACAGTCCCTATGGTGCATGCCCTACATGTGACCTCTGTGCATGTTCACTATTCCCACTGAGGATTATGCATTTGTGGGAAGGTAAGCTCAAAGTTTATAGGGCAAACATCCTCTTGTTACTTTTATTTTAAAAGCAAACATACCAAAGGGGGCTCATAAGCCATGTTTTAGAGAGGATTCTTATCCACATGGTACTCTAAAATATGAGATAGCTTTCTGAGTGTCTCTGAATAATGGGGACCTCCAAGTGCTATATAAATCTGCCTCCTGTGCTCACAATTTTTGTTCCATGATTCAACAATTCAATGAACATTTTGTAAGCAGCTGCTATGTACAAAGCAACATCCTATGCCTTGGAGATAACAAATAAAAATAAAACAATTTCATCTCATCTTTTTATCCTCAACACTAAGCACAGATCTTTGCATATAATAAGCACTTCATATACGGTTATTGAATTCAATATGTTTGCTGGGGGATACAATATTGAAAGAGATAAATTAATACATGATTTTTTGAGAAGAGGAAGAGTACTAATTAAGAAGATCAAGAAAGACTTTGAATAATAGCAGATGAGCTGAGTCTCAAAAGGAGCCAGTGATCCTAAGGTAGAAAGAAGAAATTCTGAATAGAGGTGAACTACCTATGAAAAGTCAGAGAAGAATGACTTGTATTCTTATAGAATTTCCAGTTATTTATATAGAGGCAAGAAATGAAATGCCAAATACAGGAAACTTCAAGCAGTTCAATTGGACAGAATCTTATCTTAAGAGAATAATGAAAAACCTGGAAAGTAGGCTAGAACCATATTTTTTTTTCCTTCTAGTAGTAATAGGGAGTCACTAGAGAAGTCTGAGGAGTGGAGAGATGATCAGATCTATGCTTCAAAAAGATCACTTTGGAAGGTAAGTGGAGGATGAATCAGAGAGGAGGTAGCTATGAGGCAAAACTAAGCATCTAAATAATTAAGAAGATATTGAAATTGCCCAGCTAAACTTTTGTGATTCAGAGGTAAAAATGATACAGCGGAGGAGATGGAAAGAAGGGATGTTGTGATTGTAGAATCAAGGCAATTAATTCTATTTAAAGAGGTGGGGAGAAGACAATATGAAAAGTTGAGTCTAGTTCTGAAGTTGTTAACATGGGGTACTAGAAGCAAACTTCTCTCACTCTGTCCTAAACAGGAATCAGAAAATTCGGAGGAATGGATCAGTAGGGAAAGTAATTAATTCTATCTTCAATATGTTGAGTTTGAAGTAGCCATAGGACATTTAGATAAATAGGTCTGGTAGAGAGTATACAAAACTGCAAGAAAAAGATTAGGGCTAGATATATAAATTTGGGAATCACTGGTTCAAAGGTGATCATTGAAGCCATGGGTGTAGATGAGTTCAACAAGAGAGAAGCTGTAAATAAGAAGGGATTAGAGACAGGCGTACACATTTGGGATTCTTATGTGTAAAGATGATAATTGAACCCAGGAGAGCTAATGAGATCAACAATAGAGAGTATAAATGGACAATAGAAAAAAACTTGGCAAATCCGTGGAGAATATCTAAAGTTAGTGGGGGAGATCTTGGATGATGATCCATGAAGCAAACGAGACAGAGACAAAGTGGTCAGACAGGTAAAATGAGAAGCAAAAAGAATATAGCATCAAGGAAGCCAAAAAAGGACAGGGTATTTGCAAGGAAGGGTTTGGTCAATGATGTCAAGAGCTCCCAATAGTCTAAGAGATGTCTAAGAAAAAAACATGGGATTTAGTAGCAAGAAATCATCAGTAATCTTGAAATGAGGCATTTCAGTTGAATGGCACGGTCAAAAAACAAATCAAAAAGGGAAAAGAATTCAACACAATGATTAAGAAAAATGTAGGAGATAAGCATAAGTGAACAGCTTATTCTGGAGTTTGGCTGTGAAAGAGATGAAATATAGGATATATTAATTATAGGATGATAGCCTGAGACACTGTCAGGATCTAGTGACCTTTTTATTTTTTAAGTTTTATTTATTTATTTGAGGGTGAGGAAGAGCTGAGCAATCTGTAGTCAACTGGTAGACTAGTAGAGATTGAAGATAAGATAGAAGGCAGAACATCTAAAGGCTGTGCTCCTAGAAGAGCAGGCATTTTTAACTAGACTTGGAAATAATCTAGTTCAACTGCCTCATTTCAGAAATGAGGAAATTAAAACTAAGAATAATGAAGTGATTTGTCATATTGATGGCAAGCAATTTTAAATCTAGGCACTCTCACTCTTCTAAATCCAGTATTCTTTCCACTACATCATAATTCTCTCTAGCTGGAAAAGAACAAAATAAAGAACAAAGGTAAGGATCATCTTCTTCCCTCCCCCTATTTCAACAGCACTGGAGCAAAGGAGAGAGAATGAAGGATTATTCTGAGGGTTTTTAAGGTATGGGATAGGAAAAAGGAGAGAACTCAAGACAGATGGCATTGATTTTCTTAGCAGAGCATGAGGTGAGGGCATCTGCTGAGAGGGAGGGGGCAGGGTGATGTTGGAGACTTGAGGAAAGATGAGAAGGTTTGCAGCAGCTGTTGTGAAGTGCTGTGGAGAATCTTGGGATCCTAGATTGAGAGCTGGAAGGGACATTAAAAGCCGTCCATTCCAATCCCTATTTCATAGATAAGGCAAGGAGTGATCAGAGAGGTTAACTTGAGGTGACTTGCCCATAGTCCCAAGATTAAGAGATGTCAGAGGTAGATTTTGTCAATCAAGCCCAAATTTTTAAAAAATGATGGCAATAGGGAGGTGTGAGTTGAGATTAGATAATGTAAACTTGGGCTGGAACCATTTGGCAGGAGGACTAGACTTATTCCATTATTGTGTAAAGGCTTGAAAGAAGAAGAAAAGGTGGATAGCAGAGAGTAGGGGGAGCCTGGGTTTGGATTCTGGAAGGCAGGAGCAGTAACGGAACAAGGGAGAAACTGATTTGAAGGTAGGAGATGCTGGATTGCTGAATTAATTAGCTAAAAACCAAGATGTTAAAGAAACAAAGTGAGACTATACCAAAGGCACTGGAAAAGCATGGGAGGATGGAATCACAAAGTTATAGTATAGAAGTGTCAATGGAGACCTGACCTTGAATCAGAGTCAAATACTTAGTAGCTTTGTGACTATTGAGAAATTGCCTTAACCTCAGTTTTTTTGTCTTTAAAGTGGGGATAACAAGAGCAACTACCTCATGGGCTTATTTCAGTCGTCAAATGAGAAAATACTAATGCTAGAGAGTATAACCAGGGATATTGAAACTATTGTTTGAGTGCAAATACATGAAAAGTATGGGAAGAAAGTGTCCAAATCAAAGGGCAGTTTGTTAATAATAGAGGAGGTTGCAGAGGGCATACTGGAAGAAGGCAGAACAGGATGGTCATTCAGGAGGTGTAGGGATAAAAAGGGTGGGTTTGAAAATGCAGGGAGTAGCAGCCTGGGAAAGATCATTTGCCTCACATGTGACACTGAAACATAGATTTGGGGAGGAGAATATAGAAATTTGCTGGCCTTAGAAAAAGGAAGTACACTTTGACTGAGGCTCTCATTCTCTAGAGTCTCATGATGACATAAATCTGTTTTCTCTTAAATACTAGGATAGGGAGATCCCTTGACTGTCTGGTCAATAACAACTAAGATTGTGGCACTCCATGATTCAAAGCCAACGGGGGTAAAATATTGGCATTAAAAAAGGGAGGTTTTGCTTCAAAGGGAAGCATTGCATTGAAAATGCAATACGTATTTTTCCCCCATATACCATCCAACTTGTCCTCCATTCAAAAAGATCACTTGCTACTGGCATAACAACTTTATTGAAAGTTATTCTGATCAAGTGAACCTATTGCTCCCAGTCCTACTTGTCAATCAGTGTTGGGGAAGGGTCTGTTGGGAGAAGCATCCCCCAATCTGCAGCTTTTGTGTAACCTGCTATCCAGCAAGTAGTTAACTGGCACATATTGATAATTGGTGAAGAGCTGAGATTCAGTGACTATCCCCTTTTTCTGACATGAACCTATTCAAACTGTCTTTACCTCATTACAAAAATTTATCAAAAAAAAATTGACACCATCTTGAATCCCTCACTGATCTGTAATGATCAGTACATCAGTGTATTGCTACTTTGATATGTTTGGATGTTTGTTTGTTTTTAAACAAACTCCTTTTAATTCTTTTCCCCCCCTGAATTTTGCCTCATTAATCAGGTTGAAAACCCAAGCAAAGAATTTTCCTTTTAACAACTTTACCATTTATGATAAAAATTTATTGTTCAATTTCAAATTTACTTTCTTAACAATAGCTCTGTGAAGTACATAATACAAATTTTTCTACACCTATTTTACAGATGAAGCAACTGAGATTCAGAGGTAAAAATGACCTCAGGGTCACACAGCTAGTGTCAGAGCTAGGAACAAAAAAGAATATTTTTTAATGAATTAAAATGTGAGCAGCACAGTGGAATGATTATTGATTTTGGAGTCACAAGAAAAATATTCAAATCTTGCCTCTTTCCATTATGAATTATATCACGTGGTCAAATATTTAATCTCTCTTGGTCTTAAGTTTTTCAACTGTAAAATGCAGGGACTGGACTAAATGACTCCTGAAATTCCTTCCAGCTCTAGACCTATATGTTCCCTCCCAATACTAGTGATAAATGATTTGCTACTTCTAAGGTTCTAGGGAAAAGTCTGAGTGAGTGGAGGCAGTTTTTAGTATAGTTGTTTATGAGCTCCCATTTAAAGTCCTCCCCTGTCTCCACCCTCACTCCCAATGATTAAGCCTAAGATGGCATCACTATGACCAATTGACATAAAAACATTACTTTCAATAGTCTGGGACATACTGTCTTCTTAGGAAAGAGAGTTCTATGAAGAGTGAGTTCAAGCTTAGAGAACATATGTGAGTATTAAAAGAATACTGCAGAGTTTCTGATTTCTTAAAATATAATATATTATAAATATATATTTATAACATTATATACATTAGTTAATTAAATATATTAATTATATATAAGTGGGTAGAGCTCTGGCCTGGAGTCAAGGAAGACCCGAGGTCAAATCTAGATTGGACAAGTCACTTAATGCTGTTTGCCTCAGTTCCTTCATCTATAAAATGAGCTAGAGAAGGAAATGGCAAACCACTCTAGAATCTTTTCCTAGAAAACCTCAATGGGATCATGAAGTCAGACATGACTAAATAATAATAAACAGCTGTGTGAGTGTGTGTGTGTGTATACCCACATGTATATATCACACCCATGTTGCCTTCCCCACTAGAATGTAAGCACTTTGAAGGCAGAAATGGTTTTTTCTCTGTGTGTCTTTACTGCTTTGCACATAATAAGTATCTAATCAATGCTTACTGACCGACTGATCAGAGATGACAGTGTTGTCTGCTTTCTGTAGCTTTAGGCATTTGTATTTCTCTGTTTTTTTGTTTTCTCCTTCATGCATAAACTTCTCATTTTCTAGGAAGCCTTTGCTTTTTTCATCTTTTGGTAGAAATCACATAAGCATAGGGTATTTCATTCTTTTCCCAATATAAAATGTGTTTCTTCTTTTACTTTAGAAACCAAACACCTATTGCCAGGATTCAGAAGAGAGAGAAATTGCTTCAGGATACAATCCCACATTTCTTGCCTCTTTGCTGGTTACCTGCCCCACCCTATGCCATAATACCATCCTGCTGCTCAGCTCCACAGCTGCAATCCTTCTTTTTCTTCAAGGCCAAGTCTGAAGCACCTCTTCTTCTTTGAAGCCTTGCAAATATTCTTTCCATCTCCCACCCCCTAAATCAGATCCTCCATTACTCTGTAAGTAATTTCCCTGCCCTCTGTTTTTTTTAACAGAAATTTAACAGGATCTCTCTTTTGCCTTTTCTATACATTACCTTGTACAATATTTCTTCCCATACATATTTCATTCCCTTCTTAGCCCCTCATTCCCCACCACCACCACCACTATCTTCCATTGGATTGTAAGCTTCTTGAAGGCAGGAAATATATTGGTTTTCAACTTTGTATCCCCAATGTCTGACATGGTATCTTGCATATATTAAGCATTTAATAAATTTTTAATTGAATCACACACAAGCTTAAATTCTCACTTTTAAAATCTTGCCTTAAAACTCAGCTTCATCTCAGCTTTCCCTCTCCTCCCAAAAACATGGCCTCCGGTTTCCTATCTTAGGAAATACTATCGATCAGACTGAAATGAAAGTGGGTTTTAAATTAATGCATTCAACTTTGTCTCCCATCAGAAGAGAGGGCTGGGAAGCCACAGCTTTTAGGATGTTAAATATTTATAGTTATCGTTTCAACTGAAAATATGAATTTGGACAGAGGAGTGCATAGTGCACTGCAGATTTTAAAAGTCCAAGTCACTCACCTTGTCCTTGGCACAACTTCAGAAAAAGGGAGCCTCTGCAGATGTGCACCCGTCTCCAAGAATTGGAAAATACTTGGGGAAAAGAATCAAAGGCCCCTGTCGAAAATGATTGAATAGAGCAGCCAGCGATCCCTGAGAAGAGATCTCCCTGGGGCCTAAGAATTGAGAAATCGGTGGCTGATTTGGAATCTCCCATTATCCAAAGCTGCATCTGGCCCTGCTCTTCCGGCTCTAAAACCTCTTCTCCCAACAGTGAAAATAAACGGAATTCATCAACTCTTCTCCTTTAAGGCCACTGCCCCAGATCACTGCTGCAGATAATCACTCTTTTATTGTCATTATTGTTGGAATTTTACCTGCCCCAGGCCAAATGCCTGTGATTTGTTTTTAACCACTAATCTCTGAGCAATTACTGATGTGTCAAGCCTTGGGATGTGCTGGAAAACTGAACAGAATTTTAGCAGGTGAAACTGTATTCAATTCTGGAGTGCCTCCCAATAAGAAAATATATTTATAGTCCAAGGTTTACACTAGAAACCCAAACATCTGACAAAAAAGTTAGAAACATAATCAACACATTTTGTACTAAGAGTGTGCAGCTAGGGACCCAAAGCAATAGAATTAGACAGTGGAGAAATCCCAGAGAGAGTAACGGAGTTCTGGTAGGAAATAATAATAATAAAAACAATACTTCACATATGTATAGTGGTTTTATAGTTTACAAATCACTTTCTCATATATTGTCTCATTTAAGCTTTGTGAGAGTTCGCTGAGGTCAGCTGGGCAGGGGGGGGGTTGATTTTTTTTTTTTTAATAGATGAGAAAAGTAAGGCTCAGTCTAAGAAGTTAAAAAAATTTGGCCAAGACCACACAAGAGGCAAACCTGTGTCTTCTCAATCCAACACCATGGAACTCTCCGCTCTAGCATGCTAGGTTAATCTCAACTTGGCTCACAGAATTGGAAGCTATCTTAGAAATGATCTAATCCAAACACCCCATATTTCACCCTTCTCCTTGCCCCTCTTTGAGGAATTTGTCCCTAAAATGGATCTGGATGATTTTAACATCTTACCTTTTACAGCTGTGGCAACTAAGGGGCAATTGTGGACCCCAAACTCAAAACATTCACTCCCACATTCCATGGGTTTAGACATCACCAAAAGGGGTTTTGGGGTTACAACTAAGCTTATTCTGATTGCTTTACCTCTTTGCGCCAATATTGTGAGGGATATTATCTTTTTAGATAATTTAGGTTGGGTTTATGTAGATGACTTAATCAGAGTTTAGTATTCTAGTTCCCACCCTCTTAGAGAAACTTCTCCCTCAACTATATCATCTGCTGTATGTTTCATTAATTCATTTATTGAATTTTATAAATGAATAAAGCAAATGTATCAGTGCATCCAGAGAAGACACAGTTACCTCTAATCTTCATAATTGTCTTCAAACCAGACAGTAAAGTGTGCCCTTTTTCTTCCTCCATGTGCACCCCCAACTTCCAGGCAAAGCAAATCTCAGAAGTTTAGTTCTATCCAGACAAAGCAAACCTCAGAAGTTTAGTTCTATCCAGACTTAGTCCCAGAGGCAGATGATTACTGTGAGCTTTTTCACATGTGACAAAACCTTCCAGTGGAATAGGATTCATCCTGTTGGTGTGAAACCTGCCCTTCCTTAGAGCATCTCTTCAGGCCTCTCCTAAGGCAGCACAGACTTCAAAGGTAGATTGCTTCCAGAACTGAGGTCTCATCCCAGTAGTCACTATTTGCAAGCTTTTCTCCTCATAGGGATTTTCAGGTGTGGCCATTTAGCTCAGTCTCTGCCCTTTTCACACAGACAAGTGTGAGACAGGAAGGATTTTCCTCTCTGTCAGGTTTTTTTTTTAAACTTTGGATAAGGCCTCATGGCAGCCTGGGGATCCCTTCCCAGAATAACTTTTTTTAAAATGCATAAAATAAAATGCAAAGAAAACTATTGAAATGTAGTTATCAAAATGTTTTAAAACAAAAAAAAACAAGTTTATGGACCCCAGATTTAAAACCCCTGTTCTATGGGGAACAACTGAGCTAAGTCTCACAATACTGCCCCAAGAGTGGGAAATAAAGATCAGTTAGTGGGGCTCCATTCTTTTTCACATTCAGTTTGGTCCTTTTTAAAATTACCATGCCTTTGGCTTTTTTTGGTCATTTCTTAGCCCAGAAGCTTTGCGGATAAAAAGACTGTGGGGGAAGCATGTACAGTTTCTATCTTCCCAGGGCACACCCAGAAAAATCAAAGAAGAGAATGGGATATTTAACAGGAAGATATATTAGGAACCGTTTAGAATTCATAGGTGGCACAGTGGATAGAGCACTGAGTCTGAGTCAAGTATTCAGCTCTATACTAGGGATAACAATAGCACCTATCTCATAGGACTGTTATGAGGTTGGAATGAGATAATATTTGGCACAGAACCTGGCACATGAATGGTACGTAATCCAGGATTGATCCATAGACACTGGAAAGGGCTGAGCCTACCATTAATTTCTTGAAGAGATGTTCATATGTGGATGTACAGAATGTCCTACCATCGGACAAGGCTTGTCAGTGCTTTATTTATTATGACACATAGCCAGAACTGGGTTGCAATCCAGGCTCTGCTAAATACTCCCTCTGAAAGTAGAGAAGTCATGGTCCCTTCAAACCTCAATTTCCTCCTTTGTAAAACGAAGGATGAACTAGATAGGTTCTAATATCTCTTCCAATGGCATGCCCCGTTATCCCCCCTGATCTCCCAAATTTGCCCTGGGCTGGGAGCATAGCAATTATATCCAAAGCTATCACAGACATTTTGAGGCTTCATTTGGAAATTGTTTCAATAGATAACTTGGGAAGATTAACTTGTATTGGTTTAGTTCTTGTATATCAATACAAAACCTTTGCAAGGGGGTATAAGCACATGCACCACAGTCCCCAGGAGTCCTAAGGAATAAATGATTATGGGAAAACCATTTAACTCAGTAGCCTACAAATAAGCCAGGGCAAGAGATACTCTCCAAAGTTCAGTATCTCACACCCACTCTCCCTTGTTACTCTAAGTCTCTGGAGACAAATGCTGATGGTCATTCTCCAGAAAGCAATTGAAGTCGCCACAGAATAACCTAAGCAAAGTCCTGGACTGAGAAATAAAAGATTGGAGACCTGGTTCAGGATGTGTTGCTTATTGGCAATATGATCTTGGATAAATCAATCACTTAATATTGTTGAGGTCCCCAGCAGCAAGTGTTTTAATTTCCCTAGAGGAGATCTGTCTGGATCTTTCCTTTGTGTATAAATGATGTAATAAAAGGGCAGCTAAGTGGAGTAATAGATAGAGCCACTGGCCCAGATTCAGGAAAACTCTTTTTGCCTCAGTTTCCTCATCTGTAAAATGAGCTAGAGAAGGAAATGCCAAGCCTCTCCAGGATCTTTGCCAAGAAAACACCAATGGAGTCACAAAGAATTGAACATAATTTTAAAAAATGACTGAACAAAAATAATAAATGAGGAGATGAAAGAAACTTGTTGCATATTTCATAGTAGTATTTATTATTCCAGAAAAATTAGAAAGTGAAAAGAATCTGAATATTATATTTCATCAATTGGTTTGTCTTTCAGGCAATAAGAATTTATTATTTATTACATGTGAGGCTCTACACAACACAGGAGATACAAAGAAAATTAAAAGTCATATTCTAATGGGGGTAAGTACATGTTAATAACTAATATATCTGAGACAGATACAGAGTAAGTAGAAAGTAATCTTAGAAAAAAACCAGTTCTTAAAAACATAACAAATTTTTTCATGATCCCCTTTTTGAGGGTTTTCTTAATTAAGTATTAAATGGTTTGTTCAGGTCACATAGCTGGTATCTGAGACCCATATTGAACTCATGAGGAAGGTGGGACTTGAGTTGAACCTTTAAGGAAGCCCGAGAAATTGAAAGACGTAAGTGAAGGAATAGCCCAGGAAAGAAGTTATAGAGAAAATATAGGTTTTCAGTAGTAAAAGAAATTTCCTCACTAGGAATCCCTAACATTGAAATCATAAGTCTAATAATTCTCACACATACACAACACAAAATGTAGGCCATTTAAGAAAATTGTGCAAGAATGTTCTCAGAATTAGAAAAAAATAATTATGAAAATATTTATAGAAAAAAATCCATAGAGTCACAACAAGAAAGAACTCAAGACTTAATACATCCAAACACATTATAGTAAAGCTCCAACAATACAATGGTAAGAAAGGAAATACTTTAATCTGCCAGAATAGAGAAATTATTAATCAGAAACAAGAGTCAGGATCAAAATAGATTATTCAAGGAGGACAAGTGTTGATTGGAACAACTGGATATAAGTTAATTAAGATATATAGGTCATGAGCTATAAATGATCATCACAATAAAACTCAGTATGGCTTTTGAAGGCAAGAGGTGGACATTTAAGAAGCAGTTAGCCTGAAAAATGTTCAGAGGGAGATAACCACTTCAAGAAAATCTGTGGATAATAATGAAACTGCTAAGCCAAAAGTAAAAATAAATTTACCACAATTCACACTTCTTAAATGAAGATAAATTGTTTGCTAACAGAATGGGAGACTCTCTCAGTGTTTCAACTAACACTCAGTATTTCAGAACAGTATTCCCAAGACCCAGAAAAAAAAAGTAGGGAAGGGAACCAAGAGCAGAAAGAGCAGAGGCAAGCTATCATTGAAAAAAGAAGTCCAAGTTAAATAACTCTATATAGATATTAATTCATCAAGTAGTTAAAGAGCTCTCACATCAAAGTGGGAATAAAATAATTCTTCTTGGCCCTCAGGTAGAAGCATAGTTGGATATTTTCAAGAAGACAGGCTTAGCTAAAGTTGATATAAAGAAAAACTTTCTAATAGTTAGAATTCCCTAAATGTGGCCTGAGCTGTCTTGGGAAATTGGAGGTATTCAAGCAGAGGCTGGATGAGGGCGTCTGATTCTGAAAAGAGCACTGAGGTTCTTTACAACTTGGAGTTCTGTGATTCTGAATTTTTTTCCCAGCTTTGGCTGAGCCCAACAGTGAACATTCAGGGCTTTATTAATGGGTTAAATGAGCCTGGGTTTTCCTAGTGAGGAGATGATTCTTCTGCTGTCAGCTCATCACTAAGTACTCATGTCTTTTCATATCATATAAGGAAAATGTTTTTCCCAAAGACATATGTTGCCACAATAATGTGTTGATAATGATGCTTTTACCTTCCTAGAGAAGCTTTTTCTACAGCTTCCTAGAGTGGTTTGCAAACATGAATGAGCTGGTTAGCAGAGTGCTTCCTTAGGGATTAAATTATACCCATTCCAGGGAGGGGGAAAATTTCATTTAAGAGACTGGCTCATTCATTATATGAACGGTAAGTCCAGGAATAATTAAAGGCTAAACAAGTTCAAGTTTAAGAATTAATTCTTGGACCTAATGCCTATGATTTCAATTTCTTTTCAACAAACTATTATTGCAGGGCACTATGCTAGGTAACAGGGAAGAAATAAAGGCAGGAAAAGATATTGACTCTCCTTTCATGCAGCTCGCCTTCTAGTATGGGAAAAGACACCAAACATAGGTAAATATAATAGACCAACTATAAAAGGCTATTCATCATTTCTAGGCATTATAAGTGAATTCAAGAAGCATGAAACCACTAAGTAATCTCTAAGGTTTATAAAGCTCTTTCCCTGTTATAACTCTATTAGGCATATGATAGTTGATGTTCAGTCATATCCAACTCTTTGTGACCCATTTGGGGTTTTCTTGGCAAAGATCCTGGAGCAGTTTGCCACTTCCTTCTTCAGTTCATTCTACAAATGAAGAAACTGAAGTAGGATGAAGTGACTTGCCCAGAGTCACACAGCTAGGAAGTATCTAAGGCCATATTCAGGTCTCCCTGACTCCAAACCAGGTACTCTATTGCCTCACCTAGCTGCTCTATGGTACTGGGTATTTTTTTCTTGCCGTTCCCTATATTCTTCTTCTTTATTTTTGCCTTAATAGCTCACTTCAAATACAAGTTAAAGTTCCACCTTCCTGTAGAAAGTGAAGTTATGGTTTCCTCTGACAAGGTCAAGTAACCTCCCCAAAGTCACACAGCTGGCTTTGATACTGAGATCATTTTAAATATTTTAAATCAGTGTTTAGCAGTCAAAAATATTTATTGAGCACATCATCTGAGCTAATTTTGAATCTTAAACAGCGTGGTAGAATGAAATGTGTTCTTGACTTGGAATCAGAAGATTTGTGATATCAGAGTACAGTGATAAATGTTAAACAATCAATTCTTTTTTTTTGGGGGGGGATACACAAGCCATACTTTTAAGTTCAACCTGTGTTATAACATTTTCTCTATCAGTTTCTAAATTCCACATAATCAACCAAACCAAAAAAAAAAAAAATCAAGCCTGATTTGTATGTGTCATTAATGGATTTCTAAGACATAAATGCTTATACTGAGATTTTAACTTTCAGGTCTTGCTAGAAAATTAAGATATTCCAACATACCCCTGGACTATTTTTTTTCCATTCAAATAGCTCTATATCTGTAAGCAACTCATTTCATTCTTTTAAAGTATCCATTTTTTTCAGCCATATAGCCTATGATCCTATTTTGGGGGTAATAAACTGAAATTCTTTCCCTAACTAGGAACCACATCTTTTAACTTTCTATTACAAATGGGAAACAGAAGACCAGATTTTCATCTTGTTAAACTTTTGAAGAGATCTGGAACATGGAAAAACATTTCATAAGAACCTGACCTGCAAATCTCGCAAACATACTTAGAAATGGTATAAATGATGGTAACAGCAAGATTACATGATGATCAATTCTGATGGGCATAGCTCTTCTCAACAATAAGATGCTTCAGTCCAGTTTCAATGATTTTGTGATGATGAGAGCCATCTACACCTAGAGAGAGGACTGTGGGAACTTGGGTATGGATCAGAACACAGCATTTTCACTTCTTTTGCTGTTGTTTGCTGCAATTTATTTTCTTTCTCATTTTTCTTCCTTTTTGATTAGATTTTTTCTTGTGCAGCAAGATAATTGTACAAATATGTATGCCTATATTAGATTTGCATATATTTTCACCATATTTAACATATACTGGATTACTTGCCATCTATGAGAGAGGGTGGGGAGAAAGGGGGGGAAATTGGAACACAAGGTTTTGCAAGGGTAATGTTGAAAGATTACCTTTGCATATGTTTTGAAAATACAAAGCTTCAATAAAAAAAATTAAAACCAACCCCCCAAAATAAATACTGTTGGTTTAAAAAATAAAAATAAAAATATTTTTTAAAAATGAAAAGATATAAATGAAGCATTCAGAGATGAGTTTTCTTTTTTTTACTAATA
Source organism: Antechinus flavipes (assembly GCF_016432865.1). NCBI lineage: Eukaryota > Metazoa > Chordata > Mammalia > Dasyuromorphia > Dasyuridae > Antechinus > Antechinus flavipes. Next base: position 97,225,632 of record NC_067398.1, on the reverse strand, counting down.
TCAATAGAAAGCTTTTAAGTTTCTCAAGTGTTTTCACGAGTTATCCCCATTTTCTCTCCCCGATATCCTACAAAGCCGAAAGGTTGAAGTGATTTGTATGATCTTAAAGTAGTCAAATCACTTCTACACACAGTGCATATTAGCAACATAGCTGACTAAGACTTCAACTTACCAACCTAGTGGTCTTACCATTAGACCATACTTCCCCAATAGTTTAAGAGCTAAAATAACACATCTGAAAACAGCTAGAGGTCACTAGATCCTTATATAGTATATGCTCTTGAATATAGATTCAATTCTCAACACACACCTGGTTCAACTTTTGTCTCTTTAAAATATTCTGTGTTTTAGGCCAACTGGACTAACAGTTTATAGCATCTAAGAGTTGGAAAAGACTTCAGAGACCATCTGGTCTAACCCATCCCTAAATGGGAATCTTTTCTAAAATATCCCCAGAGGTTGTCTAGTTTCTGCTCAAAGACTTCCAGTAAGGTCTCATTCTGAGATACCTATGCCATTATGGCAGTGGTTCCCAAATTTTTTTTCCTCTAATCCCCATGAACAACAATTTTAAAAATGTGATATGAACTCCTGGGATAACATAGTACTCATAATATTCTTTTAATTTTATTATTTATTATATAATACAATAGCTATAATGATAACTTTTGCTTTAAAGAAAATCTCCAAATTAAAATTTACAATATGTAAATGATAAAATGTAAATCTCTAAAGTCCCAGTTAGTGCAAATAATCACACTAATCCCATCAGATATATGTGAATTCACTGTATTCAAAGTTACAATTATGTAAAATATGGTCATTGGTTAAATAGCCCAATGGAAAAATTGCAGTACAAATTCAAACAATGTGACTACTGAGGTAGATTCATTGTTGGTCCTATTTGGACCTACTTCTCTTCTGCCCATAGAATACAATTGTGAATACAAATATGAATTATGAAAACTAAATATACAATCATAAAATTCTAATTATATAGTAATTATGAATATTTTGTGTAGGATAGTCTGTAAAAATTGAAAGAAGCAAATCCAGAAAGATCACATATGTTTACAATTATCTACAAGTTTTCATGACAATGTTTGTTGTATAAATTTTGTCAACTATTAATAATATTTTAATGAAATAAGTTATAGCTTTGAAGATGTTTAATATAATAGGATGTTCAATTATATATGATTTTGATATTAGGCTTTTTATTTGAATAGACATTCAAAATATTTGACTCAACACCACAAAAAGTCTGAAATCTAGTTCTTTATATGTTTATTTCTGTATTTTGATTATAATAAGAATAAAATTTAAAAGTTTGCTCTCACAAATATGTGGTAGGAAATAGGAAACTTTTATAATTTCTCTCTTGTTGAAAAATAGACATTCTTGTTATTGTTATTATTAGCCACTTAACCAATTAAGAAAAATAAATAAGTAGTTACCATATAACATTTTTGCTCTTTTGCTGACTAAAGAAATATTACTAAATGATAAATGTACTTAAAATTCAATTGCAGAAATTACTTCATTTTTAACAATGTTCTCCTCTACTACTGGCATAGCAGTTACATTCTCATAAAAATGTTACTGAATAACTGACACTGACCAGGGTTGCCAAGCACTACATTTTAAAATCTGCCAGATGAAAGAGTAGAAACATAAGTACAGGATAAGTTTAATTTAAAAAAAAAACAAACAGTATTGCAATAAGAGTCAGCATAAGGTTTGTTTCTATAAAATGCTTATGATGGTTCATACTAGTTTCAAAATGTTTTATAATGTGCATGCTCTGTGATTATAGTTTTCAAACAGCCTGATATTTGTGAAGCAAGAATGTACATGTGACTTCTTGATCACATGATTACACATATCTGATGAGGTATAATAACAGGATAAGAGAGGTAAACAAGGGAGTTACTATGATCTAGTGTACAAAATACAAATGAGGATGTGTGCATGTTGGAAATCAGGTACATGAATTCTGGACATTGGTTTTCATTCAAATTTGAAAACCTCTGCAGTGGTTTGGAAACAATTTGATGAGAGGTTGAGAAACTACACAAAAACGTTTCACTTGGTCAGAAGCTGCCAGAGTTTGATGTAATTGTACAAACACAAAAATTGTGTACATAATCATGATGGTTTCCAATAGCTGCAGAAACAAATCTAATACTGCTTCAAACAAATATTTGCTTGTTGTCATAGAGGAAAAATATGCTGTTACTTAATTGAGCAATTGTTTATTACTTAAGGCACCATTACATAATTTTTAGTAGCAACCCCTTGGATCAATATAAACCACTCAAAGAGAACTACTGCACTATAGGATAGCATAATCCAAAGTTATTCCTTCCACTAAGCTGAAATCATTGAAACTAATTTTTTTGCTCACTTTTTCATTTGAAGTCAAGCAGAAAACAATCTAATTCTTTTTCCTCATGACAGAGCTTCACATACTTGGATATATTTATCACATTTATCCTAGATTTTTCCTTTGCTAGTCTAAATATCACCATTTCTTTCCTCCAGTAATACTTTCATCCTCTTGGTACTCTTCTTCTAAATATGCTTCAACTCATCTCTATCTTTCCTAAAATTGTTAATCAGTTGTTTTTCAGTTGTGTCTGACTCTTCATGACCCCATTTGGGATTTTCTTGGCAAAGACATCACTAAGTTTGTCATTTCCTTCTCTAGATCATTTAGCAGATGAGGACACTGAAGCAAAGGGGTAAATAACTTGCTCAGAATCAGCCAACTAGTAAGTAGCTGAGGTCAGTTTTGAACTTGTCTTTCTGACACCAGACCCAGAATTCTACCCACTGCTCCATCTAGCTACCCTTCCCAAAATTCAGTGCCCTATATTGAATACAATATCCCAAAGTTGATTTGACAGAATTCAGAACTACAGATGCCATATGGTCAAGGCGAAGCAGAGAATGATGAATTCTGAATTTTTTGGACACTATGGTTTTCTCATAAGGTATAAAATAGTATTAGTTTCTTTCCATGCCACTTCTTTTTTCCCCTTTATATTTATTTTCAATCCACTTAAAAAAAAAAAAAACCACTGTTAATTTTAATAGGAACTTCTGTCTAGCCACATTTTCCCTATCCTATTCTGGTTAAGTTGACTTTTTGTATCTGGGCAGAACTTTACATTTATTCTCTCATTCTAACTTGTCTAGATTTCTTTTGATGTAGTCTAGGCACAGTACCTAGCACATAACAGGCATTAAATAAGTGTTGATTGATTGATTGATTCTGATTCTGTCATGTAAAGATTAACTATTTAGCCAAGCTTTGTGACATCTACAGTTTTGAGAACCAAGCCAGCTGTTGCTTCATTATTGCTAAGAATCTGGAACATCAATGGGCTAAAGACATATTTCAAAACACTACACTAGACCCCAAACTGAAAATTGATATCAATCCATGAATGATTACTTTCTGGATCTGGTCATTCCCTCACTACTAAATCTTTTGAAACTATTCTCATCTCACTTGTATTTCTCTATCCTGTCTATAGGGCTAACAACAAAGACATGACTATATTCTTTTTTTTTTTTTATTTCAATAGTGTTTTATTTTTTCAAATACACGTGAAGATAATTTTTTTTTTTTTTTTGCTGAAGCAATTGGGGTTAAATGACTTGTCCATGGTCACACAGCTAGGAAGTGTTAAGTGTCTGAGTCCAGATTTGAACTCAGGTCTTCCTGACTTCAGGGCTGGCACTCTATCCAATGTGCCACCTAGCTGCCCTCTTAAACATAACTTTCAACATTCATTTTTGTAAAATTTTATATTCCAAATTTTTCTCTCTCCTTCCCATACCCCACCCACTTCCCAAGACAACAAGTAATATGATATTAGCTAAATATGTGCAATTCTTTTAAACATATTTCCATTTTTGTCATGTGCAAGAAAAATTAGACCAAAAAGGGGAAAAAAAACCCATGAGAAAGAAAAAAAAACCAAACAAAATGGTGAAAATACTATGCTTCATCCATATTTAGTTTCTATAGTTCTCTCTCTGGATGTGAATGACATTTTCCATCCCAAATCTATTGGAATTGCCTAGGATCACTGCATTGTTGAGAAGAGCCAAATATCATTGTTGATCATCACGTAATCTTGTTGTTACTATGTACCGTGATCTCTTGGTTCTGATTGGTTCACTCAGCATTAGTTCATATAAGTCTTTTCTTAAATATATTCTTTATTGATATCTAAATATACTCTACCTATAGTGTTTCCTTTATCTGCCAATCTAATGATTCTATCAAAGAAGAAAATGAAATTTGTCTGGAATTGTTTTTGTGAATTAAGCCATGCTGCTGGGCTTCAGTGACCATTGCTTCACTAAATGTTTTTAATTCATTCCTTTGAAAATAAATTCTAGGATTTTACAAGGTAGAACAAGCAAACATTGCCCTAAACCAGTAGTGTCAAACTTAAAGAGAAATATGAGTCACCTAATCATATATAAGGATCTTTCTAGGGATCATGTTGACTTGGTTTTAAAATATAATTTTATCTTTGTCTCATTGTATTTTTATCTATTTTACTTGATATTATATGTGCATGTTGTTATATTTATTATTTTGTTAAATATTAAATTGTTAAATATGTTACAATTACATTTTAATCTGATTCACTTAGCCCTTGAGATTGCTAAGCAGACAAGCTTTGTGCATCTACCATTTTTTGTTCTATCCTTCTGGGTCTAGAGATTGTTCTAACTGGAAATACAAGCATAATAAGAGTTGAGAAATTCAATCATCATTCCACCATCAACTTCTCAGAGTAAGCATATTCCATTTTAGATCTTTCTTTTGCCTCCAATTTAGCTATAAAGCAACAAAAACAATAATGATCACTTCTTTTTGTGTATTTATCATTATCAGTCTGGGAACGTTTTGAACTTTAGAGTTCCTAAAACAATCTTTACTGGCCCATGCTGCTCATTTAGATTCATCTTCAGCTTCTTGTTTTTTGCATTCACTTTTTCTAAGTCTGAGCTGGTCATTGTTCTAATGAACACTGGTCTCTTCCAGTCACTCCCTTTGTTCTTTCTCATCTGAATCATTTCTACATGAGTCTACAGCATTTCATCCTCGAGACCTCTCCATCTCCCTTTGGCCTACTTCCTCTTCAAAATATTATGCCATCAGATCATACTTATCCTTTCTCTGAACCCTTTGAAATCTGCACTTCCTAAATCTAGGATGCAAATCAAACTGCTCCTGGATTTCCTCTCTTTTTATCACAAACTCAGTGTTGGAATGGTCACCTGCCTCCAAAGTTCCTGTCCTTTATACTTTTGCAACCAGCCCTTCTTGTTGGTCAAACTTAAATCTATGAAAATCCTCTTTCTCTCATTTCCTACCATTTTTATCTGATTACATTATCTCTAAATCTTTCCAACTGCTCTAGTTTGGCAAAGAAAGTGTTACAGAAGATTTCTCAATGGTTGAAATACTCCATCACCATAATATCTTTTTATGCTTAGCTCATGTCTTAAAACATAAGAGATACTTGATAAACGTTCATTGAATTGAATTGAAATTTCATTTCATGATAGATTGATAATGCTTCCCAAACTTCTCATCTAATTTTTCCTTCCATCCAAGTGGTCTGTAGAATACTGATGCCTCCCCACAGTATTATAGCTTCTTTGCCTTTTTTTTTTCCATTTTAATCCTAACTCAAATGCACTCTACCGTTTTTTTCCCCTCATAATATCTGAATCTCCTCATAAGTATATTTTCTTTTCTATTATTTCACAGGCAATTGGGGTTAAGTGACTTGTCACACAGCTAGTAAGTTTCTGAGGCCAGATTTGAATTCAGGTCCTCCTGACTCTAGGATCAGTGCTCTATCTGCTAGAGTCCATTATATCTCCTCCTCTTCCTCCTCTTCCTTCTCATTTTCTTCCTCTTCCTTTTCTTCCTTTGTCTTCTTTGCCTCCTTCTGCTTCTGCTCTTCCTCCTCAGGAAAATCTGAGTTCAAATCTGGCCTCAGACACATACTAGTTGTGTGACCCTGGGCAAATCACTTCACCCTCTTTGTCTCAGTTTCTTCCTCTATAAAATGAACTGGAGAAGGAAGTGGCAAGCCACTTTAGTATCTTTGCCAAGAAAATCCCAAATGGAACCACAAAGAGTTGGACACAATTGAAGTGACTGAACAACAACAATATCGATAACAAAACATTATTGCATACTGTTCTACCATGTCTTAATGGTGCTTTTGAGGTCAAATTGATCTCCTTTTATGAGGAGCTCTAATTCACCCTGCCTACCTATACCTTATATACTTGTCCATAGGTGCTTGAGAATTTTCTTCTTGAATACTGCTCCCTATGAGTTCTCTTTCCTCTCTTCTATCATTCCCCTTCCTTGTAGGTATGAGAATCATCAGGTGTAGTTCTTTTCCTTTTCAGCAAAGTCCTCTCTATCCCAATAAGCAAAAATGATAAGCAAAGATGGCCTTTTTAAAAACTAGTCCTTTTTAGATACACTCTATCCTCAGGCAAGATTTCATTCTTTCTGTATCCAGAAACCTAAATTCTATTCTTGGATAACATCTTCTTAGCCTAAATTTCCTTCCCAAAATTGCCTTTCTCTCCAGGATCCTCTCTTTTCCTTCCATTAGTAATAGTGAAGAAAATATCCCTACATCCCTCAAATGCTTCATAGGTTTGGTGTCATTCCCCACTCCCATCCCACCCCCAGGATCTTATAATTCTTGGCAGTGTTTGCTGGGTTTCTTTTGATTCTGGTTTATGAGTAGCCAGTGAATAAGTTTGACAATTCTTGGGAAGCTCTCCAACCCATTCCCAATACATTCTCCAAGAAAACAAGCAATTTCTCTGCTGTTTATGTCAGGCTGATAAATTACTACCTGGGTTCCCCTCCCCAGAGAGTCACCATTCAATACTATTTGTCTCTTCTTCTTCTGAATATTACTCGATGTCCTTACACTTATTGGCTCTTGTGAATCTACATCTTCGTTTTCACTTTTAGAGAAAACACATGTGGCTTCAGACTCCTCAGGATCAACTTTGGGGAAAGAGAGAAAAAGACTTTGGTGGACATGCAGGGGAAATCCAAACTCTTCAATATATGTTTGATCTCCAGAATTTTTTTTTCTCTTTCTCTAACTGAAAAGATTCTGGAACCAAATAGGAAAGAAGTAGAATGTCACTCCTCTCCAAAGGTTTCCAGACATGTTACCCCCTCATGTAAATAAATACAGAACAGAATCCATCCTTCTCTCTCTCTCTCTCTCTCTCTCTCTCTCTCTCTCTCTCTCTCTCTCTCTCTCTAAGACAAGGAAAGTCTTAATGCAAATGTCCCAGGCTGGAGACTGGGTTATACTTGCAACATGAAAAGATATTTTTTCCAGACCAAGGCCAGCTCCCTGTACACAATGTCTATAAAATGCAAAGTTTTTAAAAATTCAGTGATCATTCTTCTCTTCCATCACATTCTTCCCCCTGACAATTTTCTGACATTCTCCTTTTCTTCTTTTCATTCCTTTTCTTCTTTGTTTCTTCCTTAATGACCTTCATTCCTTCAAAGAACATCTTTGAGAGATCCTTAATAACCTGAATAATAGGAATTGGTTCTTTGGTCTTTTCACTGTTTCCTTACTCTAGGTCTAATACAAATTGTATATGATTAGGTATTTCTGATATTAGCAGAGATGGACATTTACACGCGATTTTTACATCACTGCAAAATTACCCTTTTCTTCCCTACTTGCTTGAAGCAACATCCACAATCTTTTCCTTTCCTTTTTTTTTTTTTTTGATAGTTATCCAACCCAAGCCTTATAATAGAGTGAAATGCTATTTGTGATAATAATAGCTGGCATTTATATATTGATTTTAGGTTTGCAGAGTGCTTTCCAAATGTTATCTCATTTGATCTTCACCCCAATCCTAACAGACAGAAACTATTATTATCCCCTTTTTTATGTGGTTGTGAAACTGAGGCAGACTGGGGTTAAATGACTTGCCCAGGTTCACACAGAATATAAGTATCTGATTAGAACTTGTCTTCCTAATTCCAAGTGCATGGGTTGGAGCCACTTCACAGCCTACCTGCCAGTACGATTGATAAGAATGCGAATTTAATGAGGTTCAGCTAAAGCTAAGGAGGTCCAAAACAGTGGATCAGTTCTCCAAAGTCATGTAGCTGGTGCCTCCCAGTTGAGAATCTGAACCCAGGTCCCTTAATTCCATATATCACCATTATCTCCTGTTCTCTGACCCTTCTAATCTGAAGTAGAGTACATCAACCATCTCTATCCCCCTCCCTTCCCACTCAACTTAATGAGCAAATAAGGGAAGAAAATTAAAGCAAAAAAAAAATTAAACAGCTTTAGCTAAGATCAATAGAATTCTATAAAGCTCTGGGCTGTTGTATTGAGTGAGTCTAGAGTAATCCCTTGCATATTGCATGTTAAGTTAACTTGTAAGAGAAATATGCGCCTTCTCACAGCCCTGTGCCTTCTCATCCATTGTGAATGAGGAAGCAGGGAACACAAATTAAAATAATGTTGATTTAGTTTTTAAAGGGAGTGCCCTGGAGCATAGTCAGCTTTCACCCGCTGAAAACTCCAGCTCTGGCAACCAAACCCGGTAACACTGCGCTACAAAGAGAATTTTTCATCCTGGCAGCTCAGTCTGCTCAAGTCTTTGACTTCCCTCCCTGGATCCCGGCAGGAAAACAGGCGAACTGAAGAAGGCCCGTGCCCAGCAATGCCATGGAAGATGTCTCACTCCCGGCTCGCCATGACAGGATGAGAAATGCGGAAGGAGAAAAGGAGGCTCAGAGACCCCAGCGGGCTGAAATCACTGCCAATTCTAAGTCTCCTCCATGGTTTGCCCGAAGTTGCGAAGGAACAGAGGCAGGAACCCTGAACCCGTGCTTCTGCTTCTATGTCAATACCATTAGAGCTCTCCAGCTGGGGTGGTGGGGAGTTAGAAAATAGCCCCGGAATCAGGATAATTTGGGTTCAAGTCTCATCTCTGACCTATACTGGCTGTGTGATTATGGGCGAAGTATTTAACCTCTCAACGTCCAGATAACTCTCTAAGAGTGCAAGTTAAATCAAGAGTAAGCCATTTGCATCAAGGAAGAGCTTATCCGTTGTGGGAGCCTAATTAAACCACAGATTCCCCACCAAACGTACAAAAAAATAAGAAACAAACAAACAAACAAAAACACCCAAATACACAAAAGAAAATGTTCTTCTGAGGAGCTAGGTGGCATAGTGGATAGAGCACCAGTCCTGAAGTCAGGAGGACTTGAGTTCAAATACAGACTCAGACCTTCAACACTTACTATCTTTGTATTAGTCTCAATCCCAATTCTCTCACCAAAAAAATACCATTTCTTAAATTTAAGAACTAAATAAGTAAATAAAGACTATAAGTTAATGATCAAAGGACTATAAAACAATGCATACCCTTGGACCTAGCAATATCATTCCTAAAAGAGATTTTTTAAAAAATAGATTTTTACAGACTAGTTACTAATAAACATTGGTAAAAAGAACTTTTACTGAAACTCCCTACACCAATGAAATTATTGGTTCAAACAAACAAAAATCATACATTAATTAAGGTTTATAAAACACTTTGAGACATCATTTCATTTGAACTTTCTATTCTCAGGAGATATACAGGGTAAGTATGATCTTCATATAACAGATGTAATAACTGAGATATGAGGTGAAAAGACTTGATCTTGTACACTCAAACTCTAGATGGAGGAGTAAAGGCAGGAACTCACCCACCTCTCCCCCAGACCACTCCAAATTCCTTTAAGTAATGACAACAAATTTTAGAGCATTAGAACACCCAAAAAGATGGAATAGAACATTTTCCAGCTGAAGACACCTTAGAAGATCGGCAGAAAAGGTCTGTGACACCTGTGAGAAGGTAAGGATGGGAGTTCAGCATGTGTAGGCTGGGCCAGGTTAGCACCAACACCAGCACCAGCAAAGCAGGAACAGATCTAGGAATCTCTGAATCAGTGACAGTACTGGTGGCTTCCAGACTTCTCAGTCCAGAGACACCAAAGACCACTAGGAAGGTTGGCAGGAAAGATTTCTCAGTAGATTGAGAAGGTCTTGAGAAGCCAGTAAACCAGGAGTGGGCATAGTCAGTGGTGGCAGTGGCAGCTTCCAGCAGCCTCAGGTCATAGGAAATTTCTTTACTAGCTTTAAGGAAGGACAGTATAGCTTTAGCACACTGGATTTATAGCTATAGTGAGGTAGGGTCACTCCTAACAGCTCCAGGGCAGAAAAAGGGGGCTTGGTCAGCTCCCTAGAAGGATCTCGGAAAACAGCTGTACAAAAACCATGAAAACAAAGCCTACTTTAACAAAGAGTTAAAATCCAAGTAATAGGCTACAAAAATAAGCAGACAACAGAAAAAGATTCTGACCACAGAAAGTTACCATGGTGACCTGAAAGATCCAAACACACACCCAGGAGTTAGCAAAGTCAAAGCTCCTAAATCAGAATTCTGCAAGAATAATAAGAATTGGTCTCAGGCTATGGAAGAGCTTAAAAAAGATTTTGGAAACCAAATAAGAGAGATAGAGGAAAAATTAGGAAAAGAATTGAAAATGATGCAAAAGGAAATACAAAAAAGCTAATTGGGAGAAGAATGCCTTAAAAAGCAAAATTGGCCAAATGGGAAAGAAGGTACAAAAGCTCATTGAGGAAAATAATTCCTTAGGCACTCAAACTCAATCAGTGTTCTATCTAGCACATTCTCTTAAAAAGAGAATTTAAAACAGAAGATTATAAAATACAGGATTTCTCAGTGTATTTTTTTTTCTTAATCCATTAGACTATACTCTCCTTTTAGAGAAGTTTTAGAATCCTGTTGAAATCAATGTATTCTTTCCCAGAATCATGTTCTTAAAGTTATAAACTAAGATAGGATTATATATAAAATAAAATAGGATTACAAAAGAAATCAACTATATCGAAATAAATGTAACTTAAGTCCCAAATCCCATTGGTAGAGGACTCTTCTTTTTGGTGGAGCTCAATGCATTGAACATTGAGGGGAGAGGCAGAGTTAGCAAGAGCAGGAAAAAGGAAAGTGTTATGTTCTCTGGCTTTCTTTGAGCTATTCAGTTGCTTTGGGTGCTTCTGGTTTCCAAATTCAAGAAAAAAGGTGAAAGATGTCAACCCCATTTTGGGTTGCTGAAAGAAAAGATTCTGGAAAAAAAGCTGACATGAGTGGAGTTAGCTGTCAATCATATCTCTATCCCCATCTTGCTACACCTGGGTAAGATCTAGGGCTCACTCTCTCTCTTGGTTGAACTGAATTACTTCAATCCCAATGGGATTGCTCCTTTTCTCTGTATTTTCTGGCATATATTCTACTATGTATACTTTGTCTGATTTCTGTTTTACTGGTGACTTGGATAAATGGGATTCTTTGCTACATCTTATGTATATTTATTGTGGAACTGGTATGTGGTGGAAAGAAAGTTAAGACTTGGGTTAAAGCATAGGATTCTCCTTTTTCCCAAATAAAGAACAGGAATCAGAAATTTAGCCCAAACCTTAAAACTTCATCCCCTAGACTAATTGCATTTAAGAGAACAGCTAAATATAATTTTGAGCCAGTACCCTGACTCTCTGAGGAAAGCAGAGTAGCCAAGTTTCTGGCCCCATCCTCCTGTTTCTCTTTCTGGCAGGAATTAGAGTCTCTCTTGGAGAAGGGAGGCAGGGGAGTGAAAAGACTATGAAGAGGTCTCCTCTGTCTCTCTTAAAGTGTGCAAAGATATCCCTGTGCTACATGTAGGGACAGACCTTGCTAGGACAATCATCAAAATATGTTTTAAAAAGAACTTAATGAGCACTGGATTTAGATTTCTTGCTTTAGAACTTATTTTACATTCATGATCTACAAATAAATAACTTACATGTGTCTCTTTGGCCCATGGCAAATACCTGGAAGTGTGGCAGTTGCATGCATATGTAACTTTCCAATATGCACTCGTTTTCAAGGATTTGTTGACATTTTCCCCTATTTTCAGGACACCTTTAACATTTTCTTACTCCATCCAGGAGGGTGTTTGGAGGGGTGGGAAGAAAACAAAGACAGAGAAAAAGACAGAGATAGAGATAGAAAGACAGAGATAGAGACAAAAATAGGAGACAGAGATGGAGAGATAAAAAGATTCAGAGATACATAGACAAAGATAGAGGTAAAGAGAGACAGAGACAGAGATAGATTGAGACAAAGACAGAAAGACAGAAAGACAGAGATAGAGCAATGTGAGTTGAAATGAGGTGTCCATCCATTAAAGCAGTAGGCAGCAGGGAAGAGTTGATCTAGGGGCAAGATGGAGTTCAATTGTTTTCCAAATCCCCCTGCAGCAGTCCTTCACAGTGTGTGGTTTCATTATTTCATTTGGAGCATTGCAAATTCCCAGAACATCAGACACACCCAATGTTCAAATGTAGCTACAGAACACATTCCAAAGTCAGTGATTCTTGGCTTCTCGGAGTGAATTCTGCCTTAGCATGGGTTTGGTACAGCAGAGAAAGCAATGGATTTGGGATTAATATGTCTTGGTTCTAGCCTCAGTTCTGCTACTACTTGGCTCTACAGCACTGAGCATCTTACTAGACTTTATTGTTCTCTTCTTAAAAATGAGGCACCCAGAATAGATGGGATGGATTTAACATCCCGTATAATTCTAACATCACTTGGTCCTTTACATGAATGAATTTTACAAATAAATGCTCATTACCTCTCTCCTGAACTTCTAGTTAATCTCTTTGCATCAAATCTCTCTCCATCCCAATTTATTTTTCACAGAGTTACCAGAATGATTTTCTTAAACTCTAAATCCGGTCATGTTATTCTCTTTCTCAAAAACCTTCAATATCATCCTCTTAATTTTAGGATCAAATATAACCCCACTGTCATTTTTAAAACTTCTACTTGGTCCAAGAAGGAGGGAGGGAGGGAAGGAGGGAGGGAAGGAGGGAGGGAGGAAGGAAGGAAGGAAGGAAGGAAGGAAGGAAGGAGGGAGGGAAGAGAGGGAGGGAGGGAGGGAAGAGAGGGAGGGAGGGAGGGAAGGAGGGAGGAAGAGAGGGAGGGAAGGAGGGAGGGAGGAAGGAAGGAAGGAGGGAGGGAGGGAAAAGGAAACTCTTATTTGAGCTTCACAATAATCCTGGAAAGTAGGTATTATTATTATCCCCATTTTACAGACATAGATGTGTGATCCTGGAAAAGTCACTTAAGCTCTCTGAGATTCAGTTGTCTCATCTGTGAAATGGAAAGAATTATACCTGTACTGCTCATCTTACAGAGTTGGTATGAGAGCCAGATGAAATAAGTGCTTTGCATACCTTAACATGCATATCGATATTGGGTATTATCATTCCAAATATTTCATGCTGAGGATGTCATCTCTGACAACTGCATAGAATCACAGAATAGCTGGATGCCAAAGCAAAGAGGAAACTCAAAATTTAACTTCTTTATTTTGATAGAGGAGGAAACTGAGGTTTGGAAATATGAAATAATTTGCTCAAAGTCATAGAGCCATAAGCAATGAGCTTCTCTTTCTTCTCTGGGTTTGCCTAATATGAGTTTCCTGTTCATTTTCCTACTGTTGGGGTTGCTCCTTCACAGTATCCTTTTCTGGCTCATCATTCACACCAAGCTCCCTAACTTTGGATGTTCTTCAAGGTTTGCTTCTGAGTCCTCCCTCCCTCTATATTCTTTTTTGTCTTAGTAATCTCATGAGGCCCCATGGATTTAATATTGATGCTGATGTCTCCTAGATCTATATGTCTTCCCTATTTCTCACCAGAATTTCCATCTTAGATCACTAATTACCTATTGTACATTTCAAATTGGACTCCCTAGAGACCTCTTAATCTTAACATTTCTGAACTAATTATTTTTCTTCCCAAACATCTTCCAAACTTCCCCCTTTCTGTCAAAGACACCATCATCCTTCCAGCAAAACAAGTTCATAATCTCTACCTTATCCTTGATTCCTCACTCTCTCTCACCCTATAAATCCATCCTGTTGTAAATGAAACATTCCAGTATAGTCACTTATGTCAACTCAACACAATTCATTTTCTCTCCATGAAAAGGCTAGTGTGGGTGAGAACAAGTCCCAGATGTTCAACCTTAGGCCAATCATTGTACTTCTCTAGAAGGCCATTTTTTCTAAGATGTAAATTGAGGATAATCAATCAATCAGCTAAGTTCTCCCTGTGTGTTACTATTGTGCTATGTTTTGGGGGTAGAAAAACCAACATAATAGTCCTTGCCTTCAAGAGGTTTATGTTCTAATGATTTTACTATTTTCTTCACAAGATGGTGTATTAATGCAAGTGTAACCAACGGCTCATTAGCAAAGTGCTAGATTCACATGACCCAAGTTCAAGCTTTAAGATCTCTCAATACTTAATATACTTTATGACTCCTGTTTGCCTCTAATTCAGGGATTAGACTTGAGGAACATCTAAACTCAATTCATTTCGAGCTCTCCCTTAGTGGTAGTCAGTTTTCCTAAAGGCAATTCAAGAAGCATAGGACCTAAATCAGATATATTCCATAGACCAAAAAATATAAAAAGATCTTGGTTTGTGGCAAAAAGTTCTTCCAGAAAAGGGAGCCGTGGTGAAGGGATACTGAACCCAGTATATAAGGACACAGGAGAGAATGCAACAAGGGTTATAGCTCTACCAGTGAGATAACCATTGCCAATAAGTTTCTGATCCAGAAATATCTGACCCGGATATTTCCCAATCTAAATAAATAAGCCAAAGAAAGGAAAGATAATTAATTTTTTAAATATCAATAAGAGAATAGAAGGAAAGTCAGAAAGAAGCACAGATAAGCAGGATTGCTTTGAAAAGTACTCGATGAACTTATATACATAAAAAGAGAAAAGTAAGCTGTACAAAATAGAGATCTCTTATACAATCCTCTTTTATCAGACAGCTGATGTCATTGGGGATGAAACTGCTCCTAGAGTCAATAAAACCTGAGTTCACCTTTTGCTTCAGATACTTATTAGCTTAAGTGACCCTGTTCACTTCTCAGTTTCCCCAACTGTTAAAAAAAAAAAAAGGCAACAATAGTAGCACCTACTATTTATATTTTTTTTGTGAGGATTAAATAAGATAATATTTTTAACAGTACTTAGTGCAATGTTTCACACATATTAGGTACTAATATAAATGCTTATTTTCTCCACTTCCTTATTTCTGTTCTCATATGTATATATATATACATATTCTGTTCTTATATGTATACACACATACATATATAATACTATTTTATTTGTTCATTAAATTCAGATAAAAAATACTTTGAAAATTGTTTTAAAACACATTTCCAATTGTCAGGCCCATAGCCCGCAGGCAAAAGGGCCTTTTCTTCTTTTCTGTTGTTTTCCTTCCCTTCCTTTCTTCCCTCCTCCCCTCTTTCTTTCCTTCCTTCTACTTCCCTCCTTCCCTCTTTTTTCTTTCTCTGCTTTATTCATCCCTCCTCTCTCTCTCTCTCTTTCTCTTTCTTCTCTCTCTCTCTGTCTCTCTGTCTCTCTCTCTCTTCCTTACTTTTTTCTGTTTTCTCTCCCTTCCTTTTTCTTTCTTCCTTTTCTTCCATCCTCCCTCCTTTTTAATCTCTTCTTTCTTATCTTTCCTCTCTCTCACTTCTTTATTTTCTTCTGTCTCTCCCCTTCTCTTTTTTCTCTTTTTGTCTCTATGTCAATCTATCTCAGCCTCTTTCTGTCAGTTTGTGAATCTGATCATCTTTTGTCTATAATTGCTAGAGGAGGATGAGAATTACAAGAGATTAACTAACTCAGTGGTGCTACTTAGATTAAGACCCAGGAACACAGCTAGGACTTCAAGTGATGACATACACTTTTTTTTTTTTTTTAACTGTTGAACGGATTAAAAAGACCAGACTCAAATGAGGATGTTATCTTTTGTTTCTCCAGCAACAGTGCTAGAGGTGATCTCTTGACAGATTTCATTTGCATTATACTTTCCTAAAAGTTCCCTAATCAAGATTTCATATGATCTGATCCAATTGCTTCACACTGAATCCTTAATACCAGCAGCAGAGAGTGAAAGCTTTATTTCCAAGCCCTTAATTCCTATTTCTCACTATAAATGTAATAGAATTTGTATTGGATCCATTACTATAGAAACACATAGCATGGGAAATGATAATATGCTGCTGCACAGACTTCACGGTCCTTTCTCCTGCACTTCTGGATATTTAGAAACTATACAGAACAAGAAGATCCTGACGATCTTTTGTCAACCTCACTTTAAAGAGGAAATGATCTGTTCAAAATGAATAATCTCACTTTTTCCAGGAGACTAGAAGTGCAGTTTCTTATTCTTTAAATTATTTCTGTCAAAAGCTCCATTTAGGCACTAGCACAGTCTGATCAGCAGGTCTAAGCTTCCCTGGCACTCACAACCTGACATTAAAAATACTGAATGTTAATAATTAGTAGTAGTAGTATTTATCATAATAACCCAGTTTGCTACAACAATTTAAGTTTTACAAAGCCTTTTTCTCAGAACAATACAGTTAGCTAAGTAAAAGATGTATTATTTTCTCATTTTGCCAATGGCGAAGATAAAACTCAGAGGAGTAACCTATATTTGGTCACACAGCTGCTAAGAATCAGAACCAATATCCAAACTCCAATCTCTTAACTCTGAAACCCATTCAGGAGCTCTTAGCATTTCTTTCGGTCACAGTATTCTTTGGTAGTTCAGTGAAGCCTATGAATCTTTTTTTCAGAATACTTTAAAATGCATAAAATAAAAGACAGGGGATTAAAAATGAAACTATTGTATCGAAATGCAGTTACAAAAAAATCCATATTTTTTTTTAATATAAGTTCATGGACTCAAGGATGCACTTCTGGCCTGTAGTATAAGGGAGCTCAACAATCTTGTGTAAACAGGAACCTGGAGTCCCTTTGAGCTTTGACTGACCCATATCTCTCTGGACATTACTAAATACGTTTTGATCAACTCCCCCCTGCTTATTCTTCTTACAGACTCCTGTAGGAGGGGCACCCCACTGGAATGGATTGGGTGAGGGAGAGAGGGAGAGGGGACTAGCTCAGGTCTTTTTGCACTGCTTCCTCTCCCTTCCTCCTCCTAACCTTCCCCCGCCTTTTGTAACCAACAGCACTTCATTTCCAACAAAATATGAACCAAGAAAGAGTGTCAAGCACACACAATAATGAAAATCCATGATTCAACTGTGCATTCATAATTATTTTATAAATAAATGGCTTCTGGAGAGCCACATCTGTCTCTCCCCACAGAGTGTCTGTCTTTCATTAATGTATCACAGCCCGTATGAAGCCGGCCTGAGTGCTTGGCTTGCATCTTCCTCCTTCTCTCCATCATTGTCCATGGATGGGGTTTTGTGGTTCAGAAAGAGCTGCAAGCCCCACACTTCTCTGCAAGACTGATGGCTCGTCAATAACATTAGCCAGCATTACGGGCCGCATCGGTGTAGAACACAATCAATACGGCCAAGTAAAAAGTCTCCTAAGTTGACATGCCCATCCTCAGCAGGGCTCACATTACAAGAAATGAGTTTTTTTAAGGAATCAGCATCAGCGTTACTTTTTTCACCCTGTACCGACACTGGGATGTCTTGACTAAGATTTATTGCTTTTTGTTTAGCGCATGGACCAGGGGTGGCCAGTTAGAAGTAAAATAATACAGCAGGTTAGCTGAAAAATAAAGCAGACATTTAACATTCGTGGGCTACCTTTTCTGAGAAAAGAAGGAGATCCACCAGAGTTTACCTCCTTAAACTTCCTCTCTATGCCTTGCGGCTGTCCAGTACCCAAGGACATAGCACTGCTGCATTGTGGGTGGGACATATACCAGGAAAAAGGAGATGGGCAGGTTATGAAACGAGAATGAGAGATAATGGATAGATGGTCCCACCGCTGCACTGGTACCCATGAAATATTAAAAGCACCAGAGGAAGGCCTCCAGCCCTTTGGGTCAATTCTCTGTGGAGATTTTATGTAAGTGCCAGCTAAGAATCACACAAAAGGAGAAAGTTATAAAGGCAAGGAGGAGTTGCACTCTGTACCACTGAAGGGGACATTCACATTAGGGACCTGACAGACCACCTGAAGTAAAAGTTCCATCGACAGCCCAGATCCCGCTTCTTCCTGAGGCATCGGGAACTCTACAAACACCGTCACTGCAGAACCAATTTATCCTCGGCTCCCACTCGGCCCTCTCCCTGCCCTCGCCCTCCCCCCCCCCCACCATGCAGATTCACCAACTACCCAGAACAGTGGGGGAGCAGGAGAAGATATTTCACTTTTATGAACTCAGCTGATCATCTCTCCTCATTTGTCCAGTCATCTGAGGGAAGCCCTGTTCAATCATGTGAGGTTAAAGCATTAGGAAAGCCGTTAGTGCAGCATGGGCAGGTTAATCGGCCCACGGCTCAGACATTTTTTTTGCAGACCACACAACAGATAGAGTTCCTTCACAGTTTGGACGACACATTATTTTTCCCTGTAAAAGAAAGGCTCAACAAATATGGGGAGGGAAGGGAAGGAAGGAGCCGGGGTGTTCTATCCAGTCAGGATTTAGAGTTGGAAGAGATGCAGTCCAGCCTCCTCATTTTATAGATGAGAGAATTAAAGTCCATAAAAGTCTCTTCGTAAGATCACACAAGCCATAAGGATCAGAGCCAGGACACAAACTCGGGTTTCAAAGATTCCAAACCTCATCAATCTCCTTCAATTGTTTTTTTTAGAAAACCTTTCCCAATCCCTCCAAGTTTTATCATCTTCCCTCTGTTGATTATTTCCTGTATATAATTTGTCTGTGCAGAGTTGTTTGCATGTTGTTTCACCCATTAGATTGTAATCCCCTATAGGGTAGGGACTATTTGATACCTTTCTTTGTATCCTGAGTGCTTACCACATTGCCTGGTACATGTTGTTTTAATCACATCCAACTCTTTGTAATTCCATTTGGGATTTTCTTGGCAAAGACACTGGAGCAATTTCTTTCTCCAGCTCATTTGACAAATGAAGAAACTGAGGCACACAGGATTAAATGACTTGTGCAGACTCATAGAGCTAGGAAGTGTCTGAGGCCAGATTTTTTAAAATCTGGCTCTTTGCACTCAAGAGACAGGACTCTATCCATTGCGCCTCCCAGATGCTTGTCTGGCACATAAATGTTAATAAATGTTGATTGACTAATAACACCCGGCTAACTATGGTATCAGAAAACAATTCACGAATGGGAACAGAGATGAATCAAACTAATGCTTTTATTGAAATTAATCTGTTCTGGAAACAGAGCTGTCCATCAGTTGGGGAATGGCTGAATAAGTTATCGTATATGAATATAATGAAATATTATTGTTCTATAAGAAATGATCATCAGATATAATGATCATAAGACAACTCTGAAGTACCACTACACAGCTCTCAGACTGGCTAAGATTATAGGAAAAGATGATGATAAACTTGGAAGGGATGTGGGAAAACTTCAAGACTAATGAATTGTTGGGGAAGTTGTGAACTGATCCAAGCATTCTGGAGAATAATATGGAACTATGCCCAAAGGGCTATCACACTGTGCAGTGTTTCTACGGGATCTATATCCCAAAGAGATCATATAAAGGGAGAAAGGACCTACATGTGCAAGAATGTTTGTGGCAACCTTTTTTGTAGTTGCAAGAAACTGGAAGCTGAGTGGATGCCCATCAATTGGAGAATGGCTGAATAAGTTATGGTATATGACTTTTATGGCGTATTATTGTTCTATGAGAAACGATCAGGAGCATGATTTCAGAAAGACACGGGGAGATTTACATGAACTGATGCTGAGTGAAATGAGATCATTATACACAGCAACAATGAGATTATGTGATTATCAATTCTGATGGACGTGGCTCTTTTCAACAATGAGATGATTCAGGACAGTTTCAATAGACTTGAGATGTAGAGAACTATCTGCATCTAGAGAGAGGACTGTGACTGTGGATCACAACATAGAAATTTTCACCTTTTTTGTTGCTGTTTGCTCACTTTTTGTTTTCTATCTTGTTTTTTTTCTTGTTGTCTAGAGAAGGAGGGTGGTGGAAGAGAGGGAGAAAAATCTGCAACACAATGTTTTACAAAGATGAATGTTAAAAACTATCATTGCACTTATTTGGAAAAACAAAATGCTATTATTTTAAAAGGAAGAAAATTAATATATTCCTAACCATTCTCAATATAAAATTAGAAATAACAATATCACTATAATACCTTGATAATAACCAAGAGGAAGGAAAATCAAATTCTAGATTGGTACAAGGAAAGGTAATAAGCCCCAGCACTGGTCATATCACATAGGCGATTTCTGCTCTAAATAAGGGATAACATATACATTAGAGAGATTCATAGAATAATATATTGAGAGATCAATTCCTGCTCCCCCATTTTACAGCTGAAGACCTGAGGTCAAGAGAAGTTGTCACTTCTCCAAGTCACTCCTAAATAACCACATGTGCCTTTCTTCTCTGCAGATGGTTTGGCCACACTTCAACATCCTATTTCTCAAGATGGGGGAAACCTTCTCACACTTGAGAGATATTAAAAGGAACAGAGATGCAATTAAACATATACCGCTATCAGCCAATCAGGAAAGAAAGCTGGAGATTGGGCAGTGCCCCTCGTATTATCGGATGCCAGACTGCCTGCATAATCCAGCAAACTTTTGGAAAAGACCAGAACGAACCCTGTGATCCTCCAAGCATCTCAGGAAGCTGATTCACTGCAGGAGATTTTGTAATTCAACAGCCTTGTGTGAGTAACACCCCAAAGAGAGAGTATGAATTATCAGGGGCTTTGTCCTCCCTATTCCTGGGCTACAAGATTGGTTGGATTCTCAAGATTCATGCTAGATATACTGATATCAACCTGCTTTGATTTAATGCCACCATTTTACCAGAGTTTGAGTGGGTATTTCTTTTAAATATTCTTGAATGAAAGCCAACAGGGCAGGAAAAAGGGGAGGAATTGTCTTAAGTAGAATGGGGTCAAAGCCATGAGATTTGATCAGATGATACAGATTCAACTGGGAAGTCTATTGAAGCTTATGGATCCCTTCTCAGAATAAGGCTTTTAAAAGCACAAAATAAAGCAAAACACATAGGTTTACAAAAGATAACAATTATATTGAAATACAGTTATTAAAACAAAAGAAAAAATTCATGTAGTCTTTAAACTCTCTCTTTGTATACTATAATTGGTACCTAATGGATCCCAGATGAAGAATTCATTCCCTAGACAAACATGAGAACCACAACACAAAGGGGCAAAGCGAAGGGCATAGATGGGAGCCAGATGCTCTGAGAGTCAGAGAGAGGTAAGGGGAACTTGGTGAATATCCCCAGGGCATGCTCTGGGTGCCGGGTGGTAGATATGACAGTTGGGTAGGGTAGGAAAGGAAAAAGTGCTTATTAAGTGCCTAATGTTGCCAGGCACTGTGCTAAGTAGTTTATAAATATCATTTCATTTGATTCTCACAACAAGCCTATGATGTAGCTAATATATTATCTTCATTTTACAGATGAAGAAACTGAGGCAGATAGAGGTTAGATGAGTTGCCCAGGACTTTTCAGACAATAAAATGAGGCTCAGTTTTCAGGTACTGTCCTATGTCTAGGGTACTGATTGCTGAATAAAACCAGGCGTTGATCTTATTGCCTTTTTTCTGTCACATGAACTTGGGAACTTAGCAAAGTTTCCTTTTAAAAAAACACCTCACAGTTACTTCTCAGCAGCCTAGGAATTGTTATAGGGGTTGTGGTTGGACTTCATTCAATGAGATCTTTGTATACTATAATTGGTACCTGATGGATCACTTAAGAGTGATCCATCCAAATAAAGCACTAGATATCATCACAGACACAAAAACCAGTCATTTCTCAGACACTAATTTATGTACTGGATCTGCTCCACAAGTATGTTGGGGACATATCTGGAATCCAAGTAGATCATATGACCTGATCAACTTTAGCTTTAGGTCAATTATCTGATTAGTTATATACAAGGGCGGGACATAAGACTGATAGCACTGGGCTCCTAGCACTCAACCTGCATCTGTTCTCATTCTAAATTCAAAGATCTTCTCAGTGGACTGAGCTAGAAAGCCTTCCAACCAGAAGCCGTGGAGGATGATACTTGAGGCCATTTTAATTCACCTACAAGAAGCCTTCCCCAATCCTCCTTAATTCCAGTTTCCTCCCTCTGTTAATTATTTCTAATTTGTTCTTAATATATCTTGTTTGTGCATTGTTATTCAGTCATGTCTGACTCTTCCTGACCCCATTTGGGGTTTTCTTGGCAGAGATCCTGACACTGTTTGCCATTTCCTTCTCCATCTCATATTACAGATAAGGAACTGACACAAAATGGATGACTTACCCACAGTCACACAGCTACTAAATATCTGAGGCTGAGCTGTTGTTTGCATGTTCTCTCCTACCATCAGACTAGGTCTGTCTTGTATCTGTGTAGCTACAGTGCTTAGCAGAGTGCTTAGCACATAGTAGGCACTTAACAGTAGGCAGTTAATTAATGTTTATTAAATGATTGATTATCTACTCTAGAACAAAAGTTTCCAACCTGGTAGCCACAGAGGACTACCCTCTCTCCTTCTCCAAGCTGTAGCATTATTGCGGAAGATTGCCAGACCCACATAAGAATTAATTAAAAAGCAAACATTCCTTCTAGAGACTGAATAAACAATATATCTTGTAATAATACATATTATTTGTAATATGTGATATATAATGATATGTACTATGCTGTGATTAATAAATTACAAATTCATTCCAATATACTACAAAGTTCATAGTTGCTTTTAATTACCCTGTATTTTCTAAATCAGCATGTATTAATAGGACAATTAGTACCATCCATGGATTCAAAGAATATTTTGACATTAAAATGGGTCCTCATACTCAAGGCTAGGAATGATGGCTGTTATTTACTTTGTTAATTCTTAATAGTATTTTATTTTTCTAATTATATGTTTAAAATAGTTTTCAACATTAATTTTTGTAAAATTTTGAGTTCCAAAATCCCTCCCTTACCTCCTCCCTCCAAGATAGCAAGCAATAGGATATAGGTTATACATGTACAATAATTTTAAACATATTTCCATATTGGACATGTTGTGAGAGAAAAATCAGAACAAAAGGGGAAAATCACAAGAAAAAGAAAAGCAAATTTTTTTTAAAAAGTGTCAATAGTATACTTGGATTTGCTTTCAGTCTTCATAGCCTCTGCATGTAGATGGCATTTTCCATCCCAAGTGTTCCCATAACATACAGTCCTCTGTATGTTCGAGCTAATGTCTCTTTAGATCTAGTACTAAGATGATGTATTAGTTCAATTCGAGAAATATTTATTTCTCTTATTAAATGCAAGGCATTTTTCTAGATAACAAAGATAAAACAATGAAAAACAATATTGTCCTACTTGCAAGGATTTTATGGTCTAATGGGAAGAGGGAAAAGGATGTGACTTGTCTAAAATTAAGTATAAAACAAAGAATGTATCAGATAAAGGAGAGACCTGGAAAAAATGTTCTTGAAGGGAAATTGGACCAACATCCATGTTCTGTTCCTCTATTGTAGATGACCCCCAATGTCACTGCCTTGGGCACAAGGCTTGGCATTGTAACCAATTAATAAAGATTTCATTCATTTATCTATTTTCTCTTTTCAGTTTCTCTGGGATCGCACCACTCTCTACTCGTAGTTATGCAGATGACTCACAAACATATATATCCAACCTTGATCTCTCTCCCCCAAATACCTGCTACACATTTCTACCTGATATTCATCTCAAACTCAACATGGCTGAAATAGCACTCATATTATTATCCATCCCTCTCTCCAGTGAAACAAAACCAAATAGACAAACATTCTTCTTTCTACTGAAGGGCATCATCACACTTTCAGTGATCAAGGTTCGCAGCCTAGCAACATCTTCAGCATTTCCCGCTCCCTCCTTACCACCTATAGTCTATCATTTGTCATTTCTACCCTCACAATGATTGTCCCTTTCTTTCTATTCATATAGCCATCATCTAGGTTCAGGTATAATCCCTTCTTGCTTGGAATATTTCTATAGTCTCCTAAGTTACATTTCTGCTTCCAATATCTCCCTTCTGCAAAGCATGCACAATTCAGCTGCCAAAACAGGATGCCCTGATCAGTAATCTTCACGGGTCCCTGTTGACCCTAGGAAAAATATACATATTCCACTGTCCAGCATTTAAAACCTTTACAATTATACTCTTAGTTTATTTTCCAGACATTTCACATATTCACATTTCACACCCTTCACATACTCTTCAGTCCAGATTAAACTATCTCCTTTCTATCTTCTGAAATCAGCGTTCAACTTTCCAGCCTTGTTGCTTTATACAAGCTATCCTGCACATTTAAAATGCTCTCCTTTTTCATCTCAAAAACTTTAGTTTGCTTTGTTTAGACTCGTGGCAATTCCAGTGGAAAACTTTTCCTTTTTCTCCTAGTTTTCAGTTCTCAATTGTTCCTGAAATTATGGCTTTTTCATTTAGATAGTGTCTACACTTCTAGAATAAAAATTCTGACAACAGAGATTATTTTCATTCTGACTTTGTGTACTTAGTACAGGGTCTTATGAATAGTAGGAATTCATCAAATCTTTGTTGAATTTATTTGACTTACTTTTATTTGGGAGGATCAGGGAAATTCTCACAGATAAGATAGTGCATGAGTTGAGCCTCCAACAAAGATGGGGTATTAAACAGATGGAGCTCAAAAGGGTGTAACTTTCAGGAAGGTGAGACAGATTAATTCATCAAGGTGGGACTTTATAGGATGAGATCAAAGAGGCATTAGTCTAAAGTAGTGTTCTGATAATTTATCATATTTGGACTAAAATGTAGATGTGTGTTCTTGCTCTAGCAGATTATGTCTCTAGAATTTAGTTACTACATGAGGCTACAGGAATAATCCTAAAATGCTGGGAAATGGTTCCTAGTATCATATAGCTCAGGAGCCCCCATCAATATGCTTCCCCTGGGATTATCAGTGAATATCAATTGGTCATCTAGATTTAATTTTCTTTCAGCAAGAAGTATTAAATGAAAAGGATTTAGTGAAACATTTGTTTTTAAACCCAACCCTCCCAAGTCTGTAACACACTTACAGGTATAGACAGAGTCCAGGACAAACTTTAGAGAATACACATGAAGTTACTTATAAAATTCCTCTTATGTATGTCCTACTATCCAGCTTTTATGCTGGGCTTTTTGTGAAATTGTGGTTCTTTCTTTCCTCATCATGTACAACTTGTTCTCGGCTTCTGATATAAAAACTCTTACCAAGTACTTCCAAGAAATTGTTACTGTTAGACATTGTCACTTGACTGTTTTGGATGCTGGTAGAAGTGTCAAATTCTCTATAGTTTTCAAAGCTCTCAAGGTTACCCTCTGGCCAAGGAATTGGATGGGGAGTGGAAGCTAAAAATTCCTCTAATCATCATCACTACCACTCACCAAGCAATTTCTACTTAGGTTTTGGGATGGAAGTCTCTTTCCTGGCTAGACATTCTCAAATCTTTGGGTTGGTAACTAATTTTTGGTTTTAGATAAGAACCCAGGGCATCACTAAGTCCCTCAGCCACTTGGAACAGAGTTCCTGTCAACATTACTCCAGTTCAGGAAGGCTTTCAAGGACTTTTTACATTTAGTCTTAAGTATTTGATTGATTGATTCTGAAAAGAGGTGTTCAGACCTTTTTCACACCTCTGATCTGATTGATTCAATCAATATGGTTTCTCATCTGAGAAGGTAAGAAAATAGTAGCACCTGATCACTTACTTTAGGTAAGATGAAGAGATTTAATTGATTGACTCATCAGATCTATTTACCCTTTACGTATGAAATAAGATTGGAGAAGTAGGCTTTTGTCTGATTGTTCAGGCATCTAAGTGCCAGGTGGAAGAATCTGTATTTAATCCTGGTGAACAGGAAGTCACTAAATAGTTTATGCAGGGAAGTGATATTGTTGAACTTATGCATTAGGATAGATTGGTCTGATGATATAGCTAGTTTCCGGAATCAACTCTAAAATGGTTTTTAACTAAAACTTCACTATAATTTTACTCTTTTGACATTTATCTTATTTTGCATTTTTTATTGTATCTAGTCTGCTGATTGATCAAAAGTCCTAATATTCTGATCCATGTTAGTCATTGTTGTGGAGGGCTTAGGGAACATTTAGGGGAGTCATGAAGAAATTTACAATCTAGTTGGGGAAATAAGACTTGAATAAACAAAAGAGTAAAGTAACAATATATAGCAATATCTGATGCAACAGCAACAAAAAATGGTTCAGAAATGTGTTTTAAATGATTACATATGTATCTAACATATTAGATTACTTGCTATTTGGGAGGGCAGTAAGGAAGTGAAGGAGAAAAATTTGGAACACAAAATCTTATAAAAATGGATATTAAAGAACTATCTTTACATGTAATTGGAAAAATAAAATCCTATTGAGGAGAAAAAATAGTTCTGGTAGGGAAGGTTCATTATAAGTTTTAGCAGCTAATTTAGGTTTCAGAAAACTAGACTATGAGATGAACCTTGATAGATTATTTAAATTAGATAGGCAGAAAGGGCAATTAAGCATTTCAGGGGGAGAAAACAGCTTAAGCAAAGATTTGAAGGTAGGACTGTGCACAGAACATTGTGAAAACATTGTGTATATCGGTTTGGTTTTTAGTGGATGGTAAAAGTTGGAAGATGGGAATGGAAATGTAAATCTCTACATTGTAGAGGGCCTGAATACATGTCTAAGTCCTAAACAAGTGGTAAACAGTCATGTTCAATACCATGTATTACAATTCAACAGAGTATGAGCAATTTAACACTAGAACTTGAATATATTACAAGTATGCTGAAGTATTCAAACTCAACTTTATTTCGGTCTAGCCTCCCAGAATGAAGTCCTACTTGAAAGAAGCTCCATTTTTCATAGATAGGAAAATTCTAGGATGTACAATTAGCCTGAGAGATTTCCTGATCTTTCTACTGAGGTACAATTTGAGTGACTTTAAAGAAAAGAAAGCAGTCACTCCAAGTGATTTCCAAATCAAAGGAGAGAATCAAGTCAGTGATAGGTCAAGGTTTGTGCATTTACTTATTATTGAAAAAGAGACTTCAGGCATCTTCACCTCATTTAATAGGTCACCATTTTCATATCCTGACGTTTGAGACATGACCTTGATTTATTTGGACTATGCAAACGTTTACTTGTTCTTGGAATGGATCCTTACAAAATGCCTTTCTCTTGTATGAGAGGTTTCTCTGAGTTTTCTCAGTAAGTACAGTTGATGCCCTGACATTTTTGTAGCAGTGATACTCACCTCATTACTGCTGATAATATCAAATATGCACAGAGAAGCGATGTAATTTATATAGAAGTTGGCTGTCCTAATTACCTCTTTTTAAATAATAACTAAACAGCAAACCATGGCTAATGTCAAAATTAGTCAGTTAATCTCAATATCATCTGTGTCTCTTGGCTAATTTCCAATATGCATTTAGGAAGTCAGTATCTCAATTTGTTAAACTGAGTGCTCAATAGGATGAGGGTTAGAATTAGGGTTGGGCTTATGGCAAAGCTTCTTGCCCATTCCCTAATCCTAAGCAACTTGCTCTATGTATCAGAGAGAGCTTTTCTGTTCCCCAAATCTATTTCATGTTTCCTCCCAATACTTACTTGTTTATCCTGGTAAGAGACCAATCCTTGTCCTAGAATACTTTAGTCCATAACTACTTATGCCAATTAAAGTCAGGAAAAAGTCAAACGT
Source organism: Antechinus flavipes (assembly GCF_016432865.1). Classification (NCBI taxonomy): domain Eukaryota; kingdom Metazoa; phylum Chordata; class Mammalia; order Dasyuromorphia; family Dasyuridae; genus Antechinus; species Antechinus flavipes. The sequence goes on along the minus strand of NC_067398.1, from coordinate 97,197,650 downwards.
TTTTACTATTCCCAGTTTCAACTTTGGTCATAAAAATGGATTGTGGAGACACATCTATAGCAAGAAATACCATTAGCAAACATGAGTTATGTGTTTATTTGCACTTTTATCTCCAGAGTTGATTATTTCCTTGCCTAATTAAGAGTCTGTGCCTTGATTACAGATCCTTAGGAAATGAAAGTTGTTTGCATAACACAAGTCATGCATTTCATACCAGGAAGCTTAGCTCATCAAATATTTTCACATAGTTCCAAATATAAGTGTAAACAAACACAAATGATGCATTTGCCAATTGTTCTTCCCCAGACATGATGCCAGAACAAGTCAGACTTTGGGGGTTAGCTATAATCCTGGAGATATATATATATATATATATACACACACATATGTGTCTGTGTATCTATGTATTATCCTGCTATCAATCAATCAATAAGCATATATTAAGCTTTCTTTATGTGCCAAGCATGGAGCAAAGCACTGAGGGTACAAAAAAAGGCAAAAGACAGTTCCTGCCCTCAAGGAGCTCACAGTCTAATGACAGAGACAACAAGAAAACATCATATACCAATATATATACAGGATAAATAGAAAATGAGTAAGAGAGAGAAAAGTCTATGATTAAGAGAGTTTGGGAAAGGCTCCATGGAGAAGATGAGATCTTAATTGGGACTTAAAGGAAGCTAGAGAAGCCAGTAGATGAGGAGAAAGATAAGGAGAGAGAGCATTCCAGGCATGGGAGACAGCCAGCAAAAATGCAGGAGTTAAGGGATAGAGTGTCTTGCTCATGTAACAGCCAGCAGGTCAGTATTATTGAATGGAAGGTATGTGGAAAGAATTAAGGTTTACATGTAGACAGGAAGACTGGAAAGGCACAAAAGGACGAGATTATGAAGGGTTTTGAATGCTACGCAGAGCATTTTGTATTTGATCCTCAAGGCAATAGGAAGTTATTAGAGTTTGCTGAGTTTGGGAGTGGGGTAGTGAAGCAGTGGGACCTGTTCTTAGAAAAATCATTTTATTTACAGAATGGAGAATAGATTGGAGCAGGAGGGACTTGAAGCTGGCTATTAATCCAGTTATGAGATGTTGAATAGTGGTAGCAGCAGAGAGGGAGGAGTATCTAAAAGATGATGCAATGGTAAAATCTACCAACCTTAGCAACAGATTAGAAATGGGAGGCAAGAGATAGCAAAGAAGTAAGAATGACTGAGGAGATGAGGGGATGGTAATACCCTCTACAGTATTAGAAAGGGAAGGAGTGGGAGGGAGCTTAGGGGAAAAGATAATGTTTCCTTTTGGACATATTGGATTTAATACTGGATCTCCAGTTTGAGAGATCTGAAAGGCATTGGAAATGTGAGGTCAGCAAAGGTACTGGAGCAAGATGGTAGATTTGAGAATCATCAGCATGAAGTGATTAAGTCCAGAGGATGCTGATGAGATCTCCAAGGAAAGTATAGAGGGAGAAGAGGAGAAGGTTCAAGACTTTATAGAATAATTACAGTTAAAGGGCATGAACTAGATGAGGATTCATCAAGGTATATTGAGAAGGAGCAGTAAGATAGGTAGGAAGAAAATCAGGAGAGAATAGTGTTTCAAAAATCTAGAAAGAAGGGAATCTCTTGGGGGAGAGGGTGATCACCAGCATCAAAGGCTTGCAGAAAAGAGGAAGAAAATGAGGATTGAGAAAAGGCTGTTGTATTTGGGAACTAAGGGATAATTGGTCATTTTGGAGAGAGCAGTTGATGAGTTTGAAGGCTGCTTGTAAAGAATTAAGATGAGAATTAAAGGAGAAAAAATGGAGGACTGCTACTGAAGGCATTTTTAAATTTAGCCACAAAGGGCAGAAAATATATAGGATATAATATAGAAGGCATGGGAGTGTCCAAATAAGGGTTTTTTCCAGGTTGGAGACACGGGCATGGTTGCAAGAAATATGGAACGAGCCAGTAGACAGGGAGAGATAAAATTAAATGATAGAGTAGGAACAAGAGTGGGGGCAACCTATTGGAGCAAACAGAATGGAATGGAATCATGTGACCAACCAGGTAGCCTGGTCACAAAATACTGATTTAACATAATGTGCAACAACTGAGTATGGATAACCTACAGCAAGTTGCTTACTATTTCAGGTAGAAGGGAGGTGAAGGAGGGAGATAAAAAATATGGAACTCAAAATTTCAAAAATGAATGCTGAAAATTATCCTTACATGTAACTGGGGGAAATAATTTTTTTTAATATTTTAATAGTATTTTATTTTTCCAAATATATGCAAAGATAGTTTTCAACATTAACCTTTGCAAAATTTTGTTTCCAAATTTTTTTCCCTTTGTTTCTTCCTCCCTCCTCCCCAAGACAAGAAGTAATCCAATATAGAATAAGGATGAGCAATTCTTCTAAACATATTTCCAAATTCATCATACAGCACACAAAAGAAGTCAGATCAAAAGGGGGAGAAATACAATAAAGAAAAAAAAAGCAAAGAAACAACAACAATAAAATGAGGTGAAAATACTATGTTTTGATACACATTCAATCACCATAGTTCTCTCTCTGGATACTGATGACTCTTTGCATCATAAGTTTATTGGAATTGCCTTGAATCACCTTATTGATGGAAAGAGCCAAATCTTTCACAATTGGGCATAACATAATTTGTTACTGTGTACAATGTTCTCCTGGTTCTGTCCAATCAAATTACTATTGCATTCAAAAGAGGTGCCAAACATATAACAACATATCCTGCTGAGCTAGATTAAAATACAATAGTAATTTAGCAAAATATAAATAAAAATTCAACAGAATATTAAAAATAAAACCAACAACACCATAATTTGCAAGCTTTGGGCTGGGAGTAGGTTTACAAAGGTAGATTGGACAGAATTTGCCTTTAAAGAGCTTGTGGTCTGAGGGGATAAACCATTTACAACAGTAAAAAGAAAATACAAGGCAGCATATGCGAAGTGTTCAATAGAAGGACATGCACCTCTATACTGCTTCAGTTGAGAAACTTTATCCACAGATTCAGTCAGCCTTCCTTTCATCTTTCTCCTCTACTTTTACAAGGCTACCAGCCACATTTAGGCACTCCTTTCCACTCAACTAGATTCTTTCAATAGCCTCCTAATTGGTCTCTGTTTTTCATCCTTCTCCAATCCATCCTTATTTAGCTTCAAAACAAATCCTCCAAAAACATAGGTCTGATCTGTCACTTTTTTCTGCTCCAAAAAGCTGCACTAGCTCCCTCTTACCTTCAGAACAAAAAAAATCAGCTTCTTAGCTGAGCATTTAAACCTTTCCCAATCTGGCTCTAGCATGTTTTCCAAGCTTATTTCCCATTACTCACTTTAGGTATTCTCACATCCAATCAAACTAGCTTACTCACTGTTTCCCTTCACATATTACAAGTCCTGCCTCTGATAAGCTGATTCTCTGGAATATTTATCATCCTACTATCTCTATGGATTCCCATAGCACTCCCTTTGGATGCCAGATTCTAGATGATTCTCCAGGTGTTAGTGCTTCCCCCCTAAAATTACTTTGTATTTACTTAACTGTATACAAAATAATCTCAAATTATTTCCCCAATAATGCGATGTTAGTGGAGTGGTGAAATGATCTAACAATTCTGGAGAGCAATTTGGAACTATGCCCAGAGGATTATCAAACTGTGCACACCCTTTGATTCAGCAGCATCCCTACTGAGTTTGTATCCCAGAGATCATAACTCTCTACCTCTCCAGTATAATATAAAGGAGGGCAAAGCCTATTTTTCAGTGTAGGGAGCTCTCTGTGAGGAAACTCTCTCTTTCTATACTAATAGCAACCAACAATTCTGCTGGAAATCACTTGTACGCATGTGTCACAGGTGAGGCTTGAAACCAGGTCATCAAAGAAGAACTAGAGAATATTATTGATCTCAAAATAGATAATTTTGATTATATTAAGTTAAAAAGTTTTTGTACAAACAAAACTAATGCAGACAAGATTAGAGAGAAGCGATAAACTTTTACATCCAAAGGATCTGGTAAAGGCCTCATTTCTAAAATATAGAGAACTGACTCAACTTTGTAATAGTTCAAGTCATTCTCCAGTTGATAAATGGTCAAAGGATATGAACAGACAATTTGCAGATAAAGAAATTGAAACTATTTCTGCCATATGAAAATATGCTCCAAATCACTATTGATCAGAGAAATGCAAATTAAGACAACTCTGAGATAACACTACACACCTCTCAGATTGGTTAGGATGATAGGAAAAGATAATGCGGAATGTTGGAGGGGATGTGGGAAAACTGGGAAACTGATGCATTGTTGGTGGAATTGTGACGGGATCCAACCATTCTGGAGAGCAGTTTGGAACTGTGCTCAAACAATAATCAAACTGTGCAGATCCTTTGATCCAGCAGTGTGTCTACTGGGCTTATATCCCAAAGAGATACTAAAGAAGGGAAAGGGATCCACATGTACAAAAATGTTTGTGGCAGCCCTCTTTGTAGTAGCCAGAAACTAGAAAATGAATGGATGCCCATCAATTGGAGAATGGCTGAATAAGTTATGGTATATGAATGTTGTGGAATATTATTGTTCTGTAAGAAATGACCAGCAGGATGATTTCAGAAAGGCCTGGAGAGACTTACATGAACTGATGCTAAGTGAGATGAGCAGAACCAGGAGATCATTATACACAGCAAGAAGACTATATGACAATCAATTTCTGATGGACGTTGCTCTCTTCAACAATGAGATGATGCAAACCAGTTCCACTTGGTCACTGATGAAGAGAGTCATCTCCACCCAGAGAACAGTGGAAACAAAGTGTGGAATACAACAAAGCATTCCAATTTTCCTGTTGTTTGCTTGCATTTGTCTTCTTTCTTGGTTTTTCTTTTTGTTACTTCTTGATCTGATTTTTTTGTGCAGCAAGATAACTGTATAAATATGTATCCATATATTGGATTTATCCTGTATTTCAACATATTTAACATATATTGGACTACCTGCCAGCTAGGGGAAAGGCGGGGAGAGGAAAAATTTTGAAAAAAAAAGATTTTGGAAGGGTCAATGTTGGAAAAATTACCCATGCATATGTTTTGTAAATAAAAACTTTTCAATAATAATTTTAAAAAAAGAAACCAGGTCATCTTGACACCAGACATGCTCCTATTTCCTATTCCAGGCTTTCCTAGAACTTTGTAGGTGCTTTACAACTAGGTTGAATAAAGTGATTTCCTCAAAACAGCTCTGCACTGAGGAAAGTGGCATACCAATATTATCCCAGTTTTACAGAAGAACAAAGTGGTCCAAGATCGTCTGAACCAGAAATCCAAACGAGGTCTCTCCTGACTCCTAAGGCTTTTTCCAGTGTCTTCTTATTTGCTGCCAGATAAAAGGAACAGAAGGTAGGATAGTGTTAAAGGAGCAATTTCTCCTTTATATATCGAGTGTGTGCACAGTGGTTTGCTTGCTCAGTCTCTCCCATCAGACTGAAGGATTCTTTTGCCTTTCTCTGTATTCCCAAAGCTTAGCACGGTACTTGGCACACAGTAGGGCTTAAATTCTTGCCTGTTGACCTGACTGAGCAATTAGGTTCTGGGGAGGTTGATGAAGGCTCCATTGAATACTCATGCCGGCAGACAGGCCATAGAAATGAAAAATTCATAGAGGCTCGGCTGTTTTCTCTGCCTCACTTCCAAGCAAGGCAAGTAAACCGGGTTGGGAGGGTGGGCACAAGGCACCTCCCTCTAATGGTTTTCAGTGCCAAAATAGCAGAGGGGGCCCTTTGCCTCCGGAAGAGCTGCTGCCCGCTCCTGCATCTCACCTTTTCCTCCAAGCCTAACAGGCAAATGTCAAATGGGCGTGCTCCCGAGCCAAGCCCCATAAGTACTGAGGAGCCATCTCCTGTAAAAAAGCTTCTGGCTCTTGTCTAAGATAGAGCGCGAGCTGGAGAACCCGGGTGTTTGGCCGAGAGAAAAATAACAAAACCCTTAATCCCACCCCTCTTGGTTCTGCTGTAGGGTTTTTTTTTTTTTTTTATCTTCAAATAAGCTCTATGTAAGAGCGCCCGCTCCCCAAAGTGCGAAGTTTGGGAGAGTTTCCAGTGAGGCTGTGGCTTCTCCCCTTCCTTCCCCATCCGGCTAGGGCGGAGCACAGACAGCCGCCCTGCTGGGGCGCGCGCTGGGGAGACGGTGCCTCCATCCACGCGGCCCTTTCCCCTGGCAGCCCCGGCCCGGGTTCTAGGCTGCTCGGCTCCGCTCTGTCCTCGGAGCCTGGCCGTGTCAGAACTGCCCCATGTAGTTTCGAACTTCTTCCACTCGGCGCTTACCCGAGGCCGGTTTATGTAACCAGCAGAGTGCCCCTAGGTGCCCAGATAAACAGAAGGCGCGCAATGCCAGGCCGAGCGCCACCGCTTTTGTTAACTCTTCCCGGGGATTTCGAAGCGTTCCTTCCACGGCTGAGAAGATGCACAGCCGCCGGCCTTTTCAAGCAGCCGCAGGGATAATTGCAGAGCCGGGGAATGGCAGGCGATGGGAACTGGGACTCTTTGGATTGCTTGGGGGAACAAAGTGCATATTCTCCGTCCTACATGCGGTGTAGCAACCTGCATGGGTGGTTATGGGTTGGAAGCATCTGCAGTTTTGGAAGAAAGTCTCCAAACAGGATCAAAATCCATTTCAATAAACGCATCAAGATGTAGAAGAAAAAAAAAAGGGGGGGGGGAGGGAGTCTTGGAAAATCTAAGGAGTCGAGAATAATTTACTAAAAACCTATGACATTCCAGGCACTGTGCTGAACACGAAGGGTAAGAAGAAGACTAACAACAGAACAGAACAGATATCTTTTTAATACAAAAAGAGGCAAAAGGCAGTCAGACTCTATGAGCTCACAATCTTTACTACTCACCTTGGCGACCCAATTGAAGCTGCCACTGTGCTTTGGAGCACAGGATGCATCTACATTGACCTGCAAATCGAATGTGGCAGATTATTTTCATCCGTACAGCTTGCTACAGAGAATATTTTAGAGAACTGTATGATGCAGTGGATTGAAAATAGAATATTTGGTTTCAAGTCCAGCTCTGACATTCATTTGGGGTAAATTGATGTTGGGTGATTAGACAACACAATAACAAAGCTTGTGAGTGTCCGAGTTGCGATCTGAACTTGGTCTCCCAGATTTAAAGCCCAGCTCATCAGCCTTGGTATTCTAAAAGACCTTCAATCACAAATTTCATAACTATTTTCTCAAGTATAAAACGTCTTCCCGGAGAGTCAAAGCCATGGAATGCTGATTGAGAGTGTGTAACATTAAACACCAAAGAGCTGCTATCAAATACAGACTTTCAAGGGAGGGCTAGGTCTGGACAGGTCATTTCTGGGGTGGGACTTGTGAACTTTAATATGACACCACATTTCATATATCCCTCTGTGTGTATATATATGTATATAGGTATATTTATATACACACATACAAATACACACATATACATATATGTATATACACATGTATATATAGTACTAGATAAATGAAAGTTGCTATTATATCATTATAATATTGGATGTGGAAAAGCTACTATCAAGAAAATATTCAGTTTACAAAATTATAAAGGAGATGGCCCCTATGATTATGGATTATACATATGATTTATAGATTAGAAACCCTGTAATTATAGCTCTGATAGGAAACTCAGAAGCCACTTAGTCCAATCCCTTCATGTTTACAAATGAGGAAAGTGAGGACCACAGATGAGTGACTTGTATAAGATCACACAAATAGTGACCAAAACTAAGGATCTGAACCTATTTTCTGACTCCAAATCTACTGTTCATTCCCATTGTACTATGCTATTTCAATGATCAATGAAGATAATACTGTGGACATCACAACCCTGGTTGTCAAAGAGAGAGAAACCTAAACTTACATAGTGTTGTGCACATAACACATATATCAGTATATAAAGGAAGGTAGGGGGGAGAAAAGAAAGGAGGAAGAAGGAAGGAGGAAAGGAAGGAGGGAAGGAAGGAGGGAGGGAGGGAAGGAAGGAAGGAGGGAAGAAAGGAAGGAAAAAAAGAAAAATCAGGGAATAAAGAAGAATTAGATTTTGAAAATTATAATTTAAGGGCTATCTAACTTATTTAGGGATGGAGCTCTCAACTCCACAAGCCCTTGTCTCCCACAGAAATCAGCCTCACTAGAAACAGATGTGGGAGTTGAAGAAAGGACAGAGCGGGAAAACAGCCTAGTCTGTGTGGAATGCTCACTGCCAGCATAAGAGCACCTGGCTATGGAGGGGAAGCAGACTTGTATCAGACTAGACTACAAATGCCATTGGGCCCTGAGTGACCGGAAGGTCTTTGCTACACAGGATCTTGCCTCAGGGGAGCCCACAACTGACTGGTGCAGAGCAAAGGCTCAGAGCCCGGTTGGTGGCCCAGGGTCACTGCGGTGAAGCCGCAGTCTAACCATCCCCCATCACGTAGGCGCGAGGCACTCTGTGATCAGCCTGCTTTGGAAAACTGCTTGCACCTGGCCTGGAAGAACACAATTAAAAGACGCAGTAAAAATTGACAGATCTCAGTGAGGAAAGCTGAAAATACATTACAATCCCAATCGAACTATAAATAAAAACCCTAAATTAAATAAATCTTGTACAATTATGGATTAAAACATGCTTAGCTTTAATAGCCTCGCACATGGGCCCTGGCTCCTGAAATTGCTGCTGAGGCTGCAGGGCCAGAGAGCTGCCATCGTAATTAATAAGTGGCACCAAAGTGAAGGCCCCGGATAGAAGTTCAGGTCTGGGCTTGGAGCCGGTGGATGGGCCCCAGTTCTTCCCTCTTGCTTGTTCAGTATCCTCCAAGAACTCTGACCCAGTTTCCACGGCCCGTGGTGGTCAGGAACTCTTGTTTAGAAATGGTTTCAGCCAACACTGATCGTGATGATTTTTGAAGAAGGAAGAAAACTTGGATGCCCGACATAAGGGGAATTCAATAACAATCATAACCATGGCTCAGAGGCATATGGAGCCCTGAGGTTTAGAAAGCACTTTCCCTACAATAGCTCTTGAGGGAGAGAATAAGAAACATTTGGAACTCAAAATCTTACAAGTATGAATGTTGAAAACTATCTTTACATACAATAATTGGGAGGAAAAATAAAATGTAGATAATGAAAAAAAAATCTTACCTGCGTTTTGGAACAGAAAGCTGAAAATATGTGATTTGAGCTCTCACTTCCTAAAAGAATATCACATTGATATAAGTAGAAGCAGGTAATCATAATCATATTGAGGGCTAAACACTTACCTAGTTTCTAGGTTCTGTAAATTAAATCCATTAAACATTTATTATGTGTCCTTTGTGTGAGAAGCACTATTACTTACACTGGGAAAGGTTTAGGGAACGCCTTCCCTGCCTTCACGCAGTATATACTCTAGGAGAGGGGAGAAACAAGACACAAAGAAAACATTCCCTAAATCCATATGTCAAAAGTTTCAGCAGTACTAAACAAACTCTAGCATTTGAAAAGTAAGTCATCTCTCAACTACAATAAACCCGGACATTTTAGATGTTTATCAAAAGTCTTTTATTGGGAAGAAAGTAAGTGTATGAAATACATAAGTGACATGTATAAGTAACGTTTGCTTTAGACAAACTTTTGAAAACTTAGTTGACAAAATTTTGAATCAACTAAAAAAAGCATGACTTAAAAATCTCTGAATACCTTGGTTCTCAGTGTTATCACTTTATTGAATTTATTTCTTATTAAAAATCTGTGGTTTAAAGACTTTTTCTGACAGTATTATATAATTTTTAGAGTAGGTATAATGGAATGTCACTTGCATGCTCCTATGTAGTTAAGATGCATTTTGTCTATTCCTTATTATCTTAGTAGTTTCATGTTTTGTATGGACCATAAACAATGAAACATGAAAGATAATAAAAGTATTTATAACCATTGTTACAAGTTTAAAATGTATTTTTCTATTTTGTTTTATATGTAGGTTATACAACATTCAAAAGTCCTGATTGAGAAAATGATATGAAATGCAAAATCCAACAATTTTAATAATTGAAAATTGCCACTTGTTTTGCAGTTGTTTATCATATTGAGATTGTTGTCTTTCTTGGCCTTTTAGTTAACTACTGAATGAATACATTAGACACATTTGAATTTCAGTTGGGATTTTACATAGTTTACATTTTTATTCTTTGGTTCTTTACTATTTCTATTAAGCATAGCATTAATTTAATACTAATATTAACAATAAATGATAGTATGTTATCTTAATAAATATTAATATTTTAATAAATGTTATAATACCAATCAACCAAAAAATCAAAAATCAAAGAGAACACAGATCTTAATTAGAGTCAGATTCCCCACCTAACAATCAAGAGTAGCTGCTATAGTGAGTCAGTCCTGGCCCCAGGAATTCCAGTTATGGTGCCCAGATCTGTATATCCATATGATTTGTAGGCAATTGTATTGGTCTACCTGGCTCCTGGCTCTAGCATCCCTTTATTTTAGGTGAGGGCCACTGAATGGCCAGCTGGAAGTTCAGCCTTATCCCTGAGTCTGGAAATAGTCTTGGCCGGGGGTCAGTAGCTCACAGGTTTGGAGCTGAATCAGTCTTTCTGACCTGTATTCTCATTTCCCAGCGACAGAGTTCCCAGGCATCTTGGATTATAGGGTCATAAAACTGAGGGTTGGAAAGGACTCTAGAGATGATCTAATCCAACTCCCTCTTTTTTGTTTTTTAAATTAAATTTTTATGGATATCTTTTGTTTTTACATCACCCATATTTCTCACTGCATCCCTCCCCCGCCCATCCCTTACTAGGAAAGCCATCCCACGTGTGTGTGTGCATGTGTAATATATATACATATACATATTTTTAAAGAGGAAGATTGTTTTAAAAAGGTTTTAAAAATTAACCAATATTATCAACCAAAAAATCTGATGTTATTTGCAGTTTCCACATCCCTGGTCCTCCACTTCTGCAAAGAATAGGGGGCAGTGTCTTTTCATGTCTTTGCTTTGAAGTCAAGTTTGGTCTTTATCATTTTGTAGCATTCAGTTTCTCTTGTTTTGTCTTCTTTTCATTCATATTCCAAACAAATTAACTAAAGCCCTGAGAATAAAAGTGACAAGGCGCAGAGTCAAAGGGGTGGTAAGAATTCTCACAACCTTCCATTTTTTTAGTTACTGTTTTCTCCTTTTTCTCCTCATTGTCTGACACAAACATTTTTTTTTTCATTATCCATGCCCCACCTCCATTTGTGCTTGTGTTCCAGGATTCTGTACCAAACTAGCCTCTTTTTCCCCTTTCATATTCTCTTCATCAGTATTCTCAGCTTCTGGGTCCAATTACCATTTCTATAAAAGTAGTTGTCCAGAGCTGACCAGATCAGGCTGGTACCAGCTAGATTTGATATTGAAATAAAATGAAACCTTTGTAGGTGATGTGACACTTAACAAAAGGAGGTTTACTCCACCATAGCAGGGAAAGAACATTCACCTGAGGACACAACATCGATTCACTTGCCCACAGGCTCCCTGCCTCTTTGTTGCCTGTTCTCACTTACCAGGCAATCCTCTGAGCCCAGCTGGATCTCCTTATGGCATTTTTATACTCAAGCTGCATGAATTGCCCAAGTCTAAGACTTACCTTGGCAACTAGGGGTACAGTGGATCGAGTTCTGGGCCTGAAGTCTGGAAAATTCAGCTTCCTGAGTTGAAATCTGACCTCAGACTTTTACTAGTTAGGGAATCATGAAGTTTGTTTGCCTCAGTTTCCTAATTTGTAAAATGAATTAGCAAAGGAAATGGCAAATTACCCGAATATCTTTGCCAAGAAGACTCCAAATTGGGTTATAAAGACTGGAGTGGAAAACAACTGAATATAAGCTATTTCCATTCAGCACCACGCAGTGGTTCTCAAACTTTTGTTCTCAGTATCTTCATGTTGTTAAAAAAAATCTATCAAGGATCTGTTCAAAAAGTTTTTGTTCACATGGGTTTTATTTATAGCTATTTACTATATTAGAAATAAAAAATAATTTTGAATTTGTAGACCCTCTGAAAGGGTTTCAGGGACCCCAACAATTCTTTGGACTACTTTGAGGACCACTGATTAAGAAAAATGTATATGTTACTCTCTGCTACCACCAGTAGTTTGGGGTAGAAATGGAGAGCAGAAAAACAGAGCAGATAGATGTTTCGCTGTAAGCTCGATTTGCTATGAGCTAATAGTCAGTACAATATCCTGGGGAATAAAAGGTTGATTGGGCTTGTCTTTATTACCTTACTGTTCATTGGCTTAACAAAAAAAACAGGGCTGACTAAATTAACAGTATAATGAATTCTCAGGCCTCTTTTTTGGGTAAGTTGAAAACGCTTGTAAATGCTTCCTTTTCTCACCTGAAGAATGGTGAGGAACAAGAGAAGCAGTTAGCAGAGAAGTAATTTTGTGTAGTTCTGATTGGACCAATGACATCAAACCTTCCACTCTTGAGTGGTGAATTATCTTGAGCACATGGATTTTACTCACATAGATTTCTATGTTTGCCCACTCTCCCCACACATACTGAGTGTATTAGAAGGAAAATGTGATCCAGGTTTATGTGTGGTTGTGATATATTTATTACCTCTGAATTTGCTTTAAAATATCAGTATTTGTGACATTATTGTTATTATTGCTTATTTTAAGTAAATTACTATGTTTACCACCAATGTGTCATCATTGTTGTCTGGGTTTGTATAAATGGAAGCACAGCGATGGAGGCTTGAAAATTAAAGTGATAAATAGGAGGCACATATTCCTCACACCAGGGTTTGCTCCCTAGAACTCCCAGAGAATTTGAATGTGGCCATGAGGAGGTGGTCCTTCACTGGGACCTGACCTGACCTATCAGTGTAGGTTAGAGAGATCAAGCCAGCCCAGAGAAGGAGCAGCTGTAAACTTATTTGAGAGGTATGAGGAACTATTCTATACATAGTCTCCACTCATATTCTACTCTTTGGTGATCCATACTGGAGGCATTTTGTTCATGTGGACTATTGCAATTACCTCCTAACTAGAATCTCTTCTGTCACCATTTCTCTTTTCCAATCCACTTCCACAAAACTTCCAAAATAATCTTCCTAAAACTTATCTTACCAGGTCACTCCTCTCAAGAAGTTTTAGTGACTCCTCATGATATCTAGGAGAAAATACTAATTCTTTTGTTCAGTATTTATAGTCATATAATAATCTGACATAATCTGACTCTAACCTACCTTTCTAGTATTAATTTATGTTATTTTCTCTCAAGCATGCTTCCAATCTAGCCAGACTGACCTACTTGTCACCATTCCATGTGGATGACATTCAATCTCCTTCTTAAATGCCTTTGTACAGGCTGTCCTCCATGGCTCTAATACTTTCCTTCTTCACTTCTACCTCTTAGAATCCCTGATTTCTTTCAAGGTTCATCTCAGTTACCTCCACTTATGGAAGACTCTCTTGAGCCCATTAGTCTATTGTTCTCTTTTCTCTGCTATGAGGAAATTACTTTCATTTAGTTATTTTATCTATTTTTGTATCTAAATCTATATTATTTTGTATTTATTTATGTGCATATAGCGTTTCATTCTTTCCTCCCGTGTTCCTCCCAAAGAAGGTAAGAATTTAAGGGCAAGGCCGATTTCATTTTTGTCTTTCTATTTCCAATACCTAGGACAATATCTAGCAAATAGTAGGTGTTTAGTAATTTGTATTGAATTTAATTAAAATATGAAGACCTTGGGCAGCTAGGCAGAGCAGTGGATAAAGCATAGGCCCTGGAATCAAGAGGACCTGAGTTCAAATCCAGGCTTCAGATATTTAACACTCACTAGCCAAAAAAAAAAAAAAAAATTCAGGAAACCTATATTGAGATTCTAGTTCTAAAATGTACTTTGTGGCCATGGGCACTTGATTCATTCAATTCACTATTTTAAGCCTCAGTTTCTGCACCAATAAATGGGGATGATATTTACACTACATATTTCACTTTTGTGAGAAAAAGTACAGTTTAATGTATCACAGGAAGATAAGTTCTTTAGAATAACAGATACATCTTAAGTTTCATGAGTCATCATATATTTAAGAAATGTGTGATTAGAATTGTCCCCTATTAGATAAATTATTTAATGATAGTGAGTGATCGGCAACTCTTGGGACAATACAAACACTCCAATGAAATGCATGAAGAACAATTTAGGGAAGGTTTCTTGCAGTGTGAGTAGCTACTCTATGGCTCAGAACATGAACTACAATCACTTGTGTCAGAAGCATAGATGGATTTGGCAATATGAACTTATGGAGAGAATGTTTACAACAATGAGATCATCAATCTATTGAAGGAAATACTCAAATTATTCCAGGAGTTTGAATGTCTTTTCCCTGAACATGTCTCCCCATTTGCTTTTTATTATTTATCATTATTATATTATAATATATAGTTATATATTATATAATGATATAATAGATATAATTTTATACAATATAAAATTTAATAATAAGAATATTATTATTATCCCCATCTAGCACTACATCGAACAGTTGTACTGCTTCTTCATCAAAAGGACATCTTGGAAAGTGAGCTTGACATGGACCTTTGGTTAATGCTTCTTGTATCCAAAGCTGTCTTAAGCTCCTGGTTTTAGACCCACTTTCCAGCTTGTATGTTTGTGAGGCCATTTATCAAATGATCAGATCTCAGCAGGAGGATGCTTTAGACATGCTAATGTTTATACCAAGGCAGAATTGTTTGTCAGACAGGTTATATAATCAACATGTCAGGTGAGATCCAGATGTATGGACTATGAAAGATGTAAAAGACAGGGATAGAGAGGAAAAGGAAATCAGGGCTAGAGAAACTAAACAGGCTTGGGGATGAGTTAATTGATGCTTCAGGAAACAGTTATTAGGAAGAGCTTGAAAGTTGAGGGACAAAGAAAGTGCTTCAATTCTAGGTATGTAATTTATAGGAGTGAAAATCTAGGTGGTGGAAAAAGTCTGCCATTTGGGAAGAATCAAAATTGAAAACTAAGTGAATGCCCATCAATTAAGTAAAGCCAAACAAATTGCAATATAAGATTGTAATGACATATTCATATTCAAAAATTTAAGTAAATCTGTGGTCTTATTTTTTGGGAAATTTCCTCTAATAAAGCACATCAATTCTACCAGCACATCAATTCTACCCATAGCTGCGAAAACTAAAGAGAAACAACAACTTAATACCTCAGTGCTCTGGGCCAGGGCTTCTTAAACTTTTTCTACTTGTGATCCCTTTTCAATTCTTATGTGACTCTAGGCATATAGGTATATAAAATAAGTATCCAATGTCAATGTTCATTGGAAGAGCAACTTTTCTCCCCTAGAAGTTGCCTATACCATTGAAATCACTGGTTTAATTAAAAGTTAAAGGACAAAAACAAACAAAAAAAATCATACCTTTTGTACCTCCTTCTCCTCCTCATTTCTACCATCTTCCTTAGCTATTTTGTAAAATCACCCCATACTATTCTTTGATACTTGAACTTTGTGTTTTCCTAATTTTGTATCCTGTAGTGCCATTACTACCCTATGTTAGAGTCCTTTTATAGCAACTGTACTATTTTTGGTCTACTTGTTATGGTGACTGATTTATATTGATTAAATTTCTGTACAAAGTTGATGTAATTTGTGTCAATTCACTTCTTTTTGTTATTTATTAGCCATTTTTCTTATAAATAACTTATTTGAGCAGGTCAGAATTAAGTTGTTTTAACTGCATGTCATGCATTTTTCTCATTTTATTATTTCTTCTAGTTTTTTTTTTTTAACCAAGTCTTATCCTTGCTGTAACAATCAGTGAGTGATCTGACAGTACATAGATAGCTAATTGAAAAACAATTCCTTCATCAGTGATGAATCTTTTCCGGTATATTAAAATATAATTACTTTTGTGTATTATGATGTTATTTGGTGATCACCACATCCAATACTTCAAATATTTTCTTGAGGATAATATTTATGGAGCAATAGATACAGCACCAGCCTTGGAGTTAACCTGAGCTCAAATCTGACCTCAGACAATGCTTACTAGCTGTGTGACCCTAGGCAAGTCACTTAACCTTAATTGCCTCACCAAAAAAAAAGAGCAAGCAAAAAGATATTCATGATATAAGTATTAGAGTTCCGTTTAGATTTCTTGTTTCTTATGATCTATAGTTTCCATATTTCTTGCCAGCTTTACCTATTCTCATTTTTGTGTTAAAGTCACCAAATTTCTGCTTAGAAAGCTCTTATAGGATTCATTGTCAAATTTTTCTACATCCTTATCCTTTGGCATTGATATCTGTGTATAAGCTTCAATCATTTTCATGATGAGTTTTTTATAGACATCATGAGTATCACAATACAAATAATTAAATGTCCTACAAAACGATGTTTCTTATTGTGTATATGATAAAACTGACTCACTAATTTCTTTCTTTGCCTCTACAAGAAAATCCCTGCAACTTCCTTCTTTCTGCTGGTTTCATTTGTAGTGAAATTATCAAAACTGATATGTCATTTTCTCCATGTTCATATTCTCTATGTTCATTTGTTGATCATTAGAGAAAGATATTGTATTTAGGATGTCAATAGTCAAAATAAAGTTCACATGTGATTTTTAGCACCTTCTTCCACCTTTTTTCATTCTGCCATTATCATATTAGAAGAAATATTATGCCATATATATGCCATGAAAATGACGCTTATGAGGAATTCAGAGAAACAAAGGAAAACTTGCATGAACCGATGCAGAGAATGGTAAGCCAAATCAGGAGACGGCATGTAAATGAATTGACTGGACCTATAATTCCATTGGTATGAGGAAGTCCGGATATGGACACTTTTACTAGTAATATATATCAGCTCTGCTCTGCTCTTTATAGTCTTAGGAAGTTATCTGGGGGCATTCATTGATTTGTTCAGGGTTGCAAGGTGGACCCAGGATATACTGAAAAGAGACCAGCTCTCTACTTACTTTGCCACATTGCATCATCATGAAAATGAAAAGGATGGGACTTCCAGTTAAGATGGTGGAGAGGAGGCTCACAGCTGCATAAGCTCCACGTTTCTCTCACTATCCATTTCATTACAAGCCTCTGAATTAATGCTTGACTGAAAAAAAAACCCACAAATAGTTACCAAGAGAAGCCATCCTTGAGATTCGCCAAGAAAGGTCTGTCTTTACTGGAGGGCTGGGATGGTTTTAGATCGGGCGCAGGCGGCGGGCAGCGGCAGTGAGAGCACGGGAGCAGACTGGAGAGGGGGTGGGGAGTGATCGCAGCCGTCTCTGCAGGGAGAGCTTCGCTACAGGTTTGGATACTTTGCTCTGGCAGCAAGTCAGCAGCCCAGCAGAGAAGCTAAAAACACTGGGGCTGAAGAATACAACCCCAAACAGCTGGAGTCTCTCGGGACCTGGCCGCCCCCCCCTTCTCCCCCCACAGTGACTCAGCACGCTCTGGGATCTCAGAGCCCACGCGCACACAGTCCTGCTAGTGCCTCACTGCTGCCCCCTGCAGTCTGTAGAGGAAGCTTGATAACACACCCAGCCTCCCCCAAAGAAAGACTCCAGTTTTTTCTGTTTTTCTTTGGTAGTTTGTCTCTGATTATTAGACAGAATGAGCAAGAAGCTGAAGAGGACTTTAACCCTTGACAGCTTCTACACAGATAGAGAGCAGACTCTAAATCCTGAGGAGACTAAAAACAGACAGTCCCCAGGTGAATCCCCAAAGGAGGAGATCATCTGTTCCTCAGCACAGATGAACCTCATAGAAGTAATTAAAAAGGCTCTCACAAGGGAGCTAGAAGAAAAATGGGGAAAGCAGAGTGAGGCTTGGCAAAAGGAGAGGGAAGCTTGGGAAAAGGAGAGGGAGGCTTGGCAAAAGAGCCTGGAGAAAGTTAAAGAGAGAGTGGATAAAGAAGTAAAATCCTTGAAAAATAGGATTAGTGAACTGGAAACAGAAAATGGCTCTCTAAAAAACAAAATTGGCGAAATGGAAAAAAATTCCACAGAACAAAAGAACTCAATGGGATAAGTAGAAAAAGATTTTTAAAAAGTGAGTGAAGAGAATACTTCACTGAAAATCAGAATTGAACAATTGTCATTGAATGACTCGAGGAGACAAGAAGAATCAGTCAAGCAAATCCAAAAAAATCAAACAATGGAAAAGAATGTAAAATACCTTCTGGGGAAGACAACAGACCTGGAAAACAGATCCAGGAGAGACAATCTGAGAATCATTGGACTCCCAGAAAAACATGATGAAAAAAAGAGCCTGGACACTATTTTCCAGGAAATTATCAAAGAGAACTGCCCAGAAGTCATAGGAACAGAGGAAAAAATAAACATTGAAAGGATTCATCGATCACCCACTGAAAGGGATCCTAAAATCAAAACACCAAGGAATATAGTGGCCAAATGCCAGAACCCTCAGATGAAGGAAAAAATATTGCAAGCGTCTAGAAAAACCCAATTCAAGTATCAAGGAGCCACAATAAGGATCACCCAGGATCTGGCAGCATCCACATTAAAGGATCGAAGGGCCTGGAATATGATATTCCGAAAGGCTAAGGAACTTGGTATGCAACCAAAAATAACTTACCCAGCGAGAATGAGCATCTTTTTCCAGGGAAGAAGATGGACATTCAACGAAGTAAGCGAATTTCATCTATTTCTGATGAAAAAGCCAGAACTTAACAAAAAGTTTGATCTACAAGTATAGAACTCAAGAGAAATCTAAAAAGGTAAAGATTAATCTTGGGAACTATATTTCGGCTATAAAGATGTATAAAGAATACATGTATACCTTGTTCTAGAAACTGATGTGGAAAGGACATTGTACCAGAAAAAGGGTAAAGTGGGGGTAGTACATCTCATGAAGAGGCATAGGAAACCTATTATATCTGAGAGAAAGAATGGAGGGGGATGAATATAGTGGGTATCTTACTGCCTTCAGAATTGGCTTTAAGTGAAAAATCTTAAGACATATTCAATCCATGGTGAAACTTCTCCCACCTCATTGAAAAGTGAGAAGGGAAAAGGGAAAAGGGAAGGAATAAGCTAAGAGGAAGGGAATACAGAAACTGGGAGGGAAAGGGGTAAGATAGGGGGAGGAACTCTAAGGCGGGGGGAGGGATACTAAAAAGGGAAGGCTGTGAGAAGCAAGTGGTGCTCACAAGATTAATACTGGGAAGGGGGAAAAGGGGAAAGAAGGGAGAAAAGCATAAACCGGGGTTAACAAGATGGCAAGTAATACAGAATTGGTCATTCTAACCATAAATGTGAACGGGGTAAACTCCCCCATAAAGAGGAAGCGGTTAGCAGAATGGATTAAAAGCCAGAATCCTACAATATGTTGTTTACAGGAAACACACCTGAAGCGGGGAGATACATGCAGGTTAAAGGTAAAAGGTTGGAGCAAAATCTACTATGCTTCAGGTGAAGTCAAAAAAGCAGGGGTAGCCATCCTGATCTCAGATCAAGCTAAAGCAAAAATTGATCTAATTAAAAGAGATAAGGAAGGGCACTATATCTTGCTAAAGGGTAGCATGGATAATGAAGCACTATCTATATTAAACATATATGCACCAAGTGGGGTAGCATCTAAATTCTTAAAAGAGAAATTAAGAGAGCTGCAAGAAGAAATAGACAGTAAAACTATAATAGTGGGAGATCTTAACCTTGCACTCTCAGAATTAGATAAATCAAACCACAAAATAAATAAGAAAGAAGTCAAAGAGGTAAATAGAATACTAGAAAAGTTAGATATGATAGATCTCTGGAGAAAATGTAATGGAGACAGAAAGGAATACACGTTCTTTTCAGCAGTTCATGGAACCTATACAAAAATTGACCATATATTAGGACATAAAAACCTCAAACTCAAATGCAGTAAGGCAGAAATAGTAAATGCATCCTTTTCAGACCACGATGCAATGAAAATTACATTCAACAAAAAGCCAGGGGGAAGTAGACCAAAAAATAATTGGAAACTAAATAATCTCATACTAAAGAATGATTGGGTGAAACAGCAAATCATAGACATAATTAATAACTTCACTCAAGAAAACGATAATAATGAGACATCATACCAAAATGTATGGGATGCAGCCAAAGCGGTAATAAGGGGAAATTTCATATCTCTAGAGGCCTATTTGTATAAAATAGAGAAAGAGAAGAAATTGGGCTTGCAACTAAAAATGCTAGAAAAGGAACAAATTAAAAACCCCCAGTCAAACACTAAACTTGAAATTCGAAAAATAAAAGGAGAGATCAATAAAATTGAAAGTAAAAAAACTATTGAATTGATTAATAAAACTAAGAGTTGGTTCTATGAAAAAACCAACAAAATAGACAAACCCTTAGTAAATCTGATTAAAAAAAGGAAAGAGGAAAATCAAATTGTTAGTCTTAAAAATGAAAAGGGAGAACTCACCACTAACGAAGAGGAAATTAGAGCAATAATTAGGAGTTACTTTGCTCAACTTTATGCCAATAAATTCGACAACTTAAATGATATAGAAAAATACCTCCAAAAATATAGCTTGCCCAAACTAATAGAGGAAGAAGTAAATATCCTAAACAGTCCCATCTCAGAAAAAGAAATAGAACAAACTATCAATCAACTCCCTAAGAAAAAATCCCCAGGACCAGATGGATTTACATGTGAATTCTACCAAACATTTAAAGAACAATTAACTCCAATGCTAAATAAACTATTTGAAAAAATTGGGAATGAAGGAGTCCTACCAAACTCCTTTTATGACACAGACATGGTACTGATACCTAAACCAGGTAGGCTGAAAACAGAGAAAGAAAATTATAGACCAATCTCCCTAATGAATATTGATGCCAAAATCTTAAATAAAATATTAGCAAAAAGATTACAGAAAATCATCCCCAGGATAATACATTATGACCAAGTAGGATTTATACCAGGAATGCAGGGCTGGTTCAATATTAGGAAAACTATTGGCATTATTGACTATATCAATAACCAAACAAACAAAAACCATATGATCATCTCAATAGATGCAGAAAAAGCATTTGATAAAATCCAACATCCATTCCTAATAAAAACACTTGAGAGCATAGGAATAAATGGACTTTTCCTTAAAATAGTCAGGAGCATATATTTAAAACCATCAGTAAGCATCATATGCAATGGGGAAAAACTGGAACCTTTCCCAGTAAGATCTGGAGTGAAGCAAGGTTGCCCACTATCACCATTATTATTTAATATCGTATTAGAAACACTAGCCTCAGCAATAAGAGTCGAGAAAGATATTAAAGGAATTAGAGTAGGCAATGAGGAAACCAAACTATCACTCTTTGCAGATGATATGATGGTATACCTAGAGAACCCCAGAGATTCTACTAAAAAGCTATTAGAAATAATTCATAATTTTAGCAAAGTAGCTGGCTACAAAATAAATCCCCATAAATCCTCAGCATTTTTATACATCACCAACATAACCCAACAGCAAGAGATACAAAGAGAAATTCCATTCAGAATAACTGTCAATACCATAAAATATTTGGGAATCTATCTACCAAAGGAAAGTCAGGAATTATATGAGCAAAATTATAAAAAAGTCTCCACACAAATAAAGTCAGACTTAAATAATTGGAAAAATATTAAGTGCTCTTGGATCGGCCGAGCGAACATAATAAAGATGACAATACTCCCTAAACTAATCTATTTATTTAGCGCTATACCAATCAGACTTCCAAGAAAATATTTTAATGATCTAGAAAAAATAACAACAAAATTCATATGGAACAATAAAAAGTCGAGAATCTCAAGGGAATTAATGAAAAAAAAATCAAATGAAGGTGGCCTAGCTGTACCTGATCTAAAATTATATTATAAAGCAGCAGTCACCAAAACCATTTGGGATTGGCTAAGAAATAGATTAGTGGATCAGTGGAAAAGGTTAGGTTCACAAGACAGAATAATCAACTATAGCAATCTAGTGTTTGACAAACCCAAAGACCCTAACTTCTGGGATAAGAATTCATTATTTGATAAAAACTGCTGGGATAATTGGAAATTAGTATGGCAGAAATTAGGCATGGACCCACACTTAACACCATATACCAAGATAAGATCAAAATGGGTCCATGACCTAGGCATAAAGAACGAGATTATAAATAAATTAGAGGAACACAGGATAGTTTATCTCTCAGACTTGTGGAGGAGAAAGAAATTTGTGACCAAAGATGAACTAGAGACCATTACTGATCACAAAATAGAAAATTTTGATTACTTCAAATTAAAAAGCCTTTGTACAAACAAAACTAATGCAAACAAGATTAGAAGGGAAGCAACAAACTGGGAAAACATCTTCACAGTTAAAGGTTCTGATAAAGGCCTCATTTCCAAAATATATAGAGAACTGACTCAAATTTATAAGAAATCAAGCCATTCTCCAATTGATAAATGGTCAAAGGATATGAACAGACAATTTTTAGAGGATGAAATTGAAACTATTACCACTCATATGAAAGAGTGTTCCAAATCATTATTGATCAGAGAAATGCAAATTAAGACAACTCTGAGATACCACTACACACCTGTCAGATTGGCTAAGATGACAGGAAAAAATAATGATGAATGTTGGATGGGATGCGGGAAAACTGGGACACTAATGCATTGTTGGTGGAGTTGTGAACGAATCCAACCATTCTGGAGAGCAATCTGGAATTATTCCCAAAAAGTTATCAAATTGTGCATACCCTTTGACCCAGCAGTGTTTCTATTGGGCTTATATCCCAAAGAAATACTAAAGAAGGGAAAGGGACCTGCATGTGCCAAAATGTTTGTAGCAGCCCTATTTGTAGTGGCTAGAAACTGGAAAATGAATGGATGCCCATCAATTGGAGAATGGCTGGGTAAATTATGGTATATGAATGTTATGGAATATTATTGTTCTGTAAGAAATGACCAGCAGGATGAATACAGAGAGGACTGGCGAGACTTACATGAACTGATGCTAAGTGAAATGAGCAGAACTAGGAAATCATTATACACTTCAACAACAATATTGTGTGAGGACATATTTTGATGGAAGTGGATTTCTTTGACAAAGAGACCTGAGTTTCAATTGATAAATGACAGACAAAAGCAGCTACACCCAAAGAAAGAACACTGGGAAACGAATGTGAACTATCTGCATTTTTGTTTTTCTTCCCGGGTCATTTATACCTTCTGAATCCAATTCTCCCTATGCAACAAGAGAACTGTTCGGTTCTGCAAACATATATTGTATCTAGGATATACTGCAACATATCCAACATATATAGGACTGCTTGCCATCTAGGGGAGGGGGTAGAGGGAGGGAGGGGAAAAATCAGAACAGAAATGAGTGCAAGGGATAATGTTGTAAAAAAATTACCCTGGCATGGATTCTGTCAATATAAAGTAATGATTAAATAAAAATTTAAAATAGAAAAAAAAAAATGAAAAGGATGCTATTATGAGGTCAGGCACATAATTGTAATAATTAATATTAATATTGAAAAAGAGATACTGGGAATGTATCTCTGTTCTTTCCTTTTTGATATGGGTGAAGTATCAGTAGAGCATGTTGTATCTACTCTCAGACATGACTGAGAGAGACTATGTGCTCTGAGACTGTGTTGGTTGGTTTAGTTTGGCTGTTTCTCTTTGTCACGTGAGATTATGAGATATGAATTGGATGGGATGGGATTATAGCCCATAATGGCAGAAATAATAAAACAAAAGGCACCAGTAAAATATATTTTTGAAGGGAAAAATTATTTACCATTTATATGTAGCACCCAGAGAGCCTACCTAAGACTTAACTTATCACAAGTAATGATTACAGTGTGACCCATCCTCCTTTGCCCGGCAAGAATAAAGCCCCAGAATCCTCCGCTACCCCAGGATAGGTCAAATTCTATATTTGTTTGATTGTGTTAGACCAAAAGATGATTAAAATGCAAAATTAGGCAGAAAGCCAGCAGAATCACGATTATAAAGACTTTTCCACTGATATGACCAAAGAGATATTTCTAAGCAGTACTTCCTGGCAGGTTCCCAATTAATTATAAGAAATCTGGTCCCCCAAATGCCAGGGAGTATAATCTTTCCCAAAACGAAAAGAAGAAGAAAGCTTTTTTAAGACAGTATTTTTAAGAAAAGTCTAAATAACAGCAGAATCTGACTGCCTGTTCTGTAAGTAGTCTGTCTCCTGGGCGAGCCTCATCGCCTCATATTGTAGGATGAGTCTCTGGGATGGGAACCGAATGTGAGTTCATTTAAACCTCCTTAGGGAGCTAATTATTACCTTGTTCTTTCTCACGTATTGGGGTCTTAGAGCTCTAAGAGAACTTGCCTTCTGAGAGTCAGAGGCCATGAGGATCTGCACTAACTATACTCAATCAACACAGAAACCTAGAGACTGGGTCTCCCTCTTTTCTATGCTAGGCTAATTTCTAGTTCCTACTCTCATTAGTCCCATGCATTAAAGTCAATATCTCCTGAGGAAAAAAATCCTTCCCTATCTGATATCTCCCCTATCCATCCTAGCTCTGCTCTTCTTCCACCCATACCATCCTCTCTCTCATGTTCCACTGTGCTCCCTGAAATCTTTGATCTAGGGAGCTAACAAACCCCTTTTAATACCAACTGTCCTCTGTTTCACACTCTTTCCATCTTTTTGGGTTAACAGAAATTTGGCTTTCCCCAAAAGACTGTATCCCCTGATTGCCCTTTCTACCAATAGGTGTTCCTTCCCTCCTATCCTCAAATGGGTCATGGATGAATGGGTGGATGGGGGGAATCACAGTCTATTGAGAGGAAATCAGTAACTGCCCATTCATATGTCTACCTTCTCATTTCTATAAAATCTTTATATGAAGGATTCACAGGCCATTTATTAAGCATATTCTTGATGAAAATATTAAAAAGGAATAGGCAGAGTTACAGAAAGATTTTTCTACAAAAGCAGACCACATCTGCTCTTCTCCTTTATAAATTGTTTGAAAAGAGATAGAGAATCCAAGATCCAAGATCTATGTTCACTATTTGTTGATTTTAAAAAATCATTTCAAATTAGGGATAGATGAAGAAAATGCCTTAAAGGCTTTCACTTCACATAGTATCTCCTACACATATATCAGGAATAGATGTTAAACTTGAGGTTTTATTGATTTAATGTGATTCTTGATTGAGGACACACCCTTTATCAATGATGGCTGGTGACTTCTCTGTAACTTACAGTTTTAGACAAGTTGCTTAGAAAAGTGACAGGTAAAGTGCATTGCTACGATTCACACAGCCAGAATCTACCAGCCCCTATTAGAGAGGTAGGGTCTGAGTTCTGGTATGCCTGGTACTATGGCCAGGTCACTGTCCACTAAAAATGACTCCTAAATAAACTGGATTCCTCATGGATACATTAAGATAATAAAAATTAATCAATTTTACCCATAAAATATACATTTCTTGAGGGAAGGTAGTGTTTCACTTTTGCTTCTGTATCCCTAATATCTGGTTCACAGCAAGTATTTAATAAATTCTCATTGAATGAATGAATGATGCAAGTCAGATGTTCATTCATTCATTTGGTCAATAGATAAGTCGCTGCATTTGGGACCATTTCCATTTGTCCTTATCTATATCTTGCCACTGGACCTAGATGGCTCTGAAGGAGAAAATGAGGCTGGTTACTGCACAGCTCTGCCTCACTTAAATCCAATTCACTTGCAAGCATTGACATCACCTTCCTGACTGATCCTATTTGAGAATGAATAGCAAACAAAACAATAATAGATAAATATTAACCAATTAACCAGTAAGTTATTTATTAAGCACTTATTATGTGTTAGATACTGCTAAGTGTTAGGGATATAGAAAGAGGCCCTAGCACAGACCTTGACATAGTAAATTAAAAAAAAACTTGACACTGTCAAGGTAGGATTTATCAATCAAACAATCAATCAAATCAAGAAGCATTTATTAGCACTGACTTGAAGGAACTTAGAACCTAATTAGACAAACAACATACAAACAAATATATACATGAAATAATTAAATGAAGGAAAGTCCTGGAATTGAGAGTTTGGGAAAGGCTTCCTAGAGAAGGTGGGATTTTAGTTGGAACTTAAAGGAAATCAGGGAAGTTAGTAGTTGAAGAAGAGGGAGGAGAATACATGGGATAATGTCAGAGAAAATGCCTTTAGCTAAAGAGATAAAGTGTCTCTTCTGTTGGACAACCAGAAGGTCAGTTTCACTGGATCAAAGAGCGCATATCGGGAAGTAAGATCTAAGATTGGAAAGGTCAGGGGGACTAGGTTATTAAGAGTTTTGAATCAAAAGCAAAGTATTTTATATTATTAAGTATCTACCACGAGCCAGAAACTGTGCTAGATGTCAGGAATACAAAGACAAAAATAAAGTAAAAAAAAAAAAATTAATAAAAGAAGAGGCCATTTTAGCCAGAGTTTAGCAGAGAGTGAGAAGAGAGATGATTGAGAGTAGTTGGTATTAACAGATTTGAACAGGAGTTTGCCTAAGGAGGGGGAGAAAGTTAGAGGTTGATAACTTTCTGGATAGGAGGGCTTAATGAAGGTCATATGATCTACTTGGATTCCAGAATGTGTCCCCATTTTGCACTTTTCCTTTTAATAAAGGTCTTTTTTCATGATGGGAAAGATTTGAATGTGTTTATAGGAAGAAGAGAATCTACAGAGAGACTGCAGATGAGAGAAACAAGTGTAAGGGTGAGGGCAGTCTACTGAGAAGATGGGAAGTATTAGGATCATGGGTATCTAGAAGAGCTGACCTTGTAAAGAAGGTCCTCCTTCAAACTGTGCATACCCTTTGATCCAGCAGTGTTACTACTGGGATTATACCCCAAAGAGATACTAAAAAAGGGAAAGGGACCTGTATGTGCCAAAATGTTTGTGGCAGCCCTGTTTGTAAGTGACTAGAAACTGGAAAATGAATGGATGCCCATCAATGGGAGAATGGTTGGGTAAATTGTGGTATATGAATATTATGGAATATTATTGTTCTATAAGAAATGACCAGCAGTATGAATACAGAGAGGACTGGCGAGACTTACATGAACTGATGCTGAGTGAAATGAGCAGAACCAGGAGATCATTATATACCTCAACAACGATACTGTATGAGGATGTATTCTGATGGAAGTGGATTTCTTTGACAAAGAGAAGATCTAACTCAGTTTCAATTGATCAAGGATGGACAGAAGCAGCTACACCCAAAGAAAGAACACTGGGAAATGAATGTAAACTGTTTGCATTTTTGTTTTTCTTCCCAGGTTATTTCTACCTTCTGAATCCAATTCTCCCTGTGCAACAAGAGAACTGTTTGGTTCTGCACACATATATATTGTATCTAGGATATACTGTAACCTATTTAACATTTATAGGACTACTTGCCATCTGGGGGAGGGAATGGAAAGAGGAAGGGGAAAAATCAGAACAGAAGTGAGTGCAAGGGATAATGTAAAAAATTGCTCAGGCATGGGTTCTGTCAATAAAAAGCTATAATTAAAAAAAAGAAGAAGAAGGTCCTCCTTCTCATCCAAGACAAGCAAAGGGAGAACAAGTTAGGATGGAGTTAAAAAATTGATGATGAACAGAAAGGGGAGAAGAGAGGAATTCCTCGTGAATGTCCTCTAGTTTCTCAGCAAAGTATGAGGCAAGGTTCTCTCAACTATATTGGTGGAGAGAGAGAGAGTTGTATGGGAAGTTTCAGGTGGTTTTCGAATTGAGACAGCATATATTTATAGTGAAGTCAGTCAATACAGTTGTGTGACAATACAGTTTTGTTCAGCAGCATGTAAGTCACAAAGGAGGCAGATGACAGGAATAATTCAGGACTGGGATTTAATAATAATAACAGCTAACATTTATATAGTACTTACTATGTTCCAGGTATTGTGCTAAGTTCTTTATAATTATTATTCATTACATTACAAAAATATCTGTAATTAATATTGTATATTTATAATTATAATCCTGGGAAGTAAGTCCTATGGATGAAGCAACTTAAATAGACAGAGATTAAATGATTTATCCAAAATCTGAAGCTGCATTTGAACTCAGATACAACCATATTGATTGATTATAATACTTCACATATAAAATATAAAAAGAAAACATGCAAATAATTCTAGGTAGTTAAATATAAGAAAGTTAAAGAAGTTACTATTAGTCAGGGAGGGCAGGAAAGACTGAAGTCTGGGAAAGAGAAGTACAGAGAAGCATCAGGATGAGAAAGAAGAATAGGTTTAGACCTAATCTAGGAGAATCTTCTGAATACTCTCTGAATTCTCTTCTAGTTTTCCTCCTCCCTTTCTGACCCTTCCTTCTCAGGGTCCTTTGCAGGATCATTCTTGGTTACGCCTACCAGCCAAGAGTGTCCCATGGGGCTCTATCCTGGACCCCCTTGTTTTTTCATTCTTACTTAATGAGTTCATCAGCTTTCATGGGTTTAATAAGCATCTCTATTCAAATGATTTCCAGATCCAAATATCCAGCCCAGTCAATATATCCAAAACAGAACTCACTATCTTCCCCCCAAATCTTCCCCTCTTTTAAAATTTCTCTCTCACTGTCTAGCACACCTTCACCTTCCTAGGCTCATAATTTCAATGTCAACCTCAACTTTGCACTCTCACCCCACACCCCAGAACTTAGCACAGTGCTTAGCACATAGTGGGCACTTAAAAGATATTTATTGACTAACACCCAATCTTGTCATTCTAATTCATAGCATCCCTTCTATCTAGGCCCTTTTCTCCATTCAAAAAGCCACCATCCTAGTTCAGATCTTCAATCACCTCTCCCTTGGAATAGTCTTCTGCCTGTTCCTTCTACTTCAAAGCTCTCCCCATTTCAACCCACCCTCTCCTCAGCCACCAAAGTCATTCAGGAAATCATGTTTGTCCATGTCAGTCTCTTACTCAATAAATTCTACTGCTAGAATTTCAAGATTAAATTAATTAATTTAATTAATTTCAAGATTAAACATTAAGTCTTCTGTCTGGGATTTGAAGCTCTTCATAATGTGGTCCTATCTTTTTAGTCTTCTTACACTTTATTTAGTCCCTTCCCCCTACCCTCACACTATGATTCAGGTATGCTGCAGTTAGGTAGCATAGTGCATAGAATTCCAGGTCTGGACTCAGGAAGAATTCACACATTTACTAGCAATGCGACTGTGGAAAAGTCACTTAATCCTGTTTACCTCAGTTTCCTTATTTGTAAAATGGTGATAATAAAAACACCTGTCCCAAGGTTATTGTAATGGGCTGGGGCTCGAGTTGATGCACTGAGGTCCCAAGCACGCGAGGCTAAATAGTAATTGGATCATACTCTATTAATATATATGCTTGGAGAAAGAATGCCCCCCACCCACTCTTTGTGCAAGTCCTGATGTGTTGTATGATGTTTGGACGATTTTGGTGGGTGGAGATAGAGGGGCAGGAAGAAAGGTGGAGAGAGACTGCTGACTGGGTTCCTGTCACAGCTGTACACATTTTTAATCCCCCTTCCCCTCCACAGAGAATAAAGATTGAAGATTTTCCCTTAACTCGAATTCCTGACTCCAGCTGATTTTAAAATACGTGGTCATCACAGGTTATTGTGAGGATCAAATGAGATAATAATTATAAAGCACTTGACACACAGTAAGCACTATGTAAATTTTTTTATAATTACTATTATTTTCATTAATCCTATCTACTTCTTTAAACATCAGTTTAATTAATTCACAAAATTTCCTTGATTTTCCTAGTCAGAACAGTCAAAAATGTAGACAGCCTTAATTTAGAAGATGTGATAGCCCTTACAGTTCTCTGCAGGCAGAACTATCTGAGTTTAGTGTTTCATTAGTTAAATAATTATTTAAAATATGAGATATTCAAATGGAACACTTGGGGCTTCATCTCAGCCCCAACATATCACCATGGTGAACTATCCAACACCAGCCTCACAATGATTTATGATCTCTGTAGTTCTAACTACTAGGCTCTTTCCATCTTCAAAAATATTGTACCAGGAGTCAAAATTGCATGCTGGGGCTTTGCCTCCCTAGTTCAAAGTAATCTTTACTTCATCTAAATTCCTATAGCACTCTTATTTGTACTTTTCATACAGTACAAATAAATCTCTTCTTTGTATCACAACACAGGTGATTTCAATGTGTTGGTCTATACTACAGGATATGGGTAGGGATTAATTTACTTTTTTGTCAATGCCCTAGCACAGACCTTGACATAGTAAATAAAAAAAAAATACTTAATACTATGTCAAGGTAGGATTTATCAATCAATCAATCAATCAAATCAAGAAGCATTTATTAGCACTCATTCTGTGCCTGGCTTCAGTTACTGGGTTAAAATGCTGAGGAAAAAAGAAAATGAGAAATATTCCTTGACGTCAGGGAATTTACATGCTTTGCTAGAAAGGCTTCCTAAGGAAAGGAAGCTCACTATCTTCCAATGTAGTCATGCCATTTTTGGATAGTTCTAATTGATAGAAATTTTTTTCTTTTTATCAAACCACTCTTACTTCTGCCCCTTTGGGGCCAAAGAGAAAAAAGACTTATCTCTTTTTAAGTGCCCACCTTTCAAACACTTGAGTGTTAAACATTGCAAGTTCCTTCAACTGTTCTTTATGTAGTATGAATTCAAGGTCTTCAGTCATTCAATCAAAAAACATTTATTAAGCACTTAGCACTTATAATGTGCTAGACATTGTGCTAAATTCTGAATATACAAAGAGAAGCAAAAAACAGTCCTGTTCCTGTTTCCCAATTTATCAATGTTCTCATTAACAAGTGTTGCCCAGAGCTGAATACAAGATACAACTAGGGCAGAGAGCTATAGGCCTTTCCCATCTGTAGTTCTGTCTTACTCTGACTTATTTAATGAAGCTTATACTAACATTAGTTGTTCTGGCTGATATCATCACTGTTGTCTAAAAATTGAGTGATATTATAAGCTGTGAAAAGACATAATTCAAGGATCTATTGGCAGGGTCATCATAGGCAAAATGGTATAGGAGAGGCAATTTGCCATTGGTGACTAAACAAAAAGTTCTTAACTTGGGAGCCAGAGAATCCCCAGAAGGGTCCATGGGTAGATTTTAGGCAGGGGTGTTTATAAAATTCAGTGGGAAAAATTATATTTTTACTAATCTCTAACTGAAATCTAGCATTTCTTTCCATTATGAACACAGGCAACAAAAATCCTAACAAGTCTATATAGGCTTCACTGGCTTGACAAAGAGCATCCTTGACATAAAAGAGTTTAACAACCCACTTTTCCTTTTTTGCTGCCTCTGTTTATTATTCCCTTGCCCCTCCAGAAAGGATATGATTTCATTCATTTATTCACCTGAATAGACAGTTAAAACTTTTATTAAGTACCTACCTACAAAGTACCGGGTACTAAGTGTGGTAAATTGTATTTTCTCTCCTGGAAGATTTAAATTTGGAATGTTTCTTTAAGACTTCCTTTTATGAATGAAATGATTTGCTATCAGTTCAAATAATTTCTGGTATTAGTGAGCAGATAGATAAGATAGTGTTTTAGGCAGTGGAACCTTCTGGATATATCTCCTACATTGCTCCCCTATTATTATGCATAAAGATCACACTATCTATTAGTCTAGATCAAAGGATACCATTCATTCATTTAAGAAATAGTTCATGAGCTCCTATTTTGGGCATATTATGATGCTGGGCCTTTGAGGGATATCTTGTTGGTACCTTCCCTCCCACCCCCACAGGTTTCCTTGTCTGTTTTGCAAATACCTGTACATGGGCATGTTATATCCTCCATTAAAATGTAAGCTTCTTCAGGGCAAGGCCTGTTGGCTTCTGGCTTTGTATCTCCAGCCTCTAGCACAGTGCCTGAGACACTGTTGGAATTAATAGTTGGTTGCAGTTAATAATTGATTCAAGGTAGTAATGTCCCTGGAAAAAAAAAAAAAGGCATTTTGCTATTTATCTAGAAAGACTCATACATGTAAAACAGGCTATGTAATGTTTTAGCCTCAGACTTAGAAAGATGTGGGTTCAGTTCCTACCTCTGAAACATACCAGCTGTGTGACTATAGGCAAGTTTCTTCACATATCAGTACCTCCCCAGAGAAACTCTTTAGTCCTTGTTTTTGTTGTTCAGTAATTTCAACTGTGTATGCAACTCTTTGTGATCCCATTTGGGTTTTTTGTTTGTTTGTTTTAGCAAAGCTTTGCCATTTCCTTTTCCAATTCATTTTACAGACAAAGAAACAGCAGCAAACAGGACATCTTGTAAGTGATTTGAACTCAAGTCTTCCTGACGTAAGATTTGTCAACGAATTTACTTTGATTCAGTGAGTTTCCAAGTTTATAAAAATCAACAACAATAATAAAAAAAATAGTTTTTACTCATTCTTACTTTCACAAATATAGCATTTATAGCTAGATGAGACCTTCTTGTCCAATCAATACTGCCTTTACAGAAAAGAAAACTGAGGTCTGGAGAGGTTAATACAGATAAGGAGTTATGGACATATAGATCGAGTCCAGTGGACTTCAGTCTATTACCTACCTTTGATGCATGTGTAAGTTCCAGGGAGCAGTCATCTATTGAAAATAAAAAAGGCTTCACGTGATCCCAAGAGATAGCAGCACACTGTCAGTTCCCTGGGTGATATTGAGGACTTTGGAAGGAGTTGTATTTTCAAACATACAGGTTTGTGGTTTTGAGAGCACAGAAGGCTGAAAGCACAACATCCTGCAGAATTACTTTCTGTTGAAAACAAATTGATGGGACATCTGAATTTAATCAAATAAGTATTTTGTTTTCAGGCTGCAAATGACTTTGTGAAAGTTTGGAAGGGATTTCTCCATTTAAGGGGAAAAAAAAGAATAAAAATTGGACCTGAGATCTTGAGGAAGCACACAGATGGGAAATTATGAGAGTGCTTTGAATTGTTAATAGCACTTATATTTGTAAGAATGAATTTCTCTAAAAACATATAAGTGTTCTAATAATTTTAAATCACATCAGACAGCACATGCCCAGGGCCTTGCTAATCTCCAAATTCAGTTGCTTATGAACATTTTTTGAAACATTCCAATAATGTGAAGTTGCTCCCCAACACATGGAACCCAGGAGTTAGAATTATTGGAGCAATTTGGTTTCTTTTTTCCCTTAAGCTCTTATATTTGAAAAGAAGTCAAGCTACATTCCAACCCAAAAGGATCAAAATATATTGAATGTTTTTTTTAAGAGAGGTATATTCCAGGAAAATAAAAATGAACAGAAAACTATAATGGGGAGGGAGGGAAGAAGAAATAAGGGGGAACAAAGGTTGAAGGGGACACTGGTGTTTCATTAAGTCCTGGAAAAGAGAAGATGCTTCATAGGATGGACATGTCCACTGATCAAGGTAAGACTAATTAAAACTTGCAAAGTGGTGCTGAGAATAGGGTGCTGGAATTAGAACCAGAGATGCTGGGTCTGGAACATGAATCTGCTACTTATTATATGTGTGACGTTAGGCAAGTGATTTCAACTCTCTTGGACCCAGTTTCTTCATTTATAAAATAAGGGGACTGGACTAGGTGATCTCCTAAGTCTTTTGTTGTTGTTGTTGTTGTTGTTGTTGTTGTTGTTGTTGTTATTGTTGTTGTGGTTGTTGTTGTCATCTATTGATGGTGGTTCTAATGGACAGGTGAAAAGAATGAAGTTTGGGTTCCTGAAAATCAGGATGTCTCCAAGAGGTACATGAGGAGGTAAATTTTAGTTCAGGGGAAGCAACTGTATGATATTATTGAGAAGTTATTGTTTTTCTAACATGTTGCTAGTGTCTTGCTCTATTATGATCAAGAAAGATGGGGGGGGTTACTTTATGATTTCCTGGCTCTTGAAGAGATGGATACTTTGTTGTTGTTTTTTTCTCCTTTATAACTGCCACTCCTTTCCTTAATCCTTTATTTTTCCTGGTGGTTTAATGATCTGGAGCAACAGTGGAATTTTAAGTAGCATGTAGCCTGTTAGGCAGAACACCACGATTAAGGCATATGGGTCACAACTAACTATTGAAAAGAACACACAAGAGCCCCCATGAATCATGAGCAGCCAATTCTCCCCAAAGAAAACAAAATGGCAAGACACAAGCTGAGCACTAGCTTATCAGTCAGTGCTTTCTAGGAGCTGCATTTTGATGAAGTCTCCTATCAGGAGGCAGACTTGGAAGGTCGGAGACTCACTGGTACCACCGGGTTGGGGGTCCGCAGCCCTAAAATTGTAATTCACTAGCTTTGTGCCGCATCCACCTTAGCATAAGGTGTTCATGGCTCCAAAGCTACATGTTCATCTGTAGGGAGAGCGAGCTCAGCAGGCTTGATGGCGTTTAGCTCTGTCCAGCACCCTCCAGGTCAGACCAACGTCTGTAAATCAAGACCCCGTAGGCAGGAGCAGGAGCTCTGCTACATTGGATTGGTGACTGACTGGCAGCCCCTGCTGACCATTGGGTTCATGTGGTGGTCACCAAAAACTTACAAAAGGATTGATTACTTGTTGACTGTCCTTCAGCGCTCCCTTTGCAAGGAACTCTTCAGAAAAAGGTCAAGGGAGGAGCACTGTGTACAATGATGGTGAGGGTTTTTTTTTTTTTTTTCCTTCACCTCTCCCCCTTCAAACAAAATCAATGGGAGATTTGAGAACACAATAAGTTATGTTACTGGGTTGCACTTGCATGTAGTCCCATTGGAGACCTATCAACGTGAACTAGCACTGTTGGGAAATCTGTGCGGCTGGCCTTACTGATCAATATCTCTGTTCATTATGCTGCCGCTGATGAATATGGGTAATGATTGGGTGTGCGGAAGTCACATGACTAAAATAACGGCACCTTGTGAAGATCAATACACTTCACCTCCCCTCCCACCCCCCCTCAGTATTACTTCAGGCAATTCAATATTCTCTTCCCTGATCTAAC
Organism: Antechinus flavipes; assembly: GCF_016432865.1. Taxonomy (NCBI): domain Eukaryota; kingdom Metazoa; phylum Chordata; class Mammalia; order Dasyuromorphia; family Dasyuridae; genus Antechinus; species Antechinus flavipes. The sequence continues at coordinate 97,162,583 of NC_067398.1, read as the reverse complement.
CCCCTTCTCAGCCTTTCCCGCCGGGACTGCCCTCCCCAACCTTCTCTCCCGGATAGATCAGCATTGTCACGGGAGCCCGTTGATTAGATTAGCAGCACTTAATCTACTGTCATATCACCAACTGACAGGGAACAAAAAATCAGGCGGCAAGTCTTCCAGTGGTCCTGTGCGAGTGACTGGCTCTTTCCCAGCTTCCCGTAGTGCCAAGATCTGCCTTTTATGGGTGCCTGCTAATATCTCCTCTCTGACTATGGAAATCCTCCCATTTAAAAAAAAAAGCCGCTGTTTAAGGGGGAACTCATGCCAATTATAGATGTGTTATGACAGATGAAAAGATCATAATTATGCTTGGCTTCCTTGCAAAACTGCATTAACACATCTATGACATTTAATAATATGGGAGGTAACCACATGCCTCAACAAAGGTTGACTTTCCCAAAGTTGCTTAACCTTCCATGGCTTCTCTCTCCACCCCTTCCCTGCCCTGCCCCTCAAGCCCCCTTTCTGAATGCACCTGAGAGAAATGAACAAAACACAGAAAGGAGCAGAACTGCGAGGATGGAAAACACCCAGATCCAGGGAGGGGAAGCTACAGTACAAACCGAGGAGAGGATCCGGCTCTCGGGCGAAGTAACGGAGGATTGCACAGCAATCATAGATTAAAGTCATCCAGTACCTTATTGGGTTATTTATGTCGATCTGATGAAAGCCAGACGACCACAGTCAACAGCCTCTCCACCTCCTTTGTGAGTGCCCTTACTGGGGACGTCCTATTGTGTCTGTTTAGCTAATATCCCTCGGCTTGTAGACAAAATGAAAATGGGGAGGGTTTGGGGTGAAAAAGCTTTGCACACAAGAAACAAAAAGGTCAGGGGCGGCTGGAGAGATCCATGAAAATACAGCGCTGGGGACAGATGAAGGAAAAATACTGCTTGCATCCCCAAATTTGGCCTGGGGAACCAGCCAACAGCTGAAGAGCTGGGTTAGCCTAACTTCTTAACTAGGAATATCTGAAGAGATGGAATTAGTATGCCATTTCTAAACAATGCTGAGTCAAATCTGCCATAATGCGGCCTCTTTTTCACGGTCCCTCCAGCCCTGTGAGCAAGGGAGGAAATGTCGCCGATTATGACATCTTCCCATCTGCTGGTTTTATTTCCAGATATAACAAGCACGATCTGCAGAAAATCATTGCCAGGAGAATACGAACTGAAACACAAGCGTTTAGGCCCGAAAAAAAAATAGAGTCATCATTCTGTCTGCTGTGTCCTATGAATGTGAAAGGAAAAAACAGCTCATTTTTCTGTTCACAGACACAGACACTTCCCTGGTTCCTTCACCCCTCCTCTTGGTGACTCCTAAGTGACATCCAGCAGGGCCTATAGGGGAATATTTTAGGTGGGTAGGGGGGAAACTCAGATAAGGATATAGTAAGCACATGAAGGGGTTCCCTATTATTTTGTTACAACTCATTATCTTCTCTCTGGACAAGTGAGATGAAAGACAGAACCATTTGTCCCTTTTTCAGGAGGTATGCTGTATTAAATAGTTTTAAGATTCATTGTGAACAGTTATAGACTTCTCATATGCCCTCACCATAATCAGATGATTATTATCTTATTCCATCAAAATAAGGCTGTATAAATCAAAGTTGGCTCATTCCTTACTTTTGTTTCTTATCTCATTTTCCTAAAATTATTTTGTCTTTTATGAACATATTAGTTACTTATTTGTGTACTTGATGTTTTGTCCAAGTAGAATATACCAGAAGCAAGAACATTTTTGTTTTTAGGCTACCATTAGTTCTGGTCAATAGTAGGTGCTTAATAAATGCATGTACAATTGAATTAAATGTATTTAGACTAGGATGATCCAACAGTAAAGAGCATGATGCAGGAGATATATCTAATCATTATCATTTTTTCTTTAAAAGCCTATGGACTAATGTATGAGAAGGGATGAATTAACAAGTGTATTTTTAAAAAGTCTAATTGAATTGATCAAGTCAGTGTGAAATCAAGAGGACAGAGAGTTCAGTGATTGATAAATCTTTAATATAAAAATTGTACAAGAATTTTGATACAAATTACAAGAGGTATTTGGACAAAATATGAATAAAATTCCATTTACATCCCCAAACCCTTATGCATTTTATGCAAGACATACTGCAGACAGTTATAGTACAGAAAATACAACAAAAAGAAATATCAAATTAAAAAGGACTTTTAATTTTCTCAGACTACTAATGAAAGCATCAACAAAAAACAAAACAACAACAAAACCTTGTTTAGGGTACATACAGTATTTATGAAACTACCAATGTCACAATTATAGATCAACGTGATGCAAGCTTTCCCTGTCCCTTGGTGCAGTGATCTCATTTTTTTGTAATATAGAGTTCAGTTCTGCAAACAGGTTTTAGCAGGAAAGTCCACGGAAGTGACTAACAAACAAAAAAGGCTAATCCCCAAACCCTGGGAGAGGAATAGGACATACCTTTGCTGCAATCTTTCTCCCAGAAGACATTTCAATTCCTTTTAAAATAGGCCACTTCTGTTGGACAATATACAGGGTTCATTCAAACAGGTCTATTCTTGAGCCATGACCAACAGGGTTGGGGTGCAAGAGAAAATATTTCCCCAAGAATAAACTTGAGACATTTTATTAGATGCTCAATCCTCAATGGGCTAACCCTAGGAACTACTGTAGAGAACAGAGAGCGTTCCCTCCCCACACCTTTTAGGGGAAACAAGACAAAAGCAAGGGAAATACCAATTCACAGAATATAGCAAATAGGGTACATGGGAAATAAAATGGAAATCAACATTTTTTCCCTTCTCTGGGTACCCTGACTGCATTATTGTTTAATCATTATCACACTGTTAAGTTATTTGCATACTGAAGGAACTAGGAAGTCTCAAAAAACAGAATGTTCCCCTCATTCTTTCTGTTTCCCACATGGATTTTGCCCCATTTTTTTAAAATCTAAGAACTGGTGGAAAGTGGCAAGCATACTTTGCTGGGCACCAGAAGCAAAGTTTACACAGGAAAGCCAGTGTATCATATTTCATATTGCTAAACAGTCATATCAGAATATATAATACTAGAATATCTCATTCATTTATTCAATTTATGTTAACCCTGGGTGGGATAGGACACATCAATTCCAAAGGGATTAGAATGAAGAAGAAGATTTTTTTTTTCTTTTTGAGGCCATAGGGGTGGGGCCATAGATTGGAGGAAAGTATGGGGACATGGAAGTGATGCTGGGAAAGTAAAGAAAGATTCAGGTAAGCAATGAAAAGATTGGATTACTGTACAAAGACATGCAAAAATTCTCCAAATTGAGTACTAGATGAAAAAAAAAAAAAAAACAATCAGCCCTAGTTTATACATCTCAAGTGAACCTATTAACTCAGCACATTGTCTGGGCGATCAAGAATAATACCTCATGAATCATGTTCCTCAGTGCTATCATACCAATTCACAGCTAGAATAAAGAGGAAGGGATGCATCCTCCCCTACCATTGAAAGGAGAAAGGCAGATAGGCATCTACTGAAAATTTTTCAGGTCAGTTTTCCATGTGTAGGAGAGACTAGACCTTTGGATTTTTCTTTTATTTCTTTCCTAAAACACACAGATGAACTGTGCCTATGCAAGCAGCCAAGCTCCCATTCCCCTCCATCTCCCCAGAGGTACAACCTCCCCAGAGTTACCTTCTCAATCCTTGCACCCCCTAACAGAAGTGGACAGAGTCTGTTTAACAATTGATGAGTTTGCCATCTTAACTGTGCATTATCTCAACATCCCATTTGGCAACAGAAAGCCTCATAAAATCTTGGTGTATCACTCAGATACTCTTTCCTCAAGAAATATATTTACACCATCTGTTTCTCTTCATTTTTGTTAAAATATTACCCCCCAAGATTCCAACAAGATGGCATAGACTAAATAGAAGAAATTCTGAATAAACTTTTCTTGGAAACTTAACAGAACTTTCTTAGATAGGCTACCCTTGTACTTATGGAGAAAAAAAAAACCAAAACCCTTAACTTGGAATCTACAATTTGGCAACCAAGTTTTTAATATCAATATTATTAGGCTCTGTTAGAATACTTGTTTGGATAAATGTTTACAAGATACAGAAATAGATTGGAGACCTTCAAAAACACGCCAACCAAATATCTTCCCTCTCCAACTCAAAAACCTTTCTCAAAGTGCTATCCTTTTATTCACATCCTTTGTCACTGCTTAACAAAATGTTTAATTTCAACTTGCCACCAAAGGCTTAGTTAGTTTCTTCAGAAAGAATCACATTGCCCTTTTTCCAATTCTTCTAATCAGTTTTTTTCCCCTTCCCTCTGAATCCTGCTTCAAAAATAATATCTACTCGTCACTTCTTAGCTTGACTGATGAGGTTAGCTGGAGTATGAATGTGTGGGGACTCATAGGGACACAGAATAGTTCACTGTTCATGGACTGACAGATTAATCTTTTGGGGGGCTGGAGATAACATGACATCATCTGTGTGGCAAAAAAGCATATTATAATTAAACATTGTAAACATAGGTATATCCAGCCTGTCACCACTTGGGTCCATGAAAACAGCATTTTTGGTTAAATTTCATGAGAGCACCTAGATTCTACAAGAAAAATGCTACAAACAGATGATCAGCCAAATGTCCTATTACTGGGGTTTTACAACATTAAGGCAAGATTTATAATTTATTAGTGATTTTTGTAGCAAAGTTGTTTGGGGAAATGTTATACACTTATTCATGTTGCCATTTGCTAATTACCAATTAGTCACTTTATCTACATCCTAATGTGGTGGTTTAACAATGCAAGAAAGATAGCCAATAACTACAGGCAAAGTTTGGTTTGAGATATTTAAGACTTCAGCTTCAGTTTTAAGATTGACTTGTAGTGCATCTTTCCATTTCATAGACCTCATTTTTTTTTTTTTTATCTTTATTCCCCAGTCAGGGTACTTGTATTTTAAAAACAAAATTTATACAAAACTACAAGAAAGTGTTATATCAATGGATAAACCAAAGGCCTACTGCCTTTGGTCTCTTCAGATTGTCAGTCCAGCTGAATTGATAGAAAATGATTAATATTCTTAGACACAATATACTATAGGTAAGGGGGATCCTAGTCTTTGGACAGGTATGTAAATATTGAGAACCTTGGGTAAGCACAAATGTGTTAAATTTTCTTCCTATGTTCTACTTAAGCTCAACCAATCTACTTGAGTCACTCTGCTTAAAAAATAAATTCTTTTTGGCAATGCCTTTCATGCAGGGTAAAAGAGATTTGAAACTATTTTCCCCATTAACTCCTCCCACACTCCAGATTCTGGTGAGAAATAAGATCAGTTTTGCTATTTTTCTCAGTGTACAAAACCATGGAAAACTTCTAAGGCCGTAGCCAATCATTCCCAAATAGAGCAGAGATGGCCAGAGCCTGTTAATTTCAAATAAGCAGACAAACATAACCAAGATCTCCCTCATAGTAGTCTTGCCTAGTGGTCTGAACCTTTGTTTGAAAAGTCATCTTGTGACTGTCTTAATAGCCTTAGGGGCCACCTGAGCCAGTTTGGGCTTCCCAAAGACATAGCTTGGATGTCCAGAAGGGACCATCTTTCACTCATTACAGATGTGTATGTGTTTATGTAGAAGGGAGGAAAAGAGGGAAGGAAGAGGAGAGGAAAAAAAGGAAGGGGAGAGAAAGAGAGATAGACAGAGACAGACAGAGAGATAGAAAGGGTGGCAAAGGGGAGAAGCGTGTGTTGGGGGGAAGAGAGACTGTTAACGTGTGAGCCTGCATCAGGGAACTCAGGGGGAAGGCCTAGTTCTTGTACTCAATTTCCCCTTCACAAGGGATAAACAGGCAATTACGTATCCTTTTATATTTGATGGCCAAGTGCTGAACTTGAAAGCACACTATTAGTTTGTGTCCCTTCAGGGCCAGTGCAGTAAGTAGCCGGGGGAGCTGGGGCTGAGGATGAGAGGGTGTTGTCTGCTGTTAGTGTGACAGTCTTGTCAGCAGCGTTCACATTACTGGAAGGTAATAAAGTGACAAGTAAGTTATTAGAAAGATATGAGGTGAAATTGAGCCGAAGCTTCTTGCTGCTTGCCTTAGTTTTTTCTCCCCTGTTTTGTAATGGTCCACTATTTGTTACACACTGAGCCTTGTCTTGCTACCTTATAAAAAAAAAGGCGGGGAGGGGAGGATTTTTTTTTTTCAGTAAAGATCAAATGAATTCACAACACCACAATTTAGAGCAGAGGAATGAAAAAACACTTTTTATGACAAGGATAGCATATTGCTTCTTTTAAAAGAAATATTGTATAATGAATAACAATATTAACCCAAGTGGGATAGGCTTTTAAATTTTTTTTTCCTTTTTTAATCCTATATAAGCAAAGATTTTGGATTTTTTTTTAATCAAATGACAAATACTGGAAAGAATTTGGGACAGATTTGCTGCCTAGGATCTCTCCTCTCCTCCCCTATTAGTCCTATCCATTTTAGTTCAATATAAAGCTAAGACCAGGACCAGAGAACCTGAAGATGGGGGAATGGAAGATGGAGAAAGATGACTGAATAGTAACTAAAATATTTTAGGGTTCAATTGGTAAAGTGATGATGGACTAGCACAAGTATGTTGGTGGAGCTTTAGGAGTTCACATGAGAGACTGGAAGATGAGCCTTGGGTAGAACATGGATTTATGGTAACAAATGAACCAGAGGCTTAGGCCAGCATACAGTGAAGCTCTGGGTGCAAAGAAAAAATGAAAATTGAAAGAATTTTTTTAAACTGTATATGCCCTCTAATAAAAGTGGATTATGAGATTACATTTTGTTCAGATTTTTATCTACTCAAATAATATAATCATGGCTGCTTCGAACAGAAACTGAGTCATACCAGCTGCCATTAGCATCTAATCTGCCTATATCACCATTCCAGACAGTTATTGTCTGGATAACTCCATGATTAGTGAACATTAGCTGGCTCTCTGCAACTTTTCTTTCTCTGTGACCTTCATAATTCTCTTTCCATTCAGAAAACAGCAGCAGCTTTTTGGTGTACTCATTATACTATACCCTTCTACTAGCATTTAAAGAACTCCAGAGCTTTCACTGGATTTCCATTTTCCTTACAGAAAAGTCCCATCATTCACTGCTATTTTTCCCCACTATGGGGTCAATGATTCTACCATATTCTTTCTCATAGTCACTGAAAGTATCATCCCAAATTTGGGGAATCAAATGGATAACAATGTACCTTGAGGTTATTCAGTCACTGGTCTCACTTCCACAGTGACTAGCAAGAATATCATACTTTCTTAGTTAACAGTATCTTCTAGTTACTTCAGAAGCTATTAATTCTTTTTTTTTTTAAAATATACCTTTCACTTTCTCTCTAGAAGGGTACTTTGTTATCCTTAAGCATTTTCTGAGAACCTATCACTTCTTAATTTGCAAAAAAGAACCATATTTTTCCCCTCAGTAATGAACAAAAAGAGAGAAGGAAAAGTGTGGAGGGGAAATGAATAAAAAAGAAAGACAGGGAGAAAAGTAACAATGTTCAATTCCACTAAAAGAAAAGACTGGCAATATAAAATATAGAAGAGATACACATAAATTTCTTTGAGGAAAAAAAGTTAACAGAAATAATAAGAAAAGCAGAGATATATTTATAATGTGGAAGAAAAATTTCTGCTGCATGATTTGTATTTTTATAGCAGCAGATGTACTGTGACTTATTACAATTCAATTGTATTTACTATGCTGGTCCATTGAAACCACTGCAAACAGACCAAGTACAAGTTAGAACTGTTCAGGTCAAATTATAACCACAGATCATTCCTTTCCATCCGGCTGCAATGCTGGCTTATTTCCTTTTTAAGTTTCACATGGCTCCATCCACAGTTGGTTGGCACATATCTTGAGTGGAGGAAAGAAAGATGAAAGTGCACATTTTATCTAGTGGAAGCCTAATGCATGGTTCCCTTGGGTAAAGCAAGGAAGGCTTCCCTGGCAGAAGCTCACTCTTGGCACTTCCAGTGCAATGGGCTATTGCCAAATAAATGGGTCTATTAGCCTCCCTCATCTTACTGAATGGAACGGAGAATCAGCAACCAAGGGATCACATGGCATGTACAGTGTTGGTTACCACAGTGGCACCATTGGGGGAGGACTGAGAAAGATTTTACTTAAAATGCTAGGCAAGTCTTTCTTTACATGAGATCTGGGCAGTATTAACATCTTTACTTTTAGAATATCTTGAGTTGACTGAAATGTGGTATCCAGATCAAGACTAAATATGTCCAGTTGTTTTGCATGGTTGAATACATTAATAATAGAACACAGATTTCACTCTGAATTTTGAGCCCCCCCCCTTTTTTTGTTTTAAAAAAGAAAAAAAAACCTCTAGGCAAAATTAGCTTTTCTTGGTTATTCCTCCTTTCTCTTTTCTTTCTTGTTTTTCCTTTTAAACAAATTTAGCATGCAAAGTTATTCCCCAATGTGAATGAAAACTTTTGGGTATTTACAAAAATACATACACACACCCCCATATGTTAAAGAGTAGTGAGCATGCACATTAACAAAAATCACACTACTTTAATAGTACTTGTGGTACAAATTCTGGCTGAAATTAACCAACTGGCAACTGAATCTCTTTTCATTGGGAATTAAAATCTTCATAACATTCCATTCAGCAAATGGTATTTCTAGTGAAAGTGTATGAGGAAAACCTGATGTAAACAAAATGAGAAAGATGAAGGGTTCATTGGCTAAAATGTGGCTTCTCCACCTCTTACCCTCTTCCCAAGAAGAACTGAGATACTAGTTTTAATTAAGCTGTGCATATGTGAAACTCTTCAAATATCTGCTTAGATCTTCATTATGGGTGTCAGTTAGCTTTAGGTGAGTTGAAGATTTCAGGATTTTGTTTCCTATATGATCTTGTACCCTTCTTTCCTTACTCTCCTAAACTTAAATAAAAATCAGCTCTTTATATTTTAAAAATGTTGGTCCATTTTACCAGCTCAGTACTAAAGCTTACTGTAACTTAAGGGATCCAAAGTAGACCAGCAGCATTAGAAGAGAGGGAAAATACCTAAAAAATGCCAAATAGTCCAGCATTTATCTCTACCTCTCTGTGGTGAGGAAATTCTTTTTCTAGAGTTTTTTTGTCTTTACTGTTCTCTTTTTCTAATTTGGCTACATTCTATTAGCATGGTTTAAAGTTTGTGACAAATGTATTAGTTCTAAGCTTTATTTGGTTGCTAAGATGACCTGATATTCACAGTCATGATTTTAACTCACTTACTAGGGCCACCTGACCTCTTCTTGGCTGACACAAAGTTAAAGAAAAATATGGAAAAGGCATTGATTTGCTACAAGATGATTTCTAATACTCTGACCAAAGTGCATACTTTTTAATACTACTCCAAAAAGTATGTGTTTTTAATAAAGCCAGATGTGCCATTTATTTTGACTATATGTATATTCAAAAGCCAGTGTTTTTCCACTATTCTTTTATTTTGGCTGAATTTTCAACTTTTGGCTTTGTTATTTTGGCTGACTCTTCAACTTTTGGCTTATCTAGTTACTGTGGAGGTGGACAACATTGTAGTTTAGACCATGCTGAATAGATCCCTTTACTGGAAGAGAATGCACATTGATTATTCTAGTGTCATGTTTTGTAGGAATATTGTACATAGGTATGGCATCATATAAAGAAAACAATCTCTGTCTATTAAACAAAGAGAAGTAATTCTGGGGAATTTTTAAAAAAAGGAACAAAATCCAATGGTCATAATAATTCCTCAGCTTTTCACTGTAAACATGTTACTTTTGATATGTAGCTTTTAAGGTGGTTTTTTCTGTATCTGTAATACTTTTGGTCTTTTTCTCACTGTAGAAACAAGGAAGATGCAAAGAAACCCCATAGCATTAACAAAGTAAAAATTAAAATAAAAAAATAAAAAGGATAAAGCTCTTGGACATATTGTTTCTGGAAATTTTTACAAAAACAAATACTGACTCCTCAGCATTGTAATGATGCTTATTTTTGGAAACAATAAATACTGTGAGGTACAATGAAACCTAAAGGAACAAAAAAGAAACATATTGACAGTTTCCTTTGGCAAATTTAACGGAAGCAGAAGCTGATGTGAAAGTTAGAAAAAAGAATTACAAAAACACATGAGAAATGAAAACAACCTGAAACTTTAAACAAAAGGTATTTCTGAATTTCAGATGAATAAGAGAAATGTTCTAGGCCATTAAATACAGAAAAGAAATACATTCTCCTTAAGTTGGTTTTGTATTGTTTGTTGAAATAGTTCTTGTTTTTTTGTTTTTTACTGAGGGAAAAAAAAAAAACCCCAACAACAAACCCAAACAATAAAAACAGTCTACAATATACAACCTAATGGTTTTGGCTGTAGGCAGAACTTAAGTAAATACCATCATTGAGTCAGTATGTTGTGGTAGCTCAGGCTGCCAATGTGGTTTACCAGTTCAGGCAACATTTGTAAACACCGGAAACAAAAAAAAAAAAAATAAAAACAAAACAAAACAAAACAAAAAAGGATTTGGAGAATAGTCTCCCTCCTTCCTTTCACTCTAGATTGCTCTGTGTCTGACTTTCATTCATTCCTCTCTGATGAATCATGTGGGGAAATACAAAACATTATACAGTGAGAGACCCTATTTTACTCACTGCTTTTTAGAAGGGAAAAGTTGCTCAATTAATAAGGTTCAGCACATGTTTGCAAAACTTTGCCGTGCTTCTGCTATCCACTAACTGGCTTTGATTACATCCATCAACCAGGCTTAATCATACAAGAACTGAAGTGATCTCTACAAACCAGACAGCCTCACAACAGACTTCCTTGCCTTGTTGTTGTTGTTCTTTAAAAAAAATATATATATATATATACACACACACACACATATATATATATATATATATAAGCATTGAAGCTTTGAAAGTGAATACCCAGCCCTTTTACTGTATCCAGCTTTGTTCTGCAGTAAGGAATCTGGGCTTTTGTATCCTGAAATATTATCTTTCCTCAAAAGAATAAATGCTTTAGCTGTCTCATACCACATAATTCTGTTCTCCTTTTATATAATTTAACATATAAGCAAGAAGGATGCAGTGTTGATTCTAATAACATTCGGCACTTGAAAGAATCACCAAGTGTTGTATTTTTTTAAAAGCGGTTTTCTGGTGGCCGACAAATTGGCCTGTGGTTATGTTGAGTGACTAATTGTATTTTCTTTTCTGGAAACTTGTGCAAAGTTGGCAGTTTTGTGTTAATACTAATACTTTTGTTTGGCATTCATGCCCTATACTGACCAGACCATTTTTATCTAAGTGTATTTTTTTTTAAAAGACACTTACTGAGTATGGCAATAGTTTAAGGATAAAAAGTAAGCATGGATATTACACATCCCCTTGTAGTGTATGAAAAAAAGTGCATGACTGGATTTATGTAATAGTACAGGACATTTTTTTTTTTAATCAGACCAGTGCTGTAAAGCATGCCAGCACCTCTTTACCACTATATCTAGCAGGTAGTAAAAACAAGAGCATGTATCTTTTAAAAATGTGCATTAAAGCTAACATAAATGGATAGAGCTAGCCAGCAAACTATTATTTTCCTGCATATATAACAGCTGAATGTAACTGTAAAAATTAAACAGAAGAGTTAAACAACCATCAATACAATTGTTTTACATCATTGGCCTCTCAAGGCTAAATATTTACAAGTGAATCTGCCATGCTTTTCGTTGAAAGTTCTCTCAAAGCCTTAGAGTCCACAAAGACAACTAGAATTTCCTTTTTTGTTTCTTTTCTCCCTCTTTTTTTTTTTTGATTTTTGATTTTTTTTTTTTTTTTTTTTTTTTTGCAGGCAACAGTCATAGGTACAACAAACTGTCTCTTTGGAGATGACCAAGTAATTTTATAATAAATTTGGGATTAGTTGCAAGTTTGTGTGTGTGTGTGTGTGTGTGTGTGTGTGTGTGTGTGTGTGTGTGTGTGTGTGTGTTTTTAAAGGACATTTTGTTTTTAAACCCCATTTTAAAGATCCCACCCCTTTCCCAAGAATATAAAGGAAAAAGAACAAAACCCAAAAGCACCTAGTGTTTTTCTTTCTCTTTTTTTAAAGAAAAAATATATGTATATATGTACACACATACAGGCATATGTGTGTATATATACATATGTGTGTGTGTATATATATGTGTGTATACACACACACACACACACACACACACACACACACACACACACACTGAATATGGCAGTTCAAACATGGAGGCCATCTGGTGAGAGCTGGCATTTGAAGTGTCCATTCTTAAACTAATCTACTGAAGTGAAGGGAATGTTTTTATGGAGATTAGGGTTCTGACTGTGCCGATTTCGGCTACGCACAGAGGAAAACATCATATTGCAACCTGGGACTTTGCACTTATGCATTTCTCTCAAATGCACTGTTTTGTAGTGCACTCTCAGGGTCCCCTTGTTGCTATACATTTTGTGGCAAATGTTGCACATTATTCCACCATTGCTCACAGACACACTGTTGAACATGAGGGATCCAGGAACTTCAGCCCCGATACCTACAGGGAGGGCAGGGGCTTCAGCCTTGTGTGCAGATTCCCCACTGTCACTCGCCCCATCAATGTCATCTAGGAGAATCCCTTCATCACTCCCTGCATCGGATTCTCTGGAGGAATGGATGCTGCTGCTGGACTGGATGCTGGAGGTGGTACTCAGGTCTAGGACCATGTAGTCTTCAGTCATACCTCTCCCATAGCCATTCATGTGGGAATCTTCAGTACCTGCTGGGGAGGAGGCATCTTCCCTTACATCAAGCCCCATTTGGTGCTGTGCACCATAGATCTTCACCAAAAATTCATCACGGAGGTCCTTGCTAAGGGAGGGCTGAGATGAGTCTAGGCCCATGTCATCCAGTTCTTTGGTCAACAGTTTTCGGTGCAAGTTTATGTTGGCACTGTGTCTAGGAAGATAAGATGGAAGGGGTGGGCAGGTAGGGGGATAGGGAGGGATGAGAAAAGAGGGAGGCATTTTTAAATTGACTCTGCTTATACCAAATTATCATATAAAACACATTCATTGCCAATGATAGCATCTTAAAATCATAAACATTTCTGCTATTTCCTCAGGGTTAGGATGGGTAAGTGGTGGCGGTGGTCTTGGGGAGGAGGGGCTCTAAACTAATATTATCTTTGTGAGAAAGTTAGCTCTCTCATTGGATTCAATATTCAAACAGTGCTGATTTTCCTGAGTCACTGTTCTGTTAGTCTGACTAGGGTATATGTCTATCTCTGTGTGTGTATGTGTGTGTGTTTGAATGTATATGTGTATGGAAGCACATGGGAACATATAGAGGCAAGAGACCTTAAAATAGGTCTTTTAGAACATGACATTGGGACATTCTAGAAAGAAATGGGAAATGTCCCCTGAGAAAGAATTATTTTAGTTCTTTTCCTTTTGTCTAGAGAAGTTCAGAGGGCATATTATGAAATTGTGAAAAAATTACATTAAAGAAGTTAGTGAGCTATAGAATCAAATCTATGAAATCACCTGGTATAAGTTTTAATATTAATGAAGGCAACTAAAATATGGTGCCTGGTAGTTTTAAATCAACCAAGCAAAAAGTTTTAATAACCTTTCTTTATATTAGCAATTTAAGGGAAAATATTCTATTTTATCAATATATTTGGACTCACAATTGAATAATAAAGGTAAAATAATTCTATTTTTCAAAAGTTTCTACACTTTAATATTTGCCTTTAGAACATGCTTTATCCTACTTAGATCTGTTTTCAGTTGTACCAAAAAAATGAAAAAAAATTGTAATTTTTTTTCTTTTTAAAAATAAAAAATAATTTCCCCCCTCCCACTAACGAAGGAGAATAAAACCTTGGGGACAAAACAAAAATGTATACATAATCAATAATGTTCTCTCCCCGTTCCAAACACCCCCCCAAAAAAAAATCCAATCTCAATTTTAAATCAAATCCCATATTTATAGACAAGCAAAACTCATATGCAACTTCCTAGGAGTTTTGGGTATATAGAAAATATAGGATTTGTCCCAGAACATCCTTAGGGATGTCATGATTTACAAAGTCTGATATGCTATTATCTATCTGAAAAAACATTGCCTTAGTTTTCCCCCTCCCCATTTATTTTAAAAGCCCCCATGAGCATATACCTCTCTCCACCTCGCAAGGTTTAAATCTAAAAAGAAAGTTACTGTTGCCAAAAGAATTAATAATAATAACTTCTCAGGAATGAGAGAAGTTTAATATTAAATGGGATTGTTCTAATTAATATAACCAAAATTGGCAAATACAAAGTTTGAGATATCTCCAGTTAAAAAAAAATTAGAAAAGGATTATTCAAGACCCAAAGAAGTCACTTTGTCAATTTGGTTGCAAGAGCGGACAATTACTTTGGAAATGAAGGGTGGTTGAGAGGTATGTGCCAAATAGACAAAGAAGATGGAAAGGTTTTTCACCTTTCCACACAAGACAATAATAGCACTCTTGATTTTGTAGGGGCAGAGATGTTACACTGCACTTAGGAAGGCTGAGCTTACCTTGTGATAATAAGATCAGCTTTCTAATCTTTTGCTAAATCGATCACAAAAGAAAGCAAGAATGAGAGACAGAGAGAGAAAAAGAGAGAAAGGGAGAGAGAGAGACAGAAAGAGAGAGAGAAAACAAATTCACATTCTAGACATCTGTGTTTTTTTTTTTTTAAGAAAAAAAACTTAAACAATAAAATAGGGATTTAACATGTTCTGATCATAAAACCATTTGCTGTCATAAGCCATCATCTCATACTGCTGTCTTGGTGATTATCAGATCAGCTGCACAATCCAAAATCATAAATCAAATTAGACAAACCAAATTCACAGCATCATCATCATCATCCATAAATGAGTTCTAAACAGATGCATGCAGTGTGCAGATACATGAATGATAAACAGAAGTCGTCCCTGCGGTCCCTGCTCTGACACAGTTGTTCTTTGCTTCCTTAGTGTCAGATGGCAGATGACTGCAAGTGCAGGTTGCTAAGCACAGTGCAGGAAATACCTACTGTGAAAGTCTTTATCCTGATATGTGAGTAAGACACCACTGGAGCCATTGTATGAATGCAAAAATAGAGCTACACTATGTACTACTACTCTATTGATTAAAAAAAAAAAAATCTGTGAACTGAAAGACATGCGTGAAATTCTTCTTCTTCTTTTTTTTTTTTTTTAACACCCCTCCCTATCTTAATTTCACAAACACATATTCTGCGATTGTTGTGACCTAGAACAAGGCAGCTTAAGCTCTCTGTTGTTTCTCACACATCTGCAGTTACTGTTTCTTTGGTTCACTATTGAAAAAACAGCAACCAGACAAACAGCAATATCATCAAGAATCATTGAATAAAAAAAGCAGGAATAAATTAACACTAAGAAAAGGACACACTGATCCTACAGATGGACATGTCTTCCCAAAGATGATTTGTGAAAATAGACAACTGCATTGATAGTGTAATAGGAAGAGATGTTTCTCTTCAGTTCCCACTTACAACAGTGGAAATCTGTAATCTAATTAGGTGATGTACCAGCCCTCAATATCTGTCAACCAAACGATGTGCAGAAATGTGTAGACCAGCTCTGGCACTCTGTTCAACAGTGTCCCTTTTCCGCTGTCAGCAGTACCATTGGCTTCTGCTAATATAATTACATTGACTTTTATTCAATTAAGTGCCATCCCTGGCTTTAAAAAAAAAAAAAGCTACTTTATCAATTGATTCAGGTGTAATGCAATAATAAAGATGAACTCATGGCAGTGCATTAGCTCTGCTGTTCATAACTTTTGTACACGGGTTCATTCATAGTAGTCGATTTCCATTATGCAACCACAGTTCAAAAGAATTGATTCTTTTATGTTCATTTCTTAATCTATTTCATTTTTGTTTAATAATCCTCCTAAAGGCCATATGCAAAAACATTCAAGTAGGGATAGGAAGAATGCATAGTGGGAAATCATCTAATATACTTGGCTTGGAAAATCTTTGATAAGGTCTGAGAAAGGATGAGAAAAAATGAAGGGAGGGTAAAAAATGAAAAGCAGAAAGAAAGAAAAACAGAAAACATGGAAAGGGACTGGTGGAAGGAGAGAGAATGCTTGCAGAAATATGATCAGACTGAATATGGAAAAAAACAAAAAAAATGACATCAGTTGAGTTGATCACTTCCTCCAGGTCAGAATTCAGCCTTCTGATAAAGAGCAAAAGATAGCACTTGGTTTTAACTGGAACCCTAAGGTGTCATACTCTGTGGCAGTCAATTAGTTATAATAATGTATTTGGAAATAGACACAAAGACCCAGGGTTAATAGTAATTTAGGGAGTGTTATGAGTTTCTATGGATCAGCAGAACAGGAAAGAGAATAAAAAGGAAAAAGACATTGACTGTTAAGTTTTAGACTATGAAACATGAAAATAAAGAAAATGGGAGACTTCTTCTGAAAAAGCTTTTCAAAAAAAGAAAGGTCCAGAAATCATTAAGAGAAAAATGATATTCTTAAAAGGAGGCAAAGAATCAAGTTACCAAATATATAATAAATAGAAGAAAAAATCCATGAAAGACATCCTCTGGACAAGAGAAGTAGTCCAGATATAGATAAAGGGCAAAATTGGAATTGTATTAAAGACAGGAAATTCCAATACAAAGATCTTATATGGTTTTTCTCTAGACACAGATATCATTGTGTTCTGAACATATTTCTAGAAAAGCTATCTGTCCAAGATAGAGCCAAGACATTCTACTTTGGAATGCATGCAAATTTTACTAGACCCCAAAATTGTAGGTACTCATATGGCTAATGCTATGTTTCTACTTGACTGCTGCTGATGAATTAGCTATATAGGAAGTGCAGAAATGTGTGGGCAAGTTCACAGAACAGTGGAATGCCTTATGGGAAAGTGATGAGCATGAGTAGTAGAAACAAGGCTTGGTCTTAGCTGTACTCATTAGGACTATGGTCCAAATATCTGGCTCCAAAAATGGCCCTGTGTCTTAAAATCTAGCAATAATGTAGATCTCCAATCACCTTGATCTATGTCTTGCCACTGGACACAAATGGCTCCAGAGGAGAAAGTGAGGCAGGTGACCTTGCACAGCTTTCCATCACTTAAATCCAATTCATTTGCATGTGATAGCATCACTTCCCTGATCTCATGGTCCTCTTTGAGAACAAAAGACAAACAAACAATGGCAGCAGTAAAGTGGTAGAGCTTCAGAGAATATATCTTTTTGCCAACAGCAACTGGATATATCAAAGAACAGAATAAAAGTCTGAAGCATGTAGCTGAACCTTTAGGAAAGGTGAGCAATAGGGAGGAACTGACCCAAGTACCATCTGAATATAGTCCAAAGAAGTTCCACATACATAATTATGGTATGAATTTAGCCCTAAAACCCAGGCTATAATCAGAATGATCAGTAGTAGGTCTTTTGAATAGTTTTAATTCATGTTTCTTTTACCTACTTTGGAGTGCAAATTTTTTCCATGGTTTATTGAAGGCACAGAATATGATAAGGTCTTTAGAGTATGGAAAACCATAATTATTATTCTTTCCAAATTTGGAATGACAAAGATAATAATGATGACTGAAAATGATCTTATTGGACTGAAATGGACTTCAGACCTTCCTTCCCTATTTCAATTCTCCAGTGAGATTCTTACTAGGCATAAACAGAAGAAAAATGAATATAACTCTGGCAAATGCAGTCAATTAAATGCACATGCTATTTGCTGAGTGTGTCTAAGTTCAGACTTGGGAATCTTCAATAGTTTTCTTTTAACTTGTCAATGTGCCCAATTCTATTTAGTGCACTGATTATCTGTGAAAATGAAAAATGTTATAGCTGGATTTTAAAGAAAAAACATGAGCTTTTTTGGAATTCTGTTTTGAGATGTAAAGAGGAAATTCAAAATGAAAGAAAAGTGTCACAGCTAACTTCAAAGTCAGGCTGTGAAAATCAGGAACTGGATAATCTATTAATCACAATGCATTTTTATATCAAGTGCTAGAACTACCTTTGTAGATAAGGCTAAGTGAAATATTGAGCCACTGAATTTTACAACAATGGTCAACAAAAAGGCTCTAAGGTAGATGTGAACAGTGAAGCTTTATATACTAAGGATTAAAAAAAAATTTTTTTTTGTGACTTGTACAATTAAGTATTAAGAAACACCTTAACTAGGAATCTGGCTCAAATGTCACTCCTTTCATTTAGGGTTAGTGGTTTTTGGGTTTTTTTTCCCGTTTTCTTATTCTTCCACAAGTCAAACATTAGTATGAACCTGGCTATTCACAGCACTGCAAGTAAGGAGATGTTCAGTAAGTATCTATTTATTGACTGATACCTAATTTGGGCCTAGCTTATGTATGGACATCCTGTGAATCTTAGCAATGCTTTACTACACTGAAGCATAAGATTACCATTCAAACCTAAAGAAATGGGAAACAAGATTCTGATCCCCCTTAACAGTTTTATTGAGACTACTGGAACATTCACTAGCTATTGCCTTTACTCTGCATAATTTGCATATTACTCTTTATTAATGATGGTTTCAGATGGAATGCTTGCTTCTCTGAGAAATCAATGACATTTCTGACACTAGAAGATGGTCTGTTGCTGTTGTTGTTAAAGAAATAGTAGCTGTTAAATAGGTTTCTATTTTAGGTTACAGGAATCCTGAAAACCATCACCCTGCTCAGGAAGAAAATTCAAAGCAAAATGCCACATAATACTTACTAAAGCCAAAAAGTGATGGAGTGCTTATTAAATGCAGGAAATAAAGGACAAGTAAGTTCTTGCAAATTAAAAATGTGGAATTCAGTCATTTCAATCCCTTTCAATATGAAACAAATCATTCACACTGGTCACGCAGACAGTTCCCTCTACACTCAAATTATTCACTTGAAGATAAGCTCCCACCAAACTCTTTAGGGGTTTAACTAATTTACAGCACAGATACGGCACGTCTGTTGTAATAACAGGTAGGATGTATTGGGGTCGACCATTTATCAGAATTAGACTTCTTTTCTCAATTCACAGTGAATTATGCTGCCTACACCGTTCCACTCTCTCAGAGCTTGCCTTCCCCTTACGGCCCCTAATGTGGCAGGCAAACAAAATTGACAGTCTCATCTTGTCAACAAGGGGTGATTCTCTTGAGAAGCCATTTAACTTTGCAGAGGAAGCAATGTATTAATGTGCCTGTCCCAGGAATGTTAATCATCTTCTAGCTTTCTCTAACTTTGACGTGAACGAAATCACCAAATTTGTTTACTAAATGAATCGTAATATGCTAATAAGAAACCATGACATATACGGAAAAGCCAAACAGATGGTTTGTTTACTCCACTTTGCAACTTTATAAATGTTGTAACTCTGAAGATGTTAGTGAGAATTATTGGTTTGTTGGCAGAGGCAAACATGCCTTTTGCATACTAAATCTGGTGCTACAGTTAGAAAACAATTTGTTATTGCTGGGGAATGCATAAAAAATGTTAATGGTGTGATGGCATTTAGGGAGGCAGGATGGTGGGATATGGCTATGCTAGTTGCTCAGGTTAAGTACAAAATTGATATCCAACAGCAGTGTTTTCTACCTATCTTTTTCTGAGTTATATTTGCCACTTTAAGGCTTCTCGAGAGGCTTGATTATTCAAAAGCTACATACCTGTTGCACTGTTACATGACAGGCGGGTTACATGGTGAATGGAAGTCTGTTCTAATGGGAACTGCAAATGCACTCAGGCAAGTTGTATGAGGCTCTTTTTAGACAGAGAAAAAAAAGAAACTTAGGAGGCCTGAGTAGCATACTCTGCAGAACTACTCAGAATGCATTGAGTTATACGTTATCGTTTTAAGTTAGCCAGCTGCCCCAGATAACTGGACTAAATCCCTCAGTCATTTCTCTCCTTTTTATACTCTTGACTTTTGGAAATAGCAGAAATGAATATGCTCACATTTCCGAGAGTTTAAAGTAATGTCTCTTCTCATGATAAACTAAAAATTTATCTTCCTTATTCAATGGATTTTCCCTGCAATGTGTAAGAAGACAAAGGATACTGATACATAAAATTTAGAGAAACATTGTAACTGTTTTTAAAATACCTTACATAAAAAATTATACTCTTGTTAAATAAATTAGATTATGGGATTATTAACATTTGGGATGGATTTTCTTGAATAATAACGATCATTTGACTACTTTCTCCACTATAATTTCATTATAAAAACAATAATCAAAGGTATATGAATGACTTTTTCTTTGTTGCTTTTACGGTCTAAAGTATGGCAGTGGTCTATATGAATTAAAACAATTAGTTGAAAAGTAATCATTTCAGTTGACCAACAACAAATTGTATCTATTTGCCAGGAAATAAATTTTTGTTTTGGGAAACATTCAGATGACTCTCATTGGCTTTTCATTCCTTTTGGAGGGTATCACATAGGCATTTTATAAGATGTAGAATTTTCCGCAGAAGGGATGCTCTCACCTCCCAATACTTCTCAACATCACAACAACTACCACCAAGCCACTAGCAAATTCTACTCAACCCAACGGTACTATTAATTGTGAGATTTCTCCCATATACTTTCAGTGCTGTCAGTTGCTGAACTTTTTATTCATTCAATTGAATGGTGAGAGCACAGAAATCTTAAGGAAAGTATGAGTTCAGCTTGCTGTCCAAAGATCATTTTGGAGCAAGAAACATTAGTAGCTGTCCCACCTGGCGCTTATATTTCATTTGAAACATCTACTCATTCCTGACCAACAAAGAAAATTTCAATAAAGTACTTTTACTGGTTTAACAACAGTGAGCTCCTGGGATTGTCAAAGTGCTCAGGCTTTTCCAAGGAGAAAAGAAATCAGCAGCTCAAATATAATTAACCTTCCATTCTCAATGCAAACTGCCACGCACAGGAGCTCTGCAGTCTATTAGTGAAGTTATAATGGCCAACAGGCAGAGACAAAATTGGTCAAAAAGTTGGCTGCTGCTGTCATATTTTTGGAATTATGATTAATGACACTAATAATGTGGATGATTACTGATATGTGTATCTCCAGCAGTTTATCATATTGCACTGGCTGCCTACGTCCACAATAAACAGGATGCTATCATTTACCCTTTTATTGAGGCAATCCTTCTCTTGAAGGAGCATATTCTAATTACTTTGTAATGTTTTATGTCTTAAACATTTTGCAGCTTTGGACCTTGCCAAGTGCTTCATGTCCACCATTGATTAATTACTGAATGTTTAATCAAAATTTAGAACCTAATGTAGTCATTTATGAGCATAGTGCAGTGCCAAAGTAGTTAGGCTTGTATTCCAAGTTTGGAAAGAGTTGGGTTCAAAATCAAATCCCAGCTCTGCAGAAAGATCCAAGATTTTTACCTTGGGTGCTAGAAGTTTGCCAACATTACCTCTGCTGACAAATGAAAGGTAATCTAACTCAAGGATGCACAGAATCTTTATCTACTGATTCTCCTTTTGGATTTTCCTTTGCTGTTAGCATATCTCCTTTCTTCATCTTCCTCTAGCCAACAAAACATTAGGATGAGAAGCCTTAGTGAGCAAAAAAGCCCTTGTGGATACCAGTCATGAAAGCAGAGTTTTGAAGTGGTTAAACAAGTGAAAAATAATTTGCTGGGACAAATACATAAGTTTTTTTTTTAATGTGGATTTTTATGGTACTGTCATACAACCATTCACCGTTGAAGTTAAGTGTTTTTTTAATACCATTACTGAACTGCTGAAATGGATGCTAATATAGCTTGGAGTGCTAATGTCAAGTCCTGGTAATAAAAAAGACAGACTGCTGAATGAAATAATTTCAAGTAAAAAATAGAACAAAAGTGCTCTCTCTCTCTCGCGCTCCACTTTTATTGAATTGGGACTGACTGAGCCAATTGCTTTAGAAGTCTGTAAAACACAATTACTAGTGAGCTGACTGACCCAGCATTGCCCCCTCTGTGACAGAGCAGACTAAAAAGGCTGCAGAATTAGTGTTGCTCCCCTATCCTGACTATCAGACCTAAGATACTTCCTATGGAAGGATTATTGTTCTATTGGCCAAAAATCAGTCTTTTTCCCATGAAATCTTGTTATGCAAGAAGGGTAACTTAGCATATCATAGAACTAAATCTAGGTGTGCCATGACCTTTCACCTGTAATACCAATAGTTGTCTGTAATCATCTGACATTGTTCTTCTTTCTGTTTCTTGATTGCAGATGTTAATTGACATATTTTGTGTGTGTGTATGCATGTATATGCACGGTGCAGGCATGCATGTATGTGCATGGTGCAGGTGTGTATGTCAGAATATTTTCTCTCTCTTTGCACATATATATGAGAAAATAGTTTTATATTATTATTTCTGGATAGCTAACGGTATTTTTTAAAATCAGGTAGTAACAAAATTAAAGTTTTGTTTTTAAATTCAACCAGAAGAAGTGAGTTTAGGTTTTTATGTAGGTGAGTCAAAATTAGAGAAAAGAAAAAGAGCTAAAATGAAAGTGGGTAACTTCTCCCCCTCCCCCCAGTGGTTAATAAAAAGAAGTAATAAGCTTCATAAAGTATTAGAGTTAAGATCACTAACACTAGGCATAACAGCTTTTTATCCAGAATTTACAGCCAACATTTTAATTTAAGTAGATTGCCATGGGGGAAGGAATCTAGGTGCTCTTTTAAAGTATAATTTTTATGCTAAATAATGGGAACAAAATTATCTTAGCAAAAAAAAAAAAAAAGCATTTTCTCTTGCATCTCTTCTCTTTTTCCTCTATCTTTCCTTCTCCCCTCCAACTTTTTCCTTCTTTTACCTCATATACACATATTTTGGTGTTTAAGTATCAATGTTACTGAATCTCTTTTTTATGACACTAATTTTTGGCAAATGCAGAATCCTTTCATTTTTCTGTCACACCCATTTATTGAAATTTGATTTTGGTTGTTTTTTATTAGCCTTATGGCAAAAACAGGAAATGATATTTTAAAAAAGTAGTTTACTTTGTTTTATTTTGGAAATGTCTTTTAAGTCAATTTTCAAAATGAAATTTAAACAAAAGAGAGAAAAACTCCTAACAACTCCAACACGTTTGAATCAAAATCAAAATTAAAAGATCAGCAATAACTGATCTCTTAAAGCTGGAGGTAGTTGGAAAATAAAATAGCCTTTCTTCTGAAAGATGAACTTACACTGAAGTGTGTGTGTGTGTGTGTGTGTGTGTGTGTGTGTGTGCATGTGCATGTGCATGTGTGTGTATGTGTATGTGATAAATAATCTAGCTTGCTTTCTGGCAGGAACTTAAACATATTTTTGAAAAGCTAAAAGAAATGACCAATCAAAAAGAACAAATCCAATGAAGGACTGTGTGTCAAGAACAACTCATGACAGGTATGTCAGAGGCTTTAAAAGTTCTGACAAAGCTTAAACTGCCCACCTAGCACTAACTGGTAGCCAATATCAGGCAGGCAATTAGTACCATTCAATTCAACAAACCTTTACAGGTATCTACAAAATAGTAGGCACTGTGCTACTGGTTGAGGATACAAAGAAAAATTATTTCCTTCTCTCAAGGAATTTACATTCTGCCACCAAGGAAATTTATCAGGAACCTACTGAATACATCCTTCACAAAGTTTTGTGCTTGAATTATACAGATAACTTAGACAAAAACAGTTTGGGAGTGGATTTTTTTTTTTGGGGGGGGGGGGGGAGAATAGAGTAGGGATTAGAAACAGGTGTTTATGTCCTGAATTACACATCTATTTCCAGTGCTATAGACCCAACCTATGGAGTGTGATACAACTAATACCAATAGTTGTCTGTAATCATCTGACATTGTTCTTCTACCTTTAGGCAGGGATATTTAGTATAAGGTGATTGTCTACTATGCTTTCGTATGGGAAAGATAAAGGGGTCAGCATATACTGAAAAGAGCTTGTCTTATGTTGAAGCAGGACAATAGATGATTAAGAAAACTGGAAGTTTACTCTGGCCTGATGTAACAGCCATGATATAAGACAGATTTCACTTATAAAGATGCAAACAACACGAGTTGTTATTGCAAAGGTTTTATTGTTGTTACAAAAAGCTATCGGTGTAAAGGCAAAATCTCTTGGTTTGCTTGTTCTATTGTGGAGTCAAATAGCTTTTCAAAAGCAGACAACATTCTATATGTTAAGAAACCATAAGGTATTTAGTTACTGGGGTCTTAGAAAACATAGCCCATGGCACATGGACTGACTGAAGTACAGGGAAACAAACATATAGTGTCTCTGAATGTTGACTTTGGGGTGCAAAACAAAAGCATCTTGTATTTGGTACCTAATTATATTAGGGCAAATAGTTCTCATGAGGAGGTACTAAGTATTTTGTTTCTCAGAGTTATCTTCTGGCATAGTCATGTGTAATTATTGAAAGGCAGTCTCTAAAAAAGTTATCTATATAAGTTTCAAAACACAGTAGAAGATGAAAAATGGATACTACTGAGCTGAAGAGAAGGTGGTAAACAGGAGGCAGTTAGCATGGTGTTCACACCTTCACCTCTGTTGTTAATGTATGCAGTGGCTCATCAGAGGTATCTCATGTTAATTTATTCAAGCACACCTGTATAGGGCTGAGAGTCAGGTAATCATACAAGCAAAAAAAGTATAGTCTCTGCTTTTTAGCTAAAGCTACCCAGAGGCCTACAGAGGAACAAATTTAGTTCTGGAGAGATCAGCAGGTTTTAATAAATCAAATACAGATGTCTTGTTCCAAAGAAGTTTAGATGTTCAAATCTGCTCTGATTTTACTATGCCAGGTTTACTAAATGCCAGGTTCATGCTTGACACCAGTGCTTGCCTGATATTTATTTATCAATCACTGTGAGCAAATATTATTTGTCTAAAAGTGACTAAATTGCCATGCTTACTTTTCTGAGAATATGTAAGAAGAACGATTAATTACTATCCTTCAAGAAAAGCAACAGTAAAGATTGGCTGCTTCTTCACTTTTCAAACCTACCCAGGAAGGGAAAATAGAGAACAGAGAAGTCTTTCTTTCTATGCAGATAAAACTGGTTACTGCAAAACTGAGTCCTGATTTTAATTCTGATATTTTTAAGTTGCCAATCACTTGTGATAAAATAGATTTTAATATATTATTTAATGAGAGGGAGTTGTAGAAAAGAGGACAGGAGTCTGTTTTCCCAATTAAAAAATGAATGCAATTAACTAATGCAATATTTTCAGCACAGATGATTCACTACCACTCAGCTATCATTTCATAAGGAGCTAAACCAAAGCCAGATGATAAATAAAAAACAACAATACTGGGCTCAATTAGTTCTATTATGCCCTCTTTAAGGAAGTTTTCCTGAGACAGTAGGTTCGGCCCAATTATTCCTAATTTCATTATCCCTAGTGGTCAGTTTTCTGTAGCAATATCTTGGGGTGCAGTATTTAATCTGATCAACATAGGATTGACATCTAGTAAAGACCTCAATAGGTGATAACAGTCCATTTTCCTGCTCTGAACCAATAGAATACATTCTAGCAATGGACATGATAGGAACAGAGTCTGGGTCTTTCCTTCTCATTTTTTCCCTCTATGTAATAGATTTAATGTGATCATAATGGATTGGAAACTAATTGCTATTTCCACCTTGGTTGAATCTCTTCAGCAGCTAGGTAGTTCTCTATGTGATTTTCAAAGTGATACACAAAAGGAGATTTCATAGGCTTATGTGATAGATAGTTCACTCTAATTTCTAACAACTTTTATTAAAAGCAAGGATGAAAAGTTCTCTTTCCAATTAACTTAAATTTCTGTCACTAAATGTACATTTGTTCCCCTCTTGTCCAGTGAAGGATTTCTAGGACATCTTGTTTATAATTCTCTTCCCCCAGGAAATGTACCTACCATCTACTTTCATCTCTCCCTCTCTCACTAAGAGATTCCCTTTCTTATTAAAATGAACCCCTCTCTCTCTAATGTGGTTTAATAGATCACATCCACATAAAATTTTTATGTTCTATACTTATATATATTTTATTATAAAGCACAAAAACGACTTTATGACTTGGGTGGTACAAATATTATTTTCCTCATTTTAAAGACAAGGAAACGTTGATTAAAAAGTGGAAATTGTCAGTGTCCAGGTTTGAACCAAAGTCATCTGATGCCATGTTCAGAAGTCTTTCTCCTTCATGATAATGTCATTCTTATGTGGTCTAATGGCTTAGTAAGAACTATTTTCTAAATAACAGAGGGGTATTAAGTCTTTGCTAATTACCAAATGGCATGTACATTATTTCCTCAAAGAGAAAAAAACCTTTGTCTCAGCCTCTCCATGGTCATTTCTGTCTATAAATCAAGAATACTTATTATATGATTATTTCAGATGAGTTCCAGGAGTACTAATGAGTTACTTTTGTAAAGTACTTTGGGATTCTCAGAAAATAAAGTTATGAACATGAAAAGCAGGAAAAGTCCTATTAGTAGGATTTCTGTTAGTTCTACTTCAGGCATCCTCTAATCTCTGTTGCCTCCCTACTACAACCCGCACTCAAAATCTTCTCTAATGCTTTATTTGCACAAGGAAGACATTGTAGAGTCAAGGATGGATGAACTGAGTCTCCAAGGACTGAAAAGAAATGGGCCCGAGGAGAGGAGGATTAAAAGGAGAGGAGGCTTTCTGCTTGGGAAGGGTCATTGGCTCGGAGGAATGATAAGAAAACTTGTCTTTCTTGGACTCATAGGAAATTTTTGAAAGAAATCATAGCCACTGGTTTCCTGGGACTTCCATGACCAATAAGTTAGAAGGGAAGGAAAAAGGGAAGCATGTGAAGTGAGAATTGTTGAACTGTGAAACCAGTCAAAAGTGAACAAAGGTGTATGTTGAAAACAAAGAAAGAGATCAAACTAACCATCTCTCTGAATTAGAAGCAAGAGGTGATAACTTGGGAATTATAAGATAATACTATCAACAGCCATTTTTGTTACTCAAGTTTCAAAGATAATGGTCCTGTGTAATGAATCGCAAGAGCTTTATGTTCCTCACTAGCAGCATTCCTCAGGACTAACTGTGTTGAACTACTGAGTCTCTAAGCTTTATTAACCTGGTTACAAAAATGAAAAGCCAATTTTCTAAAGAACTAAGAATATTAGGCTTTCTCAAAGGATCATGAGATAAATACAAGATAGTTTTGGTTAACTTTGCTCATAGGTAATGATAAAATTCCTATAATAAAGATTAATTCTGAATGACATTTTTTAAAAAGAACATTCCAGAGGAAAAAATAATGATTTTTTTATTTTGTAGAAAATGATACCACCCTAAAATGTCTTACTAGTGTTAACTTATATTCACAACTTAGAAGGAGTTATCTAAAGAAACTGATCTGGCCTTTAAGTAATTGCAAACAATTCCCAGTGTTTGGTCTTTGAAATAAACAAGTAGATTTCTTTGTTACCAACAAATATTTATGATAAATGATATTACAAAGAGAAACTTATATAAAAAGAGAGTATGTCTGCATGTGATTTCATATAACTTACTATCCTAATCTTTAGGTGTGTGGTCTTTTTATCCCAGTGTCATTTATTCTAATAGATATCTTAATGTGTTTTTCAGAAATCATGATAAAGATTCTTATAAATAAGGCTAAGTTTTAACTAGTCTTCAAAAATTTCACCTTCATCAATTTTACGTGGTTGTCATAATGGCCTTTTTTGTTAATAGAAGTCCTTTGACTTAGCCTAGTTATTCCTAAGTGTGATATCTCAAATAAACATTTACCATTGTAAAGCAATAAATAGCACAGAAATCACAGATCTGAGATGCCATCTTGAACTCTTAAAGAGACAATCTCTTTTATATTCAAAGTTTATTTGTCTTATCCACATATACTGGGAATATAAAAAACAACAGATAAGGGAAATCTGCATAAGAGACTCTACGTTTTACACAATGAGTGTTGGTAGAAAGAGAAACATCTTTGAAAGACAAGGACCTTCTCTTCATGCTCCCTCCTGATAAAGATTGGCTAATGGAAAAATCTTTTGCTTTTCATAGGTCTGATTTTTATTCCATTAAAATAGGCACCATTTGATTTTTTAGAAACCACTGTTATATATGTTGGATGAAAAAATCTAATGGACAAAAACCGGTTTACCTGTCAGATGATCTTTCATTTTGTATTGTACTGTGCAGAAATTTTTCAAACCAACAAATTGAGTTGGACAGGCTTTAGGAAATGAGGGGCTATTTGGCAACCTGTTAACTGAGTCTAATTTCCTTCTTCTGTATTGAAGGCTTTTTTTTTTTTAAACCACATTGTAATATTTTGTTTTTAAAAAATGGGGAAAGTTCGCAACTGATGAACCACGTTTATTCTAATAACAAGAACCAACCACTATGACTATAGTAGGTATACTGCATTATGTAAACAATCTGTTCATCAGCTTATTTCCACAAGTGTGGTATAACTGTTTTACCCCACCATTGACCACCTTGACAAATTCCATTTATATTACATTTTCTTTAGGAATAAAAAAGAATATTGTATAAAAAGCCTAAGAGGTTTAGGACCAGCTGCTTCTGTTTAAACCCAACTGTTTCAGTACTGAAGCAACATAGCTATAGTGTGATGTCATCTGAAGGCTGGGCATAATATAGTTTAACTGATCCCCAAACTGCATGGGGGTTTCCCCTCCCTTCTGTGCACAATCCTCACTGTAGTTAATTAACTGTGCATGAGAGATTCATGGAATCTTCATGATCTTAAGAGTCCAATCCCTGATTCCACAAATGAGGAAACTTGAGCTAATCACGTTAAGAGACTTCTTCAAAACCATGCAGTTAGTTAGTAGCAGAGGCTGGGCTAGATCATATATCTGCTATCTCCTATTGCAGTATTATTTCCACTATCCCAGTACATGAAATTGATATTATTATTTAAACTTCTCCTCCCAAACCCCTAGTCTAAAGATTTCTTCTGTCCCATTTTCTCAAGTAATTTTACTAATTAAAAAAAAAATCAAGGACATAATGAATACCCATTTAAGGAATCATAACATATCTGGTTATACCTACGGAGATGCAGGGTGTCCCGATGTCCTGGACCTATGGTTCTTTCCATCCGTAAATTTCTGTTTCTATATTGGATAGATATGTGTGTATGAAGATAATATATTTATTTAATTTAAAAGCCACAGGGAAAAGCAATTATATATAAAACAGAAGCTGCGGCTTCTACGTGATGTTATATGGGAAGGGGAGGATGTTGTGTACATGTGTAATTATACACACCTGGATGCATGGAAACACACATATACACAAAGCACACAAAATAATGGCGTGCATCACTGGGTAAAATGGCATATGATTCTGCATGCTAATACACAACAAACACCAATTGCGACAATCCTTCATTATCATGGTTGCATGGTTGTCATTTGATCACCGCGGGCAATCTCTATAATGCTTCAAAAACACCTTAAGCTGGATTTTCTTACGTTAAGTCCAACATTACTGAACCACACAGCAGCAGCAGTCAATGGAGATTTACTGACCTGTCTCTGCTTCGCCGTGAGGGGAAGGCAGCATTACAGCCGGCCACTGTGCAGACATGCATCTCTTTTAAGTGAACGTTCCTGTAGTGTAGCTTCACGCTGTAGGAGCTTTTGAAACTCTTCTTGCACACATAACAGATCTTGGGGTCTGGGCTAGAACACAAGTCCCCTTCTGGGGAGAACTTTTGCGGGCTGCCATAGTTCAAAGAGGACGTGAAACTGTCATGAAGGGCAGCCATACTAGCGCTGCCTCCGTTATATAGTCCGTATTGGCTCATGTAAAACATGTCATATGTGGGGTCTGTAAACTCTTCCTTCACCTTAATTACATCCTGGTGAGAGGGCTCGTTGTGATTTTCATCAGGCCTCTCGTTATTCATCATGGCTTTTTCATTCCCTTCACTGTGCATGCGCTCATCGGCCTCCATGGACTCCTCACACAACTTGGGCTCCGAAGACTCTGACTCGTTTTCGTAGTCCCTCTCGTGCTCCTGGTCTTCCGAAGTCATGCTGTCCGCCCTTCGGATCTCTGTCCTGGACAGGCAGCGGCCCCGGCCGTGCTTGGAGAAGTCTTTCACGGACAGCCCCGGGCTCATCTCATCATGAGAGTGGCAGTGATTGTCATGGCCCAGGTCGCCCACCCCGGCACCGCCCTCAGGGGGCTCGTCATCCTCGTCGTCGAACTCGTCTGCCGTGTCGATGATTTCCTTCTCGATCTTCACCGGCATACTCGACTTCCTGGGCTTCTTCTTGGGGGCCAAGTCGGCGCTGGGTTCATGGGTGGCCATTACCATCACCGAGACGGCCGGCTCGGAAGGAGCTGCGGGGTGCTGCTCCATGGAACTGCTGGCTGGGATGATGGGGCTGGTGGGCAAGGAGGAGGGAGGGCTCACCATTTCTGCAGGGGTGAGCAAGCTTCTATAAAATGGAGGAACGGGCTGAACGGTCTTTAACCCAGAGAACACCAGTTGGCTAGGGAGAGGGTTCTGTAGAACAGGGTCAAGTGGGGGAGTGGTAAAACCCATCGGTGGCCGGCCGGGGCTTGTGAGAGTGAGGTTGGATTTAGTGCTGGCTATGACTGGCGTGGCGGCTCCTGATGTAGCCCGGATTAAATCTTTGTCTCGGTTATTCCTTAGCATAGGCATGTGAAGGCGGGGGTTGGGGTTTGCACTGTGGCGATTGCGACTTCGCAGGGAGCTGAAGACCATATTGCAGCCTTCGATAGTACATCGGTGTTTGATCTTCAAGTGAACTGCATTATAATGAATTTTGAGAGTACCTTTATCATAGAAAGTTTTTCCACATGCATTACAAAACACTCTCCCCTTCCTAGAGGCTGAGCCCATCCTTCTCATTCGGTGAATACGGAAGGAACTTTTTGTGTGCTCAGGTTTGGCTAAATCACTGATTGGGGCAGAAGTCTGAATAGGGGACACACAGGCTGGCTCTGTTTTGGGCTCCACGTTGGTGATGCTAGTCAGAGCATTTCTATTGGGTGTTTGCTCATTCTTATAAGGTGTAGGAGAAACTTCTGACTCACTGCTTTCATTATATTCATTCTGGGTTGAAAGACTAGGTTCCCGAAGTCTCAGTCCTGGCTGCTCAAGCAGCAAACCATTTGGGGGTAATCCCAGCAGTGGGGCAGACACTGGATTTATGTACTGGAATGGAAGCAAGAATGCAAGACTATTGGGGATGTTTTCGAAATGATGAATGCTGGAAGGATTGCTGTTTTCCAGGTGAGCAAGGAGACTTGGACTCCTAGTGCGATTATTGCTTTCAATAAAAGTCCTTATATCTGAATCTGTCTTTGAAGATGGTACAGCAACTGCCTGCCCTTCTTTCTCTTGAATCGCCATCAGCTCTACAATGGATTTGGTTTCTCCAAACCGCAGAAACTGCTGAAGGGTAATAATCTCTTCTTCTCGGGACATGATGGCCCAGCGGTCTAGCACCTTGCCGGCAGCATCCTAGAGGCCACATCAAAGAAACAACAAAGACAAACACAAAAACTTATTGATTCTGCATAATTATTAAATTCAATTGAAGGTGTTCTGCTGTCTGCTCATGGAACAACGAGTGCAGAAAATAACATGCAAGCACTGTTAATTGAAGTCGACCCACAAAGCAAACTTTTCTGCCATGCAAATGTAGTAATTAGAGTCACAGTTAGAGAAACAGATTGAGTTTAATAATGTCAAGGCAAACAAAATTTAGACCACTGGGGCTCTGTGATCTAAAATGCCTTCAATACTGCTATTTTAACAACAGTGATCTATGTACTATGCAACTCTTTAGCATACATTAGTATAAGACGTGAATTCTTGCTGTGCAATCCACAGTAAATGCAGAAAATGGTACCTTAATCCTTATTAAAGGGTGACACCATAGGAAGGAATTAAGTTCATTCTGTGGCATCTATTCCTTAAATGTGAGCAGACATTATACTAGATTTGATAACAAAAAATTCTTTAGATAAGTCCACAGAATTTTAAACTAAACAATAAATAAATAACCAAAATACCACCAAAAATCCCTACCCACTAATCTGTATTTTTGTGTGTGTGCCTGTGTAGAGGCAGTATTTTAGTATCATGTAATAAAAGGCAGCAGAAAAGGCAATTTATAAAAATGGGGGGGGGGGGGGGGGGGAAGGCTGAGAAAGGTAACTGTGTTCTGTTAAAAGGAATTGATTAAAATTCTGTGATTTAGATACAAAAACATCTAACTCTTCAAAAATATTTTGTTATCAATGACAGCTATAGATACTTAAAAAGTAAACATGCTAGGTTTTAGAAGCATAAATGTATAAAAATGTTGACTCTTAATATCCACTTTGGATAGTAAAGGGAAAGTCCACTGAGAATACACATCAGTAATCACCAGACTATGTGTTGTTAAATATACATTAAAAAGCATTTCACACTTTCATTTTGGCTGGTAACTATGAGATTTGCCTGGAGGTAGGACTTTTAAATTCTGCAGTGTAATGTCAGGCAATCCATTTCAGGGCATATTGATAGAAATCCAGTCAAACACATGAATGACTCCATTGTTTTCTGGGGCACTATTTCTTCTCACCAGTACAGGACACTTTCATCAACCCTGACCATTAGCTTAGAATGCCAGTTTTCTGTCCTATATTCCTCTGTCTCTGTGCCTTCAATCATGCTAACTCCTGCCTATGGAATTGACTCCTTTCACACTCATCTATTAATTAAAGTCTTTCCCCTTCTTTCAAGGCCCAACCAAGGTTTCAAATGCTTTACTCTCGGTTAACCCTGCCATTGCCATCTCCAAAATTCCCTGATGAACATAATTCCTTCCCTCCTCACAGTATCTACCTTTTCTTTACCCTTCTCACTCTCCCATTTTTATTATGGATTTTTAAGCAATTGTTTTCCCCCTTCCTCATTAGAATGTAAACTGCCTGAGGACAAGGTTTGTCCCATAGAATCCTAACTTTAGACTTGAATGGAATCTTAGTTCATCTACTACTTTTTCTTATATACAAATGAGAAAATTGAGGTCCTTTGTCCAAGATAACATAAGTAATAACAAATGGCAGGTTTGACAATGGAACCTCTGATTCTAATTCAGAGTTCTTTCTACTGCACTACCTAAGTTGCCTTTCTTATGTTTTTATACCTCCAATGTCTAGCCTGGGTTTTTATATAAAGTAGGTGTATAAAAATGTTTTTTTTTTTTTTGAATGATGCATCATTGAAAGAGATGCTCTTCTTGAATTCTGAATGTCAGACTTTCTTTGGACAGTGGCTACATGGTTTATGTTATAATAATAATCTTAACAATTTACATTTATGCAGTTTTAAATTTTTCATGTTTTCTTCATCAAAACCCTATGACTTAGAGGGTACAATTACTGTATGTAGGGGACCTCACTTTACAGAAAAATAATCCAAAGCACAAGGGAAGTGAAATAGTCAGGATTTGGAATTTAAATTCTAGCCCAGCTACTATCTAGTTAGTTTATATAGAGGTGAGAAAGTGACTTCCTACAAAATGAAAAAATTTGAACAAACTAATCTTCAAGTTCTTTTCCAGCTCTGGCATTTAATGGTTCTAAAATTAGTGGAGATATTGGTGAGACAAGAGTAAGTCTTCATTCGTTTAAAGATTTAGTCTAAGGATATATGTTTCAAGAGTATCCATGTCCATCTACATAAAGAAATACATTACTTTATTATCTATGAGTGGGGAAAAAAAGATGCCTATGTGGCTGAGCTTTCCAATCTCCCTATCATACCAGTCTATGAATCATTTAATGGTATGAAAATGATTTGCATGATGTGGTCCAGGTTTCAGGAATAAATTATTTCATATTCTAATATAATCCCAATAGAAAGTCAGCATGATATAGTAGATAAACTACTGGACTTGAAATCTGGAAGACCTAAATGTAAATTCTGCATCCCAACACTTAAAAACTTCATGATACAAGGCACATTATAATGTCTCTGACCATCAATTGTAAAATAGGGATAATTTCTAACACCTGTGTCATTAGCCTACCATGAAGGTCAAGTGAAATAATGCATGCAAAGTGCTTTGCAAACTTTAAAGCATTATATAAAGACAAGCTCTTTTGATCATATTTACCATATTCTATTATCACTATTTCTATATCAAATTCAATGTAAGTCAGTCATGTTGAAAAGGAAAATGTTAAAAAGAACTGCTAAACTCTATTTAAATGGGGTAGATTTTTTTTTTTTTTTTTTTTTGCTTTAAGGATTGAAATGTTCTTTTTATTTTAAAAAAATCCATTATCTAGTTGATAGACTCTAGCCCTTTTAATTAAATGACAAATATGGGAATCTCTCTGACTACATGAGTATCAGATTAGAAGTTCTCACAAAACATTCTTTATGTCTCATGTAATCTTATTGATTTTTATTTCTGACAATTTCTCACAGCACATTTTTTCCTCCCACAAACCATTCAATCATAGTCCACATCTACATTTTTCATGACAAAAATTTCTAATTTGTATTTTCTTTCTCTTCTCCCTAATGATTAATTCAAACTTCAAGACAGTGGAAATGAACACATCAGAAAGCTTGCAACCCAAAACACAGTAGTGGCTTAACTTTAAGAGTAGTTGCTAATGGATTTTATAATTGGTGAGACTCTCTAAAAAATGCAAACCCCATTGGGTTATATGCAAGGTAGCTAAAATTTCATTCTAGTTTCACATGATATGTAATCACTAATATTTATTGTTCCCAAGTTTAAACATTCCACTTCCTTTTCATTTGCTACTAATACCAGAAACATGTGAAAACATATATTATGTTCTTCTTTTCTCTAAGTACTAATGTACCTTTAGATATACAACACACACACACACACACACACACACACAGAGAGCTATAATCTATCTGTTTTTTTATCTTTGAAAGTGAATGTCTATATGAAGAACAGTCACAGCTAATACTCTTTGACTTGCCTCTCTCCTGGTTTTATCCTGACCTATAGGTTAGTAGGAGATGTGTCTAGATGTGACCCAGAAGTTAGAATATATATCATCTAACTTCTGGGTCACATCAAAAACCAGTGATGGGCTCAGAATGATTATTTCAGATGATATGAACAGGGGCATTCCATCAACTCAATAGATTAGATTGGAATACAAACACAAAGTTCACAGTAACATTTATGAGTCAGATAGGCCTCATTGTGTGTGATGCATCTGGTCCAGAGTCTGGGGAGGTTTTCTGTGGAAGGAAAGGAAGGTTGAGTTTTTATTTCTTGAGGGATTTTGAGCACATGTGATTTTTTAAAAATTGCCATTAATGCTAAAATTTTTCAGTCTTCTTTTTTCACATTCCCCCTTTCATTTATTTTAGTGATTGGGATAAGTCTATGTGTGTGAAGCAGACCTTTTAACTTTGAACTTTCATTCTGGAATTAGATCACTTTTATACATTTTTTTTTTGAAGGGGGAGGGTGAAAAACTTAACATTTGTATCTTCTCTATGACTTCAAGTCAATTGATTTCTTTACCTTTTTTGCTAAACTTTTTATTTCTCTAATTTACTACTTAGCACAAATAAGAAAAAGTATATATGTGCATGTGTGCTATACTAATAAAGGATTACATGTGTGTATATGTACATACATATTTAGGGAGATGAATAAAAAAGGTTACAACAATAACAACAACAAAAGAAATGGCAGATTCTGGGAAATAATCAGGGAATGTTTTCAAGCACTGTTTTGATAATTTCTGAGAAACACTTGAAAATATGTGGGAAAACAACTTGGCAGGCATATTTATTTGAGAAATTTACATTAAACATGTATCTGCTGCTAGAAAACTGACTTATAAAGGTGCAACATCACATATACAACATACATTTAGGGAGTTTTGTTGAGGAAGTAAACAAAATTATACATTCCCGTTCTAATGAAACTGTTTTATGCAATTCTGTCTTTTGTAGAATTTCAGGATAATGTTTCAAGGAGACTAGCTGAAACAACTACAATATCTATAAGCAGGCTGAAATGTATTCATTCATACCATGATTATAACAAATGGTTTAAATTAAGGCTACACACACACACACACACACACACACACACACACACACACACACACACACAAATAAAAATCAGCATTTGTTTTTGGTAATGAAATCCCTACCTAATTTCCAAGATTCAGGCACATATATTTTTCAGGATTTCTCAGGAGCATCAATTTACTTCTCAATAAACTGTCACATACTCATTCCAAACCAGTGTGAGGCAGCAGTATTCTCAAGGAAAAAAGTGTTCTTTGGGTATTGCACAAAAAGGAGATATGCTACCCCACAAACAAAGCAAGTGCATAGATTTTACTGGTTAACATTTAGCCACACAAATATCTTCCTAGAGGACATCCTGTATAAATGCTTTTCCCATCGACCCAAAGCAAGCTTTGTTAAGGAAAGTGCTTGCAAACATCAGAGAGAGGTAGACACTAGCTTGCTGTGATTATACAGCAGCTGATGCTAAATTCAATATGTCCAGCCTACAAAGAGCTGTGATTTAAAAGACTTTCCACCCCTACCTTCTTTTTCCAAAGAGAAATGTTAAAGGGGCATATACTATTCAGGGGAATGCTGGAGTGTTCAAATGGATCCTGCATGAAATAATTTTCTGCCAAGAAATGGAAACCTGCATTTTGCATAGTTGACATGATACCATTAAAAAAATAAGATTTAAGAATTTTAAGAATTGTTTTCACCTAACGACCATCATTCAAAAAAGGCTCCTTATTACTAAGACACAGAGCCTTATATCAGAGAGTGGGAACACTTTTCTCTTTCTTGGCTCCTTTCTACTGTACATTAACCCCATAATAAATCATTGTTATTATAGCATTCAAAATGCTTGACCTTGAAGAATGGTGGTATAATGAGGTGAAGCATATCATAATTACTTGTGAAAAAAATGTACAAAGTCAAGGAATGTCTCTCCTTGGATAAAATGAAAAGTTTTGAGGAATACAACACAGGAAAATGGTTGACAGCAGAAGGAAGAGGCTATCATTTAATGATGACAGAAGGACTTCCCAGGTACTCCAAAAGTTTAGATTTCTTTTGCTTTTATAGTAAAGATAACTTTTTCCTTTCACTGTCAAAGTATGAAAATATTTTCCCAGAGAAAAAGCTTTCTTAAAATATACACATGTATATATGTATAGATATGTACACACACACACACACACACACACACATACAGAGAGAGAGAGAGAGAGAGAGAGAGAGAGAGAGGCAATGATGAATTATAGATTCTAAAAAATGTACACTACTCCCAACCCTCATCTTCCCCCTTGCCAAAAATACCCTATCTCTTCTGCAACTAAGATAACATTATTGGAATGCCAGGGCACTAGCTTTAAATGCTTCTTGTGATTTTTAAAACATATTGTTTGACTTTTGATAAAATATTCACTTTGTTATAGAATGCACTTGATTATGGACCTGATAAGAATATATAATTCATAAAGTACTATCACTTTTTCCCCTTAGTAACAGTCTGTATAGCATTTTTATTTTTAAAATTATGATTATGATAGATCACTGTGGGGTTACAACATATTTAATCATAGAGGTTCCAGCTAAGCTCTATTAAAGGGCTGTCAGGATTTCCTCTCTTTATCCAGAGTTTTTTTAAAAGCTGGTATAGATTAAAAACAACTATACAAATGGGCTGAGAAATAAATAAATAATAAGGTTATGTATTTAAAAAAAAGAAAAATCACATCTGTATACAAAAATTATTCATTTTTTGGGTTTAATTTTCTTTGTCTAAATTTAAACATTCTTCTCATGTTGCTTAAAAAAGTGTTAAAAAGGTTCTCCTTTTTATACCCTAAGTTGTTTCCCCACCTCAGAAGGGCAGAATTCCAATTTTAATTTGGCAACTGGTTTTCTGTGTGACCCTAAATGTTAATTCTGTTCTTTGGCCCTCAATTTCTTCCCCTGTTTAGCAACACTCTTTAATATTACATTTATCTATAAAATCCTATGACACTATCAATTTATATAAAGCAGGGTAATGTGAATTTAGAAGAATCGTGGTTGAAATCAAACAATTTAAATGATGTCAGTATGTCAGCTATAGTCTCATTAACCTGAGAAGGGCCAGAACATTTACTCCTAAGGCCATCTTAAACCTTTTTAAAGACTTTCTATACATTTTCACTGATTTTCTTGATTAATAGAAAAATTCTCTCTCCCAGATGATTAACACTTAAATGATAGTAGACTTATAAGATTAAGGATTCAGAAGGATGGGCCTTCAACTAATCCTACTACTTCATTTTACAGATGTCCCAGAAAGAGAATTGGAAATAACATCACAGAAACTAGGTTTAAATTCTATTCTCATTTTAATACCTCTATGACCCTAGACAAGTCACAAATCACCCACTGGATCTCAGTTTCCTTATCTGTAAAATATGAAGAACTATTAAATAAGTTGTGGCACATTACTATTATGGAATAAAGCAATACAGCTAGGAAAGACACCTATGAAGAAAATAATTAAATCTAGGAGGAATTTTATGAAATAATCTGAAGAGAAAAAAGCAGAACAAGAAAAACAGAGTACTCATTAATTACAACAGAAGAGGAAAAAATGAATGGGGAAAAATTGTTGATTGAATATCCTGATGGAGATTTAAATGGAATAACTAAAAAGTTGTGGCACTGAAATACATTTTAAAACACATTTTTAAGAAAAGTCTAATGAGATATACATAGATATATAGATCTAATATTAAATTTACAATAAATCATTAAATAACTAAAATGTAGGGTTTGGACTGGAGTTTAAAAGTTTCCTCCAGATTTAAATCCTAATCTCTTATTAGTGTCTACTATTTATTTTGAAATTTAGATTAACTACTGCTGTTTGTGCAGCTAGGCAGCACACTGAATAAAATACTGGGCTAGGAGTCAGGAATATCTGAGTTCAAATTTGGCCTCATACATTTATTGTATGACTTTGGGCAATTCACTTTACCCTTCTGTCTCAGTTTCCTCATTTGTGAAATGAATTAGAGCAGGAAATGGTGAACAACTCCTCTATCTTTGATAAGAAAACCTCAAATGAGGTCATGAAGATCCAGAAAGGAATGGACAACAAACAACTACTATTTAATTTATGTGAAAGTTATCCCTAAAAAACAGACACTGCTTAAGTAGTGCTTGCAAAACACAGGGGGAGAAAGCTAAAAGAACTCAAAAAGCCACGTCCAAAAATTTCACAGGGTATGAACCCAGTACTTCTGGAGGGCAATATTAATCCAACTAGAGCTCTTTATAGTCTTGCAGAGACCAGATCCATAAGACTCCATAATAAACACCTATATATTCCATGTCAACTAAATCTGCTAAAAAACAATTCCTGAATTCTTGGCTTTTGTGGGTTAACTGTATTTGTGATTCTGTGTGGCAGAAAATATAAAAGGAAATGGAGGAGGAAGAATGACAGTGGGTTTGGTCTTCAAGGTTTACCTGGTATACCCCAAGTATCCTCAGAGTTCTACTCATAGCAGTGTTGCGACGATTATTACTGAGGCAGTGTGCATTAACTATTTCTATGCTCACTATTTTATAATTAGATTTCAAACTCTTAATGACCGGAAGTTAGGGAACGTTTTATCCATTTTCCCCATAACATTAAGTGAAATTGTTTAAGAAAAAGTGTTTGATTTCAGAATGAAAGTGATTATGCATCGAAAACAAAAGGCCAACAGTCTTAAAGAATAATGCCAATGTCAAAATTGCAACTTTGGTTCACAGAATCTCCTAGGTTTTATTCATGTAACCAATACCAATATTTTTAATGCTAATGTTGGGTTTCTAAGAACAACGTGAATGTTCAAATGGACTGTGAAAGCTAGAATCAATCTAAAACTAGAAAGAAGAATGTTAATATATTCATTTGGTTGTTGGGGAGCAAGGGGAAAAGAAATAAGGGAGGAAGAAACTCACCAGATAGCTAAAATGGTAATGATAGTCCATCAAACATATTCAGGAAGATACCTGAGTGAGTGATTGGACAGAAAGATATATTAGGAGATTCAGCTGTGTTCTACTCTGGGTACAAGAACAGCAGCAGAAGACAAAGATTAATTTCCTGCTTTAGCATTCATTAGGGAACTACACATTATTGCTTGTAATACATACACAAAGGCTGTTGATGAATATCCTCTTTTGATTGCTAATATTCAATTTATCTCTGAGCATGTATAGTGTCAACAGACACGTACAATTACACATATATTATATAGACATACTTCTGTATATTCATAAACAGTTTGTTTCTAAGTATATATTTATAGCTCTATATAGATTCATGTACATTATTTGCTAGGCCTAAAAATAATGGAGAATATAAGTTGGTAGGTGACTGAGCAAATTTAAATAATTAAAAAGTACAAACATATAATAAATAATCAGTACATATTATTACAACAAAAACTAAGAATGTAAAAAAAAAAAAGATATTACTGAGCGCAAGGTAATAATAACTGTGTCTGCATGCCTTAATACCCTCTTGTCCCAGCAGTCCTGACTTTCCAAGCAGCCCACTTCTCCACATTAACGGTAGTCATTTGGAGAGCAGCAAACGTGCCATTAGAAGCACTTTTACAAGTGTATATTCATCCACCAATTAGCTTAATGTGGCGGCTTTCTGCATATTTTCTATCCAGGCTTGCACAAATCTTATTAATATTTCCCCCTAGCGCTTTGACAGATTACCTTGTCATTACGCATCCTGGAGCCTTTTAAACAATATGGGTAAACTACTGTTTGCGAGGTTAATGACAATTATCCCCTAATTACTGCATAAGTCACTCAGTCCACTTTATCT
Source organism: Antechinus flavipes (assembly GCF_016432865.1). Lineage (NCBI taxonomy): Eukaryota > Metazoa > Chordata > Mammalia > Dasyuromorphia > Dasyuridae > Antechinus > Antechinus flavipes. Next base: position 97,121,481 of record NC_067398.1, on the reverse strand, counting down.
CATAGGCAGGGTTCTGCTCTGTGTATCTGCCATTGTGTCACTGTAAATGAATCTTGTATAGCTATGTTTATCTGCCATTGCCTTGTAAATTACACTGACAGAAGAATGAACAAATTATTCTATGTCATCACTTAAATACTACTTCTGAAATTAAAAAAAAAATGTAAATGCCCAAGGTTTGAATTTTAGTGAGATCATCATTAGAACATATTTAATATTTATATTTCAGGGATGGCAGTACAGAATTTGGCAGTGGATTGGGGAGGGGGTGGGGCATAAAGATAGGGGGGAATATGGAAGAAAAGTCCAGGAGAGAGAGAAGGGTAAGAGAAAAGGAGAAAAAAAAATAAAAAGCTTTGATAATAGGAATTCTATTATCACTTCCTGACAGGCTTTTCTTTCATATTCATTCATTTATTAAGCACCTATTGTGTACAAGGTTTCTCTGTTGTAGTATTTCAACAGATCAAGGTAGCATTTTCCAGGCCTCTTAGGGCCCATTCAGAATAAATCCGAACAAATGTGTCTCTCTTCACAGTTATAATCTTTTTCTCTCTGCTGCTTATAACCAACACAGATTTAACATGCAGAATCTATGTAATTGAGAACAGATAATATAACAAAGGCCACAGGTTAAACCAATTTAATTAATGCATTTTAAAACATGATTAAAAAGATTTAAAACCTTTCCAAAGTTGCAGTCAAAATCATTTGATAATGCTTAAAAATGCATCAATGAAATTAAATTTTTTGCTCATTTCTTTATTTAACTGTGGTGGTTTCTTTCTTGTATCTGTTCTGACACAATTGACAGGGATTGGGGGGTTTGTTTGTTTTTTTAAGATGTGGAAATCTAAGAAACAGAATGAAATTAGTTTCTAAAAACAATCTGGAAAACTTATTCTTAATTTGAATACTGGCATTTTGCAGATGGCCAAATCAATGAATGTTTAGGAGTAAGGATTCTAAACCTAGGGTCTGTGAACTTGTTTGTTTTTTAAAACATATTTTGGTAGCCATATTTTTTCTAATTTCCTTTGTAGTCATATTTTTTTTATACATTTAAAAACATAATTCTGAAATGGTTTCCATAGATAGGCTTCACTAGACTCATAAAAGGCTCCATGACACAAAATTATTAAGAACCCTTGATTTAAGGAGTCATGAAAACCAATATCCAGGTTTCAGTAAATGTCATTTAATGTGCCTCTTAAACTATTTTGAAAATGAAAGTATTAAAAATGTTTCTGTTCTGGTGGCACCAAATATGGGGACAAGACCTCTGGCATGTTATGGTGAAGGGAGGCTGAACATAAGTAAGAGAATGATACCAATCTGACAGACCATTTTCAACTCTGAATTAGTAGGGTGAGTGGAAAGCGTTCATCCAATTGCCTTATGACTGCAGCTGGTTTGGACAGGAGGAGCTGGTGGCACCCATGATGATAAAGCTGTTTGGCAGGAACATGCATAGATACAATACCTCTTGGTGCGCTCTCTGAATAGTTTGGAAGAAAAAGATGTAGCGGAAAGGAAGGAACGTGTGAAAGCCAATATTTATGGGCATAGCAAAAGGGTCTGATCGATTCTGAATAAGCACTACCTCAAGGGCCTTGGTCCCAACAGGACTGATCTCACTGTCTGTCCTGTGTTCAGTCAATGCAACTTCAGCAGGGAAGTCGCTGCAAAAAATACATAAAAGTCTCAGTACTTTTCTAATCCCATCTCACACACACACACACACAGCCCCCTCCCTATAAAAGAAAATACCTACTTTGTTAAATTATTATACCAATTGTCAAGAGGTTTAAAAAATCATAAAAATATTCCTAGCAAATGTAAATTCTGAAAATTATAACATTGCCTTGTAATCTTAAATTCATTTGGTTTTTTGCTAAAGGAGCAGTGACCATGCATAATGGACAAATAGGGAGTGAGATACCTAGGGACAGATAGATAAAGGGTGAAAATCAGCAATACTTTTGGATGCTAAGCCAAGTGTTCCAGCAGTAGAAATGAATACAATCTTGGCAGACCTCCTTGGAAGGTCCAAATCAAATTTCAATGATGCTCAGATACAGTATGATAGGACAAATGAGTAAGATGATCAGAACAAACATGAATCCTTACATGGCATCTCACTGGGAAAATCAATCAAATCATTTAATTAACATTTATTAAAGAACCTATCTTGCTATATTCTGGAGATACAAATGAAGCTATAATTTTTTTAATACAACTTGGATCTCATAAGCATTTTTAATACCTACTTTGAATTTTTGAACATACCATTTTGAAAGATTTATTTCATTCACATATGCTTTGGGAAATATTCAGTTTTTGCTTCAAAAAACTTTTTCTCAGACTCACAGAATTTTAAAGTTTTGGAAGGGATCTCTATATCCATCTAGTCCAGGCCAACCCTTGAAGGAATTCTCAGGATAACTTGTTGCACAATGGATCATTAGTCTTCTACCTGAAGACCTCCAAAGAAGCCCACTTTCTAAGGCAGTCCATTTTTACCTTTGAAGTTGTTTTTTTTTTTTTTTCATATAAAGCCTAAAAGCACTTCTTTGTGATTTCAATCCATTACCTAACTCCTACTTCTATAAAATGCCAGTGTGATCTCAAAATACTTATAGAATATAGACTTAAAAATAGATGTCAGAGTAGATAGAGCACTGGGCTTAGAATCTTCATGAGAAACTATCTTCATGAGTTCAAATCTGACTTCAGACACTTAAGAACTAGGTGACTCTAGGCAAGTCACTTAAACCTGTCTGCCTCAGTTTTTTTCATCTGTAAAATGAGCTGGAGAAGGGAATGGCAAACTACTTAAGTATCTCTGACAAGAAAATTACAAAATAGGGTTACAAAGAATCAGATGCAATTGAATAACAATGGACCTCAAAGATCATTTAGGATCAACTCTGTCTTCCACATTCTGCAAATGGAGGAATTGATACAAGAAAATTTAAATGATGGGCTTGTCCAAGGAGTATATGGTTCAATTCACCCAATTTAAGAAAAGTACAGAAAGAACCACAGAAAGGTCCAATTCAGGGCCAATGCATATCTTTCAAATAATGTAGCCTTGTCATCTCATTTTAAGTACTGTTTGCAGTTGGTTTAGTATATGAAGCTAATAAGAACAAAGCTTTAATTTTGTTCTCTATGAAGTAGTCAAATTCAAATAGGGAAAAAAAAATTGTTTTTCATAGTCACAGACAACACCTCATATTTCAGCCAGCTTCTAATCTCATAGTGATTACTATTTACAGAAAACAGAGAATGAAGGAAAGACTATGGAGAGATTACCTCTATCACTACAACTAAAAACAACTAGCTCATGGTTATCTTTGCATATGGAAAGCATGTATTTTGAAAAAGTCTGGCTTTCATAGACCACATGCTAAATGTTGGAGCCTGCAAACCATGAGCATCCACATGGACAACATATTTGGGTAAAAGAAATAACTGTGGGGCATGTGATGGTCAGTATATGGCCAAGCTTCACATTTATGGGTGTGGCTACTGACTTCATGCTTTGTGTAACTGATGGGTGATAATAACACATGCTATCAAGCTACCATGCTGGTATTCAAGCTTGAAAAGTCGCCTGAAAGTCTTATTTTGTATACTAGGGAACATGGGGGGAGAAGGGTGGGGAATATAAGTATATAACATTTAATGACATATAAATATCTGTTTTCTCCTAGAAATATTTTGCTATTATCTCATATAGGCAGCTGGATACTGTCCTAAAAGCCTTTCTTTTTTCAATTTCTTTCCCTTCAGAACTGTTTATAGAACTGGTAGTGAAAAGGGGTGTCTCAGTCCATGAAACAGAAGTAAAAAGGACAAAAGAGAGGGAAAATTTCTAAAACTCAAAGGACCGAAGAAAATGAACTAGAGATGGAATAGGAAACAACAGACTACTAAGATACTTATGTCAGGCAGTAAATGAAGAAATTAATTTTATTAAGAAAAGTAAAAAATGTAAAAAACTAAAACTTTACATAGGTAAGAAATGAGAATTATTTCATTACAAAATCAATTTAAAAAAAAGGTATCAAGAAATTCAGGAAGTTTGCCAGAATTATATGGTTAAAAATGAATCTATGTGCATTCCTTCCCCCCAAGCCCCCCACCTCAACAACATCTGGTACTCCAATGGATAGAGATGAGAAGAATTAACACACGTGTGGACTGGGCTACATGGGGATAGGAAGAAAAGAAACTTGAAATAATTTTGACAGTAACCAATATAAAACAGAAGCTTGTTAAAAGAAGCAGTAAAAGTAAAAAATATGAATATGCTAAGTTATTTCCCTTTATAATATGTTAATATTTTGTTATTTCTCATGAACTGTACCTAACATAGTCTGGGAATTGTTTTTATTTTTGAGTTGTTTTAGTCCTGTCTGATTCTCCACAACCTCATATAGAGTTTTCTTGACAAAAATATAAGGGTGATTTGCCATTTCCTTCTTCAGCTTATTTTACAGATGAGTAATTGAGGAAAATGGAGTTAAGTGACTTGCCCAGGGTCACACAACTAGTAAGAGTACAAGATTAACTTGTTATTTATTTTTATTTTTTGTAGGTTTCACTGATATAGGGTACTCTTGATAAAGAAATTTTTATAAATACAGAATGTCATTTATTCTGCAACTGGTAATTTTAGAGTTGCATTTGGTACTGAGCTGCTTTGGGTATAAGATAGTGCTGGACCTGGAGTCAGGAGGACCTGAGTTTAAATCTAGCCTCAGTACAGTTGCTATATATGAATCAATGATTTTCCTTAAATAAATTACAACAAAATCTCTAGTACTACATGGCACATAACTTCATATCTTTCAATGATTATTCAGAAGACATTTCCATATTTTGAAGTGAACTCGTCATCAGTCTAAACATCATTTACCATAGTACTTAAAATATGTAGAAAGAAGTTCAGCTTATTAGAATGTCAGAAAAAAAGATTTCTTTAGATGTTTGCAACATATGATAGAGAGACAAAGTCTCCTTACCCTCTAGTCCTAATATAGATGGGAAAAGAAGGGCAAGATCCATTTTATATGTGGGGGGATAAGTCTTTCCTCTTCCCATGCGAGATTGCATTCTTATTTATCTCTCTCGTTGGATAATAAAAATAAATAAAAGAAGAAGTGAATGTATCCACATAGCAATTCTTTTAGTTATAATTACTGGTTCTCCTTCACCTTGTGAAGCTCTACATGTACTTCTGTCAGATCTACTTGGCTTCCCTCTTCATCCCTTTATCCCCAAAGGTAGTAGAAAGAGTATAGTATTAGTAGAAGCAGTGGTAATTGTTTCAGATGTTAAATAACTCCTTGAATTCTTCAGTTTCTCTCCAGGCTTAAGAAAAGAAACAATGCTAGTAAATACTTTTTTTTAATGCAATGGGGAAAATAGGAAGAAAATTAAACCCACTGTTTTAGATGGAATAATTCTTCTGAAAGTTTAAATATCCTGGAAATTAGATCCCATGCCTACCTCCCTTTCTTTCTAAAACATTTGGACTACCATACTCAAATAAATATTTGTTATTGTGAATAAGTACTGTGAATAAATATTGTAAATAAGTATTGAGGAATGAATACGAATAGAAACATATATCAAGAATGTAATCTCCTTGAGGGCAGGGTTTAAAGGAAACCTTCCAGTGTCTTAGGTTGCATCTTTTACAAAGGATCATGGAAAGAGATGTACAAGAATTATTTAGAATGAGAAGTTGTGTTTGAATTATAAGCTATAACAACAGAGAAAATATCCATGTACAGTAAGTTCACAGATCCATGGAAATGTTAATGGGAAGAAAGCAATGGCTGAGCCAAAATATGTCCAAACATATACTTTTTACCAAGTCTTTTTTCTCAAAGAATGTAAAGTTAAGAAGGAGAGCCAATCTTGAACCAATAGTGGCTGATAAAGCAGCTTTACTGCTGCCTTTAAACTTTCACTTTTTAATAACAAAGAATCGATATGGGGAGGTTTATAAACCTCTTGGTTTTGATTTTGTATTTAAAAAGTGTGAGGTGGAGAAAGTCTGGAGTAGCGTCTTAAACTGGTTTGTCAGTTGTCCCCAGAACACATTTTATATCCTCTTTATTTATAGTAACTTGCTAGAAACCCAAGATAAATTAGGAAAAAGAAAAAAGAAATCAATTTAGCATTTTGTTTCCAAACCAATCCACCCAGTATATGTAGAAGTACATATTCTTTTAAATAAGCATTCCACAAAGCCTACACTTCAGAGCAGCAATTGCCTTATAAATTGCAAGTTTTTAAAAGATTTCCACAATTGCCTATTAAAATGCACACTTAAAGAGCCATGATTCTGTCATTTTGGATATGCCTTCTATTGACACAGATTACAAAACTTTGAGAGATGGAATTTATGACTTGCTATATTCAAGGAGAAACTATCAACTAATAGACAATTTTCTGGTGATGAACCTTTCCAAACTCAGGCAGATCGATAGCCAATCTGCTATCAGTCCCATACTCAAAGTCTTTCCCACATTAGGACCAACTTGCGTAAAAATCTGTGCTCCATGAGCATAATCTTCCTTCATTCCTTGATGAAGTATAAAAGTATCAAAGTACTCTTTGCTGAAAGTCAACTAATAAAGTGGAGTCTTGTTCCAACTGGTGTGAACAGTCTAGTTAAAATCTGTAACACTTCTAATGCCCAAAGTGGGTAACAAGTGATATTCTTCTTTAATTTTCTGCTATGAATATTGACTGTCAATCAACCAGTTTTCTATGTTGCTTGAGGGGAAGCTAACAAAGAAAGTTGTTTAACCAGGTTTCATTTACTTCACAGAAGGATGCTAAGATTTACTAAGTCCATTATCTTGAAGAAGTTAACAATCCTCTTCAGGGAGATACCATTTATTTAAATTAAAGCAAGCAGAAGACTATTTGTGTACCATTGCTCCCTTGTCTCAGATTTAGCATTTGGAAGGGACCTTAGAAATAAAAACAGTTTGTTTTTTTTTTAAAGTAGATAAAGTCCAAAGACTTGCCCAAGATCTCACAGTTAATAAATACCAGAATTGAGATTTGTATTTAATTTTCTGGATGAATAAGAATATCGAGTGTAACAAATTCTTTACGAAGGCACATCCCTATATTTTTAAAATATCAAGTGTATTTTTCACATATAGGGAGAAAACCATAGGATATTGAAACAACTACTGGTCTACAGATAGGTAATTTTTTTGGCAGTTTGAAATTACATCATGTTGCATTTTATAAACATCCTGGGAGTTTCCGGAGCTGCTTAAGTAACGTGGTAAGTAACTGTTGCTTAGGTCGCCAGCTGCTGAATTTGTTTTCTGTCTTTAGAGTAAGCTCATCACAGTGAGTTTTATTTGGGGGGAATTAAATGCTGTGGGCAAATTGAAACCTGGTGGTCTGTGCTCACCTGGAGCCAATGAAAAGGACCACACCTATTTCTAAAATTCACTGATCCAATAACATCATAACTTTGCACAGAAATACCACAACTAATAGCAGCAGGCTGCTGAAGCAATAACACAGGGCACCCACTCACATAGCAACAAAGAAAACAGCAGGCAAACAGTAGCTACTGCCCCAAAACACCAGGCTTATGTTAGTTCAGCCCTTACCCTGGCAAGAGTAAAGACAACAAAATTCAACAAAAATGAAAATAACTCCTAAGTGGATTAGTTGTATGTGATTTACCATGTTTACAAGTGAAGATAATGATCATAGCAACATATATGTTAGTATATGGTTGAGTGTACAACTTTCAATATGGTACAGACTGAAAACTTTTTTTTTCATATTGCAGCTCAGAGCTATGTTATTATCTTTCCCTTTCCCTTTCCCTTTTCTTTTTGGATAGAGCTGGGGCTCATTTAATTGATGAAGGAGTGCCCTGGGCAGACATTTCCTCTACAATGAGTGGTTAAGTGACTTGCCCACAGCCACACATCTACTTTGTGAAAGAGGTAGGATTTGAATTTAGGTTTTTCTGCACTCCAGAGATAGCTCTCTATTTGTCTCTATCTGAACAGCAACATACTTCCTTTTATACCATTTATGAAAGATATTATATTAGGAAGCTTATAGGAAATATTCTTTGCCAAAAAATAAATAAATAAATAAATAAATAAATAAATAAATAAAACAAACCCCAACAACAAAAGTGTCTCTTGAATGCTGTTGTGCAGGGTCCTGGAACTTCTAAGTAGTTTTTACATGCAGATCAGAAACTCAACTTAAAGATATAAAAGAAACTTTAAAAGTTGAAATGGCAAAAATATAGGGAAATTCAGTAAAATTCAGAGCATTTGTTAATGTTATACAGGGAAGCATATAGAAAAGTCCCATCCTGGGAGCAGTTAGTTGGTGAGTGGATAGAGCACCAGCTCTGAAGTCAGGAGGACCTGAGTTTAAATCTGACCTCAGACACTTAACACTGCCTAGCTGTGTGACCCTGGGCAAGTCACTTAACCCCAATTGCCTCAGCAAAAAAAAAAAAAAAAAAGGAAAAAAGAAAAAAATACCATCCTAAACTGCTTCTTAAGGTCCCTCCAGTATTAAATTATTAAAGACAGGAGTACCAGGAGCATAAACCCACAGTTACTAGTATTTCAAATGTATATCCAAATCTGCTGGCATAGTAAAACTATCCTACCAGAGCACAACCAGTATGTAGGTAGTGCTATGCAGTCATTTTAGTCTTGTCTGACTTTCCATAATTCCTGGGTTTTTTGTTTTTTTGGGTTTTTTTTGCCTAAGTTCCTGGAATGATTTGCCATTTTCTTCTTCAGCTCATTTTACAGATGAGGAAACTAAGGCAAACAGGGTTAAATGAGACTAGCCTAAGATCATACTGTTAGTGAATGTATGAGGTTGGATTTTAATTGATTTCAGGCCCGGTGCTCTATCTACTGTGCCATGTTATAATGCTAACCACCAAGTGGCACAGTGGGCTTTAGCAACCAATGGTAGCATTCAAGAAAGAAATGTAGAGGCACCCTTCCTCAGTTACTGGAAAACACTATCCATGGTTTGGAAATTCTCTGATCTTCTCCTGGTAACTGTTGCTATGAAAACATGCTGAGATAAGATTCACTGTCATAATTAATAATAAGAGACATTTTGTTGGTACTGTTCCAACTAGACTCAAAAAAAAAAAATACCTATCATTGTGTATCTGTTTTGAAATCTGATAAGTGGTTAAATAGATAGTATTGCGTTTTAAAAGTAATACTGTATTATAACAGGAATGCATTCTGTTCACTGTATATTTGTCATGGACTACATTTCAGTTAAGAAGGGACTTCATTTCAAGTGCAGATGGTCATAAGAGTGGCTATGTGATTGTTTATATGCAAATATCTCAGAAATGAAACAACCTTGAACAATGTTTTGTAAATATATCATTATTCATCTTCTTTTATCAGTTACCCACCCTCAAGGCCTCCCCAGATGTTGGGTGAGCTTAATTTGCTACAAATAAACTTTTCAAATCCAGTGATCAAGTGCCATTGACAGAGGACTAAGCAGCAGTATGTAACCAAGTCCCCTGAATCAGAGGTGAGGCTCCTTGTCAAGAATGCTGAGCCTAGTGACATTCCCCTCACTGGGGATCGTGCGCTCCAGTGATTCAATGAGGTTACAACAATGCAACAGGCCTTGATGTCAGTTACATGGTTTTACATATCTAACATGTCAGGGGCTCTCAACCTCCTTGGGAATTTATTCAATGAAAGTGTTACTCGGTCCATAACAATGTTTTCTACCTGCCACAGACAGAACTGGAAGTCCTTTCGCTTATATGACTACAGTGTATGACTGCTGGGGTGTGTGTGTGTATAATATACACAGACATAAGGTATACATGTAGATAAACACACACACACACACACACACACACACGTATAGAAAACCAGAATTTTATAATTTCTATCTGGAAACCATTTCATCTGGTTTCCTTTCATTCATATTTCTTGAGTTGTGCATTTAATAGTCATAAATTTAATTTGGGAGTTCATTCCCCGGAAACACATGCAATGACCATTAATATTTAATGTGTCCATCAACAAAGGCATGTTTTGTTTTTTCTACTTCTACCCTCCAAGAATCCTTAGTTTTCTCTAAACTCAACCAGTAGTATTTTATATTTCACATTCTTTCTCATTCCAACACCAAAAAACATCTCCATTCACCAGCCAAAGAAAAAATTCATTTAGAGCCCTCATGCTAGTATAAACATGTTGTGCCAATGTAAATTAAATTCTGCTTTATGAGAATTAATAACCTGATTCATGCTAGAAAAATTCAGAAGCAATATCACAAGACTTTTACTCAGATCTCTCATGCTGGAATATAGTGGACACCAACATGGTGACTTTTACCCTCTTCCTTTTCTCTCCCTTACTTTTTTCTAGGTCTCACTTCCTCCTTTACTATTTTCCTCACTCCTCCAAAATCAGGGAGTTGCTTGTTTCTCCACAATAACTGATCTATAATTTGTGCCACATTTAAATTCTGTGCCTCACTTTGCCAGGATTGTTAATTAATGGTAAGATGAAGAAGTCTCCTGTAAAAGAGAGCTGGAGAACAGACTCACATACTAGAGTTTTAGCAACAGGAAAGAAAGATGGAAGAGAAAGCTAAAATATTCACTCCTAATTATATTACTCTCTCTTTCACAATGACATAATGGCATTTGGAGAAGTAGAGGAAATGAAAAAACATTATTGGCTCTTTTACTGTTTTTAGCTATTCTTGGCTCCACCTTCCTTATCACCAATGGCCTCTCCCTCTTGCTGTTATTAACTTTGAGCCTTGTTATTTTTGTCATTTCATGTTGTCCTCTTAGTTTGTCTTTTTTGCATTCTGCTCTTTTTTTCTTTATATTCATCTTCTCTTCATATCTAGAACTGAAATATCTTTCCTTTCTCTTGGCTCTGATATTGACTCTTTCCCATACTTGCCACTTTAAACCCAGTTCTCTCTTTTTCCTTTCCCTTTTTGATTTACTGTTCACTTACTCCTGTGTAGAGTTCAACCAGAGAAAGGCAAGTGCTACTAAATATGTGTAGCCCAAGGAAACCTGGAAGCTTTGGGTATATATGTCTGTCAGAGAAAACAACACTTAACCTACAATCTACTTTTTTGGTGGACCAAGTGAGCTTTCCCAAGAGAGGAAGGTTCAAAGATCAGTCTGGTAAAGGAGTAAAAAATGACCTGAGAGTGGATTTGTCCCTATTACTGGGAGAGTATTCACTGATATCCCTTGACTGAGCTATACAACTAGATGTTCTCAATGTCATTTCATTGCACTGACAAAATTAGAATTAAATCTCCATTTGTTGCAAATGAGAGTTACACATCAACAGTGATGGAAGATGATCTCCTAATTCCTCCTCTGAGTATAGAATTCATAACTCAACAAGACAAAGAGAAAGAATTTTTTTTTTAAATGGGACATAACAGAGGCCAAGTATGACTTACATTTTTTTGCCTAAGACACCACAATAATTTTTAAATGTTTTTTTCCCTATCGAAATTTATTTTTTATCCACTCTTTAAAACTTGAGAAAAAAAGAACTCTAAAATTCTTTTTCTTGCTGTCAAGGATGGTTTGTTGCTATTGTTGTTTTATTTAATAAAGTGTCTATATATATGTACGTATGTATGTATATTTATAGAGGAGACAGAAAAAGGCAGAGATGTGTGTATATTTGGCATGAGAATTTATTGAAAAAAGATAATGAGAGGACATTATTTTTCATATTTCAAAAATCTTTCCCATTCCTATTACATGAAAAGGTAAATCAATAATCTTCCAACCCTTCTCTTACAAGTCTTCCATCAAAATCAATGAGAACTGAGTCTGAATATGGACTGTGTAACTGTATCAAAATAGGTCAAGTGGTAATTGTTAAATCTAATTGCATATAAAAGTTTGGCTTTTTTTCTATTATGAACACTATATATTTCACATATACACAAAATCTAGGTAAGTTATTTGTTAATTGAGTTGCCAGTTTTAACAATATATGTTATGATATATTTACATATATATGCAATAGATGTGTATGTATGTATATGTTACTTATGTACATATACATACATAGAGAGGCAATTCATCTACTAGTAACTTATAGGTAGTTTGTTTTCAAATTTTCTGGCAGCATCTTTGAAGTTCTCTGAGAACAGAGACCCCTATGTGTAAAGGGCAAAGTCAGCATTTGGGGGAGTTCACTTTTAAATGATATTATTAAGTATATATCTTCACAATAAAAGAGGGAAGAAGTATGGAGGCAAACTTGGGTGTAGTTTGTATTTGGAGTCAGAGGCCAAGGGGGAAAATCCTAGCTCTGACACTTATTATTTGTGTGACTTTGGGGTAGTCCCTAACTTTTCTAAGCTTCAATTTCCTCATCTATAAAATGAAAAGGATGGTCTAAATGGCCATTATGGTCCTTTCTGTTGCTAAAACTATGTTTTTTCACCTTCTCCCATTTCTTCCTATCTAAGTTGTATTCAAGGGTGAAAAGAGAGAGGAAATAAGAAGGGGAATATGTGTTGTGAGAATAAGAGACTGAACTGACAACTGAAGATACTCAGCTGAACTAACTCAACTGAGATGATCCTGGAGTTAGTAAAGCTGACTCCATCTACAGCAGGCTAATGTGACCCATTGGTTACCCCGAGGGCATACGGCAAATTTGCAAAGTAAAGAAAGTTTGTATTTGTCTCCAGGCTTGATCAATCTCTTCTGGAATCCCTTACTTATCTCTCTCCTACTTACTCTAGGCTAAGAGATAACCACCCATATTTTAGACCTCTCCCTTTAAAATTATTTCCCTTTTCTCTTTTGTAATAATTCCAAGAGGGCTTCTATCTTTCCTATGTTTGATCTGATTTAGATTATTCAGACTAAGGTGAGAATGAGGCATAAGTTTGAGAGTGGAGGCACTTTTTTTTTTTTTTAAAGGACTACGGTATTTTGAAATAAACCTACATTGGAACATGTCCCTCACCCTGGGAAAGATGCCTTGCCTCCTGACCCAATTTACCAAGAAGAAAAGTATGAGCTTAGAATTGCTGCCAAATATCGTCATCTCCCTTACCCTTCTACTTCATTCTTTGCTCCTACTTTGAACTTCAAAGCCACAATGAACCTCAAATGAATCCCCAAATATAGAGGGCCTCCTATATTAAAAAAAAATTCACTCTGCTTTGATCCATATAATCTAATCAAAGTGGGGAGTGGGTGGAGGTAGAAGGAATCATACTCATTCAATATGAGATTTCATCAATAAGGATGTTTTTCACTCATAAAGATAGAAACCGACCCATGCCTATCCAACTTGTACAATTCCTTTTTTCTCCATGCCTTTTTATAAATTTGTCTCAGAGGTCCATCCATCATCATTGGGGGGGGGGGGGGGGGGGGGCGCCTGGTTTGCTTTCTCTCAACATGGGGGTGGGAGCAGGAATACTAATGAAGCACATGGACTGTCTACTATTTATCCTTTATTTTTGCCACAATATCAGCCAATGTTTTTCAACCACATGTTTCTCTGATGTCACCCTTTACATATTTATTGTAAGATTCAAATGAGAGAGACAGACAGAAACAGATAGTGCAAAATGCTCTTCAAACCTTAAAACACTAAAAAAAAAAAAAAAAAAGCTGTTATTATTATTTTACCATTACTTCATAATTCTTTCTTCCATACTTTGTTATGTATTGCAGCCTGCTCACATCTACCATGGGCTTCTCCTTCAGAGATATCACCTTGTTGTTAAAAGTTCATATAGTCAAAGCTATGGTTTTTCCAGTAACAATGTATGGCTATGAGAGTTGGATGGTAAGGCAAGTTGAGCATTGCAGAACTGATGCTTTTAAATTATAGCGAAGGACTTTTCAGAGTCTTTTGGAAACCAAAGAGATCAATTCAGTAAATACTTAAAAGTATTAATTGAGACGTTTCAATGGAAAGTCAAATGGTCAAGCTGAAGTTTAAATAGTTTGGCCACATAATGAGAAGACAGAGGGAAAGACTCTGATGCTGGGAAAGACTGAAGGAAAAGAGGATGGCAGAGAATGAAACAGATAGGTAGTATCATGGAAACAAAGAACATGAAGTTGGATAGACTTTGGGATATAGTGGGTCTAGTGTGCTGTGTACCACGGGGTTACAAAAAGTTGGACACAAATAAATGACTCAACAACAACTCCACCTTTGAAGTGCTTCCACACACTATTTTAATTGAGTTTCACAAGGACCTCTAAAGATATATAGGTAGTACAAATATCATTCTTTTAACTTTATAAATGAGGAAATCAGTGTCCTGAGAGGAAATGTGCCTTGCACAACTAGTAAATAAAAAAACAAAAACAAAGATAAGTTCTTAGTTTTCCTGACTTTAAGCCCAAAGGTTTTTATATTTCATGTTGATTTCTATAGACAACTAAGAAAGGTGCTTATGGTGAGCTTGAAAGAAACCACTTGCCCCTGACACATGCTATACATTGTTTTTTCCAAATAGTCTTCCTTTGAGCAATCCATTTTGGAGTACTAATTCAAATTCAACCAATATTTATGTTAGTCATGCCATTAGATTAAAAAAAATCAAGCAAGATAGTAGATCTACATAAATAATCATGCTGCTAACCAGAATAATAAGTACATAGAAGTCAAACAAAGATGAATGAAACATTAGCAATAAAGTGATAACTTTTACAAAGAAGATTATTGAAGATTTCATGGATCTGAACTGCATCTTAAAGCAGGAACTCATCAGGCAAAGATGTGCAGAAAGGCTCTTTTGGTATAAGGAATAGTCTACATAAATATACAGAGGCAAGAAAAGTCAGGATGAGATTACAGAATGGGCAATAGTTCATTTTAGCTGGAACACAGAGTAAGTTAAGAGTAGAAAATATTTCTGGATAAATGGGCTAACAGCCAGATTATGGGGATTTCTTGAATGCCAAGAATGAAGGAAACCATTAAAGTTAGAGGAGTGTTTGAGATCATTGGAGATCATAATAAGGAACTTAGAGAAGAGTGAAGACATTATGTTGAGGAATATCCAAAGCAAGAGATTAAAAAAAGGAAAAACCAGGAAAAGAGAGAGAAAAAGAAAAAAAAGGATTTGTCAAAAAAGCAACTGTTAGAATAAAGCATTATCACAAAAGCCAAAAGAGGAGAGAATATTAGTAAGGAGTTTTGTGTTTTAAAATGCAGACAACAGGGCATAGGCAATTTGGCATAATGGAGAGCTAGATGGTCTTCGAAACTGGAAGACCTAATTTAGCGTTCTGCATAGAACTCATCACCACAACCACCATCATCATGTTCGTACAATGCATTAAGATTTCCAAAACTTACATATGTTTTTTAATTCATTTGATCTTCACAATAATCTCATCTTTGAGATGAGAGAAATGAGGCACAGAGAGATTAAAGGACATGGTCACACACATTCTCTAAGATAGGATTGAAATGTAAGTCATCCTGATTCCAAGTCCAGTATGCTGCCCACTGCACAGCACCAAGGATACATACTAGTTGTGCAGACATAGGCAATTTATTGAAACTTTCAATTCCTGGGATGAAGTGGTAGCAGGACACCCATATGGAGACGTGTCTAGCAGACAGCTGGAAATAATGAGTTTAAAGTTAAGGCAGAAGTCAAGAGACAGATTTGGGTTTCATTTATACAGAGATAATAACTGAAGGCACATGAGTTGATAATATCAACAAGGAAGAAAACAAAGAAAAGAGAAGCAGAATGAAAACAAAATCATTAAGGAATCAGAATAAAACATCAATTTAGAATCCCAAAGTGGTAGGAATATCAAATATGGATATGGGGAGAGAGTACCAAATGTAGTAGAAAGGTCAAGATGTGTGAGGGCTGAGAAAAGGCATATGACAATTAGGAAATTTTCAGATATCTAGAAAGGATAAGTTTAGTAAAACTGTGAAAGCAAAAACCAGATTAAATAGATTTGAAGAATGTGGAGACAGTGATGGTGTAGAGGCAGCAATTGTAGACTATTCTTTCTAGAAACCGGGGGGTGAGGGAGGAGGAAGGGGACAGACATTAACTTAAGGGTTTATTAGTGTCAAAGGGATTTTGTTAATAGTATTTTTAGGAGGGACCCAGGAGAGAGGGAGAAAAGTTTCCATCACCAAAAGTGAATGGATATGATCAATAGAGGAAAGTACTGGAAGAGATGCACAGAAATGGGAATCAGGGAATAATTAAAAAGGTTAGGCTTGTTAAAGAGAAGAATCACTCCACCCCCGTCTTTAACTAGAGAGGAGGAGAAGGATGAAGGAAATGGGTGAGAGTATACAAGCATTCTCTCTAATATTATGTCTAATGGTCTTGATCATCTCAGTTAAGAAGGAAGTAAATGAAAAGGTCGTGAGGCTGGTGTTTATCTACATAAATTCAACATTTTATGGTAAAATCTTTAGGAACAAAGATCTGTGTTTAAGTTTTAATACTGCTTCTGAAGCAGAATACCATATTCAAATGAGGAAATTACTCATTTAAAAAATTCATTAAACATAGGTAAAAATAATCTCTCTCCTATGTAATTATCCCCAAGATATAATTCTGGGAATTTGCAAATGTTAATAATTTAATTAAATGGCCAGATGTTCTTAAGAAAAGATTTCTAAAACAATATGCAGCTGGACCTTAAGACCTGTTAATTTCAGTTTTTAAGATGTTCTCCTGTGTCCCTCCATTTGTCCACCTTAACATTTATTTTCTAAATGTATTATTTTTCTTACTGTCTCACTTAATAAGAGAAATAATAAAATGATATTTATCTAATAGTTTAATCAAGCATTTATTAATTACTTACTATGTACCAAACACTTTTAAAACCAAGGGCAGTTTAAAAACAAAGGTGAAACAGTCTCTGCTTTCAAGGAACTTATCTTCTAATGGAGGTAAGAGGAAAGACAATGCAAACATTTTAAAGTATTAACATAATATGTGCAAAATAAAAATAAGTAATTTTGGGAAAGATTACAGCACTGAAGCTGTGAGAATCAGAAATTTCATGTAGATGAGCTGAGTCTTGAGGGGAAAAAAGGGATTCTAAAAAAAGGGGAGGAGCAAGCACATTCCAGGCCTAAGGCAGGAAGACAGATGATGAGCCAATATGGTTGAGTCACAGATGTGAGTAGGGATATAATGGATATAAGATGACTGGGCAAGTGGGAAAGGGTGACATTATCTCCATGAATCCTTTTGAAATTTCTATTGAGTCCTACTCATGAGAAAAAATTTTCAGTTAGTGCTGAGAAAATGAAAATGGAAATGACTAAAACTCTGTGATCCTGGAAATTTACTCTTATTTTCCCCATTTTGTAAAAGAAGCTTATAGATGACAGAGTCACCCAGGACCTTACAGCTACCTTAGATGAGATTCAAATCTAAGTGAGTCTAATTCCAAACACAGCATTTAGGACACACATTGTATATACATGCACATACACATGTGCAAGTACATATGTTATGTATTAATACACAGCATGGCAAAGGACAGAATAAGTACTGAATTCAGAGTCAGCATGACCTAGGTTTGAATGATATAAGTAAATGTATGTGTATGTATTTGGACTGTAATACAGCATTTGGATTGTGTGTGTGTGTGTCTTTGTAGAGATTCTGAACATACTCACATAGATCTGAAAGTATTCAAGAGAATTAAAGCCCAAATTCTGCCTTTCCTATGAGGTATGCTTAGGCTATATTGTCTCTTTGTTTCTATGTTTCCCCTTCCCTTTTCTCCCAAAAAGAACAAGTTTGTGAGAACTATTTTTGAGTATATTTTTCAGGGTCACAAGATTTAGTAGTTTTCATTCTTTCAGCAATAACACTGAGAGATTTCCTTGGTACAAGTAGAAATCGACAGAAATTGCAGAAAAGACTCATGGAGAGAGACAAACTATTTTTCTCACTTTCTCCAAGGCCAAATCAGTCAAAGAGCTATTTACATACTGAATCAATCAAACAAACAAACAAACAAACAACAAACCAAAAAATCCAAACCATTTTCAGTCCTCGATTTTGTTGATCTAGTCACTAAGCCAAACAAAGCAAAACTAATAAAACATGATTGGTTCAGATCAAATGGTCCACCCAGGAACTGAAAGCAAAAGGCTTTCCTCTTGTACAATAAAAAGATGAAAGACAATCCCCAGTGAATTAGACCAACCAGATTCTGTTGTTTAAATCATATAGCCTAAATAATAACTCCCCATAGAAATAGAGTGGCATTCACACAGAACTGGGTGGAAAGTCATTGTCCTATAATTTGAAAAGAAAACAAAGCAAGCCAGTAATGGAAATTTCGCACCCCACAAGCAAGAGAGACATATAAGCAAATGTAATTTTACACCATTAAACATTCCAGAGAAATCTCCATTTCATGAATATGTCACAGAATCTGTTAAGTTTATATAAAAGGTAGGTATATTGGGTAATTTTTTTCTAGATTATAATGATGAGTAAGCTAGGTCAGCCTAATGAGATTAACACCACCATCATCTCCAATATATGTTTAGTGTTTGGTTGCACATATATTCTTATACACATGCCATATATGAGTACATGTTTCAAAAAAATGTAACCTTTGCCTCTTTAGGCTGTTCATGAAACACATCTTTTTCTTTCTTTCTTTCTTTCTTTTTTTTATTGTGTCAAAAGTTATTTCAGGACTCAAAATATGTTGCTATGGTGCCTACTCCTGGAGAATAAGCTAATGGGCTCTCTACTTAATGTGATTAGAGCCATTATTGACATAATGCCAGGAAGATGCAAAACCATTAGCATTATACTACAGCTCACTTTAGCATCTACTCAGATTTAGCATTTGATCCACAATTTTAATTTTATTCTGCTCTATTCAGGGCTGCATTACACAAAATGCATAATTAAAAGCTGCTGTGATTCTCTCTACTTCTCAAATTAAAAAATACAAACATTTGTAGTCCTAATCTAGTAGAAATTAATAAATCAAACAGTATCTTTTATCCTGATTCCTCAATGCAGAATATTATAGCCCTATAATAGAAAAGTCTACAGGAAGAGCCACCTACCCAACGAAATAAAAACCATTCAACTGTCTATTGTACTCCAATTGAGAACTTGGAGAGTCTGACAGGAACGATGGCCTTACAATTCTAAAAGTTAATCTGGTACTGCTTTCTCCAAAGAGTTTTGTGTTTTTGTTTTCAATCAATTCACAATAAATCCTTTTGACTCACTTTCCTTCATTAGTACACTTTGTCAAGCATGCACGTGCTCTTAATTTAATTCAATCAAATACGCCATGTCATTCTGTCAACAGTACAAAAATTTCCATGTCTAAAAAAAGATCTTCCATCAATTCCTTCTACAATTCAGGTGGGAGGGAAGGTCATGAGCAACATGAGTTTTATTTTATCCACCCTTTAAAGGCTAAAGAGGCTCACTTGGAAGAACTTTGTCACAGAACTGAGATACTGACACAATCTACAAATGGCATTACAGAGGAAGTCTTCATTACTTTTAAGGAATTTGGGGTAATTGCAACAAAACAAGAAATGTTTTCTCATACTTTGTTATTGTTGCCAGGGAAGTTCCTTGAATATTCTGACAGGGTGACAGAAATACTTCCTCAAAATATGGACTTATGCAGAGACAGCATCACTATTAGTACAATCCTCTTCCCTCTCCTCTCTCCCTTCTCCCTTCTCCCCTCCCCTCCCCTCTCTCTCCCCTCCTCTCTTTCTCTCTCCCTCCTCCCCAACTTCCTCCCCCATATTTATATACTCCTGGCTTAGTACTCCCACTTCCACCAAGTATTCAGCCCATCTCTCCATATTTACTTGTCTTTTCCCTTTTCTTTATAGGGAAACACAAATGAAACAATTCAATAACAATAACAAAACAATTCTATCATTTTTGAAACCATTTTTAATATAACTGTAACTATGTTTCATTTTTGTATTTATTTATACCTGTGGAAATACTGAATAGGGAGGAGGAAGAGAGAGAAAATAATATTTAAAGCTCTTTACAACCTGGCTCTAAATTACCTTTCCAGGTTTACTGCACTCTTTGGTCCAGCCAAATTGTCCAAACTATACTCTTTGCTGCATCATATATAAGGCATTCCATGCTTGGAATGTGTAATGGGTTGAGGCTTGAGATGATGCACTGAGGTCCCAAGCACATGAGGCTAAATAGTAATTGGACCATACTCTATTAATATATAAGCTTGGAGAAAGAATGGCCCCCACCCACTCTTTGTGCAAGTCCTGATGTGTTGTATAGGAAATGACAATTTTGGTGGGTGGAGGCAGGGGAGTGGAAAAGGAAGGGGAGGAGCGACTGCTTGCTTTTGCCATTGCTACAACTTGATGACTTTTCTGTTTGTTTCTCTTCTTCTTTTTGCTTTTTTTTTTGATGACAAGTCAGGAAGAAGGGGAGGAGATGGCTCAGTGGGTAGAGCACCAGCCCCGAAGTCAGGAGGACCTGAGCTCAAATCCAGCCTCAGACACTTAACAATTCCTGGTTGTGTGTCCGTCCATGGGCAAGTCACTTAACCCCAACTGCCTCAGCAAAAAGCAAAAAGCAAAAAGAAGAAGAGAAACAAACAGAAAAGTCATCAGGAATGCAATCTCTTTACCTCTATCAAAGTCCGCACTTCTTCAAGACTCACTTCAAGGACTAACTCTTACTGACTTTTCCTGATCCCCACCCCCATCTTGTTGCTACCCGCCCCCATATTATTTTAATTTTATTTAAATGTCTTCATTTTGTTTTTTGCCTCCTCCAATATCATCCCCACTCACCACCAATAGAATATAAGATCTCTGGTGGCTATGTTTAGTTTTTGTCCCCAGCATCTAGCATTGAATATATTAAATACCTAATCCATGTTTGTTGAATGATTAAGAGTATAGTAATGAAAAGACAGGCTACTGAAGGATATGTCATGTCACTGAAGGATAACTATAGCAATAAATTTGAAGATAAATATATGTCAGAAGTTATTTAATGTCTGATTAAAAAGTAACAGAAAACACCAATTACATTTTAAATGCTAAATGTGAAGGTGGCTCCTGCCTGGGTTTAAAAAGTTTAAAACTAATTCATATTCATTTAGAATGTTAGGATAACAGAGTAGTTTTACTTTTTTTTTCTTTGGAAAGGATGCACAGAATATAGAAGACTGGTGTCTAGGTCAAAATCTAAATGGAGTTACTAAACAATATTGACAAAGAAAACCACATATTCATATTATGTTTTCCTATATTTTTGTGAATTTTGTTAAATAATTCTTAATTACATTTTAATCTGCTTCCTGTCTCAATGGGGAGCTTGGTACCTCTGATACAGAAGAAAAAAGACAATCTAAGTTTGGAGGATCTGTATTAAAATCCTAGCCTTGCCACTTATAACCTATATCACTCTTGGAAAATCATTTGAATTCCTTAGGTCTCAGTTTCTTCACTGATAAAATTAAAGTACTATACAAGATGTCACCTGGTATCATCCCCAGCTATGTCATCTATGAGCCAGTCATCATCATTTAAAACTTACAAGAATATGAGGTAAATAGTACAAGTCTTATTATCAATATTTTTTAGATAAGAAATTGAGGTGCAGGAGAATAGGAGAATATTTTAAGGTCTGGAGTATGAAATGTAAAAGGTGACCTAGAAGATGACAACCAAAAAATGTTATATGAGAAGTATTCCCCCAAAAATGAGGAAGAAAATATAATGAGAAGTATAATATAGTACCATACTACTGACAGATTACTTTCCCCAAAACAAACTTGTGAATTAGGCTATGCAAATATTACTCTACCCCATTTAGTACATGAAAAACAAGAATCTCAGAAAAGTTAATTAGATTTCTGAAAGTCACATAGTAACTAAGTGCCCTGTTGGTTCTCTTTTGGAAACAGAAGTAAGTAGTCAATTTCCTTCTTAAAATGTGGTCTCCAGAATTACTTTTGAATAAAACCCAATACTTCAAATATGGTTCCAACAACACAGAGTAGAAATGAGTGTCTTTCTACCCCCAGTGTATACTTTCAAAAACTAAGTCTTTAAAAAGTCACCGGATATAAATGACACAGGAAACAAAAGGCCCCAGTCTTAAAACATTTGCTGCAAGGTGATAAACTGCTGCCTCTTTCCTAGAAAGAATCTATAACTTAATTTCTGATTTTATTCTTCAATGAACTGTGTTAGCTAGACATAGAATGATCAGCTTAAAAACATCTTTTAATGCAGATTGTAAGATGAAAGGGTTGTTAGGTATAATAAGTATAGATCATCTAATGTACAGATGCTTATTAGCTGAGGAATTGTGAGATCTGCATTAACCATATACCTACTGGAAAGCTTTTGAAGGCTGAAAAAAAGTCTCCTTATATATTTGTTGTCAGTAATAGCTTTATTTTAAATAATATTTTACAGTTACAAAGCACTTTACATATATTATCTCATTTGATCAAATTGAAATATCTGCCATATATTCTACTGCATGTAATGCTCTTTTTACAAAGACAATCTGTTAGCACAAAAGGATAAAAAAAAAAAATCAGTATCCTAAAAATATTCAAGTAGATAATATAGAAATGAGAATTCAAAGGAAGAAATATTAAAGAAGGAAAAAGAGCAGCTTAGGGAAAGAAAAGTCCAAAGCAAATAACAGAATAAATAGATAAGGACACTATCAAGTTTTTCCACTTGTTTTGATCAATTTAAATGAACTATTTAGGCAACTCCTTTCATGTGCAAGGTAGTATGTTAGTGCAAGAAATGAAAAATAATAATAACCATGAAAAACAATTCTTGCTCTTGAGGACTTTACATTCTATTGGGAGATACAAAATGTAAATAGATGAGTATGTACAAGATAATCTGGACAGAGATATCAGATACTAACAATTAAGATGAGGGCAGCTATATGGCACAGTCTAGCTGTCCCTGGGCAAGTCACTTAACTCCAATTACATCACCAAGAAAACAAAAAGAATAACGAAAGGAATAACCAAGATGTTCTAGTTTGACTCCTTGAGAATATGTGTATGCCACAGGGAAATATTACCAGACATCAAGCAGGTTTACTTTTCTATCTGTGGGAGACTGGTAAAAGTTTGGAGAGTATTTTTTTCTATACTACTAGTGGTTAGTACTAGATAGAAGTCTGTTTGGGGAAAACGAAATGTGACACTTAACCTCCTGAGATCTGTTTTCTTGTCTTTGCGATCTAAGGCCCCTTCCAGATTTAAATCCATGATCCTGTGCACTATGTTTAAGTAGAAATGCTAAAGTCATTATGGATGACTTCTGGTGAATTTCTAATCCTCAAATTGGAAAATTGACAATACTATTCATATCTAATACAAATACAAAAATATAATACAAAGCTTAGTTCATATACTCTGGTATCTGGGTGGCTATAGAGTTATCGGCTTACTTCACGATGTCAGTATCAAGGTCAAATGTCATACTTCTTTCTTAGCCTGATGTACAGAATCCCAAGTACTGCAAAAAAAAAACAATAGTCACCATAGGGTTGGCCTTAAATAGAAGCAAAATATATGCTTGAACCCTTTAAGATGTTGAAGATGAACTGCATACATACAAACAGAAAGCCTCTTGAAGTTAACACCTGCTACCTTAGTGTTGTCTGGAGAAGAAGACTCCAAGTTTACACTAATAGAGCTCAAACTCTGAGAGATCTTACCAAAGCAGAAAGGCTTAGCAGGAGAATCAGGAACTGGCTTGCTGCCATCTGAGCACCAGTCTACCTAAATTTGGAGAGGCTTAGTCTCCCAAAAGCTGGACACCAGGTGATGATGTTTTTAGTCCAATTCTGGGTGAAATCCTAGCTAATTCTGAAGCTAAATAACTTGCCCAGGGTCACACAGGTAATTGAATGACAGAATCAGAATGTTAAAGATGATTTTAATTATAATGCATCCAAGTTAGCAGAACAGTCATTTGAAAGTAAATTAAATTAGTTTTTAGCACAGGGTCCTTGTTACTTCTTACATCGATCTATGTTCATATAACACTATTGGAAGAATCAAAAATGTTGATATGCAGCTTTGGAATGTGAAGCAGAGGAAAAAACTTACTTATGTTCTAGGTTCCAAGCAGAAAGAGACACTGAGCAAAATTTAAGATATCATATAGAACCTTTGAGTCTTCTTAGTCATTGCCTGGTCCTTGTCATCAAAGCCAGAAAGCTGGTCATCAGATCCTGTATTTGGAAGGTCCTTTCCTGATCCACTTGGTCCTTCTTCTCAGTTAACCAATGAGGAAATCGAGGGACATAGTAAGTGCTTGACTAAGGTAACACGGGCAGTAAGTTGCAGAATTAGAATTGCCCTCCAGGTGTAACAATTCCAAAACGAAGCTGAGCATCCTTGATACTTCCCCATTTTACACTTCTAAGAGAAGGCTTTACAATCTACAGCAAAATAGGTGGAAACTGCCATCTCTCTTCCAATCCTTTTTCAAGCAGATAAAAACATGTTTAGAAGAATCAGGTAAAATATTTACTATTCCCTATTAAGCTAAATCCTTGAAGATAAAGCTAATGTGCTTTCCAATGAAGGACCATTTTTGAGGGGTCACCATTACAACATTAAAGTTTTAGATACCAGGACTCTCAGGAGCAGTACAGAGAGATTGTAAGCCATGGAGCACAAATACAGTGATGGAATCACTGAACCATAAACTGTAGATTTTAAGTGAAAAGTCATGCAAAGGTATAGGATCTTTTGGTCTCTGGTGTAACAGGTACATCTATGTCTGCCTATCAGCTCACTCGAGTGTAATTAAAACCCTGGCCTGTCCATCTGAGTGCGCCCATTTACTCCTTGCAGGTACAAATGGCCATTTGCTGTACATTTTCAATTACACATACCCGTTTCCTCAGCTGGTGCAAACAGCATGTAAAACAAAACAAAAAAAAAAAAAATGCCATTCTGTATACACAAAGGCACTTATCTGGGTTCAGGGGCTCAGAATACAAAGCACTCAGAAAGAAATGATGGTAGTGTGGTAGGGACAAGATAGGAAATGGACAACTATATTTTCCCCAGGTTAACAGCAAGATGCTTGTCCGTTAATTTGAAAATAAAAATACAAAAAATCTCCAAACATGCCTTGTGCTCTTTTGTTAGTGATTCTACCAAAGCAGGTAGTGACTCCTTGAAGCCAACAGTGAGAAAGGCTGGCTTCCATCCAACTGTATGGAATGGACATGGTCTGAATAGTTGTATGGACACATGTAATTTTTTTGTAGAACTATTTCCCATCCTATCCTGCCCACATCCAATTTCATTACTACACTACTACCCTGTGATATATATTTTATGTAGTTTGGCCCTCCCTTTTTCTTCTTCCCCATTCCCAGGAGTATTAAGTTATATGCTTCTGGTTTCAATGGGAAAGATCTGGTATTTTGGCAGATGATGAACCACATCCAAGACTACTAAGATTTCAGGAAAATTCATTTTAAAATAATTAGCAATGCTTTAAATGGCATGTCCCCATACTTCATGGACTCATACAGCCATGACACCCAAAGACTTGAATCTGAATTCCTTACATCATAAAGGGTGTCACAAATTTTACTGCTTAAATTGAATTAGACCACAACAGAAAAATACACTGAAATGATTCAGTCTCTGGTTTAGCCTCCAGATAGAAAGCTATATGCACATGTATGCATATATAGACTACAAACACACGCACACCCTGGGAGTATATTTTACTATTTAACAGACAAAATTTATTAAAAACCAAAGACCTTTTAAGCAATGATTCTTGATGGCAAGCATGAACAAATACTGCTAGTTTTCAAACTTCTGACAAGTCTAAAGTGTATTCTCCACTGATAACCTTTCTTTGAACTGTACAAAACCTTGATGGCTGTTTCTCAAAGAGTGTTCTGCAGAATCTAGGGGGATCTACAGTGTAATGCCAGACAAGCACACATAGCAAAAGTGTTTTCTGTGTCATTTGTACAAAAAGTATGAGTTCCCATGACTTAAAAGTCTTCTTATTAGTTAAGAATTAATGAATGTCCAATAAACTATAGACTTTTGACTGTTGCAAATGCAAAACAGCTATTGTCCATTTTTATTATCATTGTTTTTGTTTTAGATCTGTATTTTAACAATGGAAGAACTCCTAATATGGAAATTTCCTTCACCAGAACCTTTTTTGTAATTTATGGTTATAAAGAATTGTTTAGGACAGTGAGAATTTATTGAAATCAGATCTTATTGATTCCAAGGCCATCCTTCTTTCTATTATATCATATTAAAAAACATAGCTATAAATTATTTTATAGCACTATTCCTTATAAATAGGTAAAACTCAAAAACTTAAAAAAGAGAAGGGGGGGAAAGAATTCAAGATTCTAGAAAAGAAATAAACATTCATAAACTTAGTTTGAGCATCAAATCTCCAATATAAAAGAACACACTTGTGCATATGCATGCACACAGGCACAAATAAGACTACAATTAGGTCCAAAAAGCATCAAATTCCAGGAAACATTACCAATTAAAAAAAAAAAAAAAGAATACTTCCACCGTGTTAGGAAAATTACACAAATCAAAATAAAACTCTCAAGTTGTTTAAGCACATGCAATGACCTGAAACAATGGCAAAAAGATAATGGATTATATAAGTGAAAGGGAAAAAAGGAGGTGTAGCAGAGCATCATACAGTATGACCATTTGATCCATGTCACCTCCTACCTGTCTATATGAACACTGTAGAAGGGGTGCTATTATAAACAATAATGTTCCCAATTATTTAATTAGAAAATTTGACTCTGATTGGTGGTTCCTTGCCACTCAGCTTTTATGTTTCAGAAGCTGACCATGTAGCTGGGGCTTCCTCATTCTAAGATTGCTCCTGTTTGCCTCCTCACCTTGAGACCCATGACTCTAAGCAAAACATAAATCAATAGATTTACTAAGCAAGCACTTCGCAGACTCTTCTACCAACTCGCTCTTTAACCTTGGGTTATCAGTAAAATGAGAAAAATAATACTTATTCTAACTACTTCACAAAATTGTCATAAGAAAAGTACTTTGAAAACTTTAAAACACTATAAAAATGTGAATTATTATGTAACAAATGGTTGCTAATGTTGGTTGGTGGCTGATGAAATGGTTGGTTGACAATGATGATGATAAATACCTAATCACAATTTAAAACACCTTCCCCATAATTCTCTGTATTTTATTACACAGGAAAAGGAAAACAATTATTTTAAAATTAGCACCTTTCCTTATCAGGTATTCCTACTCTGTTTTGTCCTTGTGACCTGTCACCTAAACCCTGAGTCAGCTCCTACCCACTCCAAATTCAGACTCTTGTTCACAGTTGAACAATATTTGTCCTTTTACACCTCAAAGCTCAGAGAAGGCAGCACAGTAGTTGGTGTACGGATGTGACAGAATGTTTTTATTCCACCGGAAAAAAAAAGCTCCCTATTTTTGACACACTGGAAAATGTACAGCCAAAGAGTGCTTGAGGCAAAGATGCCACACCAGCCTTACATCTGTCTGCTTTCATTTGTCTACAACTGTGCTTATAGATAAAACAAGGCTTCCAGATGTCATTACAAGCCGCGTTCATATGCTGACTTCACTGAGACACCATTGTTTGCTGCCAGCATAACAGAGTTGTAAAACTAAAATATTTAAACTCTGAGCTACTCAACACAACTTTGAATGTCACATAGGATCTTATTTCAGGATTAATTAATGTACACTCCAATAAAATAATCATGTATTAAAACAGAGCTCGTTGGCACATACAAACTTTGTCTTTTTACAATTCTTCTGATGGAATACAAGAGAGTTACAAAAAAGCTTCACTAAGAGAAACACAATTTATCTTTGTGTATGCACAAAGAGCCTACCAATCTTTTAAAATAGCCCACACTGGCCTAAGTCCATTTATTTTAAGTGAGTTTAAGCCTCAAATTAATCAACTTTTTTTTTTTAAGTTTTTATTTTTCAAAACTTTTGCATAGGTAATTTTCAACATGCACCCGTGCAAAAACTTTGTGTTCCAAATTTTTTCCCTTCTTTTTCCCTACTCCTTCTCTTAGCAAGTCATTATATATATATATATATATATATATATATATATATATATATATATATATATATATATATATGTAAACATGTGCAATTCTTCTATACATATTTCCACATTTATCATGCAGCACAAGAAAAATCAGATCAAAAGGGGAAAAAATGAGGAAAAAAATCAAAAAACAAGCAAACAAGAACAAAAAAGGTAAAAATATTATGTTGTAATTCACATTCACAGACCTCTGTGGATATAGGGTGGCTCTCTCTCACAAGTCTATTAGAATTGGCCTGAATATCTTCATTGTTGAAAAGAGCCAAGTCCATCAGAATTGATCATAGCATAATCTTACTATTGCTGTGTGTGATGTTCTCTTGGCTCTACTCAGTTCATTTAGCATCTGTTTATGTAAGACTCTCTAGGCCTCTCTGAAATCATCCTGTTGAAAGTTTCTTATAGAACAATAGTATTCCATAACATTCATATACCAAAACTTATTTAGCCATTCTCCAACTGATGGGCATCCACTCATTTCCCAGTTCCTTGCCACTATAAACATTTTTGCACATGTGGGTCCTTTTCCTTTTGTTATGATCTCTTTGGGATACAGGCTCAGTAGAGGCACTGCTAGATCAAAGGATATATCCCTATAGCCCTTTGGGCATAATTCCAAATTGCTCTCCTGAATAGTTGGATCAGTTCACAACTGCACCACTAACATATTAATATCCCAGTTTTTCCCAATCATTATCTTTTCCTGTCATCTTAGCCAATCTGAGAGGTCTATAGCGGTACCTCAAAGTTGTCTTAATTTGCACTTCTCTGATCAATAGTAATTTAGAGCACTTTTTATATGACTAGAAATGGTTTTAATTTCTTTATCTGAAAATTGTTCATATCCTTTGACCATTTATCAATCACAGAATGGCTTATATTCTTATAAATTTGGGTCAATTTTTTTATATATTTAAAAAATGGGGCCTTTATCAGAATCCTTGGATATAAATTTTTTCCCCAGTTTTCTGCTTACCTTCTAATCTTGTCTGCATTGATTCTGTTTGTACAAAAACCACTAATTCTTTGACCACAAATTCCTTCCTTCTCCACAGGATCTAAAAGGTGCACCATCATTTTTTTTTCTTATAATTTTCTTATAGTATCACTCTTTATATTTAAATCATGAACCTGTTTTGACCTTGTCTTGATATGGGGTGTTAAGTATTGGCCAATGCTTAGTTTCTGCCATACTATTTTCCATTTTTCCCAGCAATTTTTGTCAAATAGTGGGTTCTTATCCCAGAAGCTGAGGATTTGGGATTTATCAAACACTAGATTACTACAGTCATTGACTATTGTGTCTTGTGGACCTAATCTATTCTACTAATTGACTACTCTATTTCTTAGTCAGTATAGGTGGTTTTGATGACTGATGCTTTATAATTTAAAATCTAGAACAGTTAAGCCACCTTCTAAATTATTTAATTTTAATATGAGAATTAGAATTAAAAATTTAAATGTGAGAATTTTTTGTTTTGATGGAAAATATACATGAGACAATTTCTACTTAATCTAGCAATCCATTTCAAAATATATTCTGAGAGTATACATTTAGACAGAAAATAAACTCATTTGTCATTTCTAATTACACCAGTAACTCTACATTCTTACTTCATAAACAAGAATAACCATGGCCCAAGAATGGAGATATTTTCACTGCTTAATGAATAGTCAAGTGACAAGACTCATGAAATCAGGACGAAGCATTGTGATAGATGTCCCTATTTTGCCTGCATTCTGACAATTGGATATGATTGGCTATAGTAAAAAAATGGATGATGGTAGAATTTTCAAGACCTAACATCCCTGTTGTTATAATTATGGCCTGAAACTTTAAAAAGAGGAGGGAAAGAATGTTCTGGATTTTTTAAACCAAAAGGATACCTAATGATTTATTGATTTCCCCCCAAAAACTGAGTCAACATACATAAACATTTAAATTCTATGTTCATGTGATTCTATAACCCTTTACCTGACAAATTCTAGAAATTAACTTTCAACAGAGAATATCTTAGAAGATTCAATCTCTACCTAGACAGGCAATGGATATGACAAGCTGAACTTTGGAATTAGAGAGAAAGGGGAGAGAGAAAAGGAGGAGAGATGGAAAAAAAGGAACAGAAACAAAGAAAGACTGAGAGAAGAGAGGAGAGTCAGAAAGGAAGAAACAGAGACAGACCAACCAACCTAGCTGATTACCCAAGAATTGTCAACTTTTGATTCTGACTTGATAAAAGAGAGCAACTATTTTGGAAATTCCATTTTACCTCAATTCTCTCATATCTGTAAAATAGGGACAGGTATGCTTGTTAAGCACCATTAATTACTAAAAAGTGCTTGAGAGCAATTGTACCCTATGTCATGTAGTGCTCAGTGACCAAAGTCTCCAGCTGCTGCAATGCTCCTGAACTTACAGCACAAAACCCTGCAAGATTAGATTTATATCTGCATGAGTGTTCACTCTAGTCAAAGTAGAATGTAATACAAGTCATGCCACTGGATGGGTTCATCTTGTAGGCTAAACTATTCATCCATGCAGCTTGCAAAAAATATATATATATACACATATATATTTTAAGCATTCAGTGGCCTCACTAGCTCATGAAGTAAAAATTGAGGGGAGAATATTTATTGGATGGGAAAAAAAGAAAAGGGTGGATTTCCTTCCCCACTTTCCTGAACATTCCCATCTTCTTTCAAGTTGCTCTAACTCAAACCCTTAGAAAATAAATCACTCCCAAAGCACTCAAGATTTCCCTAAAGATTTCAATAGGCTTCCTGCCTTGTATGTTTCCACTTCTATGCTGGAAAGGCTAATGTGTTTAGGGATATTTGTTCTAATGCAAAGTAAACTCAGAAGAATTAAAATAGGCTGTCACAGCATTCCACACACTCCATGCTAGAAATGGAGTCATCCAGTTAATCATCATAGATCACTTTGGCTCTTTATAGCCACATTCTATGAACAGCTGTCACAGGCTCACAAGGAAAATCAAGGTGATCAACTTCTGATCATTCATAATTGTTGAGACAAAACTTTTATTTCCTAATGTTCCTGTTATTGCATGGAATCTGGTGATCCAACTTCATTTCAAGCTGGGGTAAATTTTCAACTTGGTGCATGAGGAATGAAGCGTACAGTTCCCATTACTGCTAATGCACATTATGCACTTAATTCACCACATACTAGGATGAATATTCACTCCATTTACCTTCCTGGTATTACTGATGGACAATGCCATTTAAGAGAAGCCCACTATAACCTGTTTTAAGTGATGTTTAATTTGACCCCTTTTATCAGCATTAGACATTTATAAATTAAATTCCCATGCACAACTATGCTACCATGCTTTCACTCTAAGCCAAAGCTTATTTATTTTTGCTTAAAATAAAACAAAACAACCACCAAAAAACCTCTTCTCTGATTTCAACAAAGGGTAGAAATAAAGTAAGAATAACAACACTTTGTATTCATTCTCATGGCATCTTTTTTTTTTTTTTTTTCCTGAAGAGCTCTGTAAAATTCAATCTGCCAAGGACAAGATGATCTCATATTACTCATTACAAAACAACATAGGACACATTATTGTTCCCTTTTACAGATGGGAAAATAGTCACATAAAATCCAGCTATCCATTTGATTCCAAAAACAAAAGCAAACTGAGAGAGCTGGAGACAAATTAGTAAAAGTATTTTGCTTGATAAATTGTCCTGCAATGAGAGTAGAATAGAGGGTATAACGTTAGCAGTAAGGCCATTGGCTACAAGCTTCTTCTGAATACTGTAAGCCTAACATTACATGGAGTTTTTCTCTCAGGTCTGTATTTGAACACAATTTCATTTTTTTTTAAAAAAAAGCCCTAATTTAACAATCCAGAAGTTCTGATATATGTTTTATAAAAATGTATGAGAGACCTAAAAACCGTGGAGAGTCATAATTTTGAGCTGCCTCATTTGTTTCCATTTTATTACAGCACTGCATGGTAGGCATCAAGCCTTTCACTGAAAGTAGAACATTAAATCTTTATTCTAATCTGTTTTAGCAGAACGATATTAATAGTTGAATATTATTTTGTCTGACTGATAAAATACTATTCAAATAAGACCAAAGAGAGCACTGAACCCCAGCCGAGTCCTATATGAAAGAAGTAAGATGACTAAAACCTTTCTTCAGAAAGACTTCTTGCTTCCCAGTGATATATTCTGGTTGAATTTCTCCTCTTGCTTGAGTTCTCAAGCACTGGAACCGATGTGAAGGAGCCATACAGAAATGAATTGTTCAGTGGATTCAGCAGTGCGCATTTGTAGTCTTTTATTTCTTTTAAGCTGGCCATTTCTATTCTTTGGGTCCAATAATAAGGCTAACAATGGCTGCATTCACTGTCCTTTACCCCTCTTTACATGATCTTGCTTCCTCGTTTCTTCAGTATGATTATTACTAAACTAGCGTTGACACACAAACAACTATTGTCACGGTACTGCTTTATGTTTCCATGGATATGACAGCTGGAGAACTGACAATGATTTGAATTTTAGGGAGAAGATCAAAACATATGAGAAATATTAAGACGAGAGTTTAATTCAAGTTAGCAATGAAATTCAAATACTACAGCTTACTTTCTTAATGGGACTCCTTTTTAAAAGATTTGTTCTAGTTTCCTTCTTCCCCTTCACCCTTTATCTCCCCATAAAGGAGTGTGTATTCCCTCTCTCATTTTAATATTGTGGGTAGAGATGTATTAGTGCTTTAAGAATGAGAGGATGACTTTATGAATGGTATTTTAATTCATTCAGTACAAATCAACAAACATTTATTAAGCACCTATCCTGTGTAAAGCACTGTGTTAGATGCCTTATACTTATCATTCTTCCAAAAGGTGTTCAAATCTCATTCTTATTTCACTTAGATTCAATTTCATTTGAATCATATTTATTGAGCATCTGCTCTGTGCTCAGCACAATATTAGGTAATATGAGGGAAATGAAATAAATATTAAGATTTGGTCCCTGAATTTACTGTCTTAATTGGGGATACAAGAACATGAGATAGTTAGCTGTCAATATGAGACAATATATGATTAAATACAGTGAGCAGTATCAAGTGCTATCTTTATTCAGACTAGGGAAAGATCAATATGGATTAGGGTATTCAGAGAAAGCTGGCAGGTGGTGGGAGTGAGTGGGACTTTAGCTGGGCTTAGAAGAGATAGCTTAGGATATATAGACCAAAAGAGGAGTGATGAAGAAGAAAGAATTCAACTTGATATCCATTAAGCAACTATTTCACAATAGATCATGTATTTGGAGAGTAGGGATAAATGAAACAGATAGTTCTTACCTTCAAGAAATTTACACACTATATGGGATATAAGAATCATATCAATAATACTACAAGAGACTTTATGATAGAAGAAAAGGACTTTGGGATGAAGTCATAATGAGCTAATGGCTTTAAGTTAAAGGATTAGGGAAATTGCAAAACTAATAGATCTTACTCCAAAAAAGAAGTCTAAAATGAGAGGACATAAGGAGATAAAAATCCTAGAAACAAAAAAGCATGAGAAAGGTGAAAAGTATAAGAAAAAAGAGATAGTAAGGTTCTTCTAAAAATATATACATATCTCTCTGTGTGCATTCATAAAGAGATAGACAGAAAGTACACAATTCACTACTGATTCATGGAAAAATCAGACATTTTTGTGGTTACATAGGAAATTGAAAAATGATAGTACTAACATCCCAAACACAATTAAATTTAAATTATAGTGAATAATTGCTTACATTTTAGAAGTGCTTTAAGTTTTTCTAAATGTTTTCTATATATTATCTCATTTGAATCTCATAATAGATTATGAAATAATACTACAAGTTTTATTATCCCCATTTTAGAAATAAGGAAACACTCAGTGAAGGTAAGTGATTTGCTTGGGTCACACAGCTAGTGAGCATAAAGAAGAAGGATTCCTAACAAAAGTCTTTTTAACTCTAGCATTCTATTAACTATACCAACTGGCTGGAATTTGCATAAGCAAATTAAATTAGTCCTTGAAAGCATTTAGGGTAACTTTTTTATAGAGGCTATTGAGGCAAAAGTTTTAATTATAATTAAAAACCTTATTTTCAAAAGTAAATGAATGATTCTTTTTGGGAACATTCTATGAGAGCTCAACTAATAGAATTATAAATTCAACACAATAAAACCATAAGAACTATTTACAGATTTGATTCTATTTACAAGTTGGGTTTATACATTACAATTGTCATTCCTTTCAATAAGTTTTATCTATTAGCCAAGCCTAGAGTAAGAATACAAGTTTATAATATACTCAAAATAACTCACCCTCCCCCCCAATCTATCATAAGCCAAAAGATTAAAATAAAATAAAAATGCTATGAAACTCCTCAAGACAAATTTTTTCTCTTATTAGAGCTAAATCTTCCATTTTGGGGAGAGTGGGAGAAAAATATGGGACATTTTGGGAGTTCTAATCACTAAATCACTACTTCTACCATTATTTCATTTTAAAACCAAAAGATTATTGGGCCAAGGAATTCAGAAGATACTTAGATTTTTTTTCTTAGTTAGTGACATTGAATATACAATCTCTCTGGGCTCTATTTTTTTTTCATCTATAAAATTTGGGGATTAGATGCTTCATTGTAGTATGGAGTGACATTAAGTTTTTTTAGGGTTCTGTCTGATTCTACTGTGCTGCAATGCTTTCATGTACAGTTGTAGCAACAAATTATGTTTGCTTTCTTACAATGAGCCAAGCTAAACAGAGAGAAGCTTATCACCAACAGGTTGAACATTTGGTAGGGAATTCTTTGCCATGACAACCCATGAAATAAAGAATAATGCAAAATGGCCCTCTATTCAATATCAATGTCTTTTGTTTTTATTGTGATGTTGGCAGAAGGACCTAAGAATCATGGAGTTTATCTTTTTAGACCACCAAGAATATTAACTTAGCATTTGATATTCCAAATGTGAAAAACTAAACTAAATTAAACATTCTTGCTATAAATGAAACTAGAAGATAGAGGAAGTTGCAGCTAACTGGATGGCTAGCTCATTGGTTCTTCTTGGAGAAACAAATAAAGTTGATTGGAATTCATTATAGTGCTCATCCACAATCAAGAAAATTCATTTTATGGAAAGTTTGGACATCTCATATTTCAAGGCTTTTGATAAACATCTGTAAAAAGGCCATCATGGAAATAATTGTAGTTCATGTGCCAATATGTATTGCAAAAGATGAGAGGTAAACAATTTATTTTAAAAATTTAATAAAGCCCTCTAAATGAATTCATCATATGTTTTAGAACTTGAAGACTTCAATGCAAGAAAGACAGGCACTCTACATCGGTGGCAGTAAAGCTATTCCATCTGGGGTGTGTACCATAGTGCTTGACCATAGGATAATAAATAAGTACATGACTGATAGTTCCTGATATGAATGAAGAAAAAGAAATGGTGCTAAATAAAACAAAGCCACAAAGAACAGCTAGACTTTGATAGCATAAACATGGGGGCACAATGGTACTGAGGGACTGATTCTCAAAAATATAGAAAAAAGGAAAAGATACTGATCCTACTTGACTTCTCCATAGCTCTTGACACCGTTAAACACTACCTCTTTCTAGACAAACTGTCTTTTCTGAGTTTTCATGTTCTGATTTTCATCTTACTATCTGGTCAACTCCTTCAGTTTTCTCTGATGAATCATTATCTATGTCCCAAACCTTATCTGTAGGTTCTGTCCTATATTGTCTCCTCCTCACTCTTAACTTCTTCTCATAATAACCACATTAGTTCCCATGGGTTCACTTATCTCCAATGCAAATGACTTCCAAATTACATATCCAATCTTCACTTCTCTCTAGCCTTAATCTCAGGACATAAACTGCTTGCTGCACATATTGACTTGAATATACCTGAAGCATCTCAAACTTGAAATTCAACATGTCAAAAAAAAAATCATCTTCCTTTCAAAATCCATTCTTTTTTCCTCCAAACTTGTCTATTTCTTTCAAAGGCATTATCATCTTTCATTTTCTTTTTCCATCACCAAATGCAATCATTTGCTGGGCCTTATTATTTCTGTTTCCATAATTTCACTAATTTTTGTGAAAGTTAGGCAGTACAGTGGATGAGAGAACTAGACCTTAAGTGAGAAAGACCTCAATTTAAATTCAGCTTTAAGCTCTCACAAGATGTGACTCTGGTTGGGTCACCTATTTGCCTCAGTTTTCTCAAGTACTTGGCATATAGGAGTCATTATTTTTTTCCTTTCCTTTTCCTCCTTCCCTCATTTTATTTTCTCTCTCTTTTATCCCTAACTTCTCTATCTTTCCCTCTTTTCTTAATTCCTTCCCTCCCTCCTTTGTTCCTTTTTTCCTTCCCTCTTTCCTATTTTCCTTTTTTCTTCATCTCCACTCATATGACAATACTTTAGGCCTTTGTCACCTTTCACCTAGATTACTGCAATAAATATCCTAATTGATTTACCTGCCTCCACTCTCTCCCCTCTTTTAGATCTATGACACAACTTATTTTTCTAATTAATTAATTAATATTTTTAAAGCACAGTCTGATCACATCACATTCATTTACTTAATAAACTCCAGTAGCTCCATATGCACCCAAACAATTTATGTTCTATAATAAACTATATCTATTCAATCACACAATTTATCAAAAAGCATGGAAAACACAAAATCCTATTACTATTTATTGTTTTTTTTAACTAATTGTTTTTTTAACTGCTTTAAATAATCAGTTATTCAGTAAGTACTTATTAAACTTCTATGTGTCAATCATTGGATTAAGTACTAGAGATGGAAAGAAAAGCAAAAATATTCTGCCCTTGAGGAACTCATAATGCATATTTCAAAATCATAAAAGATTCTTTGAAAAGTGTAACAACATTGATAACATTAAAAATATATCTCCTGAGATATAAAACAGGGAGGCATATGCTTTCCAAGGATGTTTTCCACTATCATGGAGAATTATCAAGTGTAAAGTCTAAAGGAAAAGAAATTCCTATAAATGGGAAGATCTTTAAGATACCTTCATTTATAGATGAAATCATGATATTTGTACCAACCTCTGGAACATTTCTAAACTTCCTAAAAGAGATCTATAACCATTCAAAAGAGTTTAAATGTTTAAAAGAATTGTACATTTTTAAACTTATATTGAACTATTTGCTGGCTAGTGAAGGGGTAGGTAAGGAGGAGAGGAAAAAAATTTGGAACACAAGGTTTAACAAGGGTAAATGTTGAAAACTATCTTTGCATATATTTTGAAAAGTAAAAAGCTATTATTATTTTTTAAAAGAGTTTATCCTAACTATTCACAGATGAAGTAACTGAATTAGCAATACCTTTTATTATGACTATGACAAAGAGCTGTCCTATTACAGATAGACAATTGGCTGTGCCCAAAATTAAACCAGAGAAGAAAACAAAGTGGGTTTTATCTGAAAAACTGTAAAGTGATTACAATAAAGCCAAACTTCTCCCTGTATCAAAGCCTTAATATGTTTGGCTTTTTAAAATAATTTTCTTCTGGTGATACAACATGGCTATAAGACATAATACTAATTTTTAAAGAATGGAAATTGTGAGACACACATAATACCATAGAAAGGCAATAGATTACCAACAATCATTATTCAAAAGAAGTGGAATAAAGAATGTCATCAGAGGAAAATTCAATTAGCAGAAGAGGAAGTAGACTGGTCACATATTGGGAGTGATTCCACCAATGTCAGAATAGTTAGAGGAAGATCTTTTTTCCTTTTGGAATATTTTTGGAAGGACACAGACATAAGTTGCAAGAGATGAGTTGGTATATATCAATTGTTTACCATTGAAGGGGATAGTCATATCTACATTTCATGGATTCCATGATGAAGACTCCCTCTTTCTCCTTCTCTCTTTCTGTTTTTCTGTGTATAGATAATATTTAAATATATTATCTATTAAAATATATACACACATATATAAAATACCTTTAAGGTTCCTTCTTAGTCTAATGATATATTATTACAAAATGATTTATATGTACTTATTAAACAGTCATTAGGAGCTCCCTGATAGAGGAGATCCTTCTTCTTAAAGAGTATTCCACTCAAAAGGACTTAGTAATATGTGTCATTTTAGAATAAAGAGCTTAAAGGTATCAAAGTATTCAAAATCAAAGTGTCTGCAACATAATAATATGCTTTTACTTTTGTTAGATATCAACTTTAACATACAGAGAAAAGCTAGGACAATTTTTGTTATGTTGGGGTTGGGGAAGGGGTAGAGAGGCATGAAGAAGGGCATAGAAGAAGTCCAAAAAGGTTGCTACTGACCATTGTTTAAATGTTTAAAAAACAGATTTTATTCTTGCCTTTTGTCTTTAATCACTGCTAACCATTATTTAATTATTATAATACAACACAACAAAGCCACAAAATGGCTAAACAAAAAGTACATGTATGCAAATGTTCTTGAGGATTTCCAGAAATGTGTTTTTGACATTTTTCATTTTCTATGCATGTGCCTGGTGATGTGTGGTTTCAAATCCTAAGGAGAAAAACAGATCATATTCTTTTCAAAGACTTACAGCTGATATTCCAGGGTTTTTTTTTTTTTTTTTTCCTCATTCTTGCTTTCCCTAAAGGCTAACTCTGTAGCAGGTTTAAAGTTTTACAAAAAAAGAAACCAAAAAATTCTGAATTATCTGAATGTTATATAACAGGGTCTGAAAAGTTTTTTAACTACTAAAAACTACATTTTTTTCATAGCCTCAAGGGCAAAACTGTTTTAAAAACAAAAAAGGATGAAGACAAACTTCTAGACACAATGTAACCCACTATTCCAAGTATTGACTGAAAGCAAAGAGAAGTGGATTCTGGATCTGGCTTTGCCATAGATTACTTGATATCTCTTTCACAATAATCCCCTTCTTATGAGATTATTTCTGTGGGAAAAAAATCAAATAATACCCATTAAAGTGCTCTGCATTCTTTAGAAAAAATGTTGCTATAGAATAGAGCATATTGACCAATGTCATTGGTATTAAGTGTAGTGTTCTATTGCCAACTAAATTATTGTCATCACAGAATATATAGGTGCTTACTTAGCAGTTCTATCCTTGAAAATAATTAATATGTAAATGGCCAACCAACAAAATTTCTTTAAAAGTAAGTAGAGCTGGACTTCCAGCCAAGATGGCGGAGAGGAGACACACTGCTGTGTAACCTCCGTGTTTTTATCTCACTATCCATTTCATTTCATGCCTCTGAATTAATGCTCGACTGAAAAAAAACATACAATTACTTACCAAAAGAAACCATCCTTGAGACTCGTCAAGAAAGGTCTGTTTTTCGCGAGGGCGGGGACGGTTATTAGATCGGAAACAGACTGCGGGCAGCAGCTGCAGCGAGAGCACAGAAAGCAGCTCAGAGTAGAGCAGAGCAGAGAGGGGGTGGGGCGTGATTGCAGCCGTCTCTGCGGGGAGAGCTTTGCTACAGGATTAGATACTTTGCTCCGGCAGCAAGTCAGCAGCCCAGCAGAGAAGCTAAAAACACTGAGGGTGAAGAATACAACCCCAAACAGCTGGAGTCTCTCGGGACCTGGCCACCCTTCCCCCACAGTGTCTCAGTGCGCTCGGATCTCAGAGCGCAGGCGCCAGCACAGTAGGACCGGTGCCTCACGGCTACCCGGCCCCTCCCCCAAAGAAAGCAGCCTCCATTCAAGGGGTTTTTCCTTCTTTTTCTTTGATAGTTTGTCTTTGATTATTAGACAGAATGAGCAAGAAACTGAAAAAGACTTTAACCCTTGACAGCTTCTATACAGATAAAGAGCAGACTCCAAATCCTGAGGAGACTAAAAACAAACAGTCCCCAGGTGAATCCCCAAAGGAGGAGACCATCTGTTCCTCAGCACAGATGAATCTCATGGAGGAAATTAAAAAGGCTCTCACAAGGGAGCTAGAAGAAAAATGGAAAAAGGAGAGGGAGGCTTGGCAAAAGGAGAGGGAGGCTTGGCAAAAGAGCCTGGAGAAGTCAGTTAAAGAGAGAGTGGATAAAGAAATCAAATCCTTGAAAAATAGGATTGGTGAACTGGAAAACAAAATTGGCTAAATGGAAAAAAATTCCACAGAACAAAAGATCTCAATTGGACAATTAGAAAAAGATCTTAAAAAAGTGAGTGAAGAAAATACTTCACTGAAAATCAGAATTGAACAAGTGGAATTGAATGACTCGAGGAGACAAGAAGAATCAGTCAAGCAAATCCAAAAAAATCAAACAATGGAAAAGAATGTGAAATACCTTCTGGGGAAGACAACAGACCTGGAAAACAGATCCAGGAGAGACAATCTGAGAATCATCGGACTCCCAGAAAAGTATGATGAAAAAAAGAGCCTGGACACTATTTTCCAGGAAATTATCAAAGAGAACTGCCCAGAAGTCATAGAAACAGAAGGTAAAATAGACATTGAAAGAATTCATCGATCCCCTACTGAAAGGGATCCTAAAATCAAAACACCAAGGAATATAGTGGCCAAATGCCAGAACCCTCAGGTGAAGGAAAAAATACTGCAAGTAGCTAGAAAAACCCAATTCAAGTATCAAGGAGCCACAATAAGGATCACCCAGGATCTGGCAGCATCCACATTAAAAGATCGAAGGGCCTGGAATATAATATTCCGAAAGGCTAAGGAACTTGGTATGCAACCAAAAATAACTTACCCAGCGAGAATGAGCATCTTTTTCCAGGGAAGAAGATGAACATTCAACGAAGTAAGCGAATTTCACCTATTTTTGATGAAAAAGCCAGAACTTAACAAAAAATTTGATCTACAAGCACAGAACTCAAGAGAAATCTAAAAAGGTAAAGATTAATCTTGGGAACTATATTTCTGCTATAAAGATGTATAAAGAATACATGTATACCTTGTTCTAGAAACTAGATGTGGAAAGGACATTGTACCAGAAAAAGGGGAAAGTGGGGGTACTACATTTCATGAAGAGGCAAAGAAAACCTATTATATCTGAGAGAAAGAATGGAGAGGGATGAATATAGTGAGTATTTTACTGCTTTCAGAATTGGCATTAAGAGAAAAATTTTAGACATATTCAATCTATGGTGAAACTTCTCCCACCTCATTGAAAAGTGAGAAGGGAAAAGTGAAAAGGGAAGGAATAAGCTAAGTGGAAGGGAATACGGTAACTGGGAGGGAAAGGGGTAAATTAGGGGGAGGAACTCTAAGGGGGGGGAGGGATACTAAAAAAGGGAGAGCTGTGAGAAGCAAGTGGTGCTCACAAGCTTAATACTGGGAAGGGGGGTAAGGGAGTAAGAAGGGAGAAAAGCATAAACTGGGGTTAACAAGATGGCAAGTAATACAGAATTGGTCATTTTAACCATAAATGTGAATGGGGTAAACTCCTCTATGAAGAGGAAGCGGTTAGCAGAATGGATTAAAAGCCAGAATCCTACAATATGTTGTTTACAGGAAACACACCTGAAGCGGGGAGATACATGCAGGTTAAAGGTAAAAGGTTGGAGCAAAATCTACTATGCTTCAGGTGAAGTCAAAAAAGCAGGGGTAGCCATCCTGATCTCAGATCAAGCTAAAGCAAAAATTGATCTAATCAAAAGAGATAAGGAAGGACACTATATCTTGCTAAAGGGTAGAATGAATAATGAAGCAGTATCTATATTAAACATATATGCACCAAGTAGTGTAGCATCTAAATTCTTAAAAGAGAAATTAAGAGAGCTGCAAGAAGAAATAGACAGTAAAACTATAATAGTGGGAGATCTCAACCTTGCACTCTCAGAATTAGATAAATCAAACCACAAAATAAATAAGAAAGAAGTCAAAGAGATAAATAGAAAACTAGAAAAATTAGATATGATAGATCTCTGGAGAAAATGTAATGGGGACAGAA
This sequence comes from Antechinus flavipes, assembly GCF_016432865.1. Taxonomy (NCBI): domain Eukaryota; kingdom Metazoa; phylum Chordata; class Mammalia; order Dasyuromorphia; family Dasyuridae; genus Antechinus; species Antechinus flavipes. Next base: position 97,079,273 of record NC_067398.1, on the reverse strand, counting down.
AGGAGTACACCTTCTTTTCAGCAGTTCATGGAACTTATACAAAAATTGACCATATATTAGGACATAAAAACCTCAAACTCAAATGCAGTAAGGCAGAAATAGTGAATGCATCCTTTTCAGACCATGATGTACTGAAAATTACATTCAATAAAAAGCCACAGGAAAGTAGACCAAAAAATAATTGGAAACTAAATAATCTCATACTAAAGAATGATTGGGTGAAACAGCAAATTATAGACATAATTAATAACTTCCTCCAAGAAAACGATAATAATGAGACATCATACCAAAATGTATGGGATGCAGCCAAAGCGGTAATAAGGGGAAATCTCATATCTCTAGAGGCCTATTTGTATAAAATAGAGAAAGAGAAGGTCAATGAATTGGGCTTGCAACTAAAAATGCTAGAAAAGGAACAAATTAAAACCCCCCAATCAAACACTAAACTTGAAATTCAAAAAATAAAAGGAGAGATCAATAAAATTGAAAGTAAAAAAAACTATTGAATTAATTAATAAAACTAAGAGTTGGTTCTATGAAAAAACCAACAAAATAGACAAACCCTTAGTAAATCTGATTAAAAAAAGGAAAGAGGAAAATCAAATTGTTAGTCTTAAAAATGAAAAGGGAGAACTCACCACTAACGAAGAGGAAATTAGAGCAATAATTAGGAGTTACTTTGCCCAACTTTACGCCAATAAATTCGACAACTTAAATGAAATAGAAGAATACCTCCAAAAATATAGCTTGCCTAAACACTCCTATCTCAGAAAAAGAAATAGAACAAACTATCAATAAACTCCCTAAGAAAAAAACCCCAGGACCAGATGGATTCACATCTGAATTCTATCAAACATTTAAAGATCAATTAACTCCAATGTTAAATAAACTATTTGAAGAAGTAGGGATTGAAGGAGTCCTACCAAACTCCTTTTATGACACAGATATGGTACTGATACCTAAACCAGGTAGGCTGAAAACAGAGAAAGAAAATTATAGACCAATCTCCCTAATGAATATTGATGCTAAAATCTTAAATAAAATATTAGCAAAAAGATTACAGAAAATCATCCCCAGGATAATACACTATGACCAAGTAGGATTTATACCAGGAATGCAGGGCTGGATCAATATTAGGAAAACTATTAATATAATTGACTATATCAACAACCAACCAAACAAAAACCATATGATCATCTCAATAGATGCAGAAAAAGCATTTGATAAAATCCAACAGCTATTCCTAATAAAAACACTTGAGAGCATAGGAATAAAAGGACTTTTCCTTAAAATAGTTAGGAGCAGATATTTAAAACCTTCAGTAAGCATCATATGCAATGGGGAAAAACTGGAACCTTTCCCAGTAAAATCTGGAGTGAAACAAGGTTGCCCACTATCACCATTATTATTCAATATTGTATTAGAAACACTAGCCTCTGCAATAAGAGTCGAGAAAGAGATTAAGGGAATTAGAGTAGGCAATGAGGAAACCAAACTATCACTCTTTGCAGATGATATGATGGTATACCTAGAAAACCCCAGAGATTCTACTAAAAAGCTATTAGAAATAATTCATAATATTAGCAAAGTAGCAGGATACAAAATAAATCCCCATAAATCCTCAGCATTCTTATACACCACCAACAAAATCCAAGAGCAAGAGATACAAAGAGAAATTCCATTCAAAATAACTGTTGATAGTATAAAATATTTGGGAATCTACCTACCAAAGGAAAGTCAGGAATTATTTGAGCAAAATTACAAAAAAGTTTTCACACAAATAAAGTCAGACTTAAATAATTGGAAAAATATTAAGTGCTCTTGGATAGGCCGAGCAAATATAATAAAGATGACAATACTCCCTAAACTAATCTATTTATTTAGTGCTATACCAATCAGACTTCCAAGAAAATATTTTAATGATCTAGAAAAAATAACAACAAAATTCATATGGAACAATAAAAAGTCGAGAATCTCAAGGGAATTAATGAAAAAAAAAAATCAAATGAAGGTGGTCTAGCTGTACCTGATCTAAAATTATATTATAAAGCAGCAGTCACCAAAACCATTTGGTATTGGCTAAGAAATAGATTAGTTGATCAGTGGAAAAGGTTAGGTTCACAAGACAGAATAGTCAATTATAGCAATCTAGTGTTTGACAAACCCAAAGATTCTAAATTTTGGGATAAGATTTCATTATTTGACAAAAACTGCTGGGATAACTGGAAATTAGTATGGCAGAAATTAGGCAAGGACCCACACTTAACACCACATACCAAGATAAGATCAAAATGGGTCCATGACCTAGGCTTAAAGAATGAGATTATAAATAAATTAGAGGAACATAGGATAGTTTATCTCTCAGACTTGTGGAGGAGAAAGAAATTTGTGACCAAAGATGAACTAGAGACCATTATCAATCACAAAATAGAAAATTTTGATTATATCAAATTAAAAAGCCTTTGTACAAACAGAACGAATGCAAACAAGATTAGTAGGGAAGCAACAAACTGGGAAAACATCTTTACAATTAAAGATTCTGACAAAGGCCTCATTTCCAAAATATATAGAGAACTGACTCAAATTTATAAAAAATCAAGCCATTCTCCAATTGATAAATGGTCAAAGGATATGAACAGACAATTTTCAGATGAAGAAATTGAAACTATTACCACTCATATGAAAGAGTGTTCCAAATCACTATTGATCAGAGAAATGCAAATTAAGACAACTCTGAGATACCACTACACACCTGTCAGATTGGCTAAGATGACAGGAAAAAATAATGATGAATGTTGGAGGGGATGCGGGAAAACGGGGACACTGATGCATTGTTGGTGAAGTTGTGAACGAATCCAGCCATTCTGGAGAGCAATCTGGAATTATGCCCAAAAAGTTATCAAACTGTGCATACCCTTTGATCCAGCAGTGTTTCTATTGGGCTTATACCCCAAAGAGATACTAAAAAAGGGAAAGGGACCTGTATGTGCCAAAATGTTTGTAGCAGCCCTGTTTGTAGTGGCTAGAAACTGGAAAATGAATGGATGCCCATCAACTGGAGAATGGCTGGGTAAATTGTGGTATATGAATGTTATGGAATATTATTGCTCTGTAAGGAATAACCAGCAGGATGAATACAGAGAGGCTTGGAGAGACCTACATGGACTGATGCTAAGTGAGATGAGCAGAACCAGGAGATCATTATACACTTCGACAACGATACTGTATGAGGATGTATTCTGATGGAAGTGGATCTCTATGACAAAGAGACTTAACTGAGTTTCAATGGATAAATGATGGATAGAAACAGCTACACCCAAAGAAGGAATACTGGGAAATGAATGTGAAGTATTTGCATTTTTGATTTTCTTCCCGAGTTATTTTTACCTTCTGAATCCAATTCTCCCTGTGCAGCGGGAAAACTGTTCGGTTCTGCAAATATGTATTGTATCTAGGATATACTGCAACATATTTAACATATATAGGACTGCTTGCCATCTTGGGGGGGGGGGGGTGGAGGGAGGGAGGGAAAAAAAACGAAACATAAGCGATTGCAAGGGATAATGTTGTATAAAAATTATCCTGGCATGGATTCTGTCAATACAAAGTTATTATTAAATAAAATTACATTAAAAAAAAAAAAAAAGTAAGTGGAGCTGAACTGAAAAAAGGAAGCAAGGATAAAAACAACTTCAGTTTCTCTTCCAGCTTCAGGATTTATGATTAGATATGCATTTGCCAAATAACATACGTGTTTTTTCATAAGATTAAAATAGCAACATTTTACTCTTACCTATTTCAGAAAGATGACCAGGAAATAAATGGGATTAAATTATAAATAAAATGTCCTAACTTACTTCATAATTTATTATCTTTAAAATCTACTTTAGTAAATGCTTGTTTTTGTGACTGTACAATAATAACTGATAAAGTTCACAAACTGCTACACACACACACACACACACACACACACACACACACGCGCGCGCACGCACACACCCCTCCACTGCTTGGTAATTTTTCCTTCAATGTTCATGCAATTTATCTTTACCAACTTATTAAAATTCATTCCACTTCTTTTCTCAATGAGTCAAATGTGAGTATGTGATTTTCAATTTTTCTCTTTCCTCCAACTGCTACCTTCATATTTGAAATTTTCAAGATAGATATTGACTCTCCTGCAAATACCCTAACCATTCATTATGTTATCCTATACCTGACAGGAATTCAGCCACAATAAAGATGGTCAAAACCTTGATCTTTTCAAAACCCTCAAATATACCACTTCTATGTTCAAAAATTCCCAAATCCCCTTGTCCAAGCATGATCTATTGGCTTCACACCTCCTCCTTCTGTCTTTCCTTTATAAAGTCTACACTATGTTTATACCATGACTCAAACCCCTCTACCCCTCAATTCTCTCCCAGGGCATTTCTCTCACACTAGCTACTCTCTTTTCCCCCCATCGTAATCTTTTGGTAAATCAATTCACCTCTACACTATCTTGCTTTCTTAAATAAATAGTATCTCTAATCATTCTGCAGATTGCCCCCTGCCAACCTTCAGCTTTAGATGACTGCCATCATTCACTGCCATCTTTGTTCTCAAATGTACTGCTGAACAAAGGTAGAGAAAATCATACTGGATTCATCATTCTGATCCATGACAAATTTATGTTATAAAACCTCAAGTGGGCCCTCACTGCTAATAGGCAGTCCTACTATATATTCCTTATCAATTCACTATTCTCTCATTCTTCATAGCATCTTCCAAAACTTTTCATCTCTCCTCAAAAGCCTCCCAAGGTACCCTTTTCCCCCAAGTCTAAGTTAAGAATTTTGCCTCAAACTTTATAGAAAAAAATTGATGCCATTCACAGTGGAGGCCTATCCTATAACCTTTTAATTCTAGCGTTTTCCTCTCATTTATTTCTTAATTATTTGCTTGTTGCCTCTTAGTAGATTGTAATGGGCTGAGGCTTGAGTTGATGCACTGAGGTCCCAAGCACATGAGGCTAAATAGTAATTGGACCATACTCTATTAATATATAAGCTTGGAGAAAGAATGGCAAAAGCAATGGCAAAAGCAAACAGTCTCTCCTCCCCTTCCTTTTCCACTCCCCTGCCTCCACCCACCAAAATCGTCATTTCCTATACAACACATCAGGACTTACACAAAGAGTGGGCGGGGGCCAAAGTTCTTTCTCCAAGCTTATATATTAATAGAGTATGGTCCAATTACTATTTAGCCTCATGTGCTTGGGACTTCAGTGCATCAACTCAAGCCTCAGCCCATTACAGTGGATTGTGTTCACCTTGTTTCTGGGACTGTCTTTTGCCTCTTTTTGATAACCCTAGCACTTTGGCACAATACTGGTATACAGTAGACACTCAGTAAATGTTTACTGACTATAGAGAATCTCATTGAGCTCACAATTCTAAGAACTGGTTACTATGATTATTATTAACCCTGACTTATGAATAAAGAAACTAAGGCTCAGAGAAATCAATGGCTTATCTAGAGTTCCACAGCTTATAAATGTAAAAGGCAGAATATGAATCTAGGTTTCCCTGATTTCAAGTCCAGAATTCCATCTCTGTGATGCTATACCCTTCTCTCAGGAAAGGTCTTTTCTGAGTATTTTTAATTCACTTAAAATACTGATTTATTTTTGGAAATTATGGGAGAAAGAAATTTTAAAAACACTACAATATAATTTCCTTAAAGTACCTTATAGGCCAAGATTACCTTAACAGTTATTTATTTAGCAGACTGTAAAAGTGTTCTTATAGAAGCATTACTGTCCATTGTAAAAATAGGCAAAGTACTTTAAATACTTCAAGAAAACGTTATTTATCCAATAACTGATAACATTTCTACCCATTGTAAAAGCCAGGCCCAGAACCCTTCCCCCCACTCATAAGTTAGCCATGAAGTCTACTCAATAAATGATGGGAAGTTAGCATCCTTAGAATTTAGTCATAACAAACTGCTACTAAAATCTTCATGGACAATCTGAAATACTGAGTCTTAAGTCAACTTAATATGTAGATAAGATTTTTAGAGGTACTGCTAAGATGACATTCCTTATCATTAGTACAAATAACATTCAAAACACTGTGTGTTTACTATGAAAACATTTTGATTACCTTTACTTTGGATCATGAAATAGATTTATCTCTCTTGCTTTTATTTTACGTAACATTTCACTAAGAAAACTATAATTAGTTAATTAAGCCACTTCGTTTTCGTAAAGATCATGTTTTGGATGCATGTGTACAAAATGTACTCACTGTCAATTCAAGAAGGGGCAATAAATGATACCAATAATTTATTTCAAAAACTATTTTTCAAAAAATGCAGATAGTAACATAAGTCTCCTAGATTAATATTTCTCTATTAGTATAGGATGGCATTTTGGCATATCATAAAGATGCCTTAAATATATCTTGATCTCTGAAATTTCTTCCCTCAAGCTCATTCCTGACAACAGCTGCTGATGGGCTATAATACTCTCTTAACAAAGACTACCCCAAGTTTCTTGCTTTCAGTTGAAGCTTAAGGCTCAGAAGTTCCTTTCAAAGGACAAAGTTAAAATCTTTAATACAGACTATATTTCATCATCCAATTTAATGGTGAAAAGTGAATGCCTGGATAAAGAAACACAAAGATAATCCTCTCAAAATTTTACTTAGCAGACTCAATCTTCTCCCCCAGTGACTATTTTTTCTGCAAATTGTTAATTGATAACAAAATGGACAGATTGTAGTGTCATCTGTGTGTCTCCATTATAATATTCCCAAACTAAATTCTCCTACTAATCATCTCTTGAAATCCAAAATATCTCCAGGGAAAGTCTTCCAAGCAGAAACATACTATGGGAAATAAAGGACTGAAATCACGGCAAGACTGGCACACTATCCAAGATGCTGAGAAGAATGACACTTCATAATTAAAGGATCTCTTTTTTTTCCCCCTTACATACAATTTTTTCTTCTTTGATTAAGCAAGAAGCTGCAAATTTCTGTAGCCTTGTAGAAATTTGACATTTTTCCATTGGTATAGGGAAAGTGTTCAGAAATCAAATAGACTGAACTTTATTTTTCCAATGAATCACAGAAATTTAAGCCTGGGAGTTCAACTTTAGAGCTGAACTTAGAGATTGGATAGGTTCATCCCCTTCTCAGGAATATGCACAGACCATTTCAGCTTTCTTGTATATAGTTGGAACAATGCTATTAAAAATAACATGATGATTGTGACCGTGTTTTGCTTAAGAATAATTATCTTAATGTCTGTCAGTAGATGTTTTAGAACACTAGAATGAGGCACTTTATATTGAAGACTTTGTATCCTCTCCCCTTCTTAAGAAAAGGTACTTAAGATTTAAATATGGGTATCTAAATAAGATGATTAAGTTGTACTCAGCAATTTTTCTAAATATTTAAGGGGATTTTCAGCATCTAAATGTTTATGATAATAATAAAACCAGGTGCATTTTTCTTATGTTTTTTAGTTGCAGAGGAATTATATCTTTTCCAAAGATGGGAGGGAAGAAGTAAAGTTGTCTCAACAAGTGAAAAACACTGAGGAGTTATTTAAAATCATCAGAGGAGAAGAGAGAAGCTCTTTAAATTTGGTCTGTTCTTGCTGATGCACACTTTCCTCAATGCCTAAAAAAGTTGCTATCATAATATAATAAGCTACAAAAGGGATAAGTTTTTAGCCTAAACTAAGGGAATCTGACCTTGTATAATAGAAGGGCCCTGAATCTGGAGTCCAATAACCTGAGTTCAAATAGCTGCTTATTAGCTATGTGAACTTCATTTCCTCTTTATGGTCAGTTTCATCCTCTATAAAATGAGATGGTTGGACTAAGTGATCTTTAACAGTTTCTGGTTCTGAATGCTACGGTCACTGATTTGGAATAGAGATCATTTAATCCATCCTGCCCATGAGTGTAATGAGTAAGAAATTGAGGTTGTGACTTGTCCAAAATTGATAGTGTAAATATTTTCTTAAATTTCTTACTTTCTTATCTTCATTATTACTATTATTTGCTTCATTTGAAGTTGAAGCATTACAAACTCAGGTTTTGTGTAATATCTCTCCCCTCTCCTCAAAAGCTATAAAAACACTTTCTCATTTTATATATTGAGCAATGTTTCCTCAGGAACCAAGAGAAATGGTAGAAAATAGAGGTGATTTGGAGACCCCCTTCACACTTTAATTCTACTAAGGTAGAATTTAGTGCACTATTGCTGATTTCTCTTTCATCCAGGGCTATCTCCAATTATCTTGATCTATACCTTGCCACTGGATCCAGATGGTTCTGGAGAAGAAAGTGTGACAGGTGACCCTGCCCAGCCCTCCTTCATTTAAATCCAATTCACTTGCCTATCATGGCATCATCTCGCTGATGTCATGGTCTTCTTAGAGAATGAAGGACAAACAACTGAAGGTATATAGGTATCAAAATATGCTTTGGATGACCACCATAGTAAATAAATAAATTTTAAATATTCCCAAAACTAAAATAAAAGTTAAAATACAGTAGAGTACATAGGAAAATAGAGTGAGCATGAGAAATTTGAGAAAAAAGGGAATTCTTCTAGATGACAATTAAAGGAAAACTCCATGTAACACTTGACTTAGGTTTTGTAGGACAGGAAGTATTTCAAAAGACCAAGATGAAAATGAATAGAGAACATGCATTCAAATGTATACATTTGAGAGAAGATCAAGAGTGCTTGGGAATGGCAAGAAATTCATCTTAGTTGGAGCATTAAGTGTGAGAAATGAAGGGTGAAAAATAGCTTTAGATAGTATTATAAAAACATTATGCCAAAGAGTTTATATTTTAATTCCCTATGTGCAATCCAACAAATATGAAGTAGTTTATTTTAAATTTCATGCAATGTTGGTTAAGAATACTTGTTTTAAAACTGAGATGCTCCAGTCATATTTGTAGATGGCATTGATTAAATCATTTCAAGAAACACTGAAAAAAAAAACCTATATGAGATTCTTAATTCCTTTAATGAGTTCAGTCAAACTAGCTACATGAGAAAAACCAAATGGATGAACAGTGACCATTATCCAAATAATGCAGCAAATTCTATTCAATTAGATAGTAAATTTGTTTATTTACTATGGTGGTCATCCAAAGCATATTTTAATACCTATATACCTGCAGTTGTTTGTCCTTCATTCTCTAAGAAGACCATGACATCAGGGAGATGATGCCATGATAGGCAAGTGAATTGGATTTAAGTGAAGGAGGGCTGGACAGGATCACCTGTCACACTTTCTTCTCCAGAACCATCTGGATCCAGTGGCAAGGTATAGATCAAGACTAGAGCAAATCTGTTTGAGTTTGTGTGTGTGTGTGTGTGTGTGTGTGTGTGTGTGTGTGTGTGTATCAGAGAAGCAGATTCTCTCTCCTGGGAAATCTTCAAGTAGAGGCTGAACAACCATTTAGTAGTTGTGCAAATAATAACAAAGATTCCTTTTGTGTATGGATTGAACTAGATGAACTCTGAGTTTCTTTCTGACATTCAAATTCTATGATTCTGTGGTTGGGACCTGAACTATTGCAGGAAATAACTATATTGATGAGATCACATATACTTAAATAATAGATCAGATTGTGTAACTGTCCTGCTTAATATCTCTAATGGTTCTGTATTATCACATGGAACCAATACAAACTCTTCTGTTTGTCATTTAAAGTGCTTCACCACCTGCCTCTGACCTATCTTTCCAGTATTATTATATATTACTCCATTTCATTCACTCTATCAGTTATCCGAGCTGACTTCTCACATATGATCTTCCATCTTCTACTACTCCTGTGACTTTGAATTCCTTAATTTCCTTCCACCCCAAGTATCTTCTATGTGAAATCTTTACTGAGGCACTCAAATGCAAGTAATTACCCAACAAATTACCTGTATTTATTTGTATGCATACACACACACACACACACACACACAGATACAAACTAACATATATAGACTATACACATACTTTCCCAGTATTTCCTTCTTTAGAATGAAAACAGGGACTATTTGTTTGTTGTCTTTTTGTTTTGTTAAAACACCAAGGCCTAATACAGTACCTAGCCCACAGAAGACAGTTAATGCTCGTTAATCAAGTATTAGAGTATATATCACAACATATAAGATAACTTCTGAATTCTCTTTTCTATTATCCCTCCCTCCTCCTTCCTTCTTTCCTTTCTCTGCCATAGCTATTGAAGATCCAGAAAAAAAAATTCTTGCCACCCAAGAATTTGGTATTGTCATCAAGTGGTTCTAAAACAGAAACTAACACGATTTTATCACTGAAACGACATTAAAGAGAGTATATAACTATATACTCTGCACTGCATCCTAAAGGATCTATCTTCAAACTGATTTGCGGGCTAAAACCTTCTATTGGTATTATCTTACTTTCAATTTGTATCCTTGGTACATAGTAGTATAATAATTTAAATATTTAGTAAATGCTTTTTTTATCCCCTTAATTCATTTACTCATTGATTCTCCTGACTGTTGTGCAATTTTAGTTAAGTCACTTAAACAAAGTCTCAATTTCCTCATCTGTGGGTCATTGGGGAAATAGTACCTGGTCTACCCCCTTCACAGAATTTTTAGGATCAAATAATATAAGTGCAGGTGAAAATTGTGAAGGCTGTAAAAGTATAAGTTACTATGACATTGCCTCCTCAGGTTGGTTGAGAGGAAACTGCTTTGTAATTTCAGAATACTATGTAAATGGGAGTTTTTATCATCATCATCATCATCATCATCATCATGATCATCATCATCATCATCATTATGATTATACCTTTTATAAGACCATAAGAGTTTGTCCTGATTTAAGAATCTACTATATAAAAATCTAAATTTATTTTTAAATGGGCATTACTTATTTCACTGTTAAAAAAAAAAAGTCATGCAATAAGGATGACAAAGGGACTTGTAATCACAATATAGGAGGAGTAAATAAATGAACTGGAGACAATTAGGTAGAGCAGTGAATAAAGCACCATCCTAGAATCAGGTGGACCTGAATTCAAATCCTACCTCTGGCACTCTCTAATGGCAAGTCACATAACCCCAACTTCCTCCCAACAGAAATGAATGAACTGAACAATTTCAGCTGGGAGAAGAAAGTACTTAAGAGGTGAATAATTACTGCCTCCAAATGCTCAAAAGGCAAATACTTGGAAGGTTAAGAAATCCTGCTCTAAAGGACAAAGTCTTTCAGATATTTATATTTATCCTTTTGGGATTCAGAAGAAAGCATTAAAGGGAGGTAAATTTTAATTCAATATAATGAAGAAACTCCTATCAATCTCCACTAGTCAAAAATGGAACAGGCTACTTTAATTAGAAATAAACTCCTTATCACTGGAAGAATTCAAAGCAGAAGCTTAAGGATCACTTATTTGGGCTGTTACAGAAAGTATGTATACATCAAGAAGGCAGTTGGGATAGATGATCTCTAGTATACAACCATTTCTAAAACATAATAGTTCAACAGTAATTTTACTATTTTATATAAATTATCTATAGATTATTTAGAAAGTTTCAAAACTGTTTCTGTTGACACACACACACATATATACATACATGTACGTATGCCAAGAGTCATTTAACAAGTAATTTCCCATTTGCATGTTTATTTTTGAATCCCTAAAAACCAAGGTGCCAAATTTCTGGGGGTAGAGGAGAGAAAAGGGAAAGCTTACTATATGTCATATGCAACTGAAATCTTATACTTCAACACCTTTTCTTTCTTTTTCCTTCCATCATCCAAGCTGTCTTTTTAACCTAAGGAATGTCAACTCAGATCTTCTCATTAAATGAACTTTAAGAGAATAGCAATGGATAAAATTTGGCTTTCCTCTTCTCCCTCTCATGGTTCTGTGAATGCCAATCATATGATCCCAACATTTTTCAGTAAGACATATGGAACACTTACTTCATTTAAAATAGAGGACTTCAATTCCTCGAGATTTTCAACAACAATAACGTAGTTACGCTTCCAATGAATTTAAGAAAACCATAAACTGGTCATTTTGATTCTTATGTAATAATAATGACGTAGCTATTTTCATGCATAGCACACTGAAATACACTAAATTAAGAAATTATAGAAAACACATTCTAACATATTCAAGATTGATGGGGTTTGGTCATAATCAATATTAGTTTACCAATAAAGCTTTTTGAAAGTGTATTTAGGGCTGGAAGGGGTCTTAGGGATCATTCAATCAAACTCTCTCATTTAACAAGTGAGGAACTGAATTTCAGCTTAATAAAGTTAAACAATTTGCATAAGGTCAAACAGTGAGTGAGGGATGAGCCAGGGTAAACTTTGGTTTTTCTAACTGCCAGTCCGTTGCTCTTCTCAAATAGGTGAGGAATTAGTCATATAAATGTTCTCCCTTCTTCTAATAATATTCAGGAATGGAGAAGGCTTTAAGTAAGAAACAAAAAAGAATTGCCCCAACTTGACCATAAAACATTTATATGAGGAAGTTTAAATACAGAAAGGAATTTGAAAAAACTATACACTTAATATTTTGTACATTTCATGCAGAATTTTTTAAGTTTTGTTATTCTCTACTGATAAGGCTGGAAAGGATTTTTTTTTTTTTGAGAAGGTAAGAAAGAGTATATATGTTACAAAATGTATCAGGAAAACCAAAATATCAGGCCTCCTAAGGCTATCCTAGCCTCAATATCTATTCTGCACATTGCTCAGATAGACAGATAAATGACTGTGTGTCTGGTCTGATTTATTTAATGCTATAACTATAGAATTTTTCATTCATTTTAATTTTTCTAAGAGATTTTAAAAACTAAAAACACAAACTGCATGAATGTGTAGGCAGTTAACAATCATAGATGTGCTATATATCAGTCATACATTAGATACAGACATCTCAGAACTAAAAGTCAGATCAGTTGGTGAAAAACAATACTAACCTGTAAGGGATAGTGTGTGTGTGTGTGTGTGTGTGTGTGTGTGTGTGTGTGAAGTTTTAGGTGGAGGAATCAGTTGCAGTTTAATTTTTTTCTTCCTATGACTCCTAGTAAAAAAAGGGCAAACACTTACTTGAAGTTAATCTGATCTGCTTTAACTCAAATGGGGAAATGCAAGTAATGTATCCCTGACAACTTTCCACTACTGCTGTCACTGGTAGACATGACATGATTTATTAATGCTTTTTATTTGTCATTGGTATGTTATAAAAATATATAGATGTACACATTATGAATCAATAGTACCTTTACAAATATTTTAAGTACCATTATTTAGCAATTATGCTGGCCACTCCATGTGCCATTCCTATATAATTTTTAACATGTCAATAAGCCCATTAAACATATTTATGGTGATAGTTATTAAGTTTAAGGGGCTTCTCATCCCAGGAAGATAGTTCAATCAGAGAGATACTCCTGGACTGAAATAAAGAGCTTATTTCCTCTAATCCAGAAATGAGAATACCTTCACTTGACAAATATGAATGACATATACAAATTTAGAAACAGGAAAGATTACCTTTAATAACAATATAACAATGCAAAAAAAGTGTTACAATGGAAAATCATTAGCATGTATAACTGTCAAAAAATTATATAAAATCAGACATTTCAGACATCCAAAATTGAAATACATTAATTTTACAGTTACAACTGTCCACTGTTAGATGAGGGTGACCCTGGTTTCTTAAGGGACATAAGAATGGAGCATGAGCTTACAAAGACCTAATATCAAAGGGGAAAATCTTTGATCATGGCCTTGGTAAAGGAATGTGTCTCTCATCTGAGAATCAGCTTAGTTAAATTTAGAAAGGTGAGAAACTCATCCTTGGCAGATTGACTACTAATTGATCAACTTTTTTGGCAACAACAATTCATTAAGCCATTTATAAAGATCTCAAGTGATATATTTTCATCTGTGGAAAAAATGGCCACTGGTTTTCCATTATAATAAATTTTTGCTATGATATGTTTATATTTTGATAAAATCAAAAACTTAAAATATTGCAGTATATCTAAACAAGTTAAATACCATAAAACTGAAGAATTACATCTCTTCCTTATGATCTAAATTACATCTATTATACTAATAACATTTTATATAGTACATTAAAGTTTATAAAATGTTTCCTCATGGTACCTCTACAAGGTAGCTTTGTAACCTTGGCATTCTCTAATTCCCTCACTCATATATACATCAGGACCAAATTTTGCAATTTCTACCTTCACAACATTTCTTACATTCAACCCCTTTTCTCTGCTCATATAACAACTACCTTAGTTCAGACACTCATCACATCTTACTATGTTATTGCAACACTCTCTTAATCAGTCTCCTTGACTTGTCTCTCCCCATTCAAGTCCAACCTACATACAAACTGCTACTGAAGTAACTTTCCTTAAGCATAGATCTGACTATGTGATTCAATCAATGCCAGTAGTATCCTACTACCTGTAGATTAAAATACAGAAGAATCTGTATAAAGAGTCCTGCAAAACTAGTTCAAATCAATCTTTCCAGCCAGCATTATTGGACACTACTATCACTTTCCTATCTTACATAATCCAACCAAACTGGCCTTCTCCCTCTTTCTTACATGTGCCATTTCCTATTTCCATTTATTTGTGTAAGGTGTACAACATGCTTCATTTCAAGCTTTTTCTAGAGTCCTCTTCCTTGAAGAAGTAGATCTAGCAGCACGTTCTGGACAAAGTTTTTTACTCTTGCCTGTTCTCTCAAACAAACCTGTATCTGGCAATTTTGTATATGTTTGTATTTATTAATATTACATTTATTATCTCCCTTATTAGAATGTAAACTCCTTGTCTCTCCAGGTATAAACATATATAGTAGGTTCTTAATAAATACTTGCTGATTGGTAATTAATTGAAAGATTATCATACCCATTTTACTAAGAAGAAAACTGACAATCAGATTAAATGACTTGCTTCAGATCTCAGAACTAGTGAGTAGCAAAGACTAGATTTAAACTACCATCTCATCTTAAAGCACCTTCTTTGAAATAACCCACTGATGTAGGTTGTCCAAACAGTATCCTGATTTTACAGAAAGAGAAACTGAAGCACAGAGAAATCAGAGATTTGTCCAGCATTGCAGAGCTCATTAGAAATAGGTCCCCTGAAACCAATTCATTATATTTTGCCATTTGCAAGATGCTATTGTGATATTATTTACTACCTATTTAACAGTGGCAATTAGAAGAATAATCTTTCTATCTGGTAGAAATTCAGGCTAAGGATATTTTCACCCTTAAGTAATACTGAAGACTCCTTAAAAAAATTTGAATCTCAAATAAGCTTTATATGAACATTCTAATCTTTGGAATCCTTCTATAAGCAACATCTAAGGTACTTATCAAATTCAAGCAGAAACAAGGCGTACTAAACCATACATGAGGAACTGTGGGCCCATACTGACTTAAGAGAACTACATAATTGACATTATTCATGTTCTTCCACATTTTTATTTATTTTGTAAAATATTTCTCAATTATATTTTAATTTGGTTCCAGCAGCTGCCAGGCTACCAAAGTATGTTAGATACTTGATGCAGAACATCATTGTTTTAAGTCTTTGCTATACTTCACTGCTTTTAGACAATAAACTATTTCCTACAGCAAATGGGATTTTCTAGTAATAGTTCCTTCCATATTGTAACAGTCCCACAGCTGACATTTTTTGCTTTAATCTTTGTTTATAATAAGGGTTTACAATGTTTACAATAAGAGTAAATAATTCAAATAAAAAGACATTCCAGTATGAAATACTAATGGCTAAATGATAAGACAGGGCCTAGTACCAATACTAGAATTGGAAATCCATTAAAATGAAAACACACAAATTCAGTGAGTTTTACAGAATTTTACAGAAAGCCAAATCTCAAAACAAATGTAGATCTGCACAAAATTGAAGGCAATGAGGGAAAATGAAAATATAATTTTTAAATTTAACAAACCAAACATATATGAAGCACTACCTACTACATGCAAAGTATCATACTGGTAGGTAGGTAAAACTGCCCGCAAGGAGACTACAATCTAACGATTAAGAAAAGCAATTAAACTAGTAGGACATAAAAGATGATACTGGAGGGGAAAATGTGGCAAAGGTGCTTTAAAAAAGATAATCAGTAAAATTCTTAGCTCCAAATCAGCTGCAGTTAAAAGTTACAAACATCTCTTTCAGGAGATATAAAGTTCATCCTTTATTATACTACTAAAACCTTTAATCAGGTAATTTCACTTTCCCTTGCCAGGTCATAACAGTATTAACAACCCAAACAAAGTAACCCAGTTTCTAAAGCTGTGAGGCCACCGTCACATTTTAGCAAGTTTGTAGGGTCACCAACACCTTGAGGCTCATTAACTATACTTAAGATATCTCTTGAAAATTCTGAAGTGCTGTAACTGGAAACACCTAAATAAACAGAGGCTACCTGTTGCTTTCTCACTCTTTTTTAAAGACAAGGACAGAAGCTCCCTCTGAAAAGCCTGTTCATGAAATTCATATATTCTCAGACTGAGCAAACAGTATTAACTAGAGTAGTTAAAGCCATGAAGGTTTTAAAGAATTTATCACAATGCCTGAAGTAGGGGAGAGGTTTACCAATTAAAACCATGAGTGAAAATTGCAAAAATGCTTTATTCACAACTCACAGTTAATTTTAACTTAATGCATTTTCTGGGAACAGCCAAACTGGAGTTCCGGCTTCTCCCTTACCTACCCTGTGCTGCCTTGTCCCACTTTGAGTCATCACCCCAAAAGCATGATTTTCCTTTCTGCTATATTTATTTCTCTTCTAGTACTTCAGGGCTGATGTCAAGTACTAGCTCCTCATTGCAACCCATGCTTAATATAAGTATTCTCTTTCTTGAATTTTCATCTAGCACTTTCTCCATAAACCATTTATTCCCTGATTATATTCTTATATCACAGTTATTTGTGTACACATCATATCATTCTACATATTTCTTCTATTGAAGGCAGGGATGATATCTTAGCATTTTCCTATGCCTATTATCTATCATCTAATAGATATCTTTATATAATATAATGCGATAGATATCTAATAGATGTTTATCTACAGAATTCAATGTTCAATTGAATTATACAAAATTTAAGCATCAAATCTACCCCTGAAATGGTTTCCAGGATTTCATAGCAGTCACAAAAACACTTATGTGAGATGTTATCCCTAATATCTATAGAGAATTTCTAAGGAATTTTAAGAAAGGCAAAATGATTAATCAGGAAAAGCCTAAACAAGACTAACTGGGTCTAAAAAAAGGCAAAAAAATAAGCTTAAATTGAGTTTGTTTTGTAGTAAAGTAGCAGTTTTCTAGATTTCCCCACCTCTTCAAAGTTGCTGAATGAATGAGATTATTTTTCCCCAAAATGGTATAAAGTCTTCTAGTTATTAAAATGATGACTCCCTTTATGGATATTTCATTTCCGAAAGATTAAAATTTCTTACCCAATCCAACCTTTCTCTTTAAACATTATATAATGGCTACAATACAATCATTGAAAACAACTTAAGAACTCTAATCAATGCAATGACCAATCATTACTCATGATGACCAATTATAACATCCTCTTACTACTTGTAAACAAGTGATAAATTACAGGTACTGAATGAGACATATCTAATACAATATCTTTTGTTACAAGGCAGAGCTTTTATTAGAGGAGGATAGAGTTGAGAAGATATTTGTAATAGTGATGCAAAACAAGAAAAGAGAAAAGGGGGAAGAAATGCCAATGAGACAGTTTTACAATATATACAGAAGACCAGAGAGGAATCAGAAAGGAATCAAATATAAAGGGAAATAATGGTATTCTCATGTTAAGTTTGATGCATATTAAAAGGAAAAGCCCATATTTGGTAGAATTGTAGTTACATTTTTGGACATTTGTATATAGAAATCTAAATATTCATTGATGATTTTCTAATTAATAATTTTTAAAAAGACATGGGAAAAAAAGGAAGAATAGTGAGAACTTGGAGTTCAGGGTGGGAGTTGATGTTTGTGCTGAATTGCCTTAACTGTAAAACAATTTGGACAAACTGATCTTTCCTCATTTGGAAAAATATATGTAGCAGTTCACTAGACTATAACAGTTTCTTCCTTTTCTGGTGGGGGTAGGGAGGAGAATCTGAGATTTTATTGGAAACCTTTTTGTGTTTCTTGGTTAATTAATTTACATCATTCACACACACTCTCTCTCTCTCTCTCTTTTTCTCTCTCTCTCTCTCCCCCCCCTCCCTTCTTCCCTCTCCTTCTCTCTCTCCCTCCCCCCCCCTCCCCAATCAAAGTTAAAATCAACATCTTTAAAATTCATACTATGGAGAAGGAAATCTCACTATAGTGAGAATTTCTATATCAACATTCTGTAAAAAATATTACAATGTTTTGTTGTTTCTTTCTTCACAAGTCTTACATCCATTTTCCCTTTCCATTGGTGGCACAGAACCCAAGAACTTTCTTTCCTCTTGAGAGGTATCAAGGTGCAGTGGAAAAAATCTTGTTTTGAAGTCAGGGAACCTGGGTTTGAACCAACTCTAACAAATTGTGCTACTATGAGCAAGCAATTTAATGTTTTGTTTGTTTGTTTTAGATTTAGTATGCACAGCTCTAAAGGTGATGATAAATACTCATACCAATTTCTTTGTGATTGTGAAGCAAACACTTTGTAAATCTTACAACATCACAGAAATGTAAGGGACTAAGGGGTAAATATAAGAAAAGAAAAGACTTGTCAATGCTGGAGGGGTTTCGATAAGACAAGCATAATAATACATATTAATACACTGTTGGTCCAACCACTGTGGAAAACAAATTATAATTATGCCAAAAAAGTGACTAAAATGTTATACCTTTTGACCAAAAATCCCACTTTTAGTCATATATTCAAAAGAAGTCAAAGATAGAAAGAAAGGTCCCTTTATCTCCCAAAAAATATATCTACAACAACACATTTGTAGTAACAAAGACCTAGAAACAAAGAAGATACCCACTTATTGGAGAATGGCTAAACAAACTATGGTACATGAATATAATGGAATAATATGGAATTTATACTGTGAATGTGAAGAACGTAAAGAACATATAAACTGCTACACGATAAACAGATACAAGGAAACAACATATACAACAGCTACAACAAAACAGAAAGAATTAAAAGTCTAAACCTAATGTCATATAATTGTAATGATCAAGTTTTGCTATGATCAAGAGAATATGCAACTTTTCTTTGAAGGGGGAAGGGAGGGGCAATTACAAAGAATTAGTAGAAAATAGTACCAGACTTACAGTCAGGAACATTCACTCATCTTTTTGAGTTCAGATCTGATCTCAGACACTTATTAGCTGTGTGACCATAGTGCTCTTTAATTCAGTTTCCTCATTTGTAAAATGAGCTGGAAAAAGAAATGTCAAACTAAACTCCAGTATCTTCTAAGAAAACTCTAACTGGGGGTCACAAAGAACTACCAAAAAAAAAAAAAAAAAAAAAAAAAAACCAACAACAACAACAAAAGGACTAAGAGTGTGGAATGTTGCAAATTACTTGGGTGATGTGTTGGCTAATTTTGTTGAACTGCTTTTCTGTTCTCTTTCTTATTCTTTCTAGTCTCACAAGGAACCATTCTCTGAGAAGGGGAGTAGATGGAGAACATCTTTATTAATAAAGGCAAAATAAAACGATTAAAATTTATGTTCTTTTGGACAGAGAACCTGCATTAAGGGAAAGGAAAGAACAAAAGGGGGAAAAAAAAGGAAGAAGGAAAGAAAAAAAGAATCCGTGGGGATCTTCTCTTCCTAGATTGATTTTTTTTTAACTACATAAAATAAATAAATATGATGCAATAAAAGAAGTTTAAAGCTATATATTATCAGCATTATTTGGTTTTTGTGGATCCTCATGGTTAGCACTTCATATACTTTCTAGCGATGAACCTCTTTTATTCAACTAGGCTGACCCTTTAAGAACCTAAGGTTACCTCTATACTACCAAATAGCAAAAGGATGCAATCCAGGTTTTAGATTTGGGCAAGAAATGAGGGAAGGAGGAAAGAAGAAAATAAGTACAGTGGTTCTGAAGTTGTGTTCTGAAGAAGGATGGTGATTCTACATGTCAGACACAAGGAGAAATGGTCAAACAGAGTAAATCTCAGGTAAAACCTTAATCAAGATCACTGGTTTTTTTTAACTTGCTATCCATGCATTTATTTTTATTTTTTTAAGTATTGTGATAACTGAATTTCAATTTAATTAGCATTCTTTGTGATCTTATAATATTTTATTTATTCTTATAATAATTTATAATATTTTATTCATTTCTTAGAAGAACTTCTAGCTTCCTTCTTACACCAAGTACAATCACTTTGTTCTTTAGGCTAATCCTGGTAACAGAAAGATTCTTAAATATCCTTTGCTTGAAATCAAACTGACAAACAGCCTAAAACAAACAGTCTGAAGCTAATAGTTTAATAGAAACAGGATATCAGCAGAACCCTAAAAAACATAATTCTGAAAAGGGTCTCAAAGGCTTTACCAGGGTGAAGTTAAGAATCCTTGATATTTAGGAACTCAAATAGAAATTGGGGGGGGGGGGAGGGAGAAACACAGAACTATATGTAAGAATCCTTTTAGGTCACCTATTCACTTAGAAAACCACATATTAACATTACCTATAATTAATTGTATTTTTACTTATTTTGTTTAAATATCTTCCTATTAAATTTTAATCTGGTTCAGCTTGAACTCTGGAGTATTATGAATCATATATGATGCCCCACATTGGACACTTCTGATCTAGGAGATATTTATTTGGATTGTCTAACTATTGATTCTCAATTACCATTTTCTTTTTCTGTGACATGATTTCAACCATTTCCCTTTCACAGGCCAGGCTTTAGGAATGTTTCTGAGTCTATTATAGAAACATCCCTCTTTCTACCATACTTTAGCAAAAAAACAAACAAACAAACAAACAAAAAAAACACCTTATTTTCACAAAGCTCTGAGTTTGACAAGGATAGAAGCCAAAAAAGAGTTTGAAACCTCTGAGGCATTTCATGAAAAACATTTCTCAGAAGAACTTCTAGCTTCCTTCTTACACCTAGTACAATCACTTTGTTCTTTATAGACTAATCCTGGTGGCAGAAAGATTCTTAAGTATCCTTTGCTTGAAATCAAACTGACAAACAGCCTAAGCCCAGCAGATGGAAACAGATGACTACAATACTTTTGTACTTTTAAAAACAGTTTGGAGCTAATAGTTTAATAGAAATAGACTATCATCAGAAACCTAAGATTATCTAAACTCCTTATTTTATAGATGTGGAAACTGAGTTTCACAGAATTGAAAGTGATTGTTCAAGATCATGGAATTGATCAGTAGCAGACAGGATGTGAACACTAGATATTTCTTACTCTTACCCCCAGGTTTTTCTTCACTACACCATGTTGTCACTTGTACTAGCAAAGACAATTTTTCCTGTATTGCAAAAAAGTACTATTTCATCTGTCAAATAACCAAAAAAAAAAAAAAATCACCATAATACTTGTATTTCTAATTGCAAGAAATATGTACCAAAAAACCTCACTTGACAGCCTCTGAGCTACTTTAAATTCTCTGAACTACAGTTCTACCCTCCATGAATTTTTTTTTTAATAGAGCTTATGACACTAATGCAAATACTTGTAATGGGGCTGCTGAAAACTTAATCTAGAAGCAATTTTTTGCTAGTTTAAAAACAGATGCAATTACACATGTGGAACTTAAGCATCCTTAAAATAAGAATTGGCCAATCATTTGCTTTAAAAATTCAGACAATCGTTTCCCACTTGCCAGTGTTGCTAAATGGAATCATGGTAAAGAGATATCTAATTATTAAAACTCTAATTTAACCTTTACTCTTGCAATGAAAAGACACAAGTATTTTTTATGGGTTAGTTCTATATGATGCAATGAAATCCTTAGTAATTTAAGAAGTTGCTAAGCCACTAATTAAGGGCTAAAGAATGAGTTCTGATCCTCATTTGCCACTGACTCAACTATAATATGAAGGCTGAGACTCTTTATCTGCCTCAGTTTCCTCATCTGTAAAATGATTCAGGACTTCTAAAAGAATATAAAAGATCAACAAAATAATAAGTTACTAACTTAGTTGTGCCCTGAGCCAGTTAAAACTAAGTTTGAGTCAACTTAATACATGATGACAAGGGCACTACAAATAAATGTGCTTTGTTGTTTAGCTTTATACATTTATTTTTAATATTAGTACAAACCCAATTACATGGTTTAAATATGCTATAAAACACTAATGTTTTAAGATTTTTCCATAAAAGCTATTAAGTCTAGTTTTATATGAGACCATAATATTATTTTTCATCAGAGATAAAAATCTCAAATATTAATTAGTCAGTACATTTGTCTGGAGTCATTGTAGCACTTGTATAATACACACAAGTCTCTTATTCTAAGAAATTCCTCTTTTTTTCAAGAAGAAAGCCTGAGAAAAATTCTAATTTAAATGAAATAATAACACAAATATGATTTCAGTAACAATAATATTATTTCCTAAAACACATATGTGTGCGTGTGTGTGTGTGTGTGTGTGTGTGTGTACGTACATATACATACATATGCATATATAGAGGAATAGGTAAGGGAGAAAAAAATCAAAGATACAGATATGATGATAGGGTAGGACAGTAGCAAAATCCAGGAGGTGAATCAAGATCTAAAGACGTGACAGTTTTGTTCACAGTTGTGGAAGAAAATCAGCATTTGGAAAGGAGATTTCTGGCAGGAAACGATTTTAGGAACTTTAGGGAACCTAGAAAGGAAAGGTATAAGTGAGTGCAGGAGATTGGGGTTACAGTTAAAGACCTGGAAATATACTAAGGAAAGTTTCATAAAGAACATTTCCAAAGGATTTATTCAAAGTGCAGAGTTCAGAATGGGAGGTTTTTAAATTCATCTCATCTCCTTTTCAATTCTTTCTGCTACTAACATCATTAAAAGGGGGTAAAAGGATGATACCTGACAAACTCCAAAATAAGTACTTTTCCAAGAACCTGAGGCAAGATATGCAGATGTACAACATCAGCCACTTTTTCCCAGGTAAACAGCAGGTATCACAGTTCTCGAAAGGAAATTCTGATCCTCTGAAGTCTCATCCAATTGAGTCTCCCAATTACACACTCTAACCTAAGCCTTCAGTGAACCATGCCACCAGCCAGTAAGGCAGTTTCCACCTCATCACTCAAGAGCCGTCTAGTTAGGAAATGTTTGAAAGGCTCTACTGCCTTCAGACCACAAAGATTGAAGATTGCTTGGTTTCAGAGGAATTGTCATGCTACTTCTGTACAAAGATCCACTGTGTCTTTCCTGGTCCAAGAAGCAAAACCACATAAATATTGTTGGAGTAGGTTAAAGGGATGGGAGGACAGATTGATTGAGTTAGGAGAAAGAAGATGAAAATGGGGATGCTAAAGAGGTAAAACAACCAAGCCTAACTGAATCACTGAATAACAGAAATGTATCAGGGGCAGAAAACATTTAAAAGAAATTGCAGCAAAATCATCTTTATCATCTGATCCTTCTACTTGAGGAATAAAGAGGGAATTAAGTCATAATTTTTAATTAGGTAATGATAATGTTTAGACTTATTTCTGTCCATGAAATCAAAATTGGCTCCCCAGACTTTAAACTTCATTCACTTTAAACCATTTCTTGATTTTTTCAGAATATTCTTCTATTTGTTCGGCCAGACAGCTTAGCATTCATATTATTTCTTATTTTAATATTCAATATGATTTAAAACTCTCTGACCGAGGGAAAGAATGACACCAAGAGGAAGAGGAAAAGAGGAATGCGCTTATTTCCTGAATTGCCTATCAGTACTGTTGGCTATTTGCAGAAATCTTATGTCAACAGGACCAGTAAACAAGTGTTAATATTTCTAGTGGAAGGAAGATCCAGGGGGAATTCAATGTAGTTAGCTGCACAGAGCAGAGAATCAGATCGGAGAGGGAATTGTGTCAGCTTCAACCGGCAAGTCGACAGTATGTGGCTGTCAGCAGTGTGAAATGGAGCTGCTTCAAAGCTGACTGGGCTGTGACCTGAATGCAGCACATTCCTGCTCTCTATGAGAGAGGATCAATGACAGCATTTGCTGGGCTCTAGTCATCCCCTCTGCTAATGAAAGCAGTGCTGAAAGGCATGATACAGGGCCTCTGGGCAGCCTGCAGCCTGGCATTAGCAGAGTTTGTTATAAGGTTTGGCTGGCGAGTGCATGGAGCTCACCAAAGCATCTCCCCTCCCCTCCTTCCCTGTTCTATCCCACCAACTCCCCTCTGGCTGTCTGTTTAGTGTCACCCAGTTGGGATGGATCCCGTTAAAGATCTGATGCTTAGTGAGGACTCAGAGGTGTCTGGAACGCCTGCCTCTAATCATAAACACCACAGCTGGCAATGATGTGGTCAAAAAAAAAAAAAATCACCTTGATCCAGTACACATTCTCTTTGATGTCTCTACAGCAAGTTCACTGCCCAGAGAAAAAGGTATAGTTTTTTTTCCTCTCTAAAAAAAAATTCACGCTTGTCATGCTCAAATCATAACCATATGACTCAGTTCCATGATTCTAAATATATACATGTATACACACATGTGCATGAAAACACACACATATATAGTGTGTGTGTGTGTGTGTGTGTGTGTGTGTGTGTGTGTGTGTGATGAATGCAGAGAAGAATCTGACAATGATAACATGAAATAGGTTTGGAAGATAGTGGCATTTTGAGGGGAAAACCCTTCCAAAAGGAAAAGAAAAAGTCAGATGGTCGCTACCAAAAATGGAAGAAGCCTCCTGCCAAAGATTGCAAACTGCGGTGACCTTAAGGAAGAGACTGTAGCTGATTCAAGGGAAAATGAAAACTTTTCAAAGACAACATCGCTTGTACTTGGCCACTGTTTATAAGTGCCTTCTGCCCTCTTGCCTTTCGGGGTGGCCTGGTCAACACAAGAGGCACTCTGTGTTTCCAGTTCCTGCCACGTGGTTCTGATGAATATTCGGGCACATTATCATGAATTTTGTGTGTGTGTGTGTGTGTGTGTGTGTGTGTGTGTGTGTGTGTGTGTGTGTGAAAGAGAGAGAAAGAAACAGACAGACACTCAGAGAGAAAGAGAGAGAGAGAGACAGAGACAGAGACAAAGAGAGACAGAGAGAGACAGAGGCAGAAAGAGAGAAAGAAATCCCATTCTGTTTTAGAAATATCTTGCCATGTCCCAAAAGAGATGAGAGGGTTAGGGTTGGTGCAGGTAACATTTTACTCATTACGACACTGCAGTTATTTTCACTTAGCTGTATTTTTTGTAGGTTCAAGCTTAAAGCATCCTAATGATTGCTCGGAGTCTCTGGCTCCCAAGGGAGAAAACAGCCCTCCAAACATCCAGGCCCTATCTTCGACCATACTTATTTCATAGCTCAGTGTCACAAATCTAGACTCAGTTCACGGTACTAACTTTTAAAAATTGAGGAAAATGTCATTTTGTTGTAAAGACCAAATAGTTTTTGATATTAAATTGGCTCAGCACTACATAGTTTAATACAACTGATAGAAAGGAAGCAGATATATTTGCTAGTCTAAATTTTCTTTTCTTCTTTAAAATCATGCCCATATTAGTAATCAGAACAAAATAAACATGAATCTACATTTTTATTTTCTGAAACAAACTGACTATCTCTGTGACTCTGGAGCAAGTTACTATACCTCACTAAGATGCAGTTCTACTTATAAAATAAAGGGATTAGATTAGACTTAATTCAATTGAGGAGCAATGAATACATTTGCCTACTATGTGAAAGTATTCTCCCAAATAACCTTTGTTATGATTTTAGAAGTTGTTTTTTGTTAATTCTTATCAATGTCTTTGGTTTTTACATTATAACCATCACTATTACCACATTATCCCCAAAGAATATTCTCTTAAAACAAAGGAAAACAAAATGGAAGAAAAACCCCTAAAAAGTTAAGTAAAATCAAATGACTATTTCCCAATATAAATCCCCATAATCCTTCACATCTCCAACAACAGAAAGTACATTCATTTCTTTAGCTTTACTCAGATGTCCCTTTAAATAATCTTTGATTATTATGATCCTGCCTCTAGCATTTATGAGCTGTATGACCATGAGAAAAACAGTACTTGTACTGTCCAACTCATGGGATTGTTCTAAGGAAAGTACCTGGTTAGGCTTTCTAGAGATCACAGAACTATGAGGTATTATGATGATGTTGACTGTTATTTATTCATGAATTCTCTTCATACTCTCTTTACTACCACATTCTCTCTGGTTCAGCTGAACATTAATCAAATCAACACTGTCACTTCCCCTCCTCCCTCCCAAAAAAGTGTCTCAATTGTCCAAAGGTTCATTCCATTCTCTAACCCACAGACTACTGAGACAAAATAACAAACAAAAACAATACACCCTTTCCTCTTCTTTTTGTTTCCTTCTCCAACGACATAAGTGTCTTGAGGTCAGGGATTGCCCTCTTTTGAATTTGTATCCCCAAGTTTAATATAGACATTTATTTATTCCACTCCTACCAACTCTGGAGAAAGGGCACACCAACTCTGCACACTGTTACTACCAGCCACTGAACAGTTACTCATGGGTAAATTAATCCACAGAGATAGTAATACCTTCCCCTTTGCCCCAATCGTGGCCTCTGCATCCATCATCCAGGAAAGCAATTCTTGTGGAGGTTAACCTAGCAATGGCTTCTGCCAGTGATGTACTCCCTACCTCAAGTTCTCTCAACACTAATGTCTTTGGCTATGTAAAAATTTTCACCATCAGAAATGAATATGGTTTTATACATGAAAATTAAATTTTAAAAATTGCATTGTATCTGCTAAAGACCAATGGACCCTTTTGTATGCAAATTTCTTTAACGTATGTGTTGTTTTTCCTATAATGGTTATCATGGGCAGGGCTTTCTTGCTTTTTTGATTTATATTCCCATTGCTTAATAAATACTTTTTCGTTTATTCATTGTGAGCAACAACTTAGTATGATGGATTAAGTCCATATGTAAGAGTTCTCACCTTAGAAATTAGCTTGTGATTCTAGTTCCTTAACTTCTTTGAGCTTCAGTTTCCTCAACAGTTACTGGAAATAATAATAGCAGTTTGTCCATAGAGTTATTGTGAAAATCAAGTGAAATAATCTATAGGAAGTGTTCTGAATGCCTTAAAACAACTAGATGCTATTATCATCAAAAGTGAGATAACTATGATTACAAACTCATAAACTAACATCAGGGTACCTTTATTTTATTATTCATTATTAGTTCATTATTCATTTTATTTACCTGCTTTGTTACCATGAGCTAGATTAATTATTTTCACTGGGACATTTCTGAAGCAAGCTGAGTAACATCGTTAAGTAATAAAGAAATACAGAGCAGTACATGGCAAATGACAGTGCTAAGGCTAGGGCTAGAAAATTTTGGATTCAGTTCTTTGAAACTAACTGATGTTTTTCAGGCTAACAGCATTCCCCACAATTAGACTGGGGATGGTAGATTGAGATAAGATTCTGCTTTATATTGGGGTTATTTACTATTGTGTATATGAGAATATGTGAGTGAAAGGGGCAAGGAGGTGCCTGGAGGAGGAAGAGTTGGCTCAGAACATAGCTGAGAAAGCTCTGAAGTTTACATACCCCTATAAGGCAATTTGTTTCTCTTTTAAAGTAGGCAAAGTACAGTTAAATGTTAGTCAATCTTATAAGAACTACAGGAGAGAAACTACAGTGACATTTTTCTGGTTGCTGTATTTACCTTATGCTGGTAAAACATAAGACTTTAAAATGAGTTGAACTCAGTCATCAGAACTTTTTTTTTTGGTAACCCAGTTCTGTGTTATGAATAAATATTGCTAATCATATTTTTTTAAAAGAAGAAAAAGTGATTTTTTAAAAGAATAAATCTACAGGTTCTATCATCAAAACAGATTAATTGATTTCCTTTACCAAAGAAAAATGCCTATAAACTATGTCTTACAAGGTGTTTGTTAAGTTCTATTTCTTTAAAATGCATCTGCTTTTTTATTTTGCATTGACAGATAAAAGAGTTCAGTTTTTTGCTTCCTTCTTCCAAGTTCACAGGAGCCAAAACTCAGGTTATTTATTTAATAATCTAGGGTATTGAGATTGGGGGGGAAAGGGAAGAAGAAATCAAGCCTCCAGTATCTATAGACACAAAAATGTAGATTTTAGTACCTAAATAATTTGAATTTTTAAAAATCTGTTAGAAAATGCACATATTGGTCTTACTATTTATACCAGCCATCCATATTGCCCACATTTCCCAAATAATTTCTTAATTTCTTTAGTTCACTTTCAAGTATGAAATTATGACTCAATTTAGCACAATTATTTCAATTCAGTATTCTTTATGAATTACAACAATACTTATTAATAATGTCAATGGCCTTTATTACATTTAACATCTTAAAAACCATCATTAAATAAAAAAAAATATAGATTTGGACAAGAAAGTTGTGAAAGTTACTCCCTGCTCATATAATTTTTAACTACATTATTTAGTGAGAGATACATGAAAAAACATAGAAGGGAATTTAAGCAGTATCCTTATGCTGGGAAAAGAAGGCATGCTTTCCGAACCATGTGAGATTAATCTTAAGGGACAGAATCAAGAGCTTTTCTACAGTTTCTTTTAAACAGGGCTTTAATGCAAATTCAAAAGAAAGAAAAATGGGCTGTTGGACAGCAAGGCATTTAGAATAAGAAAAAGTTAGTAGTGTCCCATTTAATTTAGAATGGTAAGTAAGATAACCAGTGTGATGGCAGTGTGCATTACACTGTTAAGCTAACATTGGATTGTATTATTACACTATGCAGATAGTATAATAGCTGCCTAAATAATAGGTCATATACACAGTACTTTAATTCCCTAAAATGACTGCTTATAAGAACTTTCCACTTCTGAGCTTGTCCCCAGAGGAGAGCAGGTTTGTGTAATAAACAAAGGAATCCATGTAGAAGCTCAATTCAGCCCCAACCTGCAGAAGTCATGCAAAAGAGGACACCTCTCTAGAGACCAAGGGAATTGGTTAGCTTAGTGTGGTTCTATTCCATTTCCCAATGTGCCAACTGTAATCCTGAAAGCAAGATCTGGAGCCCCTGCCTTTGGAAGAGACTATCCTGAGGTCCCAATGTGTGGTTAGAGAATAGGGAAGACTTCTTAGTGAGGAGGCTTGTTAAACACAGAAAAGAGTCACTGGACATGGATGGTCCTTTGAGAGACTATTGAAGATCTTAGAGGCAGATGAATCAGACTGGAGGATCATTGAGGTTTCCTTTGAGACTAATGATTTGACAAACATTTCCAGTCTCTTGGGGAGAGGAAAGCAGAAAGAACAGCAGCAGCTTTTTTGATCTCAATAAAAATTAGAGATTATAAAGGTGACAGGGGAAAAGGTGGTAGAGGAAGCTGTATTTGGAACTTTCTCCTTCAATCTTTTTCTTTTGAGGCCTGAGTATATGCCAAATATCTAACTGAAAACAAGAACACTGTTTAGGGAATTGAATAAACTGAGAAATGAGAGGGGGAAGAAAAGAGTAAGAAAAAAAGAGAGAAATGGAGAGAATGATGTGGGTAAAGAGGGAAGAGGGGGATAAAGAGAGAAAGGGAAAAAGAGATGGAAGAGAAGAAGGTAGAAGAAAGGGAGAGAAATGAGAGAAAAAAAATCTTAATTGTGTGACATGAACAGGAAAGAGTAATTTCAGGAATAATTGCAGTGTTTTATTGAATATGCCATAATTACAAGGGAGAATTTTCATATTCTACTTGCAACAAAAATTTTAGGATGCAAACATGCTACACTGGAAAAAACAGGGCATGTATATATTTATACTTCTGTGGTTAATGAGAATAATAATAAATGTTATAAAGAGATTAATCCTTTAAAAATACTAAAGAGATTCAAACATGTTGCAAAGGTATAGTGTACTTTGGGGAGGGGTTCCTTTGAAATCCAAACTAACTAATGTTTATTTATTTTTGGTTTTTGGATGATCTTAATTGCAGACACTTTTAAGATTCTACTGCCTCCTACAAATAGCAAGGTAAGATATTATTAGGTATTGAATCTACCCTGGCACTGTTAAGGAAGGTAGTTTAGATTTTCTGAGCTCACATTCTTTTCAGGAGAGAATTTCAAGATTAGAGCAAGACATTCATTTTTGCTTGTTTTTTTTTTTTAACACTCTTATTCTTAGACTGTATGTGACAATGCCCTTAGAAAAATATAAAAGCTTCCGTCCAATAACATGGTCCAAGTGCTCTTTAGCCAGAGGCAATCATTTATTATATAAATCAAACAAGCACACGGTACCAGACAAAAAGTGACTGGTAATGCCCAACACATTCCTGTATTTGAGCTCTGAAGATCTGGGTGCATTGCATGCAGATGTCAGGTATTTTAATAAAGAGCTCCATTGTGCAGGGCTCCATAGCTCCTCCATAGCTCCCAGCACTCCCTGAGTGGGGGTTAGGGGGCTCTGGGGGGAGCAAGGGGAAGAACGACAGCCATTCCAGCTGGAGTTGGAACCTTGTCTGAGTCAGGAAAACCACAGCTCATAAGCAAAGAGGAAGCATAATGTTCTACAAGGACAAAACATTAGCAAAAATGTCACTCAGCCCCAGTTCCACATGTTGGCTGCCACGGCCTCTTCCTCCTAGCATGCCCGATTGATATAAATTCCATCTGCTCAGCAGCCAAGTGACAGAGAAGAAATACCGGCATCTGGTCTCCATTGCTGTCGGGTTTTTGTTCCATGTTAGACCTTAGCTAGAAACATATGAAGAGATGAAGGTGCTGGCAAGCAACTAAAAAGCTGCACTGGCACAAATGAAACTTTCTGATGCTTTTCACACTTCACTCTGGGTTTTTTATAGGGTGTAGGGGGGTGTTCATGGAGGAGATTTGATAAACTGAGCTTTGGGAGCCAGAGTACCTAGAGGTCATTTTGTGATTCTGATAGTTTAGATTTTAAAGTTTTGTTTTTATGTTAAAAACTGTAAAGAACTAATATTGTTTTTTTCCCCTTTCTTTAAATGCAAAAGAAGGTAACTAAGTCACATCAGAATGCTCTTCAGCGAACTTGTTTTTTCTTCTCTTAAACATCCACTGGTTTGGACCTGTTCCATAGGCCCTTTATATTCTCTTGAGAAACAGCTGGAAAATACCAAAAGTCTAAATTGCCAATTCTCTTTTAACCGTAAGATACCCAGAAAAGGATAAATTCATTGAGCAAGCTCAGAAATATAGAAAAGGTGCTTAAAAACAAAAATAAATAAATAAACTCAAATTAGCAAGCTGTATTTCCTATCAAAGAATATGTTCCCACAATGTTGTACATCCACAAAATTGATAGAGCCATTAGGGACATAGGATGAATTTACAATTTCAGTACTATAGGTAGGTTCTGTTTAAGGAACTTCTATCAAAGCAGGGATGGTACTTTCTCTAATTTAGAATGTTATAGAACTATTCCAGATCATAGCCAGTGTGTGTTAGAGTCAAGACTGACGTACAGATTTTCCAAGCTCCAAGGCTGGATTTCTACTCACTGTATCATTCTGTCTTTCAGGGAAACCAAGAAGAAGAAAGAAAGAAGAATGAAACAGATACCAAATCGCAGTTATTTTGTATTTTGTGTTCATTTTTCTGCATGTACTTAAATGAATATTATAATTATTGTAGGCATCTTTATCTAAATATGTTTTTGTGATATGGAGTTATTTTGTATTTTGTGTTCATTTTTCTGCATGTACTTAAATGAATATTGTTCATGGGATTTGCCTTTTTATTTTTCAAAATACATGCAAAGATAGTTTTCAGCATTCATCATTGCAAAACTTTATGTACCAAAATTTTCTTCCTCTCTCCCCATCTCCCCTAGCAAATAAATCAATATAGATTAAGTGTCTAATTCTTCTAAACATATTTTGACATATAGTATGCTGTACAAGAAAAATCAGATCAAAAGGGGGAAAAAATGAGAAAAAAAAACAACAACAACATCAACAACCAACCAAATAACAACAACAAAGATGAAAATACTATGTTGTGATCCACATTCAATTTCAATCGTCCTATTTCTGGGTGTGGATAGCTCTCTCTATCACAATTCTATTAGAAGTGCCTTAAAACACCTCTTTGCTGAAACAACCAAGTCTATTATAGTTTATCATCACATAATCTTGTTGTTACTGTGTACAATGTTCTCTTGGTTCTACTCAGTTTGCTTAGCTTCAATTCATGTAAATCTTTCCAGGCTTTACTGAAATCAATCTGCAGATAATTTCCTATAGAAGAAGAATACTCCATTATGTTCATATAAATAACTTATTCAGCCATTCCTCAAGTGAGGATCATCCAATTAGTTTCCAGTTCCTTGCCACTACAAAAAGGGCTACTACCAACATTTTTTTAAATGATCTCTTTGGTATACAGGTATATTACTGCTAGATCAAAGGGTATGCACAGTTTGATAGCCCTTTGGACATCAATAAAACATTCTTAACGAAACCTATAGGAAAGTGGTGGATGTATGCCAGAGAGCATATAATAAAAG
This sequence comes from Antechinus flavipes, assembly GCF_016432865.1. Lineage (NCBI taxonomy): Eukaryota > Metazoa > Chordata > Mammalia > Dasyuromorphia > Dasyuridae > Antechinus > Antechinus flavipes. The sequence goes on along the minus strand of NC_067398.1, from coordinate 97,046,507 downwards.
TCTTGAAATGTTCAATAATTATTTTTAAGAAGCAATTTAATTAGCCTCCCCCAAACCAAAACAGATTTTATAAAGCTCATTATAATATTCATTTGTAAGATATATGAAACAATTTAAGATGATCAAATTCCTTCAAGTAGCGCTCTATTCCCATTTGCACTGAAAAGTTTCCTTCTAAAGGAAATCAGTCCACATTAGATACTATTATAATCATGTCCCAACATACCCTGAAACCTAGATGCATCTTGGTATACATACCACACACTTTTATCTGAATAGAATACTGAGTGTCATTATTTCCATTATCTGGAGTACTGAACCTAAGGTTCTTTACAGAATTTAAATGAATACCTTTAATAAATGTCTCCTGAAAAAGAAAAGGAAACAGCCTTTGAAGTTTCCATAACTGTAAGGCCAAAATACTTGTAGGAAAGATTCATTAAAGAGTAACAAGAGTTCTAGTTAAAGGCAGGGGGACAGTAAAAGAGACCATTCTTGACACCATTTGATTTTCTTGGCTTATTATTTCCCATCATACCACCTGTTCTAGAAGACAGACTGACAAATGACAATAGTATATCTTTGGGTTCCAATAGATTTAATTAGGTGTTGCCATTTTCACATCTTACTCTTGAGAAAGAAAACTCATATTAATCAAATAACTGGCCAACTAGAGTAGCTATTTCAACTCACAGTACTTTTTTAAAAAATTTGTCTAAGTTTAAAAAAAAAAACTTTTATATTGTCTTGAAGTTTAAAAAATTCCCAATCCATGTTTCCTCACTTATAACCTCACACAAAAAATTTCTTAGGTGTTAAAGAAACTATTCTGAATACTGTAGATCTGATTCTTTATAGCAATTGGCAAAGATGGCTTAGAGTTCAGTTCATTCCTAAAAAACAAACAAACAAAAAAAAAAAAACTTAATATACAAAGTGTCTGCTTTATTTACTGAAAGGTACATTATTAAACTACAGTTTGGCTCAAAAACTCTGTTTATCTCTCAGATGCACTTTTAATCATTTAAATACTACTTTGCTATATCTAAACCTCAAAAGTATCCTGAATTGGTATGCATAATTCCCAAAAATTAGACAGTAATTTTTATCAGTCCAATAGTTTAAAGAGCTCAGACACTCACAAATCTCCTGCTTTTGGCTAGTAAATGATAAGGAACCCTTTAATATAACCCCAAACCCCACTACGAAGTGCTGGACAATTGGAAGAGAATGTATGAGAGAAGGTACTATTACCTTCCTCTAAAATCTGGATCCTCTCCTTTCCGTGGCAATTGGTAGAATGTAAGTACCACCAACCTAAACAAATATAAGTCATTCTAAATTCATAAAGAATAGAAAATAATGAGGCTCAAATGTTTCTATGTCATCAAAGAAAAAGGAATATGCATATTTGTGGTTGAACTTTTCCTACCCCCCTGCCTTGTTTGAACTAACCTGGAGATATTATTGCATATAGCCCATAACACATTGCCATGTTTCTTAAACGGAGCAGAAAAACTCTATGTGGAATGGGTTTTGTGAGGGGGCGATTGGTTGTCTGTGAAACCCATCAATGTAATTTCCCATAATTCGGGGGACTTGAAACAATACAGCTGCTGGGATGAGTGAATCCCTGCTGAAGGAGCTTGTGTGAGCTTCAATAGCAGGCCGGAGCCCTGCTCCACTGTGAATGACAAGTGATGGGCCAAATCACCAGGGAGCTGCCGATGAGTTATTAATGGTGACAGGTACACTACCTGGGAGACAGGTTGAGAGGGGAAAAAGATTATTTATAAGCGAATAGTTAACAGCTGTACCTACTGCTAAGCATTACATGGATGCCACAAACTGTAGAATTCAAATCTCGGGTTATTCAAGCACGAACAACTGCCTGTCACCAAAATGCAATGCATCGCTACAAATTAAGGCGGGAGAGATGAGACGCTGGAACGAAGCCTCACTCAAGAAGGCAATGTCATCATGGAGCAAGATAAGAGCTGTAGAAGGGGCTGAGATAACCATGAGGTGAATTATGGTTCTTAATAATAATGATGAATTTGCAAGAACAGCTTTTTAATTTTTCCTGAGGGCTTTAGCTGGAGAACAGATGCAGAATGAGTCCTGCACTGTCAAGAGTAAATGGTGCTGGGGCAGGGGGAGGAGGGTGGAGGGAAAGTCAGAAGTTGCCATGGTAAATGGGAACAGTAACATAATAAGAAAAAGGTAACTATTTGGAAAAGTTGTTAGATCTTTTTTTTTTTTTTTAAAAAAGCTGAAATATTGTAAATAAGATAATTTTATTATTTATTTTTCACATAATAAAATCAATCACTTTGGTATGCATCAACATGCCTTCATTATAATCTAGTATCATAGATAATATCAAGGACTGTTCAAATAATCTTTTGCACAAATATTGGGCAAATTAGAAAAGAAAGATTTGAATATATGTATCTTTACAATCTTAAGACTATGGAATAGTCATAATATTTTTAGGAACTCACAATATTTGTTGGTAAAATTCAAGAAAATAAAATTCTCACCAAATTTTAAAGTTTAAAATCTACTAGAGTTAGAAATTTCAAACAACTCTATTTTAATTTCTAGTATCTGTTGAAACCAAGAACAATAATAAATATGAAGGGGAAAAAATAAAGAAAAAATATATACATGCTAAAAAGAAGTAACCTGATTTTGGAAAATAAAAATTGTTTTTTTTTTTTTTTTTTTTTTAACCTCACGTTACCTACAGGTCCATCATCTTTTAGTCTCTTTCAAAGAAGTTGAGCCTCTACACCTTGAAGATGAAAAAGAAACAAACCAAGTCCACATATCTTTCAACTATTATTTAGAACATGATTGCTTTAAAATGACATTTTAAAAAAATGCAGCCACTTGGATTCAAAACCGTCAAGTCATTCTTGACTTTTCAATCTTCCTCTTCTGCCCCAACCCCAGTTGTCAAGTCATGACCATTCCACTTCCATGATATCTCTCATACCTGTCTCCTTTTCTATATTTCCTTGGTCATTACTTTAGTTCATAATATCATTATTGTACTATTAAAGCAGGCTCTGAAGTGGTCTCCTTGTTTCTAGTCTCTTCCTGCTCCAAACTGCCCACATAAATACTAAATTGAATTTTATAAAGCACAGGTTAGATCATGTTATTCTTCTGCTCAAAAAGCTTCAGTGCTTCCATAATACTTCTAGTATAAAATATAACCATTTCTTTTTGGCAATTAATCCCTACATAATATAGCTCCAGTTTGCCTTTTTAGGCTAAAGATATGTTATTCTTCTTCAGACACTACAATCAGACAAATTGGACTATTTGCCCTCCTCTGCATTTCATCCTGTCTTCCTAAATTTGCATGGATTGCCTCCCATGTCTGAAATACATTCTCTCCTCAGCCTTGGCCTTTTAGAACTGCTAGACTCCTTTCAAAATTGTGTTTAAACTAGGCTTTTTAATGTGGTCTTTCTTGAACTTCATCCAAAATACTTAGCATTTATTTTGTACATAATTTACATTTACTTAATTATATAAGCTTCTCTCCCCCTCCTTCCCCCAGTAGAATATAAACTCTGTAAGGTAGGTATTGATTTCCTTTGTTTTTATATTCAGAATACACAGGTATGGTATATAGGACCTAGTGAATGATCAACAATTGCTTATGAATTGGTACACAAACTTTTCAAACAAAAAAAATTACTTCAACTTTATAGAACTGCGTTTTCTCCTCATCCAAAATACATATTCCCCAGCAAAAATTAAAACATTAATGGAGCCGTCCAAACAACAATAAACTAATAAGCATTTATATACATGCTAGACATTGTGCTACACTCTAGGTGGGGATATAAAGACACAAGTAAAACCATCACTATCCTAAAAAAGTTTATATTCTATAAAGAAGACATCATGTGTACACATAAGTATATAAAAAAAAATACAAATTCATTTGTAAGGTATGGAAAGAGGTACTAATAAGGGGATCATGTACAAGATAATGATTAAATTGTGTTTTGAGGGAAAATAGAGTTTCCAAGAGGTAGTGATGAAATAGAAGTGTATTCAACGAGTCATGAACTACCTGTGGAAAAGCATAATGATGAAGACAGAAAGTTATGTATTGTTGCAGACCATTCAGTGTGTGATAGTAATATCTGATAAGGAAAGATAGCTTCAAACCAAATTGTGAAGGACTTTGCCAAATAGAGAAGAATTATGTCCCATTTAAACAAAGTTAATGAGTCAAAAAAAAGCAGTGTATATAATTTAAAAATGAACTGGATTTAAAGTTATAAGTCAGGAGTTGGTTAAGTGCCCAAAGCATAGTTACCAATTTATTTATGTTTATGTTCCAATAGTAGTTTGATTACTAAAGTTTCCTTCTAGCTTTAAAATTCTATGACTTTATTCTACTTTCACATATTAAAACATCAATCACTTGAGGCACTTCAAGTTTACATAAAATAAATGTACATAACACATACACATAGAATATATATTGACTATTTTATCATTCATTTATTCAATACAATATATACAATATTTATTTATTAAACACAATATGTTTATGTTTCTCTATGTATGTTAAGTGCACATATATGCATAATAAATGCATAGCACATATTTCGTGCAAAGTTTTATCTCAAGTCATGTTCTTTATCAGTTCTATGGATTGAGTTCTGTGAGAAGAAAAATACTATGTTATACTTTCCACAAAGACAGAAATTATGTGTTACGTTAATTTTGATTCTCCTTCAGCATCTAGCATAGAATTCTGTACAATAAATGCTTTAAAATATTTGCTAAACTAAATTTCCTGTTTAACTGAGAAAAACGAGTTCATTAATGGCATATAATGTTCGGCAAGACTACATGAGGTAGAGCTAGCAAGCTGAGACATGAGAAGAAACAAAAGAACAGAAGAGTTGGACAGGTGTCATACAAAAGCAGCTAAGTAATACTGGGGAAGAGCCCACTAAAGATGCCTAATAATTATGAATATTGGCAGACCCTGTCAGGAAAAGTATTTAGCCATAAGCAAGGGGAGGGGAAATACCATTATGAAATATACCACCCACCTCCCACTGGCACTATCAGTTTCATATGATGTATTAAAGATAATCAAAGGTACCTGGCCCTCCCTGAAGATCAAGAGCTGATGGTGATTAAGAAAATGACTACCATTTAACTACATGGTTGTGTGTTTTCTTAAAATTGCCTAAATGTTCTGGGTAACCTTTAATTCTGACACAGTCCAAAACATTCACACCAGGAAGATGTAAAATGAAAACAAACCAAGAGACCACACTAGCCTCAGTTTGAAAGGCCTCTCTCCTACTTAATTCCAATAACCTTCTGTTCACTCAGTGGTTAAGTGAGTACCTCCCCCATATGGTTTTCAAAGGCATCTCCTTTGCATGAACAAGGAGGAGAGGGGGAAACCAACACTAAGACATTACAGCATGTTTCTGTTTGTGACTGCATTTTTCTTTTTGGAGGGCTAGGAAAAAAGAGAGAAAAGTTTTTCCTTTTAAACAAAGAGTGCCTAGAGACTCAGGTTTGGAAAGCCAAGTTTGTTAAAATACAAGTGTAATTTACTTTTATATAAACATAACTTCACAGAGCTATCAGTAGGTTCCCTTTCAGTAAAAACAAACAAAAAAAGAAGCTGCAAAATAATTATAAAACATATGGTGCAGTCCATGGCTGTGTTTATTTTATACAGTTAACATTATTTACCATGTGATCTGGTCAGAATTAATACTCAAAAGGCTGTATACAAAATATGTTCATTTTTTCCCCTTCTTTAACTATGAACACCAATAGAGTAATTTTGTTGGCACATCTAAATCTATTGGTCTAAATGGGGAAAAAAGTTTTCTCAAAGAAGATTCAAATCTGTTTTTTAAAGAAACATTTAGATTTACTCAAAATTCTTGAAAAATACCAGCCACAAGCTGCCAACAACAATAATAGCAAGGTCACTACAAAAGAAAGATATATTTTTTGATATACTGAAGTTTGATGGAAACTTGACTTTTTTTTTTTTACACTGGCATTTTCTTTATATCTTATTCTTTAACTCTCATTTTCCCTTGCAAATTTATTAGACATCTAATGTTTTTAAAATGATAATTATTTTGTATATCTAACAACTCAACAAGTCTATTTCTTAGAATAAAGAAAATTACACTTCTAAACAATGTATAGAAAACAATTACATCAAAAAATTTTTCTACTAAAGTGCCTAAATGATTTGATGACATAGTATATATTCCAGCATAAATTAACACTAGATTTTAAATCTTACACCTCATCCCCCCACCCCCGAATCAAGTGACAAGAAAAACCAGGAGTTAGAAGTTCTTGTAATGAAACATGTCTTTAAACTTCCCTGCCTTTATATTAAAGGATTCCAGTAATTTGTTCCCATTCAAACCATTATATTTAAAATCAACAGCAACACTTACTCGAACCAGGTGCTGTTTAGTGATTCAAGCTGCAGAAGAAAATGTCCATGCTTCTTCACAGGCTCCATAAACTTCACTTACACTTCCTTATAGTGAGATGAGGCCAGAATTTTTCCTGACTTAAATTAGCAGTAAAGCTACACTCTTATTAATACTCGTTAAATGTTCAGTGTTTGAATTTATTATTGATTCAGAAATGAATTTTTAAAATTTTGTGCTATATATGGAAAGTTAAAGAGGAAAGAGATACATTTATCATAGATTTTTTTTGGGGGGTGGGATAACCTCTAATTTTGTTTTGACCATTTATCTTTTATGTAATCTTCAAAAAGTAGCATCAGGCAAAATGAAGGTATGAAATACATTGAAAAATAATTAATAAAAGCATGTTGCAGTCATTAGAAATAGAGGCTATATATATATATATGTCAACTATTGCAACAGATTTGTGCTGTTAAAAAAAAAAACTGCCAAGAAAGTAATCAAAATTACTTAATGTCAAAAACAAATAATGAGAAGATGGAACTTAAGGCTATGAAACTATAGGAAAACGTTGCAGATAAAAAGTTTGCCTAAAATACAAGTTAACTTCAGTTTAATTTGTTCCTTAAGTTCAGGATAAATAAAATTTTCATATCTTAAGACTATTATAATAATAAAACAACAGCCCTATTTAATTTCTTTAATGTCTGGCTTCAAATTTCAGCAGAAAACATTTTTTTTAAAGTTCATATACCCCAATTTAATGATTCCTAAAAAGAACTCAATAGTGTAAAGGATTTTGCAGCCATTCCTAAACAGCTAGCAAAGTTTATAGAAGAAAACTTCAGTTAAGGGAAAAGGAGACTAAGTAGAACTTTTCAAGAAAATATTTTTAGTATCTATAATAACTCTAGAAAAGATTCCAGTGTATGTACAGAACGTTAAGGTGCTATTTTCATCTGACAAGAGCAGCTGAACTGCTTGCACCAAAGACAAATTACAAGCAATTAGGTCTGTATTTGATCAATTTTCCTTCATGTGCATTCACAACTATTCACTAAATGCAAATATAATTGTAGAAGAATAGCTTTTTTTTTGAGGCACGTGTCCACTCATAGTAGATAAAAGAAGGGAGATAATGAATTGACAAAAACCTTATATATGGGTTGAGAGCATGGATAGAAATCAGAATGAAAAGAGAAAAGGGAAGTTAGATCAAGCAAGCTGATTGTATCACCCCTTTTTAATTTGGAAAAGAATAACAATAAGGGCATTTGCACCTAAAAGTGCATAATAATGAAACCAAAACTGTGAAAATCTAATAGAATGTAAAGAGATGGCAAGTAAAATTTTTACCATTGTAAAAAAAATTACAATTCCATTCCACTTTCAAAAAATAAAACTTGACTTCCTGATGTAATAAAAAGACAAGAAAACAGATAAGGAAAAACAAGTGGCAAAATATAATGAAATATTTAGATTTTAATAACAGGTTTCAATTCTGTAACAGAGAATTAGAAAGCTGTGGGGAAATTATTTCAATGAAATAATGTTTTCATTAGTATAAACAATATTCAAAATAGTAGACCTGGGATGTGAGAATTTGTACAAGTCTTTCCCTTGTAATGATATATGTGGTAACATAATTTAATCTGCATTATATTCTAAGAATTTTCTTGTTTATGCGAAGAAATATGTATTTTTGTGAGATTTGTCCACCTTTGTTCCCATAAGCAGAAGCTGCCAGCCATAACGTTTTCTTTTTTCTTTCTAAGTGTAACAGAATAAAATACAAAGTTTGTAGCAGAAGGTTCAAAAATGCAGTATTTAGTAAAAGTGATTTAATGATAAAACTGATAAGTCATACTGCTAATTACTTGCTTTTCAAGAAGATAGTCAATTCAAAGAAACATTTGTCAAGGATTCATTTAAATACAAACTTTGGAAGTACATTTAAAATAGTGTTAAGTTTATTAAAATTTGATTTATCTAAAACTTTTCAGGAAAATATCTTTTGTGAAAAATGAAGGAGCCTCATATCATTGCAGACTGTTACAACATCTCTTTTTTTTTTTTTTTGTAAATGACTGAGGAGAGGACAAGGCAGGATTATACAACCTGTATAGTAGTGCTAAACCTGAATAGGTGCAGCCAGTTCCTGGAAAAAAGCCCACTTTAAGCTTTCACAACAACTCTGGGTTCTCAAAGACTATGAAAGTGGAGAATAAACTCTGTCCCAACCAGCAAGAAAGTTAAGTGTAAGCACAACCGATTATGTCTGTCTTCTGAAGATCAATTTAGCTGAATGTGGAAAGACTTGTCTACAAGAGATGAAGTTTTTAGGCCACATCTTAGACAGATTAATAGAATGGGAATATAAAACTCCATGCTTTTTAATGGAACAATTTCTGGTCTTTTACAGACAAAAGACAAAAAAGTCCAGTTATTAAGTTATCAGCACTGTAGTTCCTGATCCCAAGCAGAGTAATCATAAATAGAACATAACTAGCATCACTGGAGGGGATACCAACTTTCAGAAATGAAATCATATTTCATTGACCAACTGTAAGAAGAAACTGGCTAAGTGATGAGAGATGTGCACATCCACTCATAAAACAATATGACAAATATTTATTGAGCATCTATTTTGTGTAAGGCTGAATAAATAATAATAAGGAGAAAATAAAATTTGGGTGCTAGAAGGAGAAAAAAGATATGTCCAGATGAATTCAAAAAAGATAAAATTTTTGTCAATCCAATGACACTGACTCCTCATAGTTACACAAACAAGTTTTTATATATTTTCACTTAGGGCATTTTTTGCCTTTCCCCCGTGCTTAGAATGTTCCTCTTCTTATCTCCATGGTTTGTCTTTTTTTAGTCCCAAATTAAACTGCATCTTCTAAAAGGAAAAATTTCCCAACTCCTTTTCATTCTAGTGCCTTTCTTCTATTTAATTATTTTCTATTTTTCCTGTATAAAGCTTGTTCATATATTTTTGTCTATTATTAGAGTGTAAGCTCCTTGAAGGCAAGAAACTTTTCTGTCTCTTTAATTAGTCTAGTAGTAGGTGCTTAATAAATGCTAGTGGACTAACTAGAAAGATTTCAAGTACCCAACAAAAAAAGATTTGGAAATATAAAATTCCATGTTTTTGGTGGTTTTAATAAACAAGACTGAAAAAATGTACAATTATTTATTTATTCATTAGCACTGCAGTTCCTACTTCAAGTAGAATGACATAAATACAACCTGATTTTTTGTTGTTAACAAAAAAGAATTAAGAATTTCAAATTTTCTCCCATTTTTGGTAAAGATTGTTTATGGAAAGATTACATTATTTTAATATTTTGCTAAACCCTAAAATACAACTGAAATTTACAAAGGAGATTAGGAAGTACTCAATACTGACCTACCTATGTCACTTTTCAGATAAAATAGAATCTAGTAAAAATAAATATAATGTGCTCTGCTTTAACTTATTATCTGACAAAAATTGTTGGGAAAACCAGAAATAAGTCTAGCAGAAAACAGAGCACAACATCTCACAACAAGAATCTTACAACAATTTGGACAATAATAACAATATCATAAGGAAAAAGATTTAAGAACTCTGATCAATGCCCTTACCAATCACTATTGCAAAAGAGCCATGTTGAAAATGCTACCTTTTACCCAGAAGTGATGGACTCAGAGTTTAGATTTTTTTTTAAATATGGTCAATGTGGAAATTTATTTTATTTAAGTTCCTCATATTTGTTAACAGATTTTTTTTCCTTCTTTTCCCAATAAGCAGAGATAGAAGAGGAAGAAAAATTTAATTGAAAAAAGAATATGTTCTATTTAACATATATAGGACTGCTTGCCATCTTGGGCGGGGAGGAAGGGTAAAGGGAGGGAGGGGAAAAATCGAAACATAAGCAAGTGCAAGGGATAATGTTGTAAAAAATTACCATGGCATGGATTCTGTCAATACAAAGTAAAATAAAATTTAAAAAAAAGAAAAAAGAATATGTTCTCTAAGAGTAAACAATAGATTTTGAAAACTTGGAGAAGACATGCATTTGTTGTTTCAAATAATTCTTTAAAATCACTAGTTAGGCCTCAAAGTATACTTAAAAAAAAAGAGTAGAATTTGAAGAACTCAACCTATCTATACAAGTCAAGGAAACATTACTTTATATAATTATTTCTAATATTATGTCAGCAATTAAGTATATATGAGTCATTCCTATTAGTCAACAGAACTCATTATACTTAAGATGTTCTTTTATTAAAATTAGCATGTATATATTCATGTGCACAGAAATATACAATCTCATCTTAGTACAGAAGTATTTTAACTGTTATTCTTTTGTTTTAACAATGACTATTAGTCACTGCATTTAAAAGCCATATTTTCTTTATATTCCTTAAAAAGTTCTATACTTAGTAACATTATATAGATAGATAGATAGATAGATAAATAGATAGATAGATAGTGTTTATTGACATTCCAATCCAGTTCAGTCAATCAGATGCTCATAAAAAATATACAAGCAATTCTTGAACTCAATTTAACAAAAACTTATTGTCTATCATGTACAAGGAATTGTGTTAAGCACCAACTATCAAATATGGAAACACAATAATCCCTAACCTAAAGAAGCTTGCAGTCTACTATTAGATAGACTATGACACTGACAAATAGCTAAATACAAAGTATAATTTAATAGATACAAAGTATATTAATAAAATGTGAGTAAGAAAGATCATTTTATCTGTCAAGGTTCAGGAAAGGCTTCATAGAGGAAGTAACATTTGACCAGGGATTTAAAAAAAAAGAAAAAAGAATATGTTCTCTAAGAGTAAACAATAGATTTTGAAAACTTGGAGAAGACATGCATTTGTTGTTTCAAATAATTCTTTAAAATCACTAGTTAGGCCTCAAAGTATACTTAAAAAAAAAGAGTAGAATTTGAAGAACTCAACCTATCTATACAAGTCAAGGAAACATTACTTTATATAATTATTTCTAATATTATGTCAGCAATTAAGTATATATGAGTCATTCCTATTAGTCAACAGAACTCATTATACTTAAGATGTTCTTTTATTAAAATTAGCATGTATATATTCATGTGCACAGAAATATACAATCTCATCTTAGTACAGAAGTATTTTAACTGTTATTCTTTTGTTTTAACAATGACTATTAGTCACTGCATTTAAAAGCCATATTTTCTTTATATTCCTTAAAAAGTTCTATACTTAGTAACATTATATAGATAGATAGATAGATAGATAAATAGATAGATAGATAGTGTTTATTGACATTCCAATCCAGTTCAGTCAATCAGATGCTCATAAAAAATATACAAGCAATTCTTGAACTCAATTTAACAAAAACTTATTGTCTATCATGTACAAGGAATTGTGTTAAGCACCAACTATCAAATATGGAAACACAATAATCCCTAACCTAAAGAAGCTTGCAGTCTACTATTAGATAGACTATGACACTGACAAATAGCTAAATACAAAGTATAATTTAATAGATACAAAGTATATTAATAAAATGTGAGTAAGAAAGATCATTTTATCTGTCAAGGTTCAGGAAAGGCTTCATAGAGGAAGTAACATTTGACCAGGGATTTAAAAAAAAAGAAAAATTTCATTAAAGAATGGAGAATGTTTTAGGTACAAAGAAGAAGATGCATGAAGATATTTACAATGTATAAGAACAGATCAGAATGGGGAACAGTCAGTGGTTCAATTTAAATTAAAGATTAAATAAATGAAGCAATGTGTTTGAAATAAGACTGAGAAGCAAGATTATAAAAAGCCTTCAATATTATGGAAAGGAAAAATATTTTGTCCTATATTCAATAAGTAGACAGTCAAAGTCACTGAAGATTTCTGAACAAGAGAAATGATATCTGGTTAGTGCATTAGGATGGTATTTTAGCAGCAGTTGTAAAGAGAGATTAGAGGGAGGAGAAAGAAAAAGTGGAAAGGTAACATAAGATGCTACTATAATAAGTCTGGATAATACACAAGATATAGAGAACAATATGCATGGGGAGGAATGGGAAAATTTGAGAGAACTATGTTTATTTATTGGATAAAAAGCTTGAAGACGATAAACAAATGAAAGAAAATCTTCAAGTTTCAGGCTTTGATGACTGAAAAGGGGAAAGTGCCATCAACAGAAATAGGTAAAATGGGAAAAGGGTCAAATTTGTGCAAGAAGATCACAACTTTAGTTTTCATTATACTGTTTGAGCTGTTGTTCTAATATCCAGGTAAAGATGTCAACAGACAACTGAAGCTAGAGGATAAGAATGTAGGAAAGAAAATGAAACTAGAATTCTTCTGCACAAGGATGCAGACTAAAGCATTTATTGTAAAGAAGATAATTTAGTTGAAGCTTATAGAAAAGAGGGGAATATGGTGCAGGTAGAATTCTTTCTTGAGGCATATTTGATGCAGGAAAAGAATGATAAGCTAGGGAAATTAAAGAGTAAAGAGTGATTTAGCCCATGAGGTGGTAACCCAAGGGAGAAAAATATAATGCAATAAACTGTATTACTCTTGTGCAACTATTATATGATAGTATGGCATACTGGATACTGCCATGATTATTAGACTTAAAGTTAGTAAGTCTGGATGTGAAGGCTTGAAAACCAGCTCTGTCAGAGTGACCTTGCATTACCTATTCTAGTAGTTGTAAGGATCAATTGAGATACATGTTTGCAAAGTATTTTGAAAGCCTTGTGAAAATGCAGTCTATAGTGATTAGAGCATGAAAATTATTGTGAAATTTGATTCAGTGGCCAATATATAGCCTGCTTAAGCAAACACAGCATATTGAAAGGAAAAGCAATGTGGAGAAATTAATACTTTTATACAGACATTGGAGACTAAAATATTCAGCCCACTTCGGTATTAACATAAAATCAAAACAGAATCATGTAGTAGAAACAATACTGGATTTAGAACCAAAGGAACAAGGCTTCCAACCTAGTTCTGCTACTTTTTAACTTTGGCCACTTACCTTTCCGAGTCTCAGTTTCCATATCTGTAAGACAAGGCAGTTGTGTTTAAGACAACATCTGAAGTCCTTTTCCATTCTTAATGCATGATGGACTATCAGCTTATAAATATGAAAAATATATAAAACCTCTAAATTTGCTTTCAGTAATTTTACACAGAGCTTATTTCAAAAACACCAACTACCACCAACGATCTACTGAACTGAGTGGTAAGTAAACTCAAGGCAGGATAGCAGGACAAGGCCCAGTGACCATAGATTGTCTCCAGGATAACCTTTTTCAACTCAAATGATTGGGCTTGCAATGAAAACATCACATGTGAAAACATTATACCATAAAATCCTTTTATGAAGTTCTCCTTTTAAGAAGTTTTCTCTTTACATGGGTGTGTCATTCTTAAGTCCTATCTACTTTCCCATATGGGAAATATGATACAGTAAAAGTTTCCTTCCATCTGGTGCCTTGGAAAATGTTATGAAAAGGTTTTACTGTATGTCTTTGATATTCCTGATACTTCAGACATCTTTTTGTCAATAGAGAAATTATCCCAACATTTGAACCTCGGAAATAATAATTTATATTAATAGCCTGGTCCAGGTGTAAGGTGTTGAGTGGGGGTAAATGGTAGAGCAGATGGTATTACCAGAAAGATATAGTTCTAGCCCTACCTATTTTGATGCAAATCTTCATGCGGAGTTAACCTACCTCCTAGCTATGAAGATACCCCTTTCTCTTTATTTCACAGATATTTTCTTGGTTATCTAAGCAAGACCATGGCTAAAATCCTAATCCTAAAGACAGAAGAAAAACTGAAACAGATTTTCTCTTTTAGTGACAACTCTGAAGTAAGTGTTTGCTTGTCTTTATTATGCCAGATAAATCATATGAAATAGAATACAGGTTAATGGAAGGGGACATCCTGAGTATTATATTTAACATCTACAGAGGATTTATGCAAAGATATGGACAAGAAGAACACAGAATGAGAAAGTATGGAGAGTGGAAGATCTATACCAGTACAGGGAATGCCTAGAGGATGAGATCACAGACTCACTGACTTAATAAGAGGCAATAGATGAAGAATTACTTTGGAAATTCTAACATCATCTTTTGATTCAGAATTACTATAGAGGTAGCTTCCTGAAAATAGTTCTCTAAGGGATAAAAAAGATAAAAATTGTATCTTTGGATTTAGACTAGAGAAAGAATTTTAAAATCAGTTGTCACTGAAATCGATTCTGTGTTTGCAGAAGTGACATACATTTTTCCCCATGTCAATAATTTTCAAAAACAAGAGAAAAGAAAAGAAAAAAGGAAGGAAGGAAGAAATTAGGAATTTCCATAACTGCCATCAATATTTCATTATAAAATTATGATGACTCTGACTGGGCAGAGGTCAACCTTTATTTGCCTTTTGTCTTTATCTGTTTCTTCAATATTTCAAAACTCATGACTTTGCTCCAATCTCTGACACAGATCCCAAACGTTCTTTTCCTTAATAAACAGTTTTAATGAAATTCTATGGCCAAAAATATTCACTGCCTAGTTGTCAAAGCTCTGGAGATAAACCTCTCTGAACTTAACTAGGCTGGATCCTTTGAGATCTGTTTGTGTATTTAAATTAGTAGCATAAACAAAACTACAGGTAGACTGTTTATGATTCTTTAAAACAAGAATAGGAACAATAATAAATCAACAATCCACAACTGTGACAAAGAATATCAGACGGAGTTTTTTCAATTTAATCATAGTATTGGACTAGATGGCCTCTAAGATCTCTTCAAGTTCTAAATCTATTATTACTAGAAGGAAATTCTATTTCTCTAATTTATTCAGTTTTTGTGAAATAAGGTAAGTCATTTGTTTTCTCTAGGACTCAGTGTCTCTGCATAGAAAATAAGGGGACCAGGCTAGAAGTTCTCTAAGATGACCACTAAAATTCTCTCAATTTAAGCCCCTTTTAAAATTGTACATTTGCATATAAACAGTTAGTATACTAATTACAAATCCTTCTTTTGTATTCATTATAGTAGGTCCCCTAAGGACTTCTATTTGCTGAATATTCTTTAAATTTAGGCTCACAGGATTTAAAGGTAAAAAGAAAATTTGACAATTCATTCACTACACAAAAATATCTTTGATTCACAAAAAAGGAAACTGAGGTCAGAAAAGGTTAAGGAATTTTCCCCATATGTAAATGAATTTGTTTAATCACATTTTATAATTCATACTTTTCATCAATTCAGTTCCCTCTTTTCTAGTTTGAAACACTCAGTCTCTCCCTCTTTATATACACATACTCATGCATTTTCACATGTACCTTATGTGGATAAATACAGGTCTCTGTAATCAGAATAAGTATTTTTCACTGAAAACACAGAAAAAAACCTAAGTCTTTAATATAAAATAAGTAAGATTTAAAATCCTGAAACTAAGTTAATGACCTTTTTTTGGGGGGATGGATTATTTATACAGCAAAATTTATACACTTAAGGAAGGAATTCTAAAAGTGTATGACTGAAGTGAACTAATTGCCCTATATAATTAAAATGTCTAAGTTCAACTTCTTAAATTCTATTTATATTATTTCAAAAGAGATTTCTGTTTATCACTCAGTTCTACAATAGTATTCATTCTGCCTAGAAGGCAACAAAGGCGTGTTAATGACATTTACCCCTCCTAATAAGAGTCATTCACATTTCACTGTTATTCCTTGCTATTGCCTGAGACAGGCACTAGCACCTCATTGAAAGATTGGCAATGCGAGGGAAAAGTTTCCCTAGAGACACTTCAGACTTCAAGGAAAGCACTAAATCTACGGATGCTATATAGATGACAAGTTGGAGTCTCAAGGGCTCTTACTAGTTCTGAGGTCTCTATGGCCTGGAATTCATGACTGCCTCAAGCCAGTTCTGACACACAGCCAATCAGAAACATCCTTCATTCCTAGACTAGAGGACAGCAGTATTTTGAACTAGGGATAGTGGGAAGTAAAGGGGAAAGAAATCAAATCCATTCAGGTGCTGGGGCTCCAAAAAGATCCAAATGCCCTTTATTATCTCAGTTAATCTCAATCAATGTGTGGCTTAATAAATAATACACTGACCTTTTCACCTAAGAGACCACAACCTGAAGTCCCCAGGGGACCAATGGACAGAGATGTTCATATTTTTAAATGGTAAAGCTCTGTAAAAAGAAAAAAAAAAGTTGATTTCCGTGGTTTTGGCCACAGCATCAGCTTGGTTTCCTTGGCTTAGCTATTAGGAATCAGAGCCCTGATTCAGTATTGAAAAGCTCCCAAAAATGCCCCTATGGATCTCAGAATCTGGCAGCAGCCCATGGCTACTGGAGGCAGACATTTCCTCATATGTTCATATGTGGAAGAGTATGTCAGTAATATAATGACCAACTCAATGGAACATATTTGGCTTGTGTGCCCAACTTGGCATTCAAGTTATGTCATACCAAAATAAGTAGATACTAATTAATCTTTAGCATAAAAATGAAAAACTTTTATTTTGTTTTGGAGGGAGTAGCTGTGGGTGTTCAATACTCTTAGACATGACTACTCTAAGACATACCTATAAAAAAAGAGAGGTCATAAAGTAACTCAGTTTTTCAAACTTGTGGTTCACCATAAATTAAAAAAAACAGAAGACTCAATTTTTAAAATATATATATATATAACAAAGTTTACACTGTGAGATATATATATATATCTCACAGTGTAAACTTTGTGAAGTTTGGTCTGGTTTAACATTAGCAACATTTCATTCCTTCTATATGGTCTGTCTTTCTCTTTCTTCTCTTTGCTCATTTCACTAATGGAGTCAGGCAGAGATACCTGTCATGTACAGACTCTTCATTCAATAATGCATCCCATAGAGGACTTTAAATGCAATGTGGACCAAAACAAGAAAATTACTGCATCGATTTGGGATGCTCTTTAGAAAGTTAAAAAAAGAAAAAGAACAAACACCTTAGAATGCAGCAAAAAAAAAAAAAAAAGTGCAACAAAGATTAAAACATACTAAAGATCTAGATGTGAATCATCTCCTACACCAAAAATATTGGAAGAAGAATATTCATTTTCTTCGCTCAGTCTTGGGAAGAGCTCATTTCATTATCAAGCTTCAGGTGAAATGGCCTAATTCAGGCTTGCAAATATATTTTCAAACTTCTGGGACACTGAAATCACATAAATTAGATTAGGAATGGATTTTAATCCTTGAATTCCAACTAAAGCTCAGAGAAGTTAAGTATCTACCCAGGCAACTAACATATCAGAGACCAGGCTTTAAACTCAGGTTTATGGCTCTAAATCTGGGATTCATTCTAATATACCACATTGCCTCTTAATATTGGTCACCATATTTATATTGATTCAAATCACACTAATCAGTACTTCCACACATTTCAAGATTGCTCAAGTGCCATAGATGCCAAAAATAACTGCCAAGTTTTCATTAAGTCAACTAAATCTCTTGGGAACTTAACTGTGAACTAAACCTCTAGCGTTAGTGTTAGATGTTAACTATTTTTTTCAACCACTACAATGTTTGTGATCATACAGAATCATCTCTTTCAAATGCTATTGTAACCATTTCACTTCCTCCTACTTTAACTAATCACAGTCATATATCTTAACACAGCATTAACCGCAATGATGCTATTGACCATATTACCTAACTGTTCTCATCTTTTTCCTGGCTTGTGATGATTTCAATATCATAAACTTTTTCAAAGCATAACTTGTCTTCAGATGACCTCTAAGCTTCTTCCAACCTTAAAGTCTTCTTCCAGTATGTCGTTCTACCTTCTGGGAATATTCTTATCTCATCTTCTCTATCAAATGGTCATCTTCTTTAAACTTTCACTCAATATTCACTTTTTCTTTTAAGTTTGTATTCAAGCCTATAATATCTTCCCTCTTCATTTTTTAAAATTTTTATCCCTAACTCCAAGCATAATATATAGCACATAATAGGTACTTAATAAATGCTTACTGATTGATCTCTATCAAGCTACTTCCATCCTTCAGAAACCATCTCTTACAAATGCCATCTCCTATATAAAAGCCTCAGAAGAATCATATAGAAGTGATTTCCCCCTCATCTTATCTCATGGCATTGCCTAGACCAAATTAATTTATATAAATAATAGGAAGGACAAATCGCTGGGAGCTTTATAGAACAGACTCTGATACTTTAACAACAATGCATTAAATCTCTTCATATTCATTCAATTTCATTTAATATGCTTATTTATTTAATAAAGGTACTTGCTATTTCCTTCCATTAGTTACCTTCATGTAAGTAGACATTTTATTTATTGTATTTTTATACTTGGCTTCTTATAGTCAATAAATTACTAACAATTGGCGAAGGGAGTACCCACGCTGATAAAATCAAGATCACTGAAGGACTGTACTAAAAGAAAATAGTAATGATATAGACATGCAGAATAGGTATAGTTATTACTCAAGTAGCTCTTAAATAAGTAAAGCTTTTGCTAATTAATTTAATAAATAGATAGCTATCCACAGCCATCCATCTATCCATTTATCTATCTAATGAAGTAGCATATTGTAGGACAGCATTTCAGAATATGAAGAATTCCCAGCAGATGTTATCATAGTCAAAAGATGCCCTTTATTAACGTGAAAAGACTTATGGGCAAAATCAAAATGATTTTTAGCAGGAAGCTGCGAGTGAAGGGGCTTTTTACAGGTAGAAGGAAAGGGAAGTTAAGTGTAGGATCTACTTAGGTAGGAATTAGGAAGGGATCCAGAAGAAAATAGAAAAAAAAAAAAAAAAAACTTACATGTCTCATGATCAACTGTATGAGACAGTTGAGTATGCCTTAGATATACAATAAGATAATCCTGGAATTTGGCCTCTCTTTGTGTGTGTGTGTGATATGGTTGACAATGGGAACAGAATGAGCTCCTTTAAAGTTCAGATTATTCCTGACAATGGAGATAGGATAAACAGTTTACATCACCACATCATTATTTTTCATCTATCTATCCATCCATCTATCTATCTACTTTTTATCTATCAATGGTAATGTCTGGTCTAGCTCTCTGGAGGGTTTTAGGAGGGTCCTTGGTCCTTAGGTAGCAAAGTGATGAAGGTAGTAGAGCCACCATGAGGCTGATCAAAGATGGAGTCCCAAATCTTCTCTGTATCTGTGGGGCTTCTGTGTCTGTGGCTGAGAGAGAGAGTGTCTGAGACGCCCTTAAATACCTCAGTAAAATTACATCACTACAGCACTGAGCAGAAAACCAGGCAACCATTATATCACCATATCACATTAAGTATATGTTTAGAGAATTATTATCGCACTGAGTAGGTACTTAACTATAAGCACCCTGCTGTACTTGATTCAAGGACACCTTTTCAGGAGTTCCGCCCCTATACCAATCTACTAACATAGATCTCTAAGACTTTGGAGAAGTCATTTAACCAGAGATTAAATCATTTACTACAAGCACTGTGTTTACTTTAAGCAGGCACTCTGTTAGATAATGAAGTAGCAAACACAAAATAAACTAGTCCCCACCTTCAAGAAGTTCATATTATAGCAGAAAAGGAAGTGCAAAACATAGAAAGAAATATACAAAAACATTGGCTAGGGGAGGAGAAAAGAATAAGCATTTCTTTAGCCAGGTACTGTGCTTTTACAAATATTATCTTATTTGATCCCCACAAGCACCCAGGGATGCAGGTGTTATTATGATCTTTACTTTACACTTGAGGAAAGTGAGGTAAACAGGTTAAGTGATCTGGGCCACACAATTAGTATTTGAGGTTAGATTTAAACTAAGGTCTTCCTCACTTCATGGCCAGCTTTGTCCACTGTGCCACCAGTTCTCTCTACGGAAAATATTATAACAACCAAAAGAATCAAGAAAGGCTTAGGGGAGGAGGTAGAAACAGAGATAAGAACTTTGAGAGAAGAAAACAAGGAAAGAATGCATTCCAGGAATTCCTTAAATGTCAAATTAACCTTACACTTTACAAAGCTCTTGGTTAGGATTAAAGTAAGATAGTCAAGTCAAGTTAACAAGATAAAATATGAGAAACCACTCAGCAATCAGCAAAGTACTTTACATATGAGGCGGTGCTTTTAATATAATTATTCCATTGAACACTGACTTTACAGCAACAGTTACTTCACTCAATCCCTCAGTTGTACTTATTCAGTATTACGACTCATTCAGAAAGGAAACTTTTCTGAATTTCTGCATAGAGACTCCAAATTGCAAGCTTCATCCCTGAATATATGATGTTTACATTCATGGCTCCACTAGTGGTTCAAGCTTTGGAAAGGGATTCAGAAAGCCTGTATTCTATTTTTGGCTTCAGTATTGACCTTAGACCTTGGTTTCAGTAACCATAAGACTGGGGATAATGCTATTTGACACCTATCTATCCAATGGGAATGCTATGAGGATTTCTAGGATAATGGTTGTAAAGTGTTCAAGCACATTGGAAAAAAAGACAGTATATAAATACAAAATATTGTCAAAAACACTTAGATATTTGATAAAGATAGAGAAATAAAAACTATGGTTTATCTGAGTCTTGGCTATCCACAAGTCATTGTTTTTCTACTAGAAAAAATGTCAAAAATTTCTTGATTAGCTGCAAGGACAAATTCTATCTAAGATTACTACTATGGTAATGAAATCTAAGACTATGTCATGCAATCCTAAAAAACATTATGTTTTGGCACCTTTCTTCACTCTTACAGGTTTTTTATAATTTCAGTGTTAAATCAAAGTAATTAAAAACTAGAATAACATATTGCCCATTCAAAATAGTTTTCATTCATGTTGATATGTGTTATGCCTAAGGATTTATAGAATAAACATGTAAGACCTGTGCCTCTACAGAGTAAGGAGATAGGATCTACTTTGTAGCTTCAGGAAATGTTTTATTACTTTATAACTACATTTTGTGTTTTTATTTTTTCCAAATAAAATTTTTTAGAAATGTGAAGAGCTTTTGGAGATAATCTTGTCCTACTGATAAATGGACATTCTTTTGTGTAGTTACTTATATAGGTGTGCAATAGCTGTAAGAAACAATGAAATGTAAGCACCTAGGTTATCAGAGATTTCAGAAATATTCTTAAGTGATTAGGCTCATCAATAAATCAAACAGGAAACAAGAAACCCTGGAATTTCCTGCTTTCCTTTTGATAGGATAAAGAGATTTATATATCTAGTAAAACCTATTATTATTCTTAATATTCCCATTTAACATATATAAAATGGGAATAATAAGAAACCTACCTCATCATCAGGGTAAAAACTAAAAATTAAGATCTAAATAATCTTTATGTATATAAAGTATGTTGCAAAACTTAATGAAAATTGTTGGTTTCTGTAGTTGCTATTGTTTGTCCTTTGTTCTGGAAGAGGACCTGGATATCAGGGAAGTGATTCCATGACATGGAAGTAAATTGGATTTAAGCCAAGGTCACCTGCCTCCCTTTCCCCTCCAGAGCCATCTGAATCCAGTAGCCACATATAGACCAAGGCGACTGGAGTTGCTATTACAATTATAGTGAAAAGAAGAGATATAATATCATTAGTGTGTGAAGGAAAAGTATGATAACTTTGTGATTTTGCTAGCACTGGCTCTGCAGATAGTGCAGATGTAGGAGTAGGAGTGCAAATAGATCAGTATAATTCCTCATTTAAAGATTCCTCAATTACAATAGGCACATTTACACAGAGGTAGCTTTTCTGAGAGTACAATACGTGTGATGGATTGGGGTTTATCAACCTCAAGTGGTCAGATCACATTCTAGAATACTGGCAGATGGCAGCTAATATGCAGTGGACTTTGGATTCACTTTTGATTCCGGCCCCAAATCTAGCTTATTATTCAAAGTATACTTAGAAACTGGCCCCATTTTTACCAAGTTGGTAAAGATGATCAAGTTGGCTCTGACCAAATTTGAAAAACCTTTTAGGAAGTTCCAAAATGAATTGGATAATCACCTGTGCTTGAGAAAAAGAGAATAAGTCCCTGTTCAAGTAGGCACCAGCCATTCTGCCTTCTTCTAAATTTCAAATCAACAAAGAGAAAGACCCAAAGCCCAAATGACTGTCAATAATCTTCCTGTTGGGTCTGAATAGTCCATGAGGAAAAAGTGATTCTTCTGTTCTTTGCAGTTTCAGAGAACTCTTTATCTTTTTTATGCCTATTTACTTCTAACCTTATATTAGACAGAATATTTGGCCTACTATATTTGAGGATAAGGATATTGGGTAATTCCTCTTTGCTTCACATTTTGTGCAATTATTTGAACTAAAATTCATTTTTAAAAATTCTGATTAACTCAAGTACTCAAGATACATGGTATCTTGATAATCATTTTCCTAAAAGGCCATCTATTTAATAGAGCTGATAATAATGAATTCATATTGATATGGTTTTCTAATCTTTGTAAGGATCTATTTGACTATTTTAAAACAGATATACATATCTTACAAATATGGAAGATTTCCACAATGAGCCAGTGAGTTCATTACTATTCATATTAAGAATTATGTTTTTCTATAGTTTTTGAGGAAAAAAACTACAAACTATCAAAAAAAGATTTGAAAAAATAAATCAAAATTGCTAATAATCAGAGAAATAAATATCACTAGAACTCTGAAGCATTCCTTTATAATGATCCAATTATCTACAATTATGATAAAATTAAATGCTGGTAAGTCTATGAAAAAACAGACATGCTAATTTTTTGCTGGAGCAGATATGAATAGGACTAAATGTTTTATAGAACAAGTTGGAATTATGTATTCAAAGTGAGATTTGATCCAATGATCACACTACTATATTTATACCTGAAGGAGATTATTGTCAGGAAGCAAGACATATTTGAAAAAAAAATTCATAGTAATGACAAAGTTTTGAAACAACTTATATGTATAATAGGAGAAAGACTAAATAAATTTCTATTTGTGAATCTGATTTTCTTGACAGAAAGCATTCAAAGAAACATGAAAAGAATTATAAAATAGAGGATAGAAAGTAAGTATATAAATAAATATATAATGAATTAACAATCAGTTGCTTAGGAGAGTTAAAGAATTTCCTTTATATATTTATTCCTAAAGAATAGTCACAAAGAGATTAAGAGGCATAGTAAGCATCTGAACTCAAGTTCTATGGAGGTATTTCCTCTGCATCATGTTGAATAAAGCATACATATCTATTCTTTAAAAAAAAAAAAAAAAGACTAAAAAGGGAAAGAATTGCATATACAATCATTCAAAATCACTTTGTCTTGTTTTGCTTAACTTTTTAATTTTGGGGGGTTATATTTTCTGCTTTGTCAAAATAGTATTATTAAAAAATTCCTGTCTCTTAGAGATATGGAAAACTTCTAAACTAAATTGTTTAATGCTATTCAAAAGCATTTCACATTTCTTAGCAAATGGAAATTATTAAGACTATTTTCCCCTTCATCCTGCTATGTATATACAGGATAGTATTAAAAATGTTTTGCTGGCACAGTTTAGCTAAGGACAACAAGGTCTTACACTTTCTCCTGTGGTTAGATCACATCTCTTAACTCATATACTTTACCTTCAGTATCAAAATATAAAACACATTAAACTACTAAATTGTCTACCTATTAAATCAATAATTGAATTTTTAAATTCTTATGGTATAGCCCAGAACAAGCATGAGTACAGTTTTACAACTAGTAAGCTACCTTATGAATAGCTTATCAATAACCTACTTCACAATGCATGAGTCATCAAAACAGTGAAGAATAGTTGGTTAAAATTGTCAAATGGCTTTCATTCCTGTGTGCTTCTTCTGTCATTGTCCCTGAGATATTTCCTTTACAACTATCAAATATAATATAACCTAATGCCTCATTTAAAAAAACTAAAAAAACAAGCAAACAAAATCTGTGAATATAAAAATCAGGATTTCACTCCTACCACTTCCCTCTACTCATATAAACCTCACTGAAAAAAAGGAGTAATTTTGAGTACATAAGCATTTCAGGTTTAGGTCCACAGAGAGTTAAATTAATACCCTGGCTTGACCAGTTCAACTTACAGTACATCTTCATTTGCCCAGTAACACAATCTATAGCCAACTGCTAACCAAGTCAATATGTGGTAAGAGTAACTGCTACCCTAACTTGCCTTGATAATTATTCTCCTTTAACTGACATAATATTCAATATATTGTTGTTGAGAGCAATAATGCTAAAAATTGATGCCTTGAGGGCTACAAGATGATTGAGTTTTAGCCAGATAAAATGACTTGTACACTAATGGTGCATTATAGGGCTTTCCTCCCTTCAGATGAACATTTTATAGTCTGTTCTTTCTAAAATGCTCTCCATGTGTGTATAATTATATTACAAGTTATTCTTTCATATCCTAGTTCATCCTAACACAAAATTTTTAAAAAATTTATCAATTTTGCTATTGCTAAATTAGCTAAAATTGCTAAAAACAGAATTTTTTCTATTATTCTTTTGTTTAAAATATTATTTTCCTTTCCCAAATAAGATCCAAGTGTATTTATAACTTTTTCCTTTTTTTATTGAAACGACTATATTATAAGAAACGTGGAAAACAAATGGCAAATAATAAAAGGTATCATTTAAATAAAATCTATGTTACATCTATTCTATCAATAAAACAAAATAGATATTAACATCTAGGGCTTGTATGAACATGAATATTGACCAATTTTTTTTCAAGTTGCCAACTCTAATCGCTGAATTAGGAAAATAGGCTACAGCTTATATTTGAAACTTTGATACCTAAGTTAATGGAAATTTAATCAGAAAAATAATATACCTAAAGTAAATTATAAATTTCATTATTTGCTTTTAAGTTATGCTGAAAAAAAAAACTTTATTACTTTATGGTTGTACATTATTTCCCCCCTTCTTTATTCATTAAACATGTAATTTGATTCTTTGTTCCTAAGTCCCTAAAATGTGGTTTTTAAGTATTTTTAGTATTTTTAATTGTTTTATCCTCCAAATAAAGTTAAAGAATGACTGATGTGTATATATATATATGTATATGTATGTGTGTATGTATATATATATATATATATATATATATATACACACACACACACATACACACATACATACATATACACACATACACACAAATAAATATATAGCAAAATTATATATCATACAAACTGTGGACAGTCTCTAAAGCAAATTGATATTATTACAACAGGAAAGTACTGGTGATCTGGGGATCTATCCTCATAAGAACTCTGTGAATAAGATGGCAAAGATAAATCATGTCTTTTAACAAAAAATACAAATAAAACTAAGAACGTAAATAAAAAAGAAAGCAATCTTGCAAAAACAACAAAGCAAGTAGGATTTGAGAAATATTTTTGATTTTTAAATAGAGTATACAAAAATTTTAACAGCTTCATCCAAAACATGTTCATAAAAGGCTTAGCTATTTTATTTAAGTATTAAACCAATTTTAAAAGGCCACTAAAATTGAGGTCATCAAAATGAGAAATTTTCTGGCAGATAAAAGATCCCTAAGATAGAAAAATATAACATAAATGTGTATATGTGGGTTTTTCTCAGAACAGGTAGAAACAAGGCCAAACCCAGAAAAATTGGAAGCAATTCTATTTTTTTAATTACTTCATCTACTCTTTGGGTAATTATTGCCTTTCCAAGGTCATCCAAAGATTACATTCCTACTATTTCCATTAAAAATTGCAAGTTTCATCTTTTAGATTCTGAGAGTCAAGTTTTATAACTTTTCTAAGTACATTTTATTTATTAATGAGAGAAAAAAATACATATTAATGTACCAATAGATTAGTCACCAGTAATCCCATTAATAATAAAAATGATATGTTAGTATTCCATAGTTTAGGTTTAGAAAACACTTTCCATACAACTATGTATTGTACACAAATATTATCTCAACTTTTCAGATTACAAAACTGGTGCAAATGAGAGACAAATATGTTTAATATGTCTGATTTACCTGTATTTATACAACTAGGATATTAAGTATCTTAAACTCAGGTTTCCTGACTGACTTAGTCCTATTCTGTTACATTATTTTCTCATGTAAATACTTTTATTCAGGCCTTTTAAAAGCAATATTGTTGATTCTTGTCAACAAGATAGATATTATTATAGAGATAAAATAAGAAAGATAAGAAAAGAAAGTAGCTCTATATCTTGATGTTCAGGAAAAATTGAAATCTATCTTTTTACAGAATATAAGAGAGTAAGCTATACCTTCCACTTATTTTACACAGAAATAGGCTCTGGATGTAAAGATTAGTAGTTAAACAATGATGATTCAGTACTTACAAAGCCAGGCTGAAATGAAAGAGAAACCTAAATACCAGACAGTTAAGAATCTTCTTTCCAATTTTTGTGATGCTTTTCTCTGCAAATATCAGAAAAGGCTTTCTGAACTATCTTCACAAATCTCTCATTGCCTTCTGAAAGCTCCCTCCTTTTTCAAATGGCTGTGACAATTTTCTGCTATTTCAGGGTCTGAATAAGTTGTTCTTAAGGTGACTTAGCAATACTTTCACCTACCACAAATGCAGGGTAAACAGAATGAATTATCATAATCATATTTTAAAGACAACCAATACAAAATAGTTTGTAACAGGCAGTGCCTTGTGGGAAATTATAGTGAATTGAAATGTTTTGCAATAGCCCTTAACAGTTCAAAAATATGCTCCACTATAAAGTGGAAAGACATCATAATGGGAAAAGTATAATGTTAAAGAATAGGTATTTTGTATCCTGGCACTCACAATTGACTCTGCAGGTGGGATGCTGATGGTTGCTTGGCAGAAAGCCTATAAATTGGGAAAAGAGTGAGTTCAAACCAGTTGTACTTTTCTCCTTGGTTTAAGGACAGCAAAACCATTTTAAAATATCCAAGCATATAGGAAGGGAGTGGAGCCAATGAAATTATGCTCTCCGATGGTTGGCCAAGAAAGAGAGAGAGAGCTAACTAACTCAGAATGGTACCAGAGTCCCCTGCCATTCAGGGAAACTTATATGAAGCATACTTTTAGTTTAAGAAAAGAAAAGATATAGAGGATTTCCTTCTGGGAAAGAAGGGTAACAGTGGGGAAGAAAGTTAACTCTAATTCACCATATGGTAGTTTCATATTTCAATTTATTATTTTTACTAACTAAATTGCTAAATTCTGTGGGTTTTTTTAATTCTCCTAGTAGAATGCAAATTCTTATACATCTTTTAAATTTTCAACCATGAAGCAAAGCTCCACTTCTTTTACCTTAGTTACATCTCTGTTCAAAACTGAAACTTACATAATTAGTAGACCCTCCCAACACTAAATCTGTCCTGTAGGGACAAAATGCTGAAGCTGTATTGTAATTAAGCAGATTTAGAAATAAAAAGCCAGAATGACTAGCTGGTGCTAAAAAAAGGGAAAAATAAAAATCCACGATGCTAAAATACATACAATCAAAAAAATTGGAATTGGTTGTCTGATAGTAATGTTTGCCTCTCTCTCTTTAGGTTGTATGCTGCACTTTCTTCCTTCTGATGATCTCCAAGCATTCTTGATACTCACTTCAATCAGAGTTCAACTTTATATAAATATTAGTGTTGGAGGTATATAATATGATTTGCTATTCCTCTAGGTAAGGATCCTATTGCCATCCAAACATGGCCATCAGTACTCTATATTATTTCCTACCTGAAGGATGTATCCCCGGACGTAGTCCCGTAGTGTCCAGCCTAAGCCATGGAGAATATGCAATACCTCCTCCTGCTTGAGCACACTGAAGAGTCGGTCCAACAATATCTTCAGTCTCACTGGTACTGCCTGAGTTCCATAGAGCATCAGGCTGCTGATATCAAACACTACGTTGGACTGAACAATCTCCACTTGCGTTGGGTGGTATAAGTGTTGTGTGCTGAGCTTGTCCAAGGCTGGAGCAGGTGCAGCAATGAAGAAAAAAGGGGGAGGATATAAAGATGGAAGGAGAAAGCAGAGACAGAAAATGGAAAACAGGTTATTTCAAAGTAACAGAGTCTGTGTCTTCTGAAGGATTACAAAGAAAAAAAAAATTTGCATTCACCATGAATAATGCTCTCCCTCCCCCCCACCACCCCTACCACCACTACCACCACCACAACAAATTTTAGATTACAATAAATGCACTATGACTCAGAGTGGAGGAAAAGAGCCATTGAACAAAGATATTTTAAAAGGAATAGTGTAAATCTGACCAATTACTTTGGCCCTAACTGAACTAACCAGAGCAACAAAAATTATGGTGATGGTATAAAAATCCTCAGTTCAGGCTTTGACATAAATCTTAAATAATCTAACTTTTTTAGAATGGGTTTCATTCTTTGTTATTTAGCCGGTTTAAAAAGAAAGGAGAATTGATGCTATTGTAGCCCAATTTCTCTAAGGTATTAAGAAAATCATAATTTTTTGTGGATGAACAGCAATCCAATCACCTACTAATGTGTCTCAGTTTGATTAGTCCAATTGCATTATCAGGAAGCTTTATGTGCACAGTCTTAGAAAAAAATCCAAATGAATAGTGATATGACCAAAAGGAGAATTTATATATACATACACACACATATACATACACAGATTTGTCAGAACCCTGTTTAAGAATCTCTGGTTTAAATCAATTTGGGTCCTCTTCTGCCAAAATATAAGGCAACTCCTTTCCCTGAGAAGATGGCCTCTGTGAGATGATGTGACCAAAAACCCAAAATTCATTTCATTCAACCTGCTGAAGCCCATCCTCATTGAAAATATATATATATATATATATATATATATATATATATATATATATATATATATATTGCTTTTCGGACATATCATACTAGACCCTAAACTCAAATAGCCTTTACTTAAAAAAAAAAAAAAAAGTATATAATTGGTTAAATAGGCATTTGTGGTTTAACCCTAGAATCTAATCAGCCCATAGAATACTGTTTCAACAGGAAAGAATTTCTTCATTTCCAGCCAACTAATTTTCAGAACACTGCCTGCTTAAATTGGAAGCTGTCAATACTGACAGTAAATAACTTTAATAAATCTAGCAAATAAATACTCAAATTATTAATGCAAAAGATGAAAGAAGTGTCAAATGTTAAAACTGATTGGAAACAAAAGTCAAGAAATATAATCTTAGTTTTACTGCTAATGTGCCAGAGCAGATCATACAGTTATAACTTACACTATGCTTCATTTTAACTAAAATGATGATGGATCATCATTGGACACTTCAAAGAAAAATAGTGAGCATTAATGATAATAAATGAAAAGCACTTTATATTAATGTTTTTAAAAACACTATTCAATCACAATATAATTCCAATATTATTATTATGCATGTATCCTACTAATCATTTTAAAAATAAGATTCAGTGCTTTCAAAATGGTCATTTCATAGCACATGATAAGTTATTTAAATAGCACAATCTTTAATTCACAGTTGCCCATGATAGTTTCTGTGTACTCTACTAAATGATGTGGCCATCCCAATTCTAATATATTAAAATCTATGACATTAAGAACTGAATTATGCTCATTATTACTGCTTATTTTTAATTACTTCTCAGCATACACTTGAATTTCTGCTAGATAATTCAGAAATTTAAAAAAACCACATATTTTAGTATTTCAAATATTATTGCAGGGCTCCTCCTCCTCCACTTTGGTTTCTTCTTGACTTGTGGTCACTGGAGAGTTCATGTACTCTTGATAAATTGCTTTCTTACATCCACAGCGTAAAGGCCCTTATCATTTACCCACTGGCTTCATTCAACACATTTACTCTAAGGAATACTTTGTCAAAGAGTTCTGGTTTCCCCATACTTCATTTCTTGCAACTGATTTGTCTGATCTTTCCTATTCTAGTGGTTAAGTCAACTTTGAATAAATAGCTTTAAAAATTAATTTAATGTTTAGGAAAGATAAGGGATTGACAAGCCTGGGGAGTGAAGTCTTCTCTCACTCCACAGGGCATTTAGGCTGCACAAATGTGAAGGGTGGTATTATTTCTGCTCCTTTTCCAGTGTAGCTTAACTATTTGGCCCTATGATGAGTGGCTGATCTGCTCACAGAACCCAGTGAATAGGCCAGATTGAAATCTAAATGATTTAAATACAGCTCACTCTTCTCCTCTTCCCTTCCCCCACTACCTCCTCCTTCAAATTTTATTCATGAAATCCCCCAATACTGTCATGGATATGTAAAGAATTCAAGGGGTAGAGAGGATATGTGACACAAAAACTAATTTTACAAATGTGTGTGTCAATTTGTAGACATGAAATCCAGCTTGGGGTGTGATGTAGATACATGTAAATACTAGATGGGAACCTTAGCAGAAGCAAGACATAAGAATCCTTTTCCCTAAATCCTATATCAATTCCATTCAACATGGAAAATTCTGGTAGAAAATTTTAGACTACAGAAATAAATAGGAAAAAAAAAAAGTAAATAGATATGTCCCCTACTTGATAAAGTAACAGAAAAAGTAACAATTTAATACACATTATTTGGTTAATCCTTACCAGTTCCCAACGAACTAGGAAGCAGGATAGGATAATTATTCCCACTTTAGAGAGAATGAAAGGGAGGTCTAGAGAATTAAGGTAATTTAATGTTATTTCCAGGAAAAGCAATAGCTGTGATAAGTTTGGAATCTGATGACAAAGGTAGCAGCAACCAGGGTGAATAGGGTCTAGAATAGGCCTTAAAAATATACTGCCCTGCTTGTTACTACTAATTACAAATTCCAGGAAATGTATAATGACAGATTTAAAGTATCTTTTGAATAATCTAGGTCTATTTATATATAGTCACTGAACTATATTAAGTTACAAGATTGAGCATATATCATCATGTAGTATTCTTGAGTGGCCAATTCAAGAATGAGGTAGCCAATAATATCTTTGTGGTATGGTTTTAGTACCATAATGCCTAGAAGCAAACACCTGGTCTTTAAGTCTCCTTTCCATTCCAATTTTATGATTCTATAAAATAGCTTGAATCTGTCCGCAGGGGCTTTTAGCTTAAGATTGAGCATCAAAGGATTAGGCATAGGATTTGGAAACATGAGGTGAATGGAGAAAAGTATAAAAAAAGAAAAGAACTACAGAAACACATACTTAAATAAATATGTTTAGGGGTATATGTGTTTAAATTTGTATCTATAGATATAGACTGTGTATATCTCTATATCTATCTATAAAGAGAAATACATGACACACACACAAAAGGCATTTTGTAACTAGCATTTAACTTTAGACTACTCTATATCAGAGCTTCTTAAACTTTATCCATTTGTAATCCCTTTTCACCTAAGAAATTTTTACACAACCCCCAGGTACACTGGTACATAAAATAGGTATTCAAATCAAACATTTATTAATAATATTGATAATACATATATAATAAATCATAATTTCAGTTCACAGCTCCAAATGGGGTTGTGATCCATAGTTTAAGAAGCTTTGCACTATATCTACTGTTTATATTTAGATTTTCAAAGATTTCTCTTTATAAAAGAGGCAGTATGGCATAATGGAAAGAAGACTGGGTTTGGGTCAAGAAGACTTGTATTCACTTCTAAGTATATTATCCCGTAAAGTAGTGGTGTCTAACACAAATACAAAGGGACATTAATTTAGAAAAACACAAACTAAAATCATCTATGCTATATTATATTTTACTTCTTCTATTAAGGTAATTTCCTCCTTCTGATAATATTCTTTCCATAAGAGTTCTAATCTACTAAAGTCCTGTCTTTTCCATGAAACCTTCATTTCCCAATCTAGAGTGACAGAATGTAGGTTCATTAAGGGAAATAAAATATATTTTTATCTTTGAATTTTGAGCACCTCACATGTAAAGGGCAGGAACTTTGGAGAAATATACTTAAGGGTCAGTATGATTGATTTAAATAAAGTGTTAACTCAGTGGAATTGATAAGATAATGGCTATCTAGTTTAGCATGTGAGTTCTCTAGTTCAGTATGATTGACTTAATCTCATAACAAATAATGGTTCCCTAGTGATATAAAGATTAGTTTATATTCAGTATACTGTAATGATGTAATTGTAATAGTGCATATAAACTGGGGACAAACTCAGCAAGAGACAGACTTCAAAATAGAGACCACCCTAGTAGCTCTCCTGCCTTCATCACTTCTCCACTAAAGACCAAGGACGTGGGGCTGGTCTCTGGATCCCCCAGAGAACACTATCATTTAATCAGTCTAAATATGGGGGCTCTAGAAAGCAAGGATACATTTTGTTACCTCAATTAGGGAGCTCTAGAAAGCAGGACATTACATTAGGATGTGCAGACTGCTGATTGGCTGAGATTGCTGGCGCAGACTGGGAGAATGAAGGAGATAATAAAGAATTTGGACTTTATCCCTGGCGATTCTTGTGGTGATTACTCTGCCAAAAGGAAGGCTGATCCCCAGACCTGCATAAAGCTATCAGGATATTACATTCTTACCAAAAGAGTTTAGGGCAGCTAGGTGGTGAAGTGGATAAAGCACCAGCTCTGAAGTCAGGAGTTCAAATCTGGCCTTAGATACTTAAGTGTATGACCCTGGGCAAGTCACTTAATCCCAACTGCCTCAGCAAATAAACAAATAAAAAACAAAAACCATATAAAGAGTTCAATAAACATTTGTTGAACTTAAATTTCTTCCTTTTCTCAATTCTTATAATACTTAATATCTATTATCTACATATATCCATATTGCCTTTCTTAAAGAGTTATTTGTCTGAATATCTTAAACATTTCAAATCGTTTTGTTTTTGCTAAGGCAATCAAGGTTAAATGACTTGGCCAATGTCACACAGCTAATAAGGGTCAGGTATCTGAGGTTAGACTTGAATGTAATGGGCTGAGGCTTGAGTTGATGCACTGAGGTCCCAAACACGTGAGGCTAAATAGTAATTGGACCATACTCTATTAATATATATGCTTGGAGAAAGAATGGTCCCCTTCCACTCTTTGTGCAAGTCCTGAAGTGTTGTATAGGAAATGGCGTTTTTGTGGGTAGAGATAGGAGAGTGGAAAGGGAAGTGGAAAGAGAGACTGCTGGCTGGTTTCTTGACACAGCTGCTCGCATTGCTATCACGACCCCCCTTCATCTGCAATCCCCCTTCATCTCTGCTGGCTGGCTTCCTGTTACAGTGCCCATATTGCCATCGCAATTCCCCTCCACCTCAAAAAGAATAAAGATTGAAGATTTTTCCCTTAACCTGAATTCCTGACTCTGGCTGATTTTAAATATGCAGTCATCACATTTGAACTCAGATCTTTCTCACTCCAGGGGTGATAGTATACTGTACCACCTAGGATATACTGTACCACCTAAGTCTCTCAACTTAATTTTAAAATCATTGAAAGCTGGGGACTATGTTTTTTAATTCTTTGCTTTTTCTACTGCTTTCCACTTCCAAAGTACTAAATTAATAAACATACAAGATTACATGAAGATGCAAAGCACTTTGCAAAAGCTTAAGATAATATTTAAATGGAGCTATCCTTATTACACATATAGAATTAATAAAAATCAATCAGCCAGTATCTATTAAGGATTTGTTATGGATCAAATATTGTTATAAGCAATATATTTACAACAATAAAAAAAAGAAAGTCTCAACCCTTTAAAAAAACTTAAAAGCTAAGGTAGCAATCCTGTAGGTTGGAATGAAATAAAGATGACATTCTAGATCTTACCATAGGCCATAAAACCTACTTTCCCCAGTTTTTTCCCATATTTATCTTATCCTCAAGCATTAAAAAGGATAAATAGGTTACTTTTACTAATAAAGGAGGAGTTTTCTCGCTCCCTCTCAACTGAAGTTTCTTTTTCCTCCCTCAATTCTCCCACCTTACTCAATGCACATAGTGCATTCATAAAGCTCATGCTGAATAAGTAGAAGCAGAGTGGCAATGTTAGGGAAACAAGTCTAATATCAGGATGCATATATTAGATTATAACATACAGACCACCAATCCTGGTTGATCTTGGCTAGATTTTGGTCAATGAACGTTTGTGGTTTCACAACTGATGAGTTATGTAGAATTTGGAGGTAACTAAGAAAAAACATAAAAATAGTTATAGACTGAAAATACTATCTACTAGAAAAGGATTGCTTGGAAACTACATGAGAAAAGAATTTTAAAGGAGCAAAGCAATGTTTATTCAAATATGTGAATTTTTTTTCCCCATAGAGGATTAATGGCCCAACAATCCAACTCTGATATGAGGAAATAAAAGGTTTTAATTGAAGACAACAGTAGATTAGATAAGATTTTTTTTCTGATATTAAGAAGTTGTTCAAAATTAGAAGAAGTTACTGAGAGAATGCTCTTCCCTAGAAAACTTCAAAAATGGGATAATACTGATGACTATTTTAATTTTGCTCTACTGAGTTCAGGCCTGAACTAGATGACTTATAATTGCATAATAAAAGATTATTCAATGAACAATAAAGAACAAATCTACATTTTTCCACGTGGAAAAAGATACAAAAACTACAAAATACAGAAATCAGAGATAGACCTAGAAAAGGGAAAGAAAACTCATTTATGTCAACATGAGAAAAATCATGTGGACAACAGCTGGAATTTTTGTGGTTCATTAATAAATGTAACCACATTTCATGGCACTGGCAACTAAATAAGAGACTATGTTTCACTTTAAAGTAGTAAAATCAGATTTTTTTTTTTTTTTTTTTTTTTGGAAATAAAGACAAAAAGAAGAAAATGTCTGGTGGGGGAATTTCCAACAATCTAAAGAAATTAGAATCAAGGGTAAAATTACTTCAATTTAAAATAACTGATTTTATCTCTCAAACAAGGTAAAATGAATGCTATATTACAGAGTTCATGTAAATGTATATTTTACGGAAGATTGGATGAAATAAGAATATATTCAGCTGAGATGTTTCCTGATGTGTGAATGTGAAAGTACTTTTTATTGATCGTAGAAAAATCAGCACCTCAAAACCAAATTGCTTCTATATTAAAGTATTTGCTTTATTCACTTCAGTTACATATCCCTTAAAAAAAAAGAAAACACACACACATACAACCTTATATGTGCTTAGGTGATTTTCATGGAATATAAGATTTTTCAGATATACTCCATCAAGTAGTTGATACATTCCCCTTTCAGATTTTTCACACCTGTAGGTATTAGTCATCAGATAGGAAATAAAGTAAAAAAGGAAGTGGAATGACTTACAAAACCACATAATTTTACAGTATGAAGCATTTAACATTTGTGTTAATATGGTCGAAAAAGAGGCGTTTTATTTCTCTAGCTTCCAGTCTTACTGTGGTAGATTTCCATTTTTACAAAATGTTCATTTCAGGCATTCTGACAAGAAAAAAAAAAAAGTCATGGCCATTTATTTTGGGAGACAGCCAACCTACCCTTATACTGGAAGACTAATTGTTTTGAGAACAGGGCCTCTCCTGATTGTATTCCCCTTGTTCTTCCCAATTATATCCAAAATATTTGGTTAGCTTTCAGAGGCAGAATACTCAATTTCAAATGCAACAAGTTTAATGATAATTTTTTTTAAGGGACTGCTTTTGTATATCAATACAATTAAATTTTTTAAAAATGTATTTATATGACATTTTAAAGCTTACAAAGTGATTTCCTCATATCAACTCTATGAGGTAGCTAATAAAACTATCATTTCTCAAATTTTTCACATAAGGAAATGGATTTTCAGAGAGATTAAATGACCTAAGAAAGGTTATATATGTTGATAAAGATAAAATATTAAGTACTTACTGTGAGTCAGTACTGTGCTCACAAGCAACCCAAACATTTCCTATCCTTAAGAAGTTTCCACTTTAATAGTGGATGATAATATACAAAGTGGCATTGGAAGGGAAGGGGAGAATGGTAAATTAAATATGCCCAGTGGTGAAATGGAATGAAATGGATAGGAAATATGCCTGAATCCAGGAATAATAAGGAAAAACCTGACTTCTGAGAGCTGAGAGTGGCTAAGGGTGGAGGTAATTGTTTGATTCAAACTATAAGCTAGTAAGTTCCTTTTCAAAAAGGGAACAGAACCCCAGTTATAATTTCAAAGCCAAGTATTCAATCTGTTATTCTATGTTCCTTTTTATGATAGGGCTTTAAAAATGTTATTAGGTTTTTGTTTTCATTATGATTATTTTGTAAATTTATTTTAAATAAATTAAAGTTAATTCTTAAGATAAACTTATCTAGTTTACAGGATATATTGCTATTTTGATCTTTGCTTTACAATTATGCTATATTTCACAATATGTATACTTGACACAATTATGACATGTTATTGCAAGATAATAAATATATAAAATAAAATATAAAAGATGTTCAAGGGAGCAGAAGGTCAGAAAAAAAGGATGAAAATGTAATTAAGAAAAAGTCTCTAATTTTGGCTTTAAGGAGTTGATTTTGGGTCCTCTAACTGTTATTTGCTATGTTTTGAGAACCCTATGTAATTTAGAGGAAATTAAACATAAAATGATAATGAATATTCCCTCTAAATTATAGCTTTTGAATTATAATGGCCAAATTTGGATTAATGAAGGAACCATGCTGCCAAAAAGGGATAAAGCTGTCAGTAAAATAGGTAAGAGAACTTTGGGGGGAAGGACAGAAGGAATACGTTTACACTGCAAGAAAAAAGTAGACTTTAAAGGGCTCTTCAGGACAAAATTTAGTTTTTAAGAAAAAAATTATTTAGACTGTTCCTGGCCTCTGGAAGTAAAGGAATCATCACACTCATCATGTGCTACTGCTAAGTTCAGTATTTTTAAACAGAAAAAAAAAAATTCTTGTAGACTGCTAGAGCTTTTGGACACACAACTTGAACTATCTACCTCTAAGGTTTTGAAAGAGAGTGTGAAGTAGTTTAAAAAGTAATAGCTATAAAGTTAAAAGACCTTAATTTAATCCCGCTTCTGAAATGTACTAGCTATTTCATCTTACACAAGTACTTTAAACTCCTTGAAGATTACTAGTTTGCATATATGTGGTATAATAACAACTGATATGTTATGGATTTTTTCATTCTCCAAATTTTTTCAGAAAATAAATTCAATTTATGTAGATCTTTTTATACATCTCTGTGGTCAATAAATTATTTCCTACATTATATTGATTTTCAATTACATTTGCATATCAGAATTTGTTTGGTCCTTCTCTAACAGATGAGCATTATCTTGTTTCTAATTATTTGCTACCAAAAGAAGCACTGCTATACATATTTTTACATGCACCTTTTTTTCTTGTCAATTATGTTCTAAGGATATCAGTATAATAACAGAATCTCTAGCAAAAGATATGGATATTGTAGTCACTTTTTTATTTGCATAATTCTTTTTCAAAATGGTTGTACAGATACACAGATCCAACAGCAATGTAGAAGATTGTTATTTTCCCAAAACATTCATTTTGATTTGCATTTCTCATTAATACTTATTTGGAGCATTGTTTCATATGGTTGTTAATATCTTACAATTCTATGAAAAATTCTTTTCCTATTCTTTGGCCACCTATTTATTATAGAATGATTTTCATTAGTCCAGGTGGGAATTGTTATTATTTAATAAGTTCTGTAAAGGATCCCTTTGAAAACTGATATAGCATTAAAACTGCAATGTGACTCAGATAGCATTTTTATATTATTACACAGGCATAGCCCAGTCATGAACACCATTTATTTAAATTGTTTTTTGAGTCTTTAATAAAATATTATAGTTGAATCTATACAAATATTCTGTGTGATTTGGTAGATGATTGATCTGCAAATGCAAATATTTTATGTATTTTGCAGTTATTTGGAATAGGATTCTTCTTTCAATTATTGCTTCTTAGTTTTTATTATTATATAGAAATATTGTTGATTAAGGATTTATCATATAGCCTGTAATTTTGCTGAAATTATATTCTCAATTTGTATCCTTGCTATTTTTCTAATATTTTCCAAAGAAAGCAATATATCTTCAGTAATATGGATAGTTTACCTATTTTTTTTATTTACCTATTTACCTATAATTTTGCCTTTAATTTCTTTCTCTTAATCTATTGCTATTGCTATCATATTCAGCGCTAGTAGATATTCTTGCTTTACACCTATATTTAATGGGAAAGCTATTATATTATTCTGATATGATGTTCTTAGTTTTAGATATAAACCTTTAAAATATATATATATTTTTAAAATCCCTCTACTTTGTAAATATTTAACTTAGGCCAAAAAAGGTGTTTTTGTTTTTATTTTTTAATTTGTTGAGTTAATGATGAGGTATGGAATTATTTGTGTCTTTCTTTTATCTATTAATTATGCTAACTGTTGTTTTGGTGTTGGGCCATCTTTGCATACCAGGTATTAAAATAATTTGCATTCCAAATTATTTCTTGTATGAATTGTAATAGTATGTTTGATAAACTTTTATAAGAAAAAATGAATTAATATTCATTATGATCTTGGTCAGTAGCTTTCCTTCCAAATGCTTTATCCATCTGTGCCTTAGGTAGCAGGACTATATTTGTCTCATGAGAGATATCCTATAAGCTTCTGCTTTTTTCATTTTAGAGAGTAATTTATATAGTTTTGGAACTAATATTCTTCAAAGGTTTGATAACATTTACATGTGAATCCATGAGGACCAGATATTGTCCCACATTCTCCTCTTCCTAATTCCTTTATTGTTAGTCCTTTTTCTTTTACAAAATTGTATTAAGATTCCCAATTTTTATTTTTCAAGACATTCCTCCACTTCATTATATTTCCAGTTTTATTGTATATAAACATGTATAATAGACTGTGATAATTCTTTTTATTTCTTATGATTTCATTCAGCCCATGTACTAAATGTGGTTGAGTTGATTTTCTGTCCTCTCCTTTCAAATCAAATAGGCTATAAATGTATAAATTTTATTAGACATTTCAAAGAACTAGCTTTTAGTTTTATTTAAAATTTTCAGTTTTCTTTGTTCCCAATTCATCTATTTCTCTTCTCATCTTTGACAGTTCTTTAATATTTGTTTTTATGGTTATTTTTTATTATAATTATTTTAAATTTTTTACATGTTGGCTTTTTAATTTTAAAAAATGCATATTGTTCATTTATTCTTTTTCTTTCTATTTTATTAATGCATGTTATAGAGATGAATTTTTTCTCTGAGAATCATTTTAGCTACATCACAGAAATTTTGGTATGAATTTTGGTAAGAAATTTGATAGAAATTTTGGTAAGCATTTCTATTTTTACTCACAAAATTATTGACTGTTTCTGTAATTTGTTTTTTTGACCCACTCATTATTTAGAATTTCACTGTAAAGCTTCCACTTGGAATTATATCTTTTTCATGTGCTCCCTGCACTTGTCACAATTTTGTTGTTGTGCTGTGGGCAGCTAGGTGGCAAAGTAATTAGAGTCCTAGGTATGGAGACCTAAGTTTAAATTCAGCTTCAGACATTTAGTAGTTGTGTGACCCTGAAGAAGTCAATTAACTTCTGCCTTCCTCAGTTTTATCAACTATAAAATAGAAATAATGTAAACTTACACAATAAGTTTACATGAAGATTAAATTAGATAATATTTTTAAAGTGCTTAACAATGGGCCTGACATAACATTTGCTGAATGCTTTTTTAAAAATTCCTTCCTTTTAGATGATGGCTTTTATTATCCTAACAGACTTTTTTACATTTATTTGTAATATCTCTAGGTAGTACTATACTACCTGGTGAATTTTTGTAAAGATTCTATGTGATGTTGAAATATTTGAATATTCTTTAGTTATCTCACTTAGAAAATACCATGAGTCTTTTAAGTCTCGTTTTTCAAACAATTCATTCAACTGTATATTGCCCTCCTTTATTTTACTTTTTGTTAATTTTACCTCTAAAGAAGCAAGTTAGGTGGCTTGCTAGATAGAGCACTGGTTTTAGAGTCAGAAATAATTGAATTCAAATCTGGTCTCAGACATTTATTATCTGTGTGATCCTAGACAAGTCACTTGGCCTATGGGTCTGCCTTAATCTATCAGAAAAAGAAATGACAAACCACTCCAGTATTTTTTGCCAAGAAAAGCCCCATGGACAACATTGGTATGAATGGTCCAAAGGATCATGAAATTCAGACATGAAAAAACAACTGAACAACAAAATCTTATCTAAAACTGAAAGGGATATTCAAATCTCTGTCCAAGCTTGTATTTTTATCTATGATCCATCTGATAGTTCAGTTAATTTTTTTATTAATTCATATGATAAGGAATTTAAATACAAGTTTAATATTGATGTTGATTTGTTGTTTATGGTTTTTTCAAATACAATGCTTCCCTTCTTATCTATTTTTATACTGTGAAGATTTGTTAGATTTGTTTTTGCTTTGTCCAAAAGGAAAACTGCAAGTCTTGGCTTTCTGGATTCATATAATATATAGTATATTTTGTTCCAGTCCCTCTTTTAATTTTGAGTATGTCTTTGTTTTTAGGTATGTTTCTTGTAAGAAATAGACTGCAATTTTCTAATCTACCGTATCAAATCTTTTTCATTTCATTGGATTGTTTAATCCCTTTACATCGGTACTTATGGGAGTATGGTTTAAAATTTTTTTCCATTTGCTTTTAATATTGCTTTTCTCTAAAATAGGGTTTTCCCCCTTTTTCTGGAAACACAATCTTTGTTTTCAATTATTGAACCTTAATCTATTTCAAGGCAACCATGTCCCCACTGGCTCCTTTTCATTTACCCTTTAGTCTCCTTCCCATTTGCTACCCCTTTCTCTAGATTTGGAGTTTTATTTAACTCATTAGTTCCTTCTTTTTCATTCTTTTATCTAGTTAATTCTGTACCTCTTCTCTTCCTTTTAATTAAGGAAAAAAATCTTCTTTTATCTTCTCCTCTTCTACTTTTGTTTCTTAGGTGCTTCCCTCCTCCCCCTTCTCTGGCTCTGTTGCTGTCTTTCCCTGTCTCTGTAGCTGTCTTTCCATCAGCCTCTCTCTTGCTTTCGTTCTCTGAGACATTTGGGGATAAATGACTTGCCCAGGGTCACACAGCTAGGAATTGTTAAGTGTCTGAGGTCACATTTGAACTCAGGTCCTCCTGACTCCATGACTGGTGTTCTATCCACTGTAACCATCTAGCTGCTCTTGCTCTTTAGTTTTTTTTTTTTTTTAATTTCGTTTTCCACAGTTTTTTTTTTTTTTTTTTTCCCTAAAAAGGAATTTCTTCCCCTTGCTCTCTTTATTATTTTATTATGTCTCTATTCTGGACTTTTATTCTTTAATTCATGGCCCTTATACTTATTTAGTCCTTCTTTAATGTCTGCATCTGTCAAAGAATCAAAGTTTCTAAGGTAACTATTTTGGATGTCCTCTTATAAACAATATTTTATTGTGTTAGGATCTTACTCCTTTGACCCTTTTTTTCCCCTATTGTATGTTACTCTTAGAAATGCTGATTTCTGAATGTGATAGAGAGAGAGATAAATTTTCTGATGTGTCTGATTGTGTATTTCATTTTTAACTTTTGCCCTCAATATGGACTTTTTTTTTTCCTCCATTTGCCACAAATCTCTATCCTTGGTCCATGCCCTCGCACTCTTTTATATGTCAGTTGCCCTCAGGAGCTCTGATTGCCCTTCTCCTGTGACAGGATGGGTGATCCTTATAACCAAAGGGTTTTTAAAGAGTACATCCAAGGTCCCTATTTCTCTTTATAGAATCTCTCTTCTGTCTTGGGAACATTAATAAGTGGCATCCTCTATTCCTCAAAAGAACAATATTTCCCTTTTCTTTCCTCCTATTTTAGTCCCCATCTCTGCTTTCTATCCCATTCTCCTATAAACTTTCTTCTTCCTGAGAGACTAATTGCTTTCCTTATTAACCTTTGACTAACTTGAATACATCATATAATCTCGTCTTTTCTTTTTCTAAGTTCTTTTTA
The DNA here is from genome assembly GCF_016432865.1 of Antechinus flavipes. Classification (NCBI taxonomy): domain Eukaryota; kingdom Metazoa; phylum Chordata; class Mammalia; order Dasyuromorphia; family Dasyuridae; genus Antechinus; species Antechinus flavipes. Next base: position 97,003,976 of record NC_067398.1, on the reverse strand, counting down.
TGTGCACACTCATTTTTCCAACATCACTTTTATCTTAGTTCTGCTTTTATTTTTTTCTTTTTGTATACCTTTAGAAATAAATTTCTTAAATATGTCACTATTGTTATTGTTTCTGTTCTTGGTTATTATATTTAACTACCTTTCTTGTATTTCTGTTATCTGGAGTATCTGAAAAGCAAAAAATCTGTTCAGATATGGTTTTCTATCTAGGAATGCTTGAACATCTCTTTTTACAAAACTTAAACAACCATCTTCTTTCATTAATGGGTAAACATAGATTTGTAGGGTAGACCATTTTCTCCATAAGTTTCCAAAACGTATTATTCTATTCCCTTCAACAGACGTTGGGAAGAATCATGTAATGTTTGAATTACTTTTTCTGAAGATTGTTCTCCTATTCTCTTAATGAATTTGCTTATTGTGTAATTTGTGTTTTGGATTTGAGGGCAGCATAGTGTTTTTGTTTATTTTACCCCTACAGATGACAAATGGATTACTTTGAATTAATACTTTGTTTCCTATGCTCTGAAGTTCTAGACCATTCTCTTGTATTATTTCTTGCGTTATGACACATAATTTGTTTGTTTGAATTGTCATATTCTTCAGGGAGATCTAAGTTTTCTTTATGCCTCCTGTATTATAGTATTCTTATAAAAAGATCAGGTTTTCTTTTAATGGTTTGGCTTTTTGATTTTCTTCATTCGGATTTTCCTTCATTTCTGAGTATGTATATTACCTATCAGTTATTATTTCTCTTTCCCCCTTTTTTTTTCCTTTAAAGAGACCTGGTAATATGAATTCAAGTTTTTTCCCAATTACTTCTGCTGTACAGGAAATAAATTCTGCTTTCATGATTTTTACTCCTCTCTAAGCCACTCAGGTACATTAAGTTATGGTTCTGTACTCTTTTAGGAATCCAGAGGGTGCTTTGCCTGATCAAGTATTGATTTATTTTCCTTTTTCTTTCAATCTTTATTTAATGATATCTGGATTATTTTAGCTGATTCAGGAGGCATTTGTTAATATCTTCCTTGCTGATTTATCAATAATTGAATTTTTCTTTCTCCTGAGATTTTTGGTAGTTTCAGGGCGTTTTTTTTCCTTCTCATAATCTCCTATTGCTCATTTTCTAACTCTTTCCCTTGTGGTTTCCCTGAAGATTGAACCTCAAAGTTGCTTCTGTCTCTTCCTATGCTGAACAAGTCCCATTTTATTGGCCTCAATCTCTGCCCCAGGTAAATCTGGGAGATAAAAAACAAACAAACAAACAAAAAAACTTGTGCTAGCTAAATCCTGTGGCTCTTTATCTCAGACTTAGTGGAGTACCTTCCTTCCCCCCTCCATACATTTTGCACAGATTCCCTCTGTCCCTCCATTCTCAAGGTGAGCTTTAGTGCAACATTTATTAATGTTACAGTGTTATCCCAGCCAGAATGAGTTAATTCCTTTTGGTTTTCCCTGGCAGTAAAAATAGTGGCTAAAGGTGGGGATGAGTTCTGTTGCAAGGTCACATCAGTTTGTGCAGTCCTGCAACAGCATAACAGCTAAGACGCGTTAGGGGCTAAGGATTAGTCTTCCTTATTGTTCATTAGATTCCTTTTTCATTAGGGTTCTTGCTAGCCTAGATGATGAAAGCAGCTGAAATCGTTTAGGGCTCTTTGGGGTTTTTTTGGCTCTGAAATCCTATTTTGGAGAGTTTGGGGAGATTGGAGAAAATAAGGTAAAATGACTTAATACTCGATTTTGTTTATCACATAACTTGGAAGTTATATACAGTTTCTTCAAGTGTGCAATGTACCTTCTATACATGATCTTATTTAAATCTTACAGCAACTGCCTACTAGAATGTACAGATATTATTATCCCCATTTTATACAAAAAGAACCTGAAACTCAGAGAAATTCAAGTCTTGCCTAGTGTTTGCAAATCTAGTACGTGTCAGAATCTAGAGTTAAACTGATAGCTTTATGGCTCCAAGTCTAGCATTCTAATCCTAGAATTGTTGTTAGAAGTGCTTCAAAATTTCAAAACAATATTTATAATTAAGATTGTTATTTATTAAATATTTGATTGTAGTAGAAATTTGTTTAATTTATTTGAAATATTTTAAAAGCCTTGGTGATCATCAGTATAGTCGAGGGATAAAATAGAAGGTATTTTTTTGAGCCTTAATTTATTTGCATTGGCATTTTCTTTTAGCACAAAATGGTTTCACATAAATGAAAAAGAAGGTTTTGAATATCGCATATGGGAGAATAACTCACCTTTAGCCATTATGGTAGCCCATAATTAGCCTAAGGGAGAATTTGAGCTCCTATTGTGAATATATTAAATTCAATATTTCAAACGTGATTCCCCCCACCAAACCCACCCCACATGTTTTATATATAATAAAATCCTCACAATAAAGTTTGAGAATCATTAAAATCTGAATGAGGAAGACATAAAAGATTAATTGTGTTATTTTTAAAAGCATGGCACATACCACCCACAGACAACTCCTGGATATTCAGTAGCTTGTAGTTTAAACAGGCCTTTAGTTTTTCAACCTACTCCCCATCTACCTTACCCCTATCCTTTTCATAATAATATTGCTCATTTACAATTTTACCAAAGGGAGGTCAAGGGAAATAAAAGAAAATTCAAAGTAAATAAGAAATCCTGATGTCTTTTCTATGAAGTCACTTGATAAGGAAGTTGCCTGAACCTTGTTGGATAAAGTAGATTAGAAGTGTTATCCATATTCTCCTACCCATTCCCTAGTTACCAAGAATAGAGGAGAAATGGCTAAAAAATATGCTTTGCTATTTCAAACACATTTTCTCAATTGAATACAAAATGAGAGACATTAAAAAAAAAGTTCTGTTCTAAAGTGAAGAATAATTTAGAAATACAAATAATAAATTTGTAACATCTAATTTTTGTTAACTGTATTTTCTTAAAATAGGTCATATCCATAAGAGAAGCTTAGCAAGGGGTATAGTCTCACTTTATAGGGACAAATATGTTTTCAATCCAATTTACCAAAGATATGAAGAGAATATATTGTGCTAGGAAAAAGTTTGGTGTCATAGGAAAAACCCAAGTCTAAGATAGCATTCTTTTTTCCCTACTGTGTATACCACAGTATTCTTGGATCCTAAGCTCCCTCTATCCTTGCTGTTCATGTATGCTTATAACACTGATGTATGTTTTCTTCCTGACTGCTGAATTTGTCCAGGGTATTTCTGAAGTATCAAACTGCTGCAGTACTGTGCAAACTCAGCGGGATTCAAAAAAACAAAAGAAACAAACAACACTTCATAAGAATTTCCTCATTAGATCAGAGTATGAGTAAAGATATGGGGAGAAGGGGAAAAGAAAAAGAGGGGAAATGCCATTTAAAATAGATAGCATGAGTTAGGAAATACATCTGAAAATGAAAAGTATGATCAATCTGATGATGAAGAGAGAGAAGTTAAATGTTAAATCTCTTTCCACTTAAGAGGCTGACTTATATGAATTGTGAAAACAAGTAGCTATAAATCAGATAGGGTTCAGGCCCCATGGAAGCATATATCTACCAGCTTTTGACATAAAGCAGAATTCAAACTTTGAAGAAAACATTCCAGTTCTACAACAATGTAAACAAAGAGAAAGGAAGATCAGTAACACTGATCAGTTTTTTTAAATTCTCATTATGGAAATAATAATGATCACTGGAGAGGAAGTCCCAATTAATTGTCAGTGAAAGAAATTATTCCACATTTTGAAAATTATGCAACTTTTCTTGAGATTTTTGCAGTATTTAAAGACCAGTAATAGAAACCATTTGCCAAATTCATTTAGTCTCTGACTGAGGCACACATATGTGATCTCCTAATTTACAGCTTGAATGTACAGATGTTCACACTTAGTAAAAGGGTTTCTTAATAGCTTTTTTTAATTAAAAGTGTGTTGATAATAGGTGTTTTAAACATATCCAAACAACACAGCTGAACTGACAAATGCCCGTCTTCATGCCTCACCATGCCTCACATTGTCGCAATATTTTACAACAGTAAAGACGATGCTTCGGTTACATGTATATAGGATAAATGTTACCAAAAAAAAAAAAAAAAACCTCCGAATGAAATCTTTCATTATTTTTCCTCTCTATGATCTGTTTCCAAGTTGAAAAATTTAGACTGCTACTAGGTTTATGTAGCCGAAAGGAGAACCACACAGACGCTGCTTGCTGTCTGCAGATTTTTTTTTCCCTTTGCAAAACTTTGAACCCCATCCAGCTTTGACACACTGCCTCTTCAGTTAATAACTATCAAGTTTCCCCTTGTCTCCTGTCTACTTTTCTTTGAGGCAATTGCGCACTCAGCACCCCGAGATAATAACACACATCCATAAGATAAAAGCAATGGCATTAATGTAATTGTCTGCCTCTCTCTCTTTAGCCTAATCTTTTTTTTCCCTTCAGTTTTGACTGCCTGTGTGACACCTGTTTTTGTCTCCTCTGATCCTACGACAGGTTTTCCGCTGACAAGGTTTTTGCCTGACAGAGATTCTGCCAGACGAGAACATAATAAAATATGAAGAACTGCTTGTCAGAGTTTCTGCCAATGCTCATATGAAATAAAGAAAGGAGGGGGGGAAATCTTGATTTTTTTTTTAAGGGGCCCTTGTGATGGTCGCTTTTGGCCTGTCAGGAAAAAGGCCTCCCCAGCCAATTTCTGCAAAACAAACAGGTGTTTTCTTTTAATGTTAGGGTTGGTAGGTTCTTTCTCTCTTGCCCATCCTCCACCCCCACACCCCCCACATTGAGAGAAAAGGAATATTTGCTTTCATAAAGTTGAAGGTAAAGGGAGAGTTAAGAATATAACTTGATCAAATGCAATAAAATGTGGGAAATGCTTAACAAATCTTATTAAAGTATCATAAATTTTAGCTACTATTATTACTATTGTTAACAGGAACTATCTAATTCAGACCTTTACTTCAAAATAAAACTGCCAAAAGGCAATGGAGTTTGGAGGAGCATCAACTAATGGTAGAAGAAACAACTAAGATTTAGCTCCTACCTATTAAAATAATAGGTGACTTACTATATATGTTTTTCTATTCAATCAAGGAAACAACATTTATTAAGTGTCTGTTATATGCCAAGCATTCTGCCAAATGCTAGGTATACAAAAAGAGGCAAAAGCCAGTCCCTCAAGGAGCTTATAATCTAATGGGGGAGACAAGCAAGCAAATATATAAAGCAAGCTATATTCAAGATAAATAGGAGATAATTAATAGAAGGTAGGTATTGAAAGTAAGAGGGATTGTAGAAGGTTATCTGTAGAAGGAAGAATTTTAGTGGTACTTAAAGGAAGACAGCATAGCAGTCAAAGCAGAGGAGGGAGGACACTTCAGGGAGAGAAAGAGAAATGCCTAGAGAGAAGAGATGGAGTGTTTATTAATTTTGCCTTTGTTGTTTACCCTCTGAAAATAAATGAAAATAATTAAAATACTGAAAGCAAACATTTGAAAAATGAAGAAAAAGGACTATCAGGAGGGTTAAGAACTAGTGAATGTGTTGACTAATTAAAATGATAGTAAAAAAAAGCACTTACAAAGCAAACTGATCATTGGAAATCAAGGAAAATTGGAGGAACTGGACATGGAGATTCAGGAAAAATGAGTAATTAGGCACACATCTATTATAGTTTTAGATATTTTCTTTTTACACCACGGTGAAAGTTCCATTTGTTTTCCAATGACACAAAAATCTATGACCACAAAAAATTCTTCCAACTAGATGGTTTTATATTTGCACAAGATGATGAATCATATTTAGGAATATAATAGGCCAATTTTGTGTCATCTCTCATACATTAATACCTAATAAGAGCAGAGAAATGCTACAAACATACACCGTAGACCTGGGGCCCACCAGGATTCTTCAACCTAACTGTAGCAGTGATATCATCAAATACATCACATGAGCCAGTTTAAAAGTATCTCATTCATATGATCTTTAATCATAGATTTTTAAACAGAGAGGGACCTCAGATATTATCAAGACCAATACCTTCATTTTTAATGAAAGCAGGAAACTGAGGCTTATAGAGGTTAATTCAATCACTTGGCCATATATGGAGTTAGTATCAAAGGAGGACTATAAACTCATAACTTTTATCTCCAAGTCCAGCACCCTGTTCCACTATACCATGCTCAATTATAGGTTTAATTTCAGAAACCACGAGGATTTTAAAAGGTACATTTTACAAGAATACACTTCTATTAAAAAAAAAAAAAACTAGCAAGAAACAAAATGCAATATATTACAATAGAAGTCTCCTAAAGTCTTGTGGGATATGATTATAAACACATGAAATAGTTGGAGTTCGTTTACTGGACTGTTTTATCTAGTGATTTCCTTGTTCAGTATGGATAATATGATGGGGAAGTCAGCAAAATGGTACCTTTAAAAACATTGATACTATGTTAGGAAGACACTCTTGGTACCCTTGATCTGCCAAATTCCTGCAGTTTTACCTGATGGGACCTTCCAGGGTAAAGACAGAGAAGTTGTTTCATTTATAACTCCTTCAATTTGTGCTCTGCTTAACCTGGTGAACTCCAGTTAATTAAGATGTTCCTATAAACAATTAAGCTTCCTGTAGGATCGTTAGCAAGATATAAAAATTTATGATGTAATAAAATGTAATAAAATGATAAAGTGGTTAGCCCATCAAAGCACTTCATGAGCAGCATTAGAGGTGTTGAAACAGGTAAATGTGGCTTTAACTTTGTCTATAACCCCACAACTCTGGGCAATGGACATTATGACTCAAGAAGTCAGTATCCCTGACCTGTTGTAGAATCCTCAAAATGTGTATTTCAGCCCAACCACTTACTATTTCTGTTCAAATAAAAAATTAAATCACCACTTTTTAAGGTACTGGCATGCATGAAATTCAGCCAACATTACTGGGTGATATCACCAATTCCATTCTAATGGAATAGAATCATCTGACTGATGCTACTGCCTAGTGAAGAGAGTTTTTCCTTAAAGATAAACAAAAAGAGATAAAGCCATCAAATGTGTGAGAGAACTGGGGAAAAAGAAAAGAGAAACTATTCAAAATGTATCTGAGTTCTCAGATTTAATATTTTAATCTTAAAAGTTTGTAAATGTAGTGCTACTTCATAACAACTACCCCTAATCAATTAACTGTTATTCATTTCAAAATCATGCTAGAAAGATATTATAACTTCTTCTTACCAATCTCAGGGAATCTTAAGAGTTGGAAGAGATTTCAGAAGTCATCTCATTCAAATCTGAAAAGTAATCTCCTCTATTACATCCCTGATCATCAAGCATTAAATTTTCACTTGAACACCTTGCTATGCTCTATGCAGGCCATTCAACATTATAACTGGAATCATTGGGATATTTTCTCTCTTGAAAATTCTATCCATTTCTCCAAGTAATTCCTGTCCCTAAACAAGAATTCCCTCAACACACTCCCCCCCAATTGGTCATTAAAACTTGGTTTAAATATTTTCACTTCTCTTGCATTCTATTGTACATTTGAACAGTTTTAACTGCAAAGAAGATAAAGTGTGTCCTTTCTCAAACTTTTATCGATTATGTGAATTTATTCATCATAGAGGCAAGTAAAACAAGCACACCTCCCTAACATATGATAGCCTTTCAAATACTTGAATATAGCTATCATTTTCTCCCCCATCTCAACTTCTCTTCTTCCAAGCTAAAAACCTAGTTTATTTGTCCTAATCTTCACCGCCCCCCCCAAGATATCCTGATCATAATCCTCTGAATACAATTCAGTTTGTCAATATCCTTCATAAAATGTGGTCTCTAAACTTGAACTCAATATCCCAGAGCATCTGAGCACAATTGAGTGGCAAGACTATCACCTCCTTTTCCCCTTCCGAGTCATACTGTTAGTCATCTACTAAAATCTCTAGATCTTTGTTCAAACAAATTGTCCCACAGCCATGTCTCTCCAAGTGCATGACCAGGCCTAGGGGGAAAATGGAATCTGTAGTACAGATTCCTAGTCGTTTTAATGATGCAGAGTAAATGGCTGTTTCCTTGGAAGCAGCTCAAATATGTAAAACAGAGCAAGGAGATGGGAGGAAACACAAGAACTCAACTAGATGTCCTAGAAAGAACATGAAACAACAAGCAAATGTGGAAGTTATACACACACACACACACACACACACACACACACACACACACACACACACACCAAGAAATGTAGGGAGTTAATGCATTTGATTCATTCATCAACTACAAAAAAGTAATATTTGTGGAGTTGTCTTTTTAAAAAACTATCAGCTGTGGTCAGGGGAGTTAAAAAGAATTAGCTAAAAAAGGGCATCATGCCCCTAGGTCAAGCAGAGAGGGGCTCCTCCCCTGTCAGGCCAGAAAACAACTCTTTTGTTGCTTTTTAACATAAAAGTAAGTCAAAAGAAAAGAAAACCGACTTTGGCTGCAAAAGTACACTAACCCAGATGTTTCATTGGAGCTGCTTCAGCAGCTAAAAATTAATTTATCTGGCTAGATGAAGGCTGTATTTTTTTCCCCTTCAAATTGATCTCTGAAACTACAGAGTAGTTGGAGTGAGAGTAGAGAAGGTCTACAGAGTAGGAAAATTCTTTTACAGAAAGCATTATTCCCTAATCCTCTTAAAACACTGGGTCTCACCCCAGCCTACTCAAATCTTCACACGTAAGGAAAAAAAGTTTCTTATGGTCCCAGAAAAAAAAAATAGTTATTTCTAGTCAGAAATTAATAGTTGTAAATTGTGAACAAAATATTTTTCCTCTCTGAGGCTTAGTTAGCTCATTAGTAACAAAAGGATAATAATATTTGTATTAAAAGATTCACAACAAGGTTGCTGTGTCAAGAAAGAACTCTGTAAGTCTTAAAGTACTATATAAGTGGGAGGTATAACTGTTATAATAACTGTGACCATTATATTGCTAGATTAACTAGATTAATTTTGCAATAACTAAACTCTGGATTTATTTGACTTAGTCTCTGGGGGGGAGGGGAAGAAGAGGAGAGAAATGCATGTGGGGAAAGCCTTAAATTGGAAATGGGAATGTAATGTAATGTAATTCTGAAAGTCTTAAGTGATGTTTAGAGATTTTTTCTTCTCCAATAGAAACAAGCTCATCAGTGAAGGACTTAGGAAGTTTAGGAAGAGTAACAGACTGATAGCATTATCTTTCTTTTTTTCCTTTCTTCCTGTTCCAGCATTCTTATTCTCTCTTGTCCCTCTCATGTCAACTTTACAAATTATCATATAATAAATGTGGCTCAACCACTTGGAATAACATGAAGTCACCTCCAGATGGTGGGAGACCACGTAGGCAGGATTGGCAGGTAGGAAAGGAAATCATTGCGTTGTTTCTATTGATTGTTGATTTTATGTTTAGTAAATAAAGGGAATATTATGCAGACAGTAGTGGGAAAAGAGGGCAACATTTTTACAAGCAAAGCAAACCTATTGTGTAAAAATTATTTTGAGGAATTCATAAGCAATCCTTTGGAAGGATTTAAGAATCAAGAAAAAGCTTTCCATACTTATATCTACCAAAAAAATTCCAGATTTTATTCTGAACTAGTAAAAATTTCTATCAAGGTACATCGATTCAGATATATTAACAAAAAAAGTTAATGAAACACCCAAAGCCTCAAATTTCAGAAATGGAATTGGCACAATTGAGAAATTTCACCATATACTACTTAGAACTAAAGATGCAACTCTAATCCAACTATATACAATTTGAGTTTAACTAAGTTCTTTTCTTGAACATGATGATAAAGATTGCTGGACAGGACGCTCCAGTACTTAAACAGTGAAGTTCAAAAGAACCCAGAAGGAAGAGCTAAAAAATCTAAAATCCAAGTAACATTTGATTCTAAGGATAATCCAAAGTATATGAGTTATACAATGCTAAAATCAGACATGAAATTGTTTCTTACATAGTTGTCCATTACTTAGGGTAGAATAGACATAGACATTGAATTCATTACCTTGCTGAAGGTAACTTACAACTGAATTGTCTGGAAAATATGTCTAAAGTGACTTGCAATGCTAAAACCACAGTCCTATGTTAAGATTCCACTTTTATTTATAGTTTAGATAAAACAGAAGGAAGAGTGGTAGGGGAAATGACTTGTCTTAAATAATTTGGATAAATGTATCACTTCTCTACTTTAATTTTCTAGTATAAGGCTGACCTCACACCCATGAGCTACAAAGAAAGAGAAAACATCTGTAGAAAATGAATAGGGAAAGTCCTTAAATGTTTCAGAAAAGGTTTTTCCAGAAGTAACAGAAATATTAATCCAAGTCACTTGTAGATGAATTGTAAAATATTACAATTACATGATTTGGTGGGGAAAGGGGGTTGTTGCTTTTTGGCTTAATTTAGAATTAGTTTTATTTTTTTTTTAAAGAAATATTCTGGCACTAAGGTTACAGTAGATTTTATGTGATCATAGATAAAAAACTAGACAGTATCCTAAAGATCATTCAATCCAACTGTTTCATTTTTACACATGGAGAAACTGAGGACCAGGAAAGTTAAATGACTTGGAAAATAGTACAGCTGGAATTTCAAACAAGGTCCACTGATTCAAAATCCCAGAATTCTATCCAATATCCTTTCTAATCTAGCCTCTGACATTCATCACTCAACTGAAACAGCTCCCTTCAAAGTTAAATAACCTAATTATCAAAATTGATCATCTTTTCTCAATCCCCATCTTTTTTGTGACTTCTCTACAGCATGACACTGCTGATCGATCCATCCTCCTAGATACTATATTCTTTCCTCTAACTTTTTATAAACACTGTTCTTTCTTGTTTCTCTTCCTACCTGACTGCTTCTTCTCAGTCACCTTTGTTGAATCATTATCCATACCATGCCTCCTCAGTATGGGAGGTACCTCTAAAGCTCTGACTTGGATCCTTTATTCTCTTACTACATAAGCACATGGGTTACCATGGTTTTACTTATCATCTTTCTTCAGATATTTCTCAGATCTAGATATTCAAGACATTCAAGCCTAGTTTTTCTCCTAAATTGTAAATACCTCCTGGAAATTTAAAAATGGATGTTCTAAATGCATCTCTAATTGGAATTCATTGACATTTCTCTATATTCCTTTCCTGTGAAGGTTGCCACTATTCTTCCAGACAACCCCAGTTTTGAAATTTCTGCCACCCTGAATTCTTATCCCAATATCCAAACAATTGACAAATCATTTATCTCCACAAATACTTTATTTCTTCCCTTTTTTCTATTCATACAGCTGCCTTACTAGTTCATTATTAAAACACCTCTTGCCTGGACTATTACAATATTCTTTCAATTGATCTACCTGCCTCAAGCTTCTCATCAATCCATATTTTTAAGAGCCAAAGAAATTTTTACTAAAGCACAAATCTATGCCCTGCTTAATAAACTCCATTGGTTTTCTATTACCACTGGGGTCAAACACAAACTTTACAACTGAGCCCCAACCTATCATTGCAGCCTTATAGATGCTACTCCCTTTTCACCTCCTCTGTGATACAACTAATATGATATTTTCAACCATTCCTCATCCAATGCAATTTATCTGTCATTTCAGTGTCCATCTAGCTATTCCTTATGTCTTGAATGCTTCTTTCAAGTCTCAGGTAACATTCCAACTTCAGCAAGAAGCTTTTCCTGGACCCCCTTAATACTAGTGACATCTCTGTGAAAACAACTCCAATTTATTTCATCTCTATTTCTATCTATTCCAAGTATCTATCTATCTATCTATATATATATATATATATAAGCTATAGATATGTACATAATCTATACAATGTCTATATGTATAATCCACAGCTGTACCCTATACATGTGTGCTTTAAGGCTAAGTATAAATGGAGTAGCAAAGAATCTCCTACTTATTCCCGTTCTGCCCCCCCCCCCCGCCCCCAAAAAATAAACAAACAAACAAACAAACAACTAACTGAGTAAATAAATAAATAAATCTGGGAGGGGAAGGCCCTCAGGATTTCTGCCAAAGCTGAAATAATTGCTACTTAAATTCAATCTGAGTCAATCAGAGACAATAACCTATTGGTGGTCAATCAATGAGAATCAAAATGGTTTTGGTTTGAAGCATGGACCTTGAGAAAGAAATCTAGCCAGTAAACTACAAGATATCTTGTAAAGTCAGGGATCCAAAAGAAGAAAGGGGAAAAAAAGCTTGTAAGAGCCTCTGTAAGTAAGGGTATGATATCTTAAATGGACAGAGAGAAGGAAGGAAAAAGGGAAATAAGGCAGGAAGGGAGGAAGGCAGGCAGGGAGGCAGGAAGTTAGTAAGTTTTCCAACTGACTAGTTCCAGTTTGTGGGCCATCTCTACTCACAGAGATTGTTGTTTGTCCTTCATTCTAGAATAGGATCGTGACATTAAGGAGGTGATGTCATGACATGTATGTGAACTGGATTTAGCGTGGGAAGGCTGTGCAAGGTCACCTGCTTCATTTCTCCTCCAGCCATCTGTGTCCAATAGTAGCCAGATATAGATCAAGACAACTGGAGATGAATCTGGATGCAGTGGGAGACCTTTTAAAGATAGGATCTTCAAAAGGTCTCACTTTGAGGTCACACCCATTCAGTGATTAAGGCTGGATAACAACTGAAGCCTTAGTCACTTTACCTTAGTGATTTGTAAAGCTCCTATTATTGCCAACTTTTTGGTAATAAGCCTCTGCACTTACCTAGCTTAGTATTCAAATGAAGACACTCTATCTAAAACTGGATCCTTCCTCAGAGCTTTTGCAAATGGGTAGGCTCTCCCAGACTATACTTAAGAACTAAGACCACAGTGAAACATTAGAAATGAAGTTTCATGGAGCTCTTTTTTTATTAAGCAACACATTAGGCTCAAATAACCAGCAATGATAGTTTAAGGATGATAAAAGTACTCATTGTTATGTCATTAAGGCATGTAATTGGTCAAAATTATTAGTGTTGTTTTAGTATTGTCAAAAGTTTTCTAAAAGAACCATTTTCTGATTTCTCCATTAATTAATCAAATATTTCTTGTAAGTGAAAATTTATGTGTTCAAACATTGAGTCTTCTTTAAATCTTGCTACATGGATCCTGAAGTATTTCCTAAAGGAACTGAAAAGTTATATTTTGTTTTGTTTCAAGAAGCGAAATGCCATATTAAAAACTTAGTCCTTGATTTTGAAAATAAAAGTTCATATAGACAGAGAATCTATGTGCCATAATAAAACTAATCACACTGTAGTTAGAGTCTCACAAATGATTATATAATGGAAATTCCTAGTTTTTTCTTTTTGAAAGGCAGTTGGGATTAAATAACTTGCCCTGCATCTCACAGCTAGGAAGTGTTAAATGTCAGAGGCTGGATTTGAACTCAGGTCCTCCTGACTCCAAATCCAGTGCTCTTATCCATTGCACCATCTAACTACCCCCTTCTGGTTCTCTTTATGAATAATCTCATAATAATATCTAAGGCTGCATTTACTTTGGGCATAATTAGTACTTGAATTGAAATCCACAATGAAACATTAAGTACTGTAGGTCTGAACATTACATGGCATAGTAGTAGAAAGACTGCTGGATCTGAAACAAGCTGAGTTTCAATTCTTTACTTATACCTCCTAGTTTTGAAACTTAAATAGAAATCACTTAACCTTTTTTTGCTCACAATTTCTACAAAAGGAAACACTATCATCTCAACATAGTGTTACTAGTGAGATTGAAAATCATGAGATCAAGAAATTTGGGTTCAATTCCTGACTCTCACAATTTCTGGCTATGCACTAGGCAAGTTCACTTTCCTTATCTGTAGAACAGAGATAATAACATTTCATTACTTAATTCATAAGATTGTTGTAAAAAAAAAAAAAAAAAGCACTTTGTAAATTTCAAAGCATTAATCGAAAGTGAACCTTTATTACTGAAAAAGAATCAGAATTGTAGGTGAGCCAATGGAAATATGCAAAGCAGGGCAAAGGAAAGATATTGTAGTATATAATTCCTAAGCCTAGAAAATTATAGAAAATACATAATTAAGGATTTCCATATCTAAAAAAGGAAGTGGAACAGTAAGAGTGAAAACAAAGAGGAAATTCCAAGTGCTGCTTTGAAGCCTAAAAAATGTTAAAAATTAAAAAATTCCAGAGGAAAGCTTCTAATCCTTTATAGAGTATTTTTACACACACACACACACACACACACACACACACACACACACACACAAGAACAAGAATTATACAGGATGAGATGTGGAAAGCTTGTGATCCATACCAATGAGATCATGGCTATATCTAAAGGTCACTAAGTTGGAAAAGGCAAGAAGAAAGGGAGGTCATGAAAATTCCACTTAACCTACAGTTTGTATAACTTAACCTATTATTAAGTGGCTCAGGTAACACTTTTCAAAACATATTTTTCTATAAAAACTACATATAAATAAAATACTTTAAAAACTCACAGCTCATCATTTAAATAATTCTGAGTGAATGCTTTTTTTTTTAAGCAAAAGAAATTTTTGGTAATGCAGGCACAGTTTTCCTGTTCTAAGTAATAGAATTTTATTTCAATGGAGAGTGAAAGGAAGCAAAGCTGAGTAGTACTATTAGGCATTTCAATGTATATGAATGGTAGGTTTCAACACCCTTCTATAAAAGGGTACAATGCTAAAGATTACATATTGTAAAAACAGTGGTGGCTATGAGAGGAAGGACAGTAGAATAGTAAAGAGGTCCCTGATTCTTGAGTCAGAAGACCTAGGCAATCATTGTTCTGCCATTTACTACCTATTTGTGCTTGGACAAATTGCTCAGTCTTTCTGGACATAGAGTTTCTTCATCTGTGAAATGAGGGGGTTGAATTATATAATCTCCTCTGGTACTAAAGGAGGATGTTGTATGTCACCCATGAATGAAGCCTTGGCAGAACAAGGGAACAAGATCAACAGAGCCTATTTAGCTATGAAACAAAAAGAACCATTTGATAACTCTGTTCTCATATTGATATCTTCCTTTTGGCACTTCAAATAGAAAAGATGTGAAATTGTGGAATCCTTTCTTTTTCAAGAGGTACAGATCATTTTAGATTAAGGAAGCAAATATAAGAAAAATAATGGGAAAAAAAGGAAAAAACTTATAGCATGGTGCCCCCCCACCTTTTTTCCCCTAAAATTCCTGGAAATGGAAACCTCTTAGTATATATTAACTCTGTACCAACTAGTCAAGAAAAATATCATAATACTGCATTTCCAGGCTATTTTTTGACCTATACTCTTCATTATGGTTTGAATTGTCAAGATTGGACAAGCTTTGCATTCACACAAAAAAGTTTTAATTCAAGTTGTATACCATAAAACACTCTGATTCATATTAAAGTTTAAGAATTGAAATTCATTAATGAAAAAAGTAGGAAATCCCTAATTAATTCAATGAGAATTACTCATTAATATTCAAGAACAGGTTTTCAAACTGCTTAAAGGAAGTAATTTCTAAACAGCAACCACATTCACTGAGTCATTTCAAACCCCAGGTGCTATAATACACAATGAATTAATCAGTTACCTTTTTAATGTCTTTTTCAAAATTTTTAGAAAGCAGATAAGATCAAAAAATTAAACAGGTTTGTCACCGTCCTAAAGAATTAGTTTATTTAAAAAAAAAAAAAAAACTAGCTTATAAGCTCATGCACCCAGTGTGCACGTGAAAAATACATATAAATCTCAATATATATAATATATACATTCTAAACATGTCTATATGGCTTGTTTCATTAAGCCATAAAATTTAACTCTCAAACACAGAAATCAGGGATGTTTTTTCGAAAGAAAGATGAATCTAGTCAAAAGGTTCAAACAAATATTCAGAAGATTTTACACAGGATGTGGTTTGAAATACCAACTTTTTAAAAGGAATACTTGAATTTGGGATTTGGATTTTTTTTAGTTTTTTGGCAACAAGAATTTAGAAAAATATTTTACTAGCACTAGAGCAGGTGGGGTGCATTCAGGGCTTCTCTAAAACACTTCTATGAAATGGGCTCCGGTGATCTTGTTTCTATCCCATCCACTTTGAGATAAAACCTTCTACTAGAAAATCCAAATCATGTTGTTTTTCTTTTCTTTCCTTCTTTCTTTCTTTTTTCTTCAGAACTTGTGTGTGTAAAACAGCCAAAGAAGACTGCTGTGTTTCACCTCAGAGCAGAAATAATTGGAGACATGATTTCAGGGTTTCTGTGTAGGGGGAGGGGATGAAGCAATTAGTTTGAATGCTGGGGGCAAGAAAAGTGGGCACTCTCAACCCCACCGCCAGCTCAAAGACTAGGAGCCAACTGCTCACTGTCATATATGTGGTAATGAAGGTAAGGGAGAGTTTGGTATCTGCATAGCTGAACGTGCATTTTGAATTGCATAGAGATATATGTATGTATGTATGTATATAGACCTGTGTGTCTGTATATGAGAGAGAGAAAGAGAGAGGTAGGAGAGAGGAAAAAATGGGAGAAGAAGAAGGAAGGGGGATAAAGAAACATAGAGAAAGAGAAAGATTGATTAAATCTTTTTTCACTTTTGCTGATCAAATCTGAGAAAACACATATTAAATATAGTGTGCAAACACAATAACTATGCATGCTGTGCTAAATATAAGGTTTGTTATAACAAAAAAAAAATGTAAGGTAAAGTTTGCAAGTGTTATATGCCTCATGCATAATCTTGCAAATAGTCACTCTCTGAGTAATAATTTATGCCATGGGAGATTTTTTTCTTGTTAATTTATTTATACCTTTTCTAGTGCAACTTCCATAGATGAAACTGGAATAGAAAATAATAACAAAACTGTGGAATAGTAAGGTGTTTTTTTTGTCTTTTACAGTGGAGAGAGGAATGCTGTAGGCTACTGAATGAAAAAAACTTGATGGGGAGATTGAGAAAACGATTTGGTTTCAATACTGAAAGTACTATAGTTGATCACTTCCAACTATTAAATGTGGCCATTTGCCACAAAATATTCGGTTTTTATGAAATAAGACATTTTTGGTCAATTGTCACAGCTTGATGCTTAAGCAAAACTAGTAAACTAGATTGAGAAGAGAGAGTAGTAGGGAAATTAATAGATACATTAATTCATTCAAACTAAGAGGGGAATCACTAAGTTAAAATAATACTTAAAATAAACTAATGACAACATCATGAACTGCAAGGATAATGAGCCCAGTGTTATTTCAAGTTATTGCATTGCTATTATGTGGACAGAAACATGTTCCATTGCTGTCTGTAAAAAGGAAGTGTGTCTATCTCTGTCAAATATTCTATTTCCAGCTCTGGCAGTATTATGTGCATATCTCCCCTCCAACTTATAATTCTTTCCTCTATCACTTTGTATTAACATGAATGAAGTTTCTCTCATCCATATATACAACAACAAGAAATTAGGAAGCAACAATAGATAGCATTTTGAGGTTCTGTGTTGAGACTAGAAATCTTGCTAGAATAACAGGAAATTTATTAAAAATTCAACCCTACTGGATACTTGGCACCACAAGGGAATGAAGAATATGCCCACTTAGGGCCAATATTCTGGAATGTCTGGACTAATCTTGGGCATAGATTTCTTCTGTGAACCCTATTTATCAGAATCACTCCTCTTCTGTTCCTTGACCATTTAATCTAGGTGAAGAAAACACAATCCTTGAATAATGCTTTTACTTTTCCTATAATGATATTTAACAGACTTCCACTGAACATAATACAATCAAGCTACGTGTAATGGAATTGTTTTGTTTACCTGGCTAACTTGTATTCCAGCCTTTTCTTTGTATACTCTTTACTCCATATCACAACAAATTAAGGTTCATTTTTATACATGATTTTCATAGATACAAGCCAAAAAGATCCCCTCTTACCCATCTTTAGACCATGCTCCTTCCTCCCCTATCCCCCAATTTAACATCTAGTAGGGCGAATTCAGCTACTTGAGTCTATTATAAGGGTGAGCAGCCTCAGAAGTCTTTTTGCTCAGGCAGAATATCTGCCAATTCCACTCTAACATCCAGGCTTTGAAAGGCTGACTGTGGTATGTTTGAGTTTCCATCAGGCTGCTGCTATGTGCAACATGAACTCTGCAGATCAACCATACTATAAACATCTGGCCCTTGTGCTGAGAGCTGCTAGCATAGCGTTACTTCTTGGAGACTAGAGTATGCTCTGTGAGCCTCACACAGAAATGGCATCGAACTGAGTGCTTCCACCAACACTTGGAGTCATAGCCATTCAGACTGGACTTTGCTATCTCAACTCTCTCTCTCTCTCTCTCTCTCTCTCTCTCTCTCTCTCTCTCTCTCTCTCTCTCTCTCACACACACACACACACACACACACACACACACACACACACACAGAGAGAAACATAATCAAAACAGGAAGTAAAGCCCAAAATTCCCTCACCATGTGCCACCCATCCATGTTTACACTGATCACAGGTCCTCAGGTTAATCTTCCCAGGCTGGAAACATTCACACGTGCAATTTACCAGTGTGCAGCGGATGGCCTAAAAAAGGGAGAACAAAAACAACATTTAATTATCTGTCTCAATGTCTGCTTTTTCCCATTTAAAAGAGGGGGAGGGGCAGAAAATCCAACCCCTTTGGAATAGAAACACTCCTCACATTTTAAAGTAAACTTCTACCAATACAAAGACATATGTTTTAAATGAAAGTGTGGAGGCGTGCAAGAAGCTGAGTTGTTGTTGTTTTAAGAATAAAGGTTTATAAAATATAAGCAGATTTCAAATAGATGTACCAACATCTCTGAGCAAGTTAAATGAAAAAGCTTATTTCATCAACTTAATATATCTTATTACTATGCATGCTTAAAAGAATACAAACCAAAAGTTTTTTTCTATTCATAGGGGAAGAATAAAGTATCAGATTTGTTGTAGGACAGATTCCCATTTTGATATACCAAGAACCCAAGAAAAAAAACTACTGCTCCATGAATCTTCAAATTTAAGTTAATCTGCTTAGTTTTAAGGCAAGATTAACCTTTAAAGCAAATAACATACATAAAAATACTAGAGTATGACTCTTCTTTCCCTGAAGTTTATTCAAATCCTTTACTCATTTCATAGATATATAATGACACAAGACAAAGATCTGAGTGGTTCATGAGAGGTTTTAACAAACTTTGCATCTATTATATCCTGATTATTTGTAGTTCTTGATGTAAAAATCATTTCATTCTTATTTAGGAAATTGTGAAACTTTCCCTTTTTAGGGTTATGACGTTGATGACAATAATAATAAAACATAAGTTGTTAAAATCTGGCTTTGTATTTAAATCTAAACACATAGTTCAAAAGTAGTCTTAAACATGAACATTCTAAATATGTAAGAATATAAGTGTTTTAAAACAAAGATTCTTTCAAATATAATTATTTTAAAAATCATTTAAAATGTAACTTTAAAAAGATTATTTCACTAGTTTATATAATAAAGTAAGTACATTAAGTCAGCACAAGTGGAGTGTAACATGTTTATGGATTGAAATTTATATTTCTAAACTATGCTAAAGATGAACTATGTTCTTCCAACTACTCTTTATAAATTTATGGGGTAAATTTATATGAAGATTTCTAAGAAAGAAAAGATTTATTCTGATCATTCACAGATCAAAAATCTGCTGTAAATACATGAATTACAAGGAAAACATCTCTCTCTCTACAACTTTTGAAGAAGTCTATGGTTACCAATATGTATGTCACTTGTGTATAATATTATATGCATAAATGCATGTAAACATGCATGCAAATGACTATACATATATACACACATACACACACATATAAATAGATGTAGCTATATAGGAAGAGATATGGGTGTGTGTGTGTGTGTGTGTGTGTGTGTGTGTATATACATACACACATATGTATTTATATACATGCATACATATATATACACATATATGTTTTATACTCCTCAAATGATATTGATATCTCTAAGCTCTATTAAATTACATAACTGAAATGCTCATTTATTTAGAAACTATTTGTTTGTATTTCAAATATTTCATTGACAATGGGTATTTTTCTATCAGAATGACATAATTCTATCTATCAAAAATAGAATTCAATGTGTATATTATCTTATTGTTTATTAAGCATTGGTCACATTAGATTATAGATGTTTATAGTTCAGAATGGTATAAAATATGAAGTTCTATATCTTATTTTCTGATCCAGGAATTCCTTATTTTTCCTGCCTTTCTGCTGCCCCATTCCCGAAAACTACCTAGGTTTGTTCCCTTGCTACATAGAGAAAAATGTTGACACTTGAGAGTCCCATCTGAATACCAACCAGTCAATTACTCATTAGCTAGGTAGTAAAACATTGTTGTATATATCAGTTAGTAAAGGAATTAGTACTAGGAAATAAGGACAGAAAAGAACTGCTGACTCTAAAAGAATAATATATGCATCTGTGAATCATGATAGTAAAAAAAAATTAGTTTACCAAAAGATACAATGTTCAAAATATATTCAATAGTTTATTGACTCTGTAATATATATAATAGTGAGTCAAAAAATAACATTATTCAGTAATGTGTCTAATAATGAAATTGAGTTAATTATACATTGATAAAAATTAAAAGATTAAAAAAGCAGCATCAATTAATAGGTAGATAGAGAGACAAAGATAATTTTTATGTTTACAAAATGCTCTGTATCACAAAGCATTCTGAAAACAAAACTACCAATAGGAAAATCCACATTTTTATTCTCCTACTTAATGTACTTCATAGTAACAGTTCTATATTAACATAAAGGGTCATAAAATTAAAATGCAGAAACATTCCTTTGAGATCCTGTAGTTTTATATCCATGAATACCCACAACCAATCACTATATTGCCCAAAACAGTTTCAGGAATTTCAAAATGTAATTGCAATTGTTTTAAATAAAAACTGCTATTATTTGATCAGAATCAACAAACTACTTATAAAAATTAGCACAGGTATTGAATGGGATAGATTGGCCTCTGAGACACAAACTAACTATATTTGACAGCTTTAAAGTAAAAAGGATCTGGCTTTATAGTCTATTAAAAGAACATCCCTCAACTTTAAACAGCAATCAGAAGAATTTTCAGGACTAATAAAATTATTTAAATATATATGTATTTGTTAACGCCTTCATTCATCAATCTATCAATGATAAACGATTTCAATCGGGATCTACTAGATTATTTAAAATATTTGGGGAACTTTTAATTAAAGCTTGCCACATACCATATCCTAGGCAAAAGCACAATTCCTTTTCTATCTAAATATTCAAATATTCAAACATCTTAACTTTCTTTCTACTGGAACAATCGAATATTCATGTCACATTTCTTTAAAGGCCAGAATGTCTACTTGCTTTAAATCAAAACTTATGTGATATATAACCATTCCTATAAGTAATGATGTATATTTATACAATATTGTCTAAATAAATATCTTGAGAGATCAGCTATTGGACTTCAAATGAAGTTTTATACTATATAACATTTTTTGAAACAGTATTGACCTTTGAAATACTATACATTTTCAACAAAACAGAAGCTATGTGATCAACTGTGAGCTTACCCACACTTAAAAATAATAAATCACCAAAAAGATTTAAACCTCAAAAATGTACACATTTAAAGAATGTGGTAGGGAAGAATACCAATGTACATGCTTTCACTTTGGAAGTTTCATTCACTTATTAAGTGACTACTGAGCACCTATTTTTTTTAAAAAACATTGCAATATACTCAAGGAATAGAAAAAAAATTCAGTATTTTTAGTTTTTTAGAGCATTGATGAAGAACTAAAAATCTTGAACTCACATCTCTATTTTATGTTTGGGTATCCTTGATCTACTCAATTTCTTACCCTTTTAGTGGATGGAAATAAATTTCTTGACATAGGTAAAATACAACTTAAAACCCTGTCTAAGGATCTTTCCAAAGCTTTAATCTGTCCTAGGACCCACAAATGTTGAAAAAACTGAACCAGGTCTGGAGAAATCAAAAAAATGATTTAAGTCTTGGTAATAATAAGCCTTATTCATTCAAATGTTTACTGATCACCTACTAAGTAAGGAGAAATAGTCTATGAGATACAAAGAGATATATAACCCTGTCCTTGACATCCTAGAGTTTATTATCCAGCAGGACATCCTAAAAGAACAGAATTTACAAAACCCAAAGGAAACGTGCATCTCTGAGGCATTTCTGAAGTACAAGAAGGGGTACCACAGCAGGCCAAGAAGAAAAGGCTTAACTTATGTACATTGCAGTGCTATTAGAACAATGATACATTAGTATATGTTATCAAAGGAAACTATGAAAACTCATATATAATGAAGAAAATTAAAAACAAAGAAAGGTCACAATTCATAGTTTTGAGGAACTTACAAGAGAATGCAAAGATAAAAATAGAATTGAAAATTACATTAGTAAATTCACCATATGCAATGAGACAACTTATTAAATTATTGAGAAAAGTTATATCTATCATAGTTGATCATCACATAATCTTATTAGTGTACAATGTTCTCCTGGTTCTGCCCACTTCATTCAGCATCATTTCATGTAAGTCTTTCCAAATTTTTCTGAAACCAGTCTGCTCTTCATTTCTTTTAGAATAATAATATTCCATTGCATTCATATATCATAACTTCTTCACCCATTTTCCAACTTATGGGCTCCACTTAATTTTCAATTCCACAAAGAGAAATGCTATTAATATTTTTGCACACATGGATCCTTTTCCTTCTTTTATGATTTCTTTGGGATTCAAATTCAGTAGTGACACTGCTATGCACAGTTTTACAACCCTTTGGACACAGTTCGAAATGGCTATATCATTTCACAACTTCATCAACAACATGCCCCAGTTTTCCCACATCCCTTTCAACATTTGTCATTATCTTTTTTTGCCACCTTAGCCAATCTGATAGGTAGGAAGCATAACCTCAGAATTGTCTTAATTTGCATTTCTCTCATCATTTTTTTTCATATGACTATAAATGACTTTAATTTTTTCATCTGAAAAATGTCTATTCATATCCTTTGACCATTTATCAATCAGGAAATACATGTCAACTTTTGAAACTGTACAAAATAATTACAAAATATTAGAATATGCATTAAATAAGAACTGTGTTAATACTTCCAGAGTCAAAAATGACACACTTTCAAAAAAAAAAAGTTCTCAGTTTATTATACTCATCATTGTCTAGAGTGTGAAATAAACAATTTTGTGTTAACTTAATATTTCTTAATTGGGAATTCAAAGAAAGGCAAAAACAGCCCTAGCCCTCAAGAAGTACACATTTTGATGAGACAGCATGCAACAAATTATGTGTAAGCCAAACATAAGGAACAGAGAATAAAGAAAATATGATTGAAGAAATGACAAGATTTTTCAATGGACTAAATACTTGGGAAAAGTTGTTACTAGGTTCTAGGATGAGCAAAAAGGAATGCTTTATGTAGAAGAGTAAAGCAATGGAAAGAGATATAAATAAATCAAATGCATAACTTTTGCTTTTACGCTTAATTTTGATTATTAAATTTATTCTGTACTCTTCTCAAGCCAGGAACTGCTAATAATCCATTTCAAAGATTCTGCAACCCTAACCAAAAATTTTCCTAACCTAAAACCCATTTCCTATTGTTAAGTCCTCTAAGAAAATGAAATCACTGGACACATGTCATAGTGAAACAGTACTGTCCTCAAGAGTCAGAAAGAAGAAGCCAAATTCACAGAAAAGAAGTAGGGACTAAACTGAACTCTCCTAAATTCACCTCCAAACAATGTTGAAATAACACCTCAAAATGAATTCTGAAGTGTCAGAACCAACAAAAAGATGAAATGAAACAATTTTACAGCCTAAAACAACTTAGAAAGTCAACAGGAAAGGTCTGGCTCACTGGGGTGAGAGTGAAACGGGTTTAATCCAGAACAAGCTGAGTCTGGCAACCCAGCAACAGACCACAGGGGTAACTAATCAGAAGTGGCAGTGGCTTCTGGAACTCTCAGGACACAGATGCTAAGGAGTTAGACAACTGTTTATAAGGAGATTACAGGGAACCCTTTGCTGACACATAGAATAGTATTCTGCTGCATTGCCCATACTCCAGGTCGCATTTCCAGAAAAAAGGCACAGTCCCTGTTTCTACTTCCAAGTCAGAAAAGACTGTTTGTGGTGGCTCACAGCCCAGAACGCAGGTGAGAAGAGCAGTGATAACAACTGTCAGTAGATCACATGACCTTGGCAATAGAGATACCCAGAACCAGCTCTGAAATCAGCAGCAGAACCCAAATTTTAACATTAAGCTAAAAGAAAAGAGAATGGCTGGGGAAATGAGCAAACAACAGCAACAAAAAAAAATCTGATTGTAAAAAATTACTATGGTGATAAAGAATAGCAAAATATAAATGCAAGAAGAAAATGAAGTAAAAATTACTACATTCAAAAGTTCAAGGAATGTGGTTTCAGGTTCAAAAAAAGGATTCCTGGTATAGTTCAAAAAGAATTTTAAAAATCCAAGTAAGAGAAGTAGAGGAAAAATTAGGAAAAGTAATGAGAGTAATGCAAGAAAACCATGGGGGAGGGAGGGAGAATTAATAGTTTGGTAAAGGAGGAGCAAAAATTCTAAAGAAAAATAACATCTTTTTAAAAAAGAAATAGGCAAAATGATTAAATAAAAAGGCACAAAAAAATCTTCTGAAGAGATGACTATCTTACAAAATAAACTGACCAAATGGGAAAATATGTATAAAAATACACTGAAGAGAACTCCTTAAAAAGCAGGATTGCACAAATGGGGGGGAAAAAGGTTTAAATAAAATAATTATGTAAAAATTAGAATTTGGCAAAAGAGAAAGTATATTACTTCATGAGACATCAAGAAACAATAAAACAAATCAAAAGAATGAAAAAAATTAGAAGAAAATGTGAAATAGCTGATTGGAAAAAATTACTAACCTGGAAAATACTTAAGAATTATTGAACTACCTTAAAAAAAAAAATCTAGATATCATCTTTCAAGATATTATCAAGGAAAACTGTCCTGATGTTCTAGAATCAGAGGGTAAAATAGGAAGTGAAAGAATTCATTGCTCACCTCTTCAAAGAGATCCCAAAATGAACACTCCCAGAAACATTATAATCAAATTACAGAGCTCATAGGGCAAGGGAAAAATATCACAAGCAGTGAGAACAAAACAATTCAAATATAGTCAGGAGCCATAGTCAGGATAATGCAACATTTAGCAGCTTCTACTTTAAAGGATCAGAGAGCTTAGAATATGACATTTTAAAGGGCAAAGTAGCTAAAATAATAATCAACTATTATCTACCAATAATCCTTCAGGGGGAAATAACTGATATTTAAATAAGTTGAGAATTTTCAAGAATTCCTGAAAAAAATATGAGAGCTAAGTAGAAAATTTGACTTTCAAATACAAGACTCAGGGGCAGCTAGTTGATGCAGTGGAAAGAGCACCACCCCTCAAGTCAGAAGAACCTCAGTTCAAATCTGGCCTAAGACACTTAACACTTCCTAGCTGTGTGACCCTGGGTAAGTCACTTAACCGCAATTGCCTCAGGAGGAGAAATCAAATACAAGATTCAACAAGAGTATAAGAAGAAACTCATAGGGGATTCAATTCAATAAAATAGTTTACATTGTTACATGGGAAGATATTCCTTACAACTCCTATGTATTTTTTCATCATTAGGGCAGTTAAAAGGATTTAAACATAAGTATGAGTTGACTAGGACAGGATGATATCTTTAAAAAAATAAAATTAAGAAGTGGGAAAGAGGGATGAATTGGGAAAAGAATGTAGGAAGCAGTAGAATGGGGTAGACAATGTATATAAAAGATGTAAGAAAGACCATTTATATTGGAAGGATAGATGGGGAGATGGAGTTGGTAGATTAAACCTGAACCTTACTCTCAGAATGGGCTCAAAGAAGAAATTACATACATACTCACCCAAGTACATTAATCTATCTTATTCTCCAAGGAAATAAAAGAAGGAAAAGTAGTAGTAGTAAAAGGAAGGGCAAATTGGGGAAAACAATGGCAAAAAGTAAACCAGTTTCGAGGAGAGACAGTGTAAAAGGTGGGAGGGAGGGAAAAAGACAAGGAGCAGAGGAGTAAGGAGAGAGACAGAAAGAAAAAAAGGACAAATAGGAGGGAAGATTGTATGGAGGTATGGAGACAGTAATCATAACTGAAAAAATGTAAAACAAATTTCTCTGATAAAAATCTTCATTTCTCAAATACATAGAGAACTGAGTCAAATTTATAATATAAATCATTCCTCAATTGATAGTCAAAACATATGGACAAGTAGTTTTCAGACAAAGAAATCAAAACTATAAGCAAAAAATGCTCTAAAACACTATTGAATAAAGACATGTAAATTAAAACAATTCTGAGATACTGCTTCATATCTAACAAATTAGCTAGTATTTTGATAAAAAAAGAGTGATAGATTTTGAAGGGATTGTGAGAAAACTGGGACATTAATATCATTGTTGGGGGAGTTATGAACTGATTCACCTATTCTGGAGAGCAATTTGAAACTGTGCCCAAAAACTTATAAAAATTTTGCCTTCCTTTTGATCTAGCAATACCACTATTAGGTCTATATTACAAAAAGATCTTTTTTTTTTTTTTTTAAAGAAAAGGAAAAGGACTTATAATAATATACTATATTATATATATATACATATAATATATATGTTATATAGTATATATATATTATATGTATATTATGTATATATAACTATAAATGTTTTTATAGCAGTTCTTTTTGTAGTAACAAAGAATTGGAAAATGAGGGGATGCCCATAAATTGAGGAATGGTTGAACAAATTATAACATATGATTGGGATGGAATATTATTGTGCTATATGAAATGATGATCAGGATGATTAAAAAAAAAAACCTAGGAAAATTTGCAAGAATTGATGCAAAATGAAGTGATCAGAACCAGAAAAACAGTGTATATAATAAGAGCAATACAATAATCCAAGACAATTCAGAAGAACCTAAGATGAAAAATGCTATCCACCCCAGAGAAAGCACTGATGGCATCTGAATGCATACTTTTAAAAACTTTATTTTTGAGATTTCTTTTTTTTTTTTTTGAAGAGGAAGGGTTTGGAAGGGTCTATGTTTTCCTTCACAACATGACTAATTTGGAAATGTTTCACCCGGCTATACATGTATAATCTACATCAAAATGCCTACCTCAATAAGGAGGGGAAGAAAGAAAGGGAGAATTTGGAACCAAACATTTTTTTTTTAATTAAAGTTAAAAATTGTTTTTACATGAATAACTAGAAAAAAATAAAATATTTTTATAGGAATTGGAAACTCTAGGTTCAAGTTTTACTTCTGTGAGAACCTGGCCACATCATAAGTCACCATTGTTTATAAATTTTGCTGCTCTAGCTGTAGAATTTCTAGAATAATAATATAATAATAGCCAATGGAAAATGACAATGACAAATTAACGAAACACTTTCAAAAAGAAGAACTCCAAAAATAACTATAGAAATATGTACTAAAAGCACTACCAATACGGAAAAATCAAAATGACAGTTTTTTTATTTAAGGGACAGAAGAACCCACAGTCACTTCAAGATAAACGTCAAAGAAAAGAAACTTCTTAACTAATCTTCAAGTAAATTGGAGAGATCTCAGCTATTCTTCTAAGGATTTAGGTAATCTTCCCCTATCTGTCCCATCTTTGTCTCTTTCAATAGTTCACCTCTGTGAAAAGGTAAATCTAATCTCATAATTTTCCACTCCCCTGCCTCCACCCACCAAAATCATTTCCTATACAACACATCAGGACTTGCACAAAGGGTGGGCGGGGCCATTCTTTCTCCAAGCTTATATATTAATAGAGTATGGTCCAATTACTATCTAGCCTCATGTGCTTGGGACCTCAGTGCATCAACTCAAGCCTCAGTCCATTACATCTTAGGAAGGGGGGGAGAGCTCAGAGCTCTCTCACTCTGCTAGCTGTTCGCAAAAGCAAAAAGAAGAAGAGAAACAAACAGAAAAGTCGTAGCAATGGCAAAAGCAAGCAGTCTCTCCTCCCCTTCCTTTTCCACTCCCCTGCCTCCACCCACCAAAATCATCATTTCCTATACAACACATCAGAACTTGCACAAAGAGTGGGCGGGGCCATTCTTTCTCCAAGCTTATATATTAATAGAGTATGGTCCAATTACTATTTAGCCTCATGTGCTTGGAACCTCAGTGCATCAACTCAAGCCTCAGCCCATTACACATAATGAATAGAAATAGCATGAACTCAATTAAGGAATTGATTAGTTTTGGTGGATCTCCATCACACTTAAAACATGAATTCCACAAAATTATCAAAAATGTAAGCATGTTTGGCTTTAAAATTCAAATTAGTTTATTTATATATCAATAAAAAATGTTCTGGGACTACATCTCCCTAATCAGAATACAGAAACAAAAACTTGATTGGGAAATGACATAATAAAAAAAGATGTCAGATACTAGAAGAAGGGGGGTTTATCATCCTACCAAAAAATGCTCATAAAGTCTATTTGGATATTTATGAGATCTATAAAGATTAGACTATAGACCTTCAGAAATATTTAATAAATGATCATTTAGGCTTTTCAACCAGACCTACGAGGAGGAGAGAAACCTACTACTCTACCCATGGTAGAGGCAAAGAGTACCTATTACTAAGTACCTACTATTTTTAGGAAAAAAAAATATTTAAAAAGAGTTTTATGGAAATGGTATTTCCAGAGTCATCACTGGAAAATGTTGATTCTCAAGTTCTTTGAAAATGTAAAATAGCAAATTCAAAGAAACATTTTAATCATTTTAAATCACTATTAATCAATTTTAATTACTATCATTCATAGAATATTAGTAATACCAACAAAAACATAATAAAATTTTATTGTCTACTTAATAAAATACATTTAAAATGTTTATGCAATGTGGGCATTTATGCAATCATAAGAAAAATAAAGTACTTTTTAAAATATCTAAGACACTTTAAAAATAGAAGGTCCAAGTTTCATTCCGAAATTTGGAAACAAAAAGTCTCATGTCTCTTATATCATCATTACCTTTGAAAAGTGCTAAGTGTAATCCAATTCAACTTCTTCCATTTCAGTTATTAGAGTCCTTATAAACCTTATGACAAAACTACATATCTGAAGATAAGATGGTTCAGCTTCCGCTAGTCATGATGCATTTAATTTTTCAGCATATGGTATATACCTAAATAACATTTATTGGATAAATGATTGATCATTTAATTCATATTTGTAAATATCAGTTAATTGTAATATAACTCCAAAAACCACCTTTTCCAAATATACATATCTTCTATTACATAAATATTTTTCATTGCCAGTTTAATATTTCAAGGAATATATTAGATTTCATTACTAAATGGAAAAAAAAAATCTATGAATTATTATTTCTAACTGGCTACTGAATCTACATAAGTTAGATTTTAAATTTTAAAAAGTAAATTGTAACATGTAATCTAATATATAAAAAAAAAATAGTGATGACTAGATTGCTCAATATCCTGCAACAAATGAAATCAATTTCAATTATACTCATAGGACTGTTTTTTTTGTTTTGTTTTGTTTTTTTGAGGGGAAGTGAGTTTCAAAGGAATGGAAAAGTACTATAAACCAGAGAATTGGATATATATGTTTCTCTGTATGTATGATTGGCTCTTTTTTACTTCAGTAGTATTTTAGATAGAAAAATATAGATATAAATGTACATGCCTATATATGTAATTATATAAACATGAATATATATATTGTTCTGTAAGAAATGACCAGCAGGATGAATACAGAGAGGCTTGGAGAGACTTCCATGAACTGATGCTAAGTGAAATGAGCAGAACCAGGAGATCATTATACACTTCAACAACGATACTGTATGAGGATGTATTCTGATGGAAGTGGATTTCTTTGACAAAGAGAGCTAACTCAGTTTCAATTGATAAATGATAGACAGAAACAGCTACATCCAAAGAAAGAACACTGGGAAATGAATGTGAACTATTTGTATTTTTGTTTTTCTTCCCAGATTATTTTTACCTTCTGAATCCAATTCTCCCTGTGCAACAAGAGAACTGTTCGGTTCTGCAAACATACATTGTATCTAGGATATACTGCAACATATCTAACATATATATATAGGACTGCTTGCCATCTAGGGGAGGGGAGGGGATGGAGGGAGGGAGGGAGGGGAAAAATTGGAACAGAAGCGAGTGCAAGGGATAATGTAAAAAAAATTACCCTGGCATTGATTCTGTCAATATAAAGTTATTATAAAATAAAAGAAAGAAAGAAAGAAAGAAAGAAACATGAATATATAAACTTTCAAATATATGAATCCAACTCTCAGCAGTAGTCATTACCCCATGATCATAACCGACTATCAATCCACATGTGAAACACCCCTTTTAAATAATTTAAGAGGTAAGTATAAAAATCAACAGCGGGATATGGCCAATTATAAGAGGTTTGTGCCTATGTTTTTGTGAAGTCAAAACACAAGCACATTTCAGATTAATAAAAATATCAGCTATATATAGAGATAAATCACCATGCAATACAAGTTGTGTTAATAAGGAGGAAATTAACATTGATTTTACTTATAGCAAACAAAAACAGTTTTAGTTCATAGATAAAAAAAAAAAAAAAACAGTAACTGCAGTTTTAACTTTTTGTATGTTTCCTTAAAAAATAAGAAAAAGGACCAGCTAGACAACTGATAATATAACAGGGAGTGTTCTTTTCAAGTCTATATGTATTATCCAATTAAATATAAGGAGATAATTAGTTTAATTTTAAAAAGCAATGAAATCATTATATACCCAAATTACCTGGTAAATCATTAAATAGCTCTTCACAATGGTGTTCTAGTTTAGTAGACTCCCTCACGTGTCCCTGGCTTTCTATTCAGTGCCCAGCACATTACTGGTGCTCAATCAATGTTAAACAATAATCATTTCATTACACTTCAATGTTGGATTAGCAATTTTTCATTATCCTGATATACATTTTATTTATTTTCACTAATGTAATTTGAAAGGTGATAATACCATTACATTTCTCTGTGGCATTCATGAAAACAATTACTAATATAACATGAAGGGAAAGGCATTAATAAGACAGAAATTTATAATGAGATGCAAGGAAAGCTGCAACCCTCTAAGTGCTTTTACTAGAGCACTAGTGATTCCTCAGAAACAGTGAAAAGAATACAAAATGGATCCAGAAATCTACAAAGCAATTCCAATTTGAAAGAGCCGAGTGAGACTGCTAAGTGGGATAGTAATGTCATTTCATCAGCGAAGGTGATATAAGAACCAAGAAGATATCCACCATTGTTCATCTGAGGCAATAAAAAGGATTCCATAATTCGAGTGAAAGTAACCTTCTTAAGCAAAGGAGGTGGCCTTTTCCAAGGCGGCATTCCTCTGATATATTCTCATCAGTAAAAAGCAGCTGATCACCTTTTTCAAAATGCCACAGCAGAGAGCAATTCATTTCTTTACCACCAAGTCACTAGGGAAAATGGCCTTTTACCAAACATATTCCAAGACTTGTCCAAAAAATTTCAATGGCAAGAAAGAAGACAAGTTGTTGAGACACTGAGCTTACAATCTAAAGACACAAAATTATCCACAATAACAGAGATTGGCATTAACCTGGAAAAGACAAAAGGCTAATAAAGCCTTTATCATTTTCTCCACTGTCTCCTCAGGTGTTTTCCTATTATATCATCAAGAGGTACAGGAATTAGTAAAAAGAAAGAATTGGCTAAAAAGGGAATATTAAAAATAAGGAAATTATTAGGTTGCAGGTAGAATCAAAACATTTTTTAAGTGAGAAGTGATCTTTAGCATTTTTTTGGTCTATTTATATTGACTATCATTTGATTCTTCCTCTAAGTCTTCTTGTAAGTCTCTGATGTGTCATCATTAAAGGGAGAAAAGCCAGAACAATCACTACAAGGTCTTCCCCAATATAAAAAGGCACGAGGATGGGTTGTTTATCTGTGTTTCAAATAACAGTCTAATTAAGTTTGGATAGGTTTAGCACCAGAATACTATTATATGGCTAGTTTTTGTTTTGTTTTTTTCAGGGCTCATAACAAAGGTAGTCTAAAAGGAGCATCTATAGAGATGAAATCATGGATCCTTGAAATTTGCTTGTATATAGAAAATAATTAGTTGTGTTTTTTACAAGTTTGACTGAATCTCTTGTAAACTAAAACAAGTGAGTCTTTCACATGGAATTATCTGGTTATTATCCTGAATTTGTACTAATTTTCCAAATCTATGTATAAGGTTAATGTATCTTCCCCATTAAATGTCATCTTGTTCACGTTGTAAACTTATGTTCTTTCCAAACTCTTAATTCTATTATTCAGATTACTAGCTACTTTTTTCAACTCTACATCCTTAATTATAACTAATTTCTATGACTTCCCATGTTAATTATAAAAATGACTTATAGGACTGGGTCAAGGACAGAATCTTGCAGGATTCCCTTGAAGACTTCTTTAGATAGACATCCACCCATCAAAGAACATCCTTTGTGGATTCAAGCAGATAATGCCCCTAATGTTGTTACCCAGAATCTATGACAGTGCCTTTTATGCGATTAAAAAAATTATATATTTTTTAAAAGTTAATAATACCATTTTATCAAAAAGGATATCAGGAATATTCAACACCTTGAGGAAATCTAAATAAATTATGTGCATGACAGTTCACCCATCTTCCTAAAACCAACAAAGAGAAAATTAGGATTTTAGAGAAAGCCAGATAGGGCTTTTTAGATTTTCAAAAGGATATACACTTACTCAGAGGAGAGAATAACATAAAATGGAGAAGTTTTAGAGATTTAAATTAGCTTGTAATGATCTAAATGGCATATGTATTGATATTTCCATATTGCCTTTTGCCAGTGGACTTTTTAATATACATCATTATAAAAATAATCTATCACAATTACACCTAATTATAGAAAATATAGAAAAATATAGAAAATGTACACAAATTGGATATTTGTATACAATATATGGGTTTCATCAATATATCTGACAGATATAGAACATTGGGTTAGCCTATGAAGTAGTGTATGTGTGTGTGTGTGTGTGTGTGTGTGTGTGTGTGTGTGTGTGTGTATGTGTGTTGGAGGGGAGGACATGCATGATAGCATCATTATTTGTTTTAAAAATGATTTTTTCAACATAAAAGGGTTAAATTTAGCTCTCAGGTGTTCTATGTAAAGGTAGAATTTGTCCTAAAATATTGAAAGAAAACTTATCTCTTTTCTTTTTAAGGATGAGATGGGGGTAGAGCAAGATTATGTGAATGGAAAGGAAAGAGACACAAATATACACAGAGAAACGCTTTGAAGCATAAATATCTTTACTATGCTTAGAAATAACTTGGGATGAAATTGGTAAAATTACTGTTAAAGAACATGAAAGTTTTTTTAAAAGGCTTATGAAAAGGAGGAAGGCTTCTAGAATAAATTGAAATTATACTGAGCATGTGGACTAGGTTCATATATGTAGAAGGTGAATCAACATAATAGGCTATAAGAACTCAGAAGGAATGAATATGGTCCATTGAATCTATAATCCGTTAACAAGGAAAGATTTATTTGATAGACTATAAATGGTTCATAAGAAGTCAAAAATTACTCCTGTCTATCAGATTGAAATCCAGTTTTCAAATAGCAGCTTTCTACAAATTAACCAAAATGAATAAGTATTTTCTAATTATTAACTGATGAATCATCAAACCTCCCAAAATTAATATTTTGGGAGGTTTGATGATTCATCAGTTAATAATCAAACTTAATGAAACAAACTTGCAGATAAGCCCCTAAAATATAATCTAACATAATATAAAATATCATGAAATTAACATTTTTAAACAAGTTTAACTGAACAGACAGAAACTTAAGTGGACACACACACACATCTGCATACAATAAGAAAATAGTAATATAAGGTTTTATAAAGCATTTAATAGATGAAGAAATTGAGGCTGACTGATAAAGTAATCTGCTCAAGGCCATTTAAGATCATAGGACTGAAATTCAGGTCTTCCTAAGTCTTAATCAAGGATATCACCCACCCACTAAATATAACCCACCAGAAGTAGAAGAAACAAGATTTTTCAAATAGCTAATTACTTAAAAGTTCAAGGTCAAGTTTCTGTTTCCTCTTTATCAAGTTGAATAAAATGACTAAAAATCACCAAAATTATCTGATGCTAATTTAAAATGTTTCTTTAAAAATTATTACTACTTTCAGGATCACAATTATATTATTTGAGATGATAGCTCTCCTGTTCCAAACCCAATGGTTCTTCCTAAGCTATTTTCTTATCTCAAGTAAACAAAAGTACCTCCCAGTATACACTTTTTAAAAGCTATGCATAGCACCCTTTGTGGGGTAGGACAAGTGGTCTGTTGAAACTTGTTAGAAAAATACATTGGAAAGTCTCGGTGAAGTACAAGGAAAATAAGATTTTTTTTTTGAATCTTTTTGAATCCAAAAAAAACAAAAAAATCATTTGGAGTCAAAGAACTTGAATTTGGATACTAGTCATGTCCTGACCAAAACAGCTAACTGATCATCTTAATTTTCTAATGGGAATTTTTGGTTCTATAATCTAAATCATCAACCTTTCTTATTATCAACTTTTGTTAAGGCAAGATAGGAAAGTTTCAACTGTGTATACGGAGCAGAGATGTCAAGATTTTAAAAAGGGAGTAGGGAAGAATTCTTTTGCCAAAGTCAAAACCACTACAATAAATAACTACAACTTTGGTCCTCATTAGTGCTCTAAAAATATGATGGATATCATCATAAATTTGTTTCCTAAAACTCTTACCTATTCAATCTAACTGATAAAGGTACATTTACAACATTAATCAACATCCATTTAAAGTAACTAATTGTATTAACCATTTCCATTCAAAGTGAATGTTTTATTAACAAGATTCATGACAATGGAGGTGGGAGGAAGTACAAATGCTTGCAAAAAAAAAAAAATAATAATAATGTCAAGATTAAAATCGTAAATAGGAATTATTTTTCCTGGGTAAAAAATTTGATTTATCACTTTTGCTGAAAATTACCATTATCTCCACTTTAACATAAGGACAACAATGAAGAATATCTACTTTTTCTCATTTTATTTTGCAGGAATACTGCTGAATAAAATAATAGGTGGTTCAGCATCAAGGTGTATTAACTATTGACATAAGCTCTGTCCTTTTAACTTCTGCACAAGGGAAAGAAAAATTCCAATAATTCTGAAATAGACAGATAAAACTTTTCTCTGTGGCAAGGGCTGAGTACTATTATATGTAACTGCTTATTAAAAAAAGAGCCTTATTGGTGCTCTCTGAAGGATTTTCTTTTATACATAGCTTTATCCTATAATTTTGTCCCTGTTGGGCACGCTGCCTAAATTTAAACACAAACAGTCAAGCAATGAAGAAACATTAACACATTTACTGTGAACAAAAACTCCCAGTTGTACAGTGAAATTTTAATACATTTCAACTTATCTCTTTTACTAATGGGGAGAGTACAAACCCTGCAGGAATTCGCTCTGCAAACTGGTAATTACAGTAGACTCACTTTTTTATAATGCATATGTATAGTCAGACACAAGAACCATAGCTGCCCTTTTGATGTACATTACAATAGGAATGTTTAAAAAATATGAAAATCTACAGCAATTCTAAAGGAATGCATTATTTCTTGGGAAGATGTCCTTTAGTTCTGCAGACGGACACAAATACACATATATTTATATATTTGCTTTACATACCATGAAGCATAAGCTTTATCAGTAGACTTTTTTTTATTTGTAATTTTGTTTCTATTCTCAGGTATGATGGAATAAATGTACAACTACTAAAAAGTTACAGTTTCTATTTTAAAATACCATAATTTATCACTTGAAGCAATTTTTATTCTAATCCATGTTTACTTCCCTCTCCCATATTTTCCTTATGCATTTATTTTCTAGATTATATCTATAATTTGGGGTCCCTTCAAACCTTTATGCTAAATTAATAAGGAACCTACATCAATTTCTCATTCTTTGGCTTAAGCTTAAGCTTTGGCTTAAGAATGAGGGGTGTTTTTTTTTGTTTTTTTGTTTTTTTTGGTAATTATACACTGAACTCAAAAAAGATACCCCTTACTAAAGTCTTTCAGAAAAAGAGACACCTATATTATAATTGTTAATAGCAATACACATAACTAAACAAAATGAACCATGGCCTTCATGTCAAATCAACTGCTTGGAATTTGACATTTTTTTTATTATTTAAATTGACTAGTTTCTATAGGGCATTTTTTTTTTAAAAGAAGAAAGGAAAAAGTTCAGTTACCATTTAAAAAGGAGATGGATGATTCAGACTAAATGTGATATAATGCTATGGAATGTGTACAACAATTTCAATTTGTGAATCAGATAGCCATATTGAAATAAAATAAGAGATAGCATTTTTTTTAATGTTCTGTGACTGTTTATTGGGTAGAGAACTAAAACTGGAGGAATGGGGGGCAGCTAGATGGCACAGTGAAAGCACCAGCCCTGAATTCAGGAAGACTTGAGTTCAAATCTGGTCTCAGACACTTCACACTTTCTAGCTGTGTGACCCTGGGCAAGTCACTTAACCCCAATTGCCTCAGCAAAAATAAAATAAAATAAATAAAATAGGAGAGCTGAAATAGGAAACAGAAGATATGGATTCAAATTAGGCTTCTGACACAGGCTGGCTTTGTGACTCTGGATAAATCATTTACATTCTTAGAGCTCTAGTGAACTTTCTGAGACAAGGCCTGCACTAAAAGATAAAATTCCTCACAGAGAGGTCGCTATACCAATGAAATCCCAAATCAAGTTCCCACTCATATTCCCTTATTCCCTGTGTAAATTTACAAAAAGATTTTAACGAAAACTGGGATAATAAAAGTTATGGAAAAGCATGATCATGCTGAGTAATGATCTTCAGCTCAATGGACAACATAAAATAATACCTATGTATCTTTCCCTATAAATTTTATATAAGAGGCAATTCAAATAGTCTAGATTTTCCCCCCATAGTATGTACATTACAAGACAGAATTTTATATAATAGGCAATTGAAATAGTCTAGATTTTGCCACCCATTGTATGTACATTACAAGACAGAACAAGATAAAAGTGAGTTGATGAATTAGAGGTTGAATGACATAGGGAATTGTTTACTAGACTTATAAGTCAGAAATGCTATACTTAAAGTCAGAGGCAGAATATCTTATTCAAATCTGTTCTCTGGTATTCACTAGCTTTGTGACCTTAGATAAAGGACTCAACCTTGCAGAATTTCAGTAACCTTCTAATGTAAAGTGGGGATAGTAACAACTATAGTCCCTACTCTACAGAGTAGTTGAGATAATTAAATGAGAAAATACACATAAAGCCTTTTGCAAATTTTAAAATATCACGTATATATTATTGCTACTATTGCTGCTGCTGTTGTTCATCTATCTTCAAAAGACAAGGGTGAATATTTCTCCTCTGAAGGCACTGGATATATTACAGCCAATAAGAGCAAACTTTTAAGGGATAATATGTGTTTAAGATGAGCAGCTTCTTCTTTTAAAAAAAAATGGAGAGCTTGTTATTACAGGCATTACAAGTGGTTGGCATTAATCCTATGTTTATTGAAAATGAAATAATGTATGTGAAATACATTGAAAAACTAAAAGTATTGCATAAATATGAATTGTTTTTGTTGTTTATGGGGGGGAAAATACCACCTCCTTCCCATGGTGTTTCTTCTTTTTAGAAGCTAGGAATACAATGAATCTCTGGCTCTGTAAAAGAGAGTTATGTAGAACTAACTGATCAAATGTTCACTGATCAAGTTCAAAAGGCAAATATATCACATTTATCTTGAATTGATACTCCTTTTTAAATTTGCACAATGAAATAATGAAGTTCCCATTTGAAGAAAAGACTGAATCACATCCATTTGTGTGTGAATTATTTTTCCCACCTAATTTTATTAATTTCTCCTTTTTTTTCTCTTTTACTTTCATTCAATACTTGATATTACAAATATAACATAGACCAACAAAGTTTCAATGGGAAGAAACAAACAAAAGTAAACTAAGTAAGTAAAAGAATAACAGTGGAGTCCATTCCAGGAACAAAATTTGTATACTATACTATAATTTTTTTTTTTGCATCTGTATTATTCACTAGTACTATATATGAGCAATTGTATTCACAAATAACAGTACTTTAAAAACTTGTTTTATTCACTGTTTTGCTCCCATGCACAGGGAATCTTACCTACTGTTGAGAGTGTATTGCCTACTCATCCCTAACAATGCTGCAAGGCAAAGCAACAGGGGATGTAAGCTTAGTTTCCAACCATGCACATGTAATTTAAAGTTTTATATCACAGTTTTACCCACTACAATGTTTCATAACTTGCTTAGCACAGAGAAGAAAAGCAACCTGAAATATCATATTCCATGTTGCTTACTGATGCAGAAGTCTTATTAATTGTTAAGGCCCACAGATCTACATAAAGTGTTACCAAATTGACTACTCCAAAAGATGAAATAGTATGTAAATCTAAATACCTAGAATCATCTTTTCAAAAAATGAAAACTCTGGCAAACTCATTATCTAGCACAATAAGGGAATGTAATGTACAGTTTCATCAAATTTTCTGCTTAGGAAGAGAGGTACTACCATCAATATCACAAGCTAAATTACTAATTTGAAATGGTTATCATATGATAAAATGAATGATTTTAAGACCTGAAATTTCATTGAAAAAAGGTCTAACACTCCTTCACCCCTCATGAAGACTGCAATCCCTCTTGGATTTAACAGATCAATTTCAAAAGTTGTAAGGCTAGGGACAGCTAGTAGTACAAGGAAGACCTGATACAAGTCATTTAAACTCTCATGCCTCCCCCCGCCACCTCAAAAAAGACTTGTCATGGTCTAAAATTGGGTCACCCCATAGACAAGCTGGAGGTGAGCTTTTCCAGCACATTTAGACTACTCCCCATAGTTTATTATAGAATTTGTATTATTATCCTTTCTAAGCTGATATTATCTGTTATATTTTGCATTATACTAACATGGACTTTGACAGCCAGTGTCATGTCCATATTACTTAGATAATGAAACATAACAAAAAATTCACTATTGAACAAAATGTATTTTAAAGGTTCAAGATACGACTCAAAATATTCTCTAGAATTTTAAAGTGGCTTTAGCTAACTATTATTAAAAACTACTTTTTTAAATATGATAGTGTGTATAATGGGGAGAAAGTAAGAGGCAGAGATAGTGGAAGAGAGAAGGGAAAAAAGGAGGAAAAAAGGGAGAAAACAGAAAAAGGTTTGGTTTCAAAAAAATATTTTTAATGGGATCATTCACTTTATCTATGTAACTGTGTCAATATAATCTATTTATATAGTTCCACAAACATTACAGATAATGCAAAGAACATTGTAATATGAGTATCATTTAAACATAATTCTATCCATATTTAAATATCTAAGTTATCACTTTAATTATATTGTACTCATTCTTGGATGCTGCTTTTTTGATAAACTGTATCAAACTACAAGTAAAAGTAAGAAGTGGTTGAATCTTAAATTTTGATCCCTTTCACCACCATCACCACCACCACCACTACTACCACCACCCTCACCCCCACCATCACCACCACCACCACTATATTTTCTTTTTTTTTTTTTAAACAAAATTAGCAATTTGCTCCCAATCAAGAAAAAGAGCCAGCAGCTCTCTATTGTACCTTTTTAAAAATTATCAGATAAATTTGGGAATTATACTTACCC
Organism: Antechinus flavipes; assembly: GCF_016432865.1. Classification (NCBI taxonomy): domain Eukaryota; kingdom Metazoa; phylum Chordata; class Mammalia; order Dasyuromorphia; family Dasyuridae; genus Antechinus; species Antechinus flavipes. The sequence continues at coordinate 96,963,922 of NC_067398.1, read as the reverse complement.
CCCCCATCCAATGTCCTCCCTTCTCACCTCACAGAATCCCTCTTCCTTCAAGCTTAAGCATCACCTCTGTGAAGCCTTAATTAATGCTTGATGTCGTTAACTACTTGTGCTCTCCCTTTCAAATTACTTTGTATTTAACCACTTTGCATTCATTTTATATATATATATATAAATTTCCTCCTTTTCTCTCTCCGAACTAAAGTATAAGCTCATCAAGAGTAGGGACTGTTTTATGAGTTGAATTTGTAAACTCAGCCCACAGCACATTGTAGACACTTTGAAAGCACCTAATAAATACTAATAGGCTGGTTATATTTTATTGAATTAATTTCTGTGTATCTTATAAATATAATCTGGCTAGATAAAAATTACCTTCAGGATCCTCTCTTATTCTACAGAAAAATAAGTGAAATTTGCCATTTTATCATTAGTGATCTAATGTTACAATGTTTTTTATTATTAAATAAGCACAACACCTGAAATTGTTTTAAAGCATATGTTGTTTTATGTGTGAGTTACTTAAGATGGAGTAAGTGGATAAATATCCCAAGCATGTGACAGTGCTGCACTTAACTTAGTAACTTAAGGCAAGATACACATAGGTAGGTGTCAGGTATGTTAGTCTCATTCGGGGGTGGGGGAACACAAAACCTACAAGAAAAAAGGGTGAGAAAATCAAAATGTGTGTTTGACAATGCCTCAAAATGTGTAACCATTCCATATTCTAACAAACCCAGGCTTACCAAGAAAGGTGTTACAAGCACATCTTTTATTTTCATGACTTTGATATCTTTAATATGGGATTTGGAGGATAGGTTAGAAAGTAAAGGAGAGAGTTTTGGACTATGCAACACGTAAGTGCATACAACACATTTAATTCAAAACAGCTCTCAACTAGAATTTTGTACTTCTTTTTGAAAATAATCTTTAAACAAAAGAATAAAGATAATTACAAAAAAATAAAAGTTAATTATAGTTACATATTAAAGACTTTACAAAAACAAGATTAGCACAAAAAAAAAAAAAAAAAGAAATGTTGACTGGAGAGAAAAATCAACATTATTTGTCTCTGAAAATTCTAGTATCCAAAATATACAGAAAACAAGGATTAAAATACAGAATAGTTTCCTAGCGTAAGTAGAGTAAGGCCTTATTAAAAAAAAAAAAAAAAAAAAAAAAAAAGTTTGTGACAAAAGTTTTTGAAATACAAAAGAAACAAATATGTCCATCAATTAAGGAATGGCTAAAGAAGTGGCTGTAAATAAATGCAATAGAATATTATTGTATAATAAGAATTACTGCATATATTGTCAAAACAGGTGTTGCTTAATTTTTTTTTCTTTGCTTAGGCAATTGGGGCTAAGTGATTTGCCCAGGATCACACAGCCAAAAAGTGTTAAGTGTCTGAAGTCACATATGAACTCAGATCCTCCTGACTTCAGGACTGGTGCTCTATCCACTACCCTAACTAACTGCCCCTGGGTGTTGTTTAATTTTGCTAAATTATATGATGTTCCTCTTTTTAACTTGTTGTTAGAAGATAGGTTTTTTTCTGAAAAGAAGAGGAAAGATATATTAGAGAACAGAAATTGACAAAATAACAAAAAAGTATAAAAAGTTTTTAAAATTATATATTCATGCAGCTAAAATATCACATTCCCCCCCCAAAAAAAAGATTACAAGGCCTCTTCCACAAAGATCAACTGCTAGTACAATATATGAGATAATTCACTCCCTGCAGACAGCCAGATAACTTTACTCCACATGTGTGAATCCTTTCTATTTTCTATAACATTCTTAGAGGATTTATCCAATGTTAATCAATTTAGTAACTAGATTATATTAGTTATTACATTAGGAATAATTAATTTATTAGTTGTACATTACAGTGGATACAAAAATAAATTGACTATCTAGGTTCAATGTTATTTTGGCAATTTCCAAGAAGAAGAAACATGAGGCATGGCTGAAAAGTAAAGGTCTACGGATCAATAAGTTTTTAAGTATTTTTGCAATCCTACAAACTCATTATTGTGATGGAATATTTGCAATAAAAATCACATACACACACACACATATATGTATTTGAATTTCTGTTAATACTTCTGCTAAGAAAGAAAAAGATAGCTATACGGAGGAAACATGGTAAATGGAAATATAGAGGAAAAGTGGTCAGAGGACCTTAATAAAGATCCAATCCTGTCATTTTATAACTACGCATATTTGAGAAAGTAGCTTAAAGCCTTTGATACTCAGTTATGTCTCCTGAGGAAACATTACATAACATCTGATTAAGCTTGCTGCTCCTTTCACACCATGATGCATAGTCATGCCTTTGCACTGGCTATTTCCTGTGTTCTTTCCTTACCCCTTCTTCACAGAATCCTTTATTTCCTTCAAAATTCAGCTCAAGAATCTCTTTATACAAGAAGTCTTTTCTTATCTGCACATTCCCAGTACATCTTATTTGTTTTATACATATGTTGTATAGATTTCCCTTCCAGATGATCTAGTGATCCATTCCAGGATGATCCATCTTCAGAAGAACCACCACCACTGAAACATCCAGCATCTCTCACTACCTCTTACTTTCTTTACTTGTCCACTACTGTGACTTGTTATCTCAGAACCTATCCTTAACTAATGTTAAGCAGTGTCTTTTCCTGAGAAAGATAACAAGAGATTTCATAACATTAGAAAGCAGACATTCTCACAAGGAAGTGTTATAAGCTGAATTTGCTATTGAAACAAGTAATAAGAGCATATCTAATAACAATATGGAAAAATGACAGATCTTATCACTGAACTTCAAACTAAAAAACAAGACAAGCAGATGCAATACACAAGGACTACAATGTTTTCACATCAAAAAAAGAGTAAGACTATGGGGGGGAGAGGGGGAGAATGATAACAGAAGGAAAGAGAAAGAATTATTCAATCTTGTTTATATTTTCTCTCTCAAAAAGACTGTTTTCATCTTAGTAAAAGTAGAAAAAAATGAACAGGGAACTGAACTGAGGAGGTAAGGCTCAGCTGTTCTCAATGGAATCAACACACATAGCTTAAATGAACAAACATGGGAAGCTTAAAAACTTTTTGGGAGTATTTAGTAAGCCACTGTTGAGGATTTTTGTGAAACTAGACTTCACAAAACAGATTTTGAAGAACTGGGGGTGGGCAATGTTCTAAAGGGAAATAAGGTAGATGATTCAAATTATAGGCCAATTAACTTGATATCAATTCCTGTTAAAATGCTAGAAAAGATTATAAGAGAAATATTTTGTAAGGACTTATAAACAAGAGGATCAACACAAGCCAGCACAAACTTATAAAGAGAAGATCAGAACTTTTTTTTTTTTTTTTTGGGGGGGGGGGGAGGGGTAGGAGGGGAGGAAGAGAACCTTCCTGTAAATAGTGGAATGCTACTGGCATGGTAAATCTGGAATTTGGCAAGGCATATGACAAGGTATTTCAAGATACTTATGTCAGCAAGATGGACTTGCTGTATTTGTTATAGAAGACATCAATTAGGCATCTGTTGTAGATGCCTACATCTACAATGTAGAATGAATACAGACAAGCAGGTTTTGGTTGTATAGATTAACAAGTTCTAAACAATGGTGATCTATGGTTTAATTTGTGGGTCATCAAAGATCTTGATCTAATTGGCAATGCCTTATTCAATTTTTAAAAATCATTTATTTGGATATGGTATTGATAACATGCTTATCAAATATGTGTGTGACATGAAACTAGGAGAGACAGCAAAATATATATTAGATGATAAATTTAGGGTCTGAAATAGTAGTGACAATTTTTTAAAAATGGGATAATTCTAATAAGGTGAATGTGAATAACAACAACAGATGTGTAGTTTAGATCATAGATATAGAATACTAAGGGAACTCAGAGTCCATCTAGTACTCTTTACTTTATTCAGAATAACGAGACTCTAAGGGTTAAGTGTCTCATCTAAATCATACAGGTAGTATTCAAAGGCAGAACTTGAACTGGGATCCTTGGGCTTGAAAAATTCCTTGGGTAAGTATATATACAAGTATATATACAAAGAATGGTTCATGATGAAAAACATCTGAATTTCAGTTAACTGAAACTAAATATGATATGGGATTATAATGTTATTGAAAAAAGTAATGTACTTCCCAGGCTACATTAAAAGAAATATAAAATCAAGAGCAAGGGAGTCATCTTACTATATTCGATCCTGGTCAGACAATTTCAGTAGAATTATACTCTAGGAATCTCATCTGGAATTGACTCAGATGGAAGGGAGTTCAGAGGAGATCTACCAGGATGCTTAAAGAGTTCAAAGAACTTGAGGTTAGCCCAGAAAAAGAAAAAAAAAATTTTTAAGGAGGACATGATGTCAGTCTTCAAATATTTGAAGGTTGTCATGTGGAGAAGGAGTTAACTTGTCCTTATTTCTGGAGGGTGGACACATTAAAAGTTGAAGCTAACGGGAAGCAAATAATAACTCAATACACCAAAAAATGTCCTGACAAAATTGTGCAAATTCCCATAATTGGGGATCTTTTTCTGTCTAAGATTGGATTACCATCCATTAATTAATGTTCCATAATAGCATTGAAAGTATACATGTTTTAGACATTTTTGGACAAAATAATTTCCAAGATGCCATCAAATTTCAAATTTTTATAATTTAAGGTCCAAGTACACATTCTTTTGTTCTCATGTTTTTGTTTTTTCTTTTCTTTTTTGCAAAGCAAAGAGGGAGAAGCACAAGTAGGAAATAAGGAAGGAAGTTAAGATGCTGGACAGATAAAAGAGCTGGGTGGTATTGGTATTTTTTTTCCTTCGATTAAGTGTTTAAAGAGAAGAGTTCTCATTCCTTTTTCAGATCATGACTTTACAGTGTGGCTAAGAAAATTATGAGAGCAAGTGTCTGAGAATGCCATTGACTTTATTCATATTTATACATTAAAGTCAAGAGGATTGCATCTATATTTTTATGATTTCTGTCCTACATATTCATATGCATGTTTTATATATATATAATATATATATATACATATATATATACACACACATATACACACATGTATACATATGTATGTATATATGTATAAACTATATATGTATATATACATATATATAAGTTCCCTTAGTATTCTATATCAATGATAAATACACACACACACACACACACACATATATAAACATAGCACATATAGTATAATATATATAAACAAAGTATAGAACTAATATAGCATAACAGAATTTTCAATTATTAAAAACTCGGTAGAATGGTACAATTCGTTTCTACATTTTATGTTAACCTCTCTTGTAGCAACTAACTTTAGAGAACTAAATGAAGAGCTTCTAAATCTTTCTCCTAAAAACAGGTCTTTTGCATAATTCAGAGAAATTGTAACTGAGCTGGACCAAATGGCTCCTAAACTGATCTAAAAGACTAATATGCCCTCTTCTGGCTTTAAAAAAAAAAAAAAAAAAGGTTAACATTAAATTATTAAGAGGAAAAATTGGATAAATGAAATTACTCACCTTAAATACTCTACTAGTAATCATCATATATGAAACTGATTTTTATATATGCATATATAAACATATATATATGTTTATATATATATATATACATATACATATAAACATATATGTTTATTTGAAAAGTTATGATAGTATGTGAGCTAAATTAAATTTGCTTCTCTGTTCAATAATAGTACAACAGTTGGGCTGTAAATTGTCAAGATTAGGGGTAAACTTCAAGCTAAAAAAGGTTAAGAAAAATATGAAGATTAGGGTTAGGGGATTGATTAAAAAATCTTGCACACATCTGAAGCAAATCCAGACTGTAACAGAATTAGTTTCTCTATATGCTGCTCCATCAATAGGCTTCCGTCTAATTCAGCCTTCTTTTGTGGCTCAGACTGCCGACAGAGATGCCAATTAGTGTCAGTTATGATGGTGGTTTTGGAGATGTGGGTCCTTTTTTAGAGGAAGTGGGCTGCAACCACTAACTTACTGCACAGAAGCAATCTAATATCCCATTAGGTAGAAATGATTTTTGGTCACTTCCTTAAGGGACAACATCAGAATCTGATGGCACAGTCAGAGGTGAACCTCACCACCTTTCTGCATCTACAATGTTCAGGGAGATAGATTTGCTTTTGTAAGCTTCCAGGTCCTCATTTCATCTGTTGCCTCCCTCCCTCCTCCTTCCTTCCGTAAATCACTTTTCAACCGTAGCCTCTTGGAGTGGTATATTTTTCATCATGTGTGGCTGGCATAAGAACTAAGTACTTTCATAAGGAGAGACATTTTACTGGGAAAATAAAGTACATTCTATGGTTCTACCACTTAAATTTTAGGGATTTCCAAAAACAAGGAATTTTCTCCTATGGAATGTTGTTCTGAAGAAGTGTTCAGTGCTTTGAAAGGAGGTTTATGACTTCCCCGTTATGTGTCCTATTGCCAAAATGGTTTTAGATTTGTCTAAGTCCAGCAAGCAGCTAAAGTAATCCTCCTGCTTAGTACATAAAGTGCTAAGAACAGACTCTGCAAACAGGAATGCTCTCACCCCTCTTCGCAAAGACTGGTTTGGAGGCTCTAATCCAGCATCAAATCCACGTGCACATGTTGTGTTAGTGCTAAGCCCTGAATTTATTTCTTCTCCTGGTATAGGACATAGTACCTTATCCATAGAAGAAAACTTGCTTTCTGTTAAAAGCACAATTTAGTACTGTATTGCATTAAAATACAAACAGCACTGCTTTCCCATTCACTGAAATGTAATGTTAAAAATCAAACACAGATTTAATAGCACACACTTGAATAGCTTTAAAACATTTAGCAACTGGGCTTTCTTTCCTTCACTTCTAACCATCCCAGTCAGTCGAAGAATAAGATTGTGAAACATTATACACATATATTTTATTGGTGACGCAGACCTCAAAAGGATTTATCTGGAAAAGCTTCCAAAAGGACAAATGCCTTTTCAGAATCAAACCTCTAGATGTGTTGGATGATTTGTGGAATTAGGCAATATGTTCATACATTTCATTACCTGTTCGTTTTTTTCTGTCAGATTTCACATATATTTTAGGAAAAAAACAATTAGTGTTTCCTTCCTTAATTTTAGTTGACTCTCTAAGAGGCATGAAGACACAAGAACTTTAACTTTTTCTTATTAGCAACCACGAAATTCTTAACCAAACTCTTAGAAATTCAAAATTTTATCAGATAACAGACAAAATAATAGAATCGCGGTGCTTTATAATTAGAAACAGCCTTCACATTCTTGATTATTAAAATGTTTACTATGATTTGGTATCAATTTTCTTATATTGTTCTTATTCAAATCCATCCTTTATAAATAATAATAAAAGTAAGCAGACTTGTATTTTTGTAAGACTGTATATTAAAGACTTCTTATATAAATACCATTAGAAGTTTGAAATGTATTTGATTTGGATCCCAGTTACATGTGCTAGTCAATTCTTTTTATCTGAAAATTGTGAACTAATTAGAATAAATCACTGACAGTTTTTACTATCTAACAAACAGAAAATCAACTTACCACAAAATAGACCTCTAAGCACTGTTTATCAATGAATTCAATCTTAATTAAGCACTTCATTATAAGCAGAGTTATTTCTTATCCGGTTTTAATAACCACACTTTTTTTCTATATGCACATATGCATGTATATAGATGATATACATAAAGATAGATTATAAATGCCAAAATAAAAAAGAAATGCTGCATAAATATTCATTAGATGCCAACACTTTTTTTTTAAAAATTGGGAAATAGTGAGCTTCCAAGTGTACTTTGGCAAAGCTGAATGACATGATTTTAATTCAAGAAAATTGTATAAAGTACTTTTTAAAATATAAATGATTATCAATCAAAAAGGTCTTTTAAAAGAAGATAAATCTGAATGTTAATCTGTTTCTAATTAATTGTTTTGTTTAAACTAAATAACTGTCATGTTAGACAAAACTCTTGCTCTTGGGAAAGAAGATAATACCGCTTATTGTGTATCTAATTTATACTTTAATATATTTAACATGTATTGGTCATCCTGCCATCTAGGGGAGGGGATGGGGGGAAGGAGGGGAAAAATTGGAACAAAAGGTTTGGCAATTGTCAATGCTGTAAAATTACCCATACATATAACTTGTAAATAAAAAGCTATTTAAAAAAGAAGAAGAAGATAATACCAATTATCTAAATGGACACATATCCTTAAAGTTCATTGTTATCCTATGTGTCTTGCTTCTAAGTGTTAACTGCCAATATGGAAATCAAAATTTTGTGACCCAAAAGTTAACACTCATATTCCTGGCTTCAAAACACATTAATTTTTTTTTTCAAAAGAGGATATGATTATTATACTAGAAATAAAAAAGAGAATAGATTTTTGTATTAAATCAAAATATCTTACATTCAAGGATTAACTCCTTTTAAGTATAAATTTATATATCTACTTGCAACTGACAGAGTTGAACATTTTATATTATATCTGTATTATTATCACTTTATTTCAGTTTGTAGATATCTATGTGATTATAATAGTGATTACTAGGAAGGTGCAGAAAGTAGAACTGAAAGCTCAAAGGAAAGGTAATGACTCTATAAAAAAAAGTCATCCTCCTTAAAAAAGTACATTCATATACCCAAAAGATAACCATCTATCCTTTGTAAGAAGATTACTGAGAAATGGTAGAGCTGTGGGTAGGGAGTACAAGAAGACCACTGGGAGTGGGGTTATGGATGAGGGGAACTTCTAAGACATTGCATTCCACTTTTATATAATTCTAATTATTACAAAATTCCTTACATCAAATCTATTATTGCTTTTTTGTAACTTCTGCCAATTACTGCAAGTTCTGCAGTCTGTGGGTCAATCAGCATAAGAAGTTCATAAGGTGATCCTTTCAATCTCAACTGATAATAGCTACATCACTTGCTTGATTGCCCTGACTTATTGAGAATATACTTTTGGAAGGTCTAACCATAAGTTCAAGAATGTCATTCATCAACTTCTAGAGGAAGAAAATAGAGAACTTCTTAGTTTGCTGAATATTATATGAAAAGTGTTCAAAGTGGAAGTTTCAGGGGGGAAAAACATTGAAGAATAATATAGGAATCTATCATAATTAGGATTGCCAGTGTATAAGCACAGGATTAATGGAAATTTAATAAACAAATTTTTTTGATATTTACTGTGTAGAGATATAAAAGAGGGAATTCAAACTTTCTAAGAAGAGCCAAAAAATTGTTTTGAGAATCACTTAATAGAAGCATTTGCTTAGATTGTTAACTCCTGAAGCAAGGGCCTTTCTTATGTACACAGTAGTAAAATGCTTGAAAGTGATCACTAACAAGAAATTTTACAATAAACATTTAGATAAGCGAATGAAGAAAAGTACCGAAGCATGGAAGTAAGAACAGGCTCAGGAAACTTAGACTTTTCCATGTTTGTATTATGGTAGAATATTTGTGTAGATTATTTGCACAGATATTATAATATGAGGGGCAAACAAGGAAAGAAGTAAATCTGAAGGAGAAAATAAATAATATTAAAAGAAATGAAATAATTATACAATAAATAAAAGAAAATAAGTAATTTTAAAGAAGAAATGAGGCAGCACTATGTGATTTTATAATAAATTTGGTTGGCATGGATATTAGAATATCAAAGCAGGAATAGGTTTCTGAAGTCTTCTAGTATAACATACTTAAAAGGATATAAATTACTACTCATTATCTATACCATTTTAATGTTTACAAAATGCTTTTTCCTCATAACTTGGATTGTGAGGAAGTAGACAAAGTATCCTCCTCCTTTTGCAGATGAGGAAACTGAGTATGAGAGTATGGGAGGCCGAGTAATTTATACACAGTCACACAGCTCTTTAAATAGCAGAGCTTGGCAAGTCTTGAACATTACATTATGTATTGACTCCAAATTTATGGCTCTTGTTATTCCATATTCTCCATCGCAGTTCTATAGTTTCACTATACATATTTTTGATAAATAATCATTTTGGAAGTGTCAAGTCTCAGCCTAAAAGTGACTTAAAATACCTATACTTAAGATTGAGGATTAAGTCAAATTATATTCAGAATAAATGGAGAAGTTATACAATCTACACACATACACACACATTCCTTAGCCTATCCTCTGATATAGTCCGCTGTACCAGCCTGGGAGAAAATTGTGGTTGTAAGAACAAAACACTGGAACTAAATATACACTTAGATATGTTACAAATATTTACATATGTTACACAAGTGCTCTGTAAGATGAGGTGGTTTTCCGTGTCCTTGTAATATGCTACATCTGCTTAGTCACAAGCAAATTTTGCTTAACCCTATTCATAACTATATATTTCTCCAAGAATATGACTCTTGCCAGGAATGTAATATGTTCTAGTAGCAAGAACAGTGGAATTGCAATCAGAGAACCCACTTACAACCCTGGTTCCTTAATCCTAGGAATATTCCTAAATATCTTCTGAACCCTCTAATCAACAAAGGAGAGAGTCAAAAGGGGATAGAGATAACACCCTTCTTCTGTAACTGGTTTCTCAGAGACTGATAAATCAACATTAGTTTATTCCAGTGCAAAGTATGGCAATCTGTTGTCCAATGGCTTCTGTCATAGACAAAATGTAGAAAGAGCATAGTGCCCTCCTGTGTAATTTTCCCAGTCTCTTATATCTGTTATTTATGTCATGTGTATTAGATTGCAAGTTTTTATAGAACAAGGTCTATGTTACACCTACTGAAGAATCCTTAGCTCCTAGCACAGTACCTGTCATATAACATGTTTAATCAATGTTTCTTGAAGTGAATTTTTGGTGAATGCATTACATTCTCTGGAAAAAAAACAAACAAAAAACAGTGGGGGAGAGGATATAATTTAGTCTAAGACAGAACAACTACAATAGAAGAAAAAACATAACTAACAAAAAGATTGTGCTATTTTTACAAGGGACATATAGCTACATGTCATAGTGGATAAAGTATAAGACCCGGAGTCAGTAAGATTTCCTGCATTCAGATCTGCCCTTAAGACAATTGTGACCATGGACAAGTCACTTAACTCTGTCTCAGTTTTCCCTAGAGAAGGAAATGACAAACCATTTCAGTACCTTTACCAAGAAAGCCCTCCAAAGGGGTCACAGAGCCTGCCACAACCAAACAACATTCTCAAAGAGAACCAAAAATGACATCATTATCTTAGAATCAAGTTACAGTGTGTCCAAATGTGGCTGATTAGACCAATGAGAACTCGGGAGTGCTCTGCCACAGATGGGACGCCAATAGTCCCTATGAGTATTTGGGGTGGCTTCTCTAATTTTACACAGGTCGTGTTTCTTCAAGCCTAATTCAATTCTACTTGGTCCATAGAGCAAAAGACTTTCTCTGATGAGGGCACATTATGCTGGAAGGTCCTGTGTCAGTGTCTCCCATATCATACCAAGAGACACCGTGAGAGTGTCCAAAAAGGGGTGATAGATCCTGCTACAACAAAACAACAACATTAACCATAAAGTCAATGTTTGCTGAACTAAATTTTTGGTGAAGATATTAAGTATTCTAGCAAATACAACTTTCTGTACTATCTTGGAAGCATTTTGAATTGTGTTTTTGGAGTGGCATTTGGGAGTCCACTTTGCTTATCTGATGGTTTTCATGATTGTCAGATGTAACACTGCAATTAGATTCACCGAAACCTGAAAAGGATAGGACACAAATAAAAATCTTCATTATGCACTCCACATTCCCAAAAGGAATTGGAGTTTCCCAAAAATTTATGGATGAGGAAAAGAGAGTTCATAAGGGCTGAGGGAGTGCAGGAGGAAGTCTTTGAAATGGATTTTTGAAATGGAAGAGAATCAGTTGTCCATGATGACAACAATTAATAATATAAAGGCCATGGGGGGGGCCATGAAGATGGCTTTAGATCTCTATATTAGAGATGGGGAACAGGTTGTTGCTTTACATAGTGAAAAAAACCCAGCATTCAATTAAAATTCTGTAACTGTATAAAAAGCTTGATCGATTCAATTACTAGCTGTGAAAATACTCCTTTGCACTATCAGAAAGTGAAATTTTATAGCCATGATTTCAGTCTACAATTTTTAAGCATTATTCCTCTTCCAAGCCAAGTCATTTCCACCCATCCCTGATTGCAGATTACAAGGCCATTACATTCAGAGACCCAAGTATGCAGAGTTGAGAGCAATAAAATCACTACAGATTTATACACAATCATTTATGAATGTACACAATTTTTGCAAGTTCATTTATGTATTTAGAGGGCACTATTATTAATCAGCTCTCAAAATATATTTAATTTGTTGCTCTGAAGCAGAGAGAAAGTAGCTGTCATTTTGGGTGCCATTTCTGTCACACTTTTTTTTTAATAATGTAGCTCCTGTAATTACATCGTAATTACACAATTATATTAAGTCAGTGAAAGCTTCCTTAGTTTTAGCATGGAAAACAATTATGAAATTATGGGAACAGACTGAACACAGCAGTTCATTTGTCAAGGCAACTATTCAGATCCTTGTCGAGAGAGACAGAGAAACAGAGACAGAGACAGAGAGAGACAGAGAAAAGAAAGACTGTGATGTGCAAGAAAAAAAGTTCTTAATTCTATGCTATAATATGTAAAATATGTCTGTGGTTGTGTTGGATTATGTTAATAAACTTCAGTTGAAATATATTTGTCACAACACAAAGAAAGGGCACTATCAATCGTCCTGCCAGATCTTCTAAATTAGTCACCAAAATGTCTAGCCAGAGCTTCCTCTATGACCCCAAGATGAAGGGAAAGGATTTTGGACAGTTTTTCCTGTGGGACTGAACCAATTTTTCTAGTACTCAAATAGTCTGAATAATCTGGAAAGTTACTGCAAAGTCACCACAATAGACATTTTCAAACATGTGTACAATTCCCTTGAACACAAATTCCATGTTTTTGTTGGCTGCTTTTCCATCAATCAAAGACTAATTTCCCTAGAACTTCTCCCAGCAAGGAAATTTTTATTTTAGCATTCCTGTTTTAGTATTGCTTAGCTAATAAAGCACCTAGCTATTTGGAACTAGGGATGTGGAATCTGGGAAAGATTTTAAGTGGGTACATTAAACACAAAGACAAAGACTCTTGATTTAATTGATTTTCTTCTATAGATATATAGGAAGAAATCTGTTCTTTGAGTTTGGTTATTAGCATAACAAGTTACAAGTAAAGCATCATAAAAATATGCAGTCTGGAGAGTCACAAAATCAATTTACTAAAAAGTCCATGAAACACTAGGTAAAAATCAAATATGTTGATACCATACAGTTTTATGCAATTAAAAAAAATAAATCACATAAAAATTTCTCACATACAATGACATTTTTAGCAGTTCAACACAGTTACTTTCTTTTTTCTGACCAGACTGCTGGAATGCCAGGAAAAGACATGCCAGAACTTTCTTTTATATTATTTTGATATTTAATGTGTAAAAATAGAGATGGGAAACTAACACTAAATAAAATGAAGTGGCAGAAAATGGGGCAAAACACAAAATAAAAACATCTAAACATAGATTGTGAATTGTGAATGTGCTACAAAGTGTGATAGGTAATAAAATGTGGATGGATTCCTTCTTTCCACATCTGGATATAGTTTAGTATAGTGGTTTCCAGAAACTAAGCAATAGTTCAGGCTGACTAGCCCCTTTCATTTGCAAATAAACAATTAATGGAATGGGCAACTAATTTTCAAAGTGTTCTTATTCATTAGTCTGTTTCCTGAGATTAAGTATCTGCCTCCTGCTACAATACTATATACATTAAACAGTCACACATTACCCTCACTAGCACTATTTTTTCCCCCTCTTCCTCAGTTTAATACTTCAAGAACAATAATTTGAAAATTAAATTCCCTCCAGTCTCTTGGAAAAAGAAATGTGCCAAACATGTAAATTCAAAAAGTTAAAAGCTGCTCAACTGGGAGGTTTCAAAGAAATCCTCTTGCCATTTCTTAAGCAAGACTGCATGCTTTACAAACTATTCCTTTACAATTTAATTCAAAAACATTTATTTGTTAAATGTCTATAATAGACAAAACACTGTGCAGAAGGTTGGGGATGGGAGACAAAAACAAAATAGGCACTAGATGCGAGAAGTGTGCATTCTAAAAACATTTTACTAATTCAGAACTCAAGATATTTTGATACATTTCAAAATATGAATCTATTTTTAAAAAGTATCAACCCATAGGCACAAAAAATAAAAACCATGTATTCACTTCCTATTATGTGCTAGGCACTATACTAAAGCTCTAGGGACTCAAAAAGAGGCAAAAAATGGTTCCTGCAGATCTGTAACTGTTACATAAAAATGATCTTTTCTGGAACAGAAGAAAAGTTCATTCATGTGGATGTGTCTCAGAAATTTTGGAGTTAAGAAGAAAAGAGTGGTAGCAAAGTTCATATGTCATGAAAAAAGAAGCAGTTTTTCTCTTTTTGGTTTTCCATGGCATCCTGAGACGTCAGTAGAAGGAAGAAGAAGGAAGAAGGATATTTAATGTTCCCTACGAACTCCCTTCTATCTATGTGCTCAGAAACTATTCCTTTTTATATGGAAAGCAATAAGAAAAGTTATAGGAAGAAGGTTAGGAGTAATTACAGAATCTAACATGTTAGTTCGAAGAGGTCTTAGAGGTCCTCTAGTCTAATATGTAGCTAAAAAGCAACTTTTTCTATAACAATGTTAAGCCACCTCTTGAAGACCTACTTTAAGAGATCTATGTAAAGGTATATTATTCTACTTCCAAATTGCTTAACAAGACATTTTTCTCCTGATGTTAAAGTGGAATCTATCCCTCTATTACTTTAAATTTTCTAGTTCTACTTTCTAGAGTTTCTAGAACAATACAATCTATCTTTCATAGGCCACCCCTAAAAGTACCTGAAAACAGGTATCATTGCCAGCCCCAAGTCAGAAATCTTTTAGTAGCTTGAACTCATTCAGTCCTGAACATTTAATTCCCAGTTCAACCACATTCTTGAAATACCAAAGAAGTCAGCTTTGGTATTTTTGGAAACTAAAGCATCAGACACCTAAAATTTCCAGAGAAGATATAGATTAAGAAAAAAAATAGGCTATTCATTCTAATATGATAATTCTCAAGTTGTTCTCAAAAACTTCAAAATTGTCCCTTTTCCCACCCCAATAACATACCAATTAGACTGCTCAAAGGCAAAATATGGAGGTTTTTAAGGAAAAGTTTTAAAGACCTACTTGCCAATGTTGCAGTACACATTAAGAGATGAGATGAGAATGGAGATTCCTTGCTCATAGATATGGACTAGATTGCCTCTGGAGTGTGTTTCAAGTCCTATAAAACATGGATTCTATACCACTCAGACCTAACAAAAGTTATTAGAAGCATGATTTATGGAATATACCATTTTCAGAAAAATACAAATGAAGGAAAATATGGTTACTTGTTTCATATTACCATAAAAACAAGCACCAAAAATTCAATTAACAGTAATAATATAAATGTATGTGGACATGTGCATGTGTGTGCATGTGCGTGTGTGTGTATGTACATGTATGTGAAGCAGACAAGACAGGATTTGGCCAATGAGGACTCAATCTTGGAAATATTTACGTTTGATAATCCCGCTGGGAGTATTTGATGATAAAGAATCAAGAGCCCCTGTTTACCACTTCAGAGCACAAGCAGAATTCTATGAGTATCATCAGGAACTATGTGGTAAAGAAAAGGGCTTTTGATTGGTCGCTAAGCCAGAAATGGGTATAGCAAATAAAACCTAAGATGTGCACAAAATCTACATGACAGCAGCAACAAAAGGGGCAGAGAATAAAAGAGTGGCAGATGTCGTTCAAAAGGTCTAACCTGACTAAAATATGTCTTGGTTGTGGTCAGGAAAATATGTGTCCAGGTGGAAAAGAACCATGACCCTCTTGTTGCTTCTGTTCTTGTTGTGTTTATTTTTTCTTGCCTTAAGGGAGAAAATATTGCCTATGGAATAGGCGAGGCTGTAATCTTGTTAGATCTGAAAGGTCAAGAGATTCATCAGACATCTGAGGCCAGGAAACCATAATGAAGTTTGAGGACAGTCAAGGACAATGTGTCATAAAGTACCAAAGGAAAGGAGTGATACCTCAGCCAAAATCAAGCAATGATCTACTTGCGGCGAATGTTATTAAGGAATTATTTTAAGATTGAGCCCATTCTCCTCCAGAACAGAGGCAATATAATTGAGACTATGTTCTTGATTGTTAGAATGAGGAAAGTTAACTTCTGTTCTTATTATATCATCCAAATAAATATCACTTTGTAAAAGTTAATTGATATTAACTGATTAAATGATTCTACCACCTTAATCTCAGATATTGAGGCAAATGCACTAGCTTATGAATTCAAGCCAATAGCATTAGAAAAGAATCCTACACACATTCAGGGATATCTTTCAAACCCTGAGAAAGAGAGAGAATCTACCTTTGTTGGCTCAACCTATCAAGTGAGAATAGTAGTTTAGATAAGGCCCAAACTGTGTGATCTTTCTATTTCCCTCTCCTTGTCTCTGTCTGTCTGTTTCCATCCTTGCCTTTTCTGTCCTTCTGTTTCTCTGTCTCTCTCCTGTTAAAAAAAAGAAAGAAAAAGAAATGCAAGAACAAGAAAAATTCTAGTTCACTACCCTCTACAGATTATACAAGTTTTGTTGACCTATAATTGTGCATTTATGATATTCCACAAAATAATTTATATACAGGAGGTTATTAAAAAAAAAATTTTGTGTGGATTTGGGAATCAGAGAATTTAGAACTAAAATGACCTAGGAAAACAGCTAGCAGTCAAACCACTAGGAAGTTCATTGCTGTTATTTGTTGTACGTAAATAAAACTATGAATGTTGTTTTAAATGCTAAATACAGATATTGAATTCTTACAAAAATACATGGGTCGTTACCTGGAAGTTGGGAAATCTGTCAAACTACAAGATTTTTAATTTTTATATTACTGATTATAGGTTGATAAATCCATAAAAAAGGTGAAATACTGTTTTTGTTTCTAAAGGAATGGTCAATTCTATAGAAATAACTATCTTTATGGATATCTTTTAAAGTAATAGTTAATGATAGTTTCATATTTTAAAAACACAAGAAAATAAATATTTTTAAAAGACAAGTAAAGATTGGAAATTCTGAACTGTAATTTTAAAATAAAAGTTCTAGGTCTTAACTTTCTTGGTTAAAATTCACTTTAATAGCACCAAAATTGGGATGGCAAAACAATCGATTCCTACACAGACTAGTTTGCTTCAGAGAAAAACTTTTCTGAAACTATCCCTTCCAGTTTCCCATGGCTCATAAGAATGTCTACTCTTTGTCACAAAAGGGAACTACATATGAAGGAATGTTGGTAGATATGAACAAAAGTATCATCACATATAGAAAACTAACTTAGAGAACATGCCCAAATGATAGGTCAATAGTATCACTTTCATAATAACAAATATTACTGAGCATGTTATATATAGAGAATGGGTATAGCTAAACATAAAAGCAAATGGACATTACAGATTTAACAACCCGGAAAATTTCATAAACACCCCAATCTTCTAAGATGTCAGTAGGACCCATACTATTAAGAAGGTAGATCTGGCAACACAGGCATAGTGCTCTTATAACACTATTTTAAAATTTCATTTCAGGCTGTATCTAGAATTTTCTTACGATTACAACATAGCACGGGACTGTCTTTCCTTTAATTTAAATAATTTTGTAGTACTGAAAAAATTATTAATGTAGTAAAAAAAAAAATTCTCTCCAATTCTTCGTATCTGTGCATATGTATGTCCCTATTGAATCTTTGAAAGAATATAATCTTGTTGTGAACAGAGAATGACTTATTTATATTTGTTTCACCTGGCATATATACATATATATGTACATAAGTACAGAATCAATACAAAGTAGTTATCAGAAAGTAGTTTGAAAGGGAATAAAATAAATTGAGGAAGAAAATACTTCAAAGATTAAAAAGTTTATATGGAAGAGAAGCCTACTTTTGGGGAGACAGGGTGGGAGAGAAGGAAGATAGAAATTAAAATGCTCTCTTTCCTTGAACTGAATTGAATATTACTCAAGTTATAGAGTAGAAATACATGTTATAAATCACAGTAAGTTTCAGAAATTGAAAGAAATGGGAAGAATAGACATATTAAAAATAAAGAGTACTCATACAGACTTAAACCAAAACAGTTCTTTTTTTTTCTTGGATGCATTATAAGAAGTATAGATGTAGCAACAAAATATTGCTGGTATCTTTTCAGGGAGGTAATCATGGGAAAAAAATGTTCCGATCTCAGCTCTGACACCATCTAGCCCAGTGGCTCTGGAAAAATTCTAACAATCTTCTAACGGCAATAAGAAGTATGGTAGAGAGAACACAGGATTTAGTATCAAATGACCTGAGCTCAAATCCAAACATGAACACTTTATATGGCAAATCATTTCTCCTCTATAGAATTCAGTTTCCACATCAGTAACATGGTCATATGGTACTTATACAATCTACCTCAAGCAGTCATTGAGAAGAATGAACTAGATAAATATTAAAATGCTTTAGAAACATGAGTTTTTATTGGAATATTAAATGCTTTTGAAATGAATGACTAAAGAGTTTTTCTATCCTTTAATTCTCTCCTTGTTAACTATCCCTATCAGTAACCCATGTCCAATTAAAAGGCAGTATGGTATAGTGGAAAGAATAAAAAGTTTGCAGTTAGGAAATCTCGATTCAAATTCAACCTCTGATACTGAATGTATGACCATGAACATGTCATTTCATTTCCCTAGAGGGACTGCCCCATCTCTAAAAAGAGAGAGAGCTGCACTCCATGTTCTCTAAGACCTCTTTCCAGTTCTATCACAAATATCTTAGGTGGTTTTCTTGAAGTAATTCTAGCATTTGTTATCTTTAATACTTTAATATTAATAATAATTAATACTTTAATATTTAATAATATCTTAATAAAATCTATTATCCTTAAGTGGGAAAACCTAGACATGAGCTTCATTTTGAGTATACTGCATTTTTCCTGGCTTTACAAAAGGAGGGTAATAAACTACAGACAGAAAATGGTCCTCCTGGGAAAACTGGAACACTAATGCATTGTTGGTAAAGTTGTGAACAGATCCAACCATTTTGAAGAGCAATCTGAACTATGCCCAAAGGGCTATAAAATTGTGTATACCCTTTGAAATCCAGCAATATTATTACTAAATCTATATCCCAAAAAGATCATAAAAGGGGGAAAAAAACCACATGTACACAAATATTTATAGCAGCTCTCTTTATGGAGGCAAAAAAAAAAAAAAAAAAAAAAAGGAAATTCAATTGATGGCCATCAGCTGGGGAATGGCTGAAGAAATTGTGGTACATTGCTCTATAAGAAATGATGAGCAAGTGGATTTCAGGAAAATCTGCAAAGACTTACATGAACTGAAGCTGACTAAAGTGAGCAGAACCAGAAGAACACTGTACTAGTAACAGCAACACTGTGTGATTATCAACTTTGATAGATT
This sequence comes from Antechinus flavipes, assembly GCF_016432865.1. Taxonomy (NCBI): domain Eukaryota; kingdom Metazoa; phylum Chordata; class Mammalia; order Dasyuromorphia; family Dasyuridae; genus Antechinus; species Antechinus flavipes. The sequence goes on along the minus strand of NC_067398.1, from coordinate 96,944,285 downwards.
TAGCTCTTCTCAGCAATAAAAGAATCTAAAATTATTTCAAAAGACTCATAATGAAATATGCTTTCCACATCCAAAGAAAGACCTATGGAGTCTGAATGCAGATTAAACCATATTATTTTTACGTTTTTTGTTTTTTTTTCCCCCTGTGATTTTTTTCTTTTGTTCTGATATTTCTTTTACAACATTACTGACGTGAAAACATGTTTAATATGATTGTGCATGCATAAACCACATTAGATTTTTTGCCATACTTGGGAGAGGAAATAAAAAAAATAGAAATCAAAATCTTATAAATGATGAAAATTAAAAGAAAATTTTTTAAAGAATTTTTTAAAAGGAAAATTATTGCCTTGGGCCAGTTCCCACGACTTTTGTGTTGTTAAGTTGTATCCAATTCTTCATAAACCGATTTGAAAGTTTGGTTTGGTTTTCTTTTTTTTTGTTTTGTTTTTGGTTGAGTGGGGAGAATGAGGTTTGCAAACATATTGGTATGGTTTTCCATTTCCTTCTCCAACTCATTTTACAGATGAGGAAACTGAGGCAAACAGGGCTAAGTGGCTTGCCCAGGGTACACAATTAGTAAATGAAAAATTCAGGAAATCTTCTGACGCCATGGTCAATGTTGTATTCACTGCACCACCTAGAATCCCTAAGTACAAGTGTAGTTCCCAGGGCTATACCTAGTCTAGATAAGCCCAGAATTTTATGGATCTGGGGACCAGAAGTTAAATAAATGAGTTATTTTTCATACACAACACCGTAAAATTCATATAGGCCAATGCCCATATCTTATCTATACTATATATACTTTGTATACAGAATATACTTAATACAAGTTATTTTTTTTTAATGTAAAAATCTCCTAGAGATTGCTAAGAATCAAGGAAATAATATCTCTTCTGTAGGGAGGCACTGTGAAGCAATCACCAGCAAGGAGAATTGCTTCCCTTATTCTACCACAGTACACAGGAAAAAGCTCTGGATTTTGAGTTAGAGGAACCAGGTTTAAATCTACATTATTATTTACCACCTGAATAAACCCTAGGCATGTCATTTAATACTCATGGACTTCAGTTTCTTTATCTACAAAATGAGAAGGTAAGGTTGATGATCTCTGAAATCCTTTCCAAGCTCTAAATCAGTTACCATGACTTGCCAAATAAATCTTCTAGAGTTTTAGTGCTATTTCTTATCCTTTAGAATTTCTATTAACAGAACTGTAGAAATTTGAATAACAAACCTTAACTACGTCCAACTTTCTGTGTTTCTTTGATTATTACTGTTGTAGTTGATAAATGCTGTCCACAACAGCTATCACTTCCAAGGAGATCCAGGAGATGAGAAAGATCCATAGAAAAAGTCTACTTTGTAATCCTTAATGAATTGCAAGTCAATAAAAAGAATCATTTAAGGAAGATTATGTGACCTTCCTTCATGAACTGGGACAAGCCACCACTTAAAACTCAACAAATTCTTGTCGACTTTTTTTTTTTTTTTTTGCATTAAGCTAAATACAATTCATATTCTGTTTTTATGACAAGAGTCCATTCCATTTTGTAACAGCAAAGAGAAAGTCTTGTTATAGCCCCTTTGGCTTTTAAAGGAATCCTTTTCAGTAATACAGCTTATTCTCTAAAAAGAATCGCCAGAAGGAAAGATTTGGCTTTAAGCACTACACATTTGACATGCTTTTCAAGTGCTGATGACATTCACAATATAGCATTTTATAATTTACAAAATGTTTTATACACATTATTTCATTTAATCCTTACAGCTATTATCTTCATTTTAGAGATGAGGAAATCAAATTCAGAAAGCTAAAATTACTTGGCCTTGATTATATAGCTGGTAAACAAAAAAGTCTAAAGTCAAACCAAACCAATAGATTCTAAAATAGGTGTCTAATTAAACTCAATAATTCTACATGCAATCAAGTGCCTCCTATAGTAAAGATACTAAGCTAGCCACTAGAAATACTCAGACAAAAATAAACCTTCTGACCTCAAGGAAAATGAAAAGTACAGATTTTTTAAAATACAAAATAACTGAGAAACTGAGGAGTACAAATGACTGGGGTGAGAGAGGGGAACCCTTGAAAAGGGCTAAAGAAACGGAAGAAAGAGGTAAGCAAATACAGCATTTCAGGTATGGGGGAAAGTTTGTGCAAAGCCCAACAAAGCCAGTCAGGAAATAAACATTTTAGTGCCTACTGTGAGCCAGGCACTGTCCTAAGGTTCTAAATATATAAAGCAAAAGATAGAATTAACAAGCCTTGGTAAAAGATTGCTATCTTTGCAATATCTCTTGTTTACATGCCCATCTTTCATTGACACTGCTCCATCACCACTTCATTCCTAAACTATTGTAGTAGATTAGGCATGGAAGGAACTAAAGATGATGTGTTGGTTGCAAGCCTCAGAGACTAGGAGGATGCAGTACTCTCAAAAGTGATAGGAAAGTAAGGAAGAGAGACAAATTGAAAGAGAAAAAACATGAGTTCAATTCTGGATATGTGGAGTTTACAATGTTTACTGGACATTCAGTTCAAGACTGAAGAAAAGCAGTTGGAAGTAAATGTCTGGAAGTCAGTAGAAAGGTTAAGTAAGTAGACTTCAGAATCATCAGCATGGACATGGAATGCAGTGTATACAGGAGCATTAATTAGAAAAGTTTGGTTCCCTCTACTATATCACACTACAAGACTCCATTTCATAAATAAAGCATTGAATTTCACTTTATTTAATTAAACCTTGGAATAAGGTATTTCTTTAGATGCTTCAAATGGTCAATCAAAGTTTATACGTAAGCAGGATGTCTAGGGGGTAGCAGGAGTAGAAGGTAGTAGACAACCATTTTTAAATGGGGCTTTGTTGTCAAATAGTAGAAGAAAAGTTTTGTTGCGTCTGAAAATATTTTCATCATGCTGATGACAAAACTGCACAAAAAAGGCATAGGGCTATGAATCTACATTTTCTTTCGAGATTTGGAGGAATAAGTATATGACTTTCACTCCTCAGAATAATAGCTTCAATTTTATGGTATTAGTGCATGAGTAACACACACACACACACACAGAGAGAGAGAGAGAGAGAGAGAGAGAGAGAATGAGAATGAGAATATAGGGCACATTTAGAATGCACTGGTTTTAGAGAAGAAAAATTGTTTTTCTGCAATGATATGAAGTCACTGTTAGAATGTTCTTATCATGAGAATGCTCCCTTACTGGTGCAGGTCAGTTAGATCCTCAAAAAGTGTATGTATAAAATATAGTCCTCGAGGGCTATGTGAAGCACTGAGAGGTGAAAATGATTTACCCATGACCACAAAGTTAATTACATGTCAGAGAAAGGACTTGGAACCTTAGTCCAAAGAGGCGGCATTACCCACTTGAGTGTTGAAGGGCATTCACAGGAGTAAAATATTAGATTGTTTGGATCTGTTGTTTCATTAACACAAGAAAATGGAGATGAAGACACTCCTTCCAGCAGTGCAGGTCAGCACCATTCTTCATTTACTGCCAGGAGCACTCAGGTGAAAGCTATTTGTCCAAGATCAAAGAATGAATGTGTCTGAACACTTGAACTCAGGCCTTCCTGGCTCCAAAGCAAGCAAGCTTTCTATCTACTATACCACACTGCCTCACATGCAATAAAATAGAAGTTGGAACAGAAGAAAGGGATTAGAAAATTTAAGAGTAACAAAGGAAAAAGCAGGTTTCATTAGTAAAAGAACATGAAATAAAATTCCCACCTTAAATTTTTCACAAATAAAATAAACATGTAAAGCTACTATTTGTCCTGTTATATAAGTGAGAAAAAGAGAATGTATGTCCCAGAATCCATGCACTACATAGTTTTATAAAAAGCAAAACTACTTCAAAAAAGAAGCTATCCTGCAACATGTTTTCTATGATAATGAAAGGAAAACTCTTAACATCAAAAAAAAAAAAAAAAAAAAAATTCTAGTCTATAAAGTGCCAGGGGAAAGAAACTTTCCCTAAATAACAAAACAAAAATAAACCTCTAGTAAGAATAATACATTATGCATTGATGTAAACTGAAATGCTCTTGTCCATGGGATGAAGCTTATGAAACCCTTAAACATAAGCATGTAACACAAACTATTTGACATTATTATTTGGGTTCAAAGACTCCATTTCTCTAAATGTTTATAGCACCATACCAGTTATTTCAACTGAGCTGACACAATGAATTTTAAATGATCTAATACTTTTGACTTACCAGTGGATTAGCACATGATTAGCCTGAGTGAAAGGATTATTATTACTGCTGTTCTAAGATATTAACACTTTCTGAAACACATATCAAGGATACTATACATGAGGAAAGGTATCATGCATGTGTGTGTATGTGTATGGGAGCACGAGTGTGTTTAGGGAAGCTAATGATTTCTCAGAGATCCCTCAGATTTTTTTGTAGGAAGTAAGGCAGCACTCTCTCCATCTGACTTCTCTGAATTTTACATGATAATTTCAGTAAGATTTATACCCCCTCCCCAAAGGACTGATGTTTGAAGCAGGAGATTTTTTTTTTAATATGGCAAACTTCCCTGAAGATCAGATTCACAAACATAAACCCCTACTATGTAATGGACAACTAATTCTCATGTAATGAATGACAAAACACAACATTAATATATTTAACAAGACAGAGGTTGATTCAATGAAGCTTGGCACTATTTATATGAAGAAGGGTTACATTTGCAAAAAAGGAGGAAAAAGGAGACAAGGAGGATTTGAAATTAAATTGTAAAGTCAGTCTTTTGCTATAGTATAGATTTCACTTTGGAACAGAGACAAGACAATAGCTAAACTTAACCCCTTGACATTGGCAGCCCCATCAGACACAAAGTTAAGCACCAATGATTTTAAACACTAACTCCCACTGTCAAAGGGTTAACGGGAAAAAGAACTTTGCTCCGGCCTTCTATTGGCAAATAAAGTTTCTTTACAGTCAGATTTCTAGTTCATGCAAAAGAATGTCCTTTTCCAAACAGAATCCACAATCTGTATTTCTGATAACTTTAAAGAAAAGTTAGACAATCAAAATTATATCTTTGTGTATTAGAGCCTATAAATCCTTGGCTAAACTTCAGCTCAGAAATAGAGAGATATGAATGGACAAGCCCACATTACACAAAATTAATATACTCAAAACAACCTTGGAAAATTATGTGACAACATTTCCTAAGAGTTGCAGCATTACATTAACATTTATTTGCAGAAATCATAGTGAACTTCTGGGGACAAAAATAAAAAGGCGGGAGTAGAAGAGAGTGTCAAAGGTAAAACACAATTACAAAGATTTCAGGAAAATCTGTGAAAATTTAATAGATTACACAAAAGGCAATTCTTTCCTTGACCAATACTAGCCAAACATCTGTACTTTGAATTTATGATTTCATGTAAAGGAACGAAAGTCTTTTCAATCCTATTTTTAAATACTGGTCACTCAGGTTGACCTACATTTCTGATCTAAATAATACACTTCATTATGCTTCTTTTCTTTATAATTGTCTTATACCAAGAGATAACAGTACTCAAAAAATTATAACATATTTAATGAAGGAAAACCTCTGCTTTATTCTTCCCTTGCCTCTTTACAGCATTATCTGGTTCCCCTTGTTGTCACAAAGCCAGGGAATAAAGTTCTTCCAGAAAACTCACCCAAGATCAAACTGTGCCTGGTGACAGCAATGTCCAGGCTATAAGTAATGTTCAAAGGATTCAACAAGGCCTGTGACTGATCATTCTCTTTCCCTTGCCATCACCTGCTGATTTTGTCCAGGTGTTTTATGGCTATCTTGAGGATCTGGAGAACAGACAGAGAGAAGACTTTGCCAATTTCTTTTGTCTGGGATTGTGAATTCCTTCCACAGATGGTGGACAGCCCCAGCCTGGGCCAGCACCAGGCTTTTTTGCCTTCGCCCTCTAAAGAAGGGAAGGAGAGAGATATTATCTTCTTCCATAACACTGCCTGTAATGTGTCTGTGGTTAGCAAATTAGGATGGGATGGCTTCAGCGAGGGTAAAATACGGAAGGGAGAAAGGGAATGCTTTCACCATATCAAAAGTAAAACTGAAATCAATATTACAATTAACCAATTAACTAGTTTGGAGGATTAATAAGAACTACCAAGCACTTCAAATAATATGATCTGAAGTATGGCCATCTTGAATAAACTTTCTTTGAAAAGTTTCTCTTCAGATTTCATTGAATCATCTTTGAAATCACTAACTCTATTCACTCACAAGTTAAGCAAAGCAGTGACATTGAAAAACCGTATTAACATCTCAGATTCTAAAATCATGCAATTACGATGGTAAAGTGGAAAAGGTACTAAACAGTCAAGGAAAGCAAAGTCCTAATCCCAGTATTGTCACTTATTAACTGTGTTCCCTAGAGCTGACCAGTTAACATCTATAATTCTCAATTTCCTCAGCTGAAAAGAAAAATTAAAAAATTATGCAGACTGACTGCTATGGTCTTTTTTAGTCCCCAAATTCTAAGATTCTTTATTCTTCCATATTCACAGTGCTTGTATATGAAGTCTATTAATACTAGGCACCTAAAGGGGGCATTGTGACAAAAACAATAGATAAACAGTTTAAATATCTAGAGATTTACAGTTTCATCTAATTTTCCAAAGAGAATTTTCAGAAGGATTTATTTAATGCTGTTTCTATTAAGTTAGCAACTACAGTTTTGCCCTTGTGGGATGATCTGAACCATCAGGATACTTAAAAAATATCAAGAGCATTAAGTGTACAAGTTAAGATGAGAAATAAAAAGTACCTATTTATTTCGAGACAGTTTGCATTATTTCTTCCATGAATACAAGCCCTACTAAATAGGGAAAAGTACAGAGGAATGCAAAAGGCATGAGTATAACTGGTAAAAGCAAATATATACCACACATAAAAAATAGGAGAAAATACTTCTTACTAGGCTACTTTGATAATAAAAAGGGACATAAGTACACATACACACATTTAATTGAAGTGGTATGGTTCAGTGCATAGATCTGACAAGAGTCAACAATACAGGTCCAGCCTCTGACATACCCTGTCTATATGATCCTCAGCAAGCCTCTAACCTCTCAATGTGCCCAGATGGCTGTCTGAGACTGAACTGGAGTAGTTCTTAAAAGGACCTCGGTGGCCTCCTCATACCATAAGAAGAAGCCTCAGAAAGTGTCAATCCCTATTAAAATAACACCACTAATAATATCTAATATCCTCTTTTTCCTGCATGAGGAGAATTTGATAACCAACTTGCTTGCCTGGGCAACTTCCCCAATTAGCTTTTACCCTTCCTCTTCAGCCCCAATCCCCAAGTCCAGATTCCTCTCTCCTTCAGTACCTGCTCAACCCAGATAATAACCTGATTAAAAATCCACTACTTTTTACTAGTTTCAGTGCTGCCTTCTACCAGACCCTAGAGGACCTGACTTACAGACATCCTTTCTGACTTTTTTATTGTGAGTATATCTATTCAACAAAGCTGGCTTGCTTGATTTCTCACTGAATGTACACTTTCCTCTTGTGTTCCAAGATTTGTCATACTGCATACCTTGGGACTCCTCAACCTATACTTAGGCAATTTCAAACCTCCATTATATGCATTCTTTATATAAAAAAAAATAATAATAACAATAAAAACTATTATTATTGCAGCTTTAAAGTTTTCAGATTGTTTTATAAGACTCATCTTTTTATGTTCAGCACCATTTTGCACATGAGGAAACTGAGAACAGGAAGAGTTCACAGAGATAGTAACAAAAGTTGGATCTGAATTCAAGTATTTTTCACATGTATTCATCAATCTTCTTCAATCACTGAAACAAAATTGCTTGATCATCAATCAAATCCTAAAAAATTAATAGAAGTATAGAGACAAATCCTTGCTGGAAAGTAATTGATTCTTCTCTAAAGCATTATTTCTGAAAATATCTGGCACTTTTGATTTGCAAGAGTACATACATCAAGAGTTTACTCAGTTTTTAATATTCAATGAAATATAGTCTATTCTGAAACAACTTTTGGATGCTCAGGCCTGAAGGACAATTTTTTAAGGGTATTTAGTAAATGGTAGGAGTTACAGTAATTAAAATAGGGCCTAAGATTAAAAATGAAAACTCCAACAACTTAAGGTAAAAATTTAAACATTTAAGTATATGCAACTTTGCTGCTGCCGGGTAGCTGAATCTTTCACATTCCCTAGATTCTTTGGCCTCAAATACATTTTATTTTACCAGTTATACAGAGTATCTCAGTTTTAATGATGATTAAATTGGGGCAAGGGGAAGTAGGAAGTTAAAAAAGTAAGTAGGCAAGAAACTGGCATAGTTTTATTACATGCATTAAAAAAAGTAGACCAAGGAAGTAAATCCAAACATCGTGGCTCACTGGAAGCCTCATAAAGTAAAATTTCAATCCACTGAAGGACTTCATACCAAATTGGACCCACTAACTGACTCTCTGATCGTATGCTATAGTAACAAAAACAAGTCATAGTCTAGACCAGGAATTGTTAATCTCTTTTTGTGTCATGGGTCTCTCTGGCACTTTGGTGAAATCTATAGATCCCTTTTTAGAATGTTTTTAAAAAATACATAAAATAAAGTATGTTGGAATACAAAGAAAACTACTGATAATGAATTAAAGTTATCAAATGTTTAAAAAGTAAATAAAAATGAATAAATCCCATATTTAAAAAGTTCTGAATCACATGCTGGCAGTATACAAAACCAAAAGGTTGTTTCAAGATAGAGAATTAGATCCTGGCATGATGAGTTTAAACTCTCAAAAATTCATGTGTAATACGGGCAAAAAGGAAAGCCAGGAACTTCGTAATATTTATATCATCTGCTGAAAAGAAAGCAAGAAACCGGTAACTTAGATAAAGAGACCAAAAGAACAGACAGGAGAAATTTAAATGGTAGAAATGGGACTGGAGTAAACAGAAAGAAGGAATCATGGACAAGTATACCATGTGGAGTCTATCTATACAAGAAAATGAAAATGCTACACATCACTACAGCATGTAGAGTTTTTCTTTAATGTTTAATTTTCTAAGAAGTTCAATTTATGTTCAATGCAACTAATATCGTTATGTACTCCATGCATAGTAAAATATTAATTGATTCTTTCTTTTTAAATATTTCCTATGTCTGATAAATAAATACTAAACTGAGACAAAATTCAAGGCTGCTTGCTTTTGGTAATGCCAAACAAGCAGAGAACATATTGTGAATGGATCCCTTGTCTAAAGTCTAAGGTGGTCTCTCATAAGCCTTTAAGAAAGTCTATCGAAGCCAATTTTATGTTATGCCATTGATGGGGAGAAATAGTATGAGTAGGGAGCAGAGGAAGAAGAAAAAAGGGCTACCTTTGAAACTGTCACATGTAAGGATTTTTTTTTTCTTCAATTCAATTTTTATTAAACAAATGAAATGACATGTTAACAGGTTAAATTTTTTAAAAATTTACAAGTTTCCAGGAAGATATTCATTCATGTCAAGTTTTAACCTGGAGTAGAGCTTTACTTAGAAGTTCCAAAATCCCTGAAAATTTTAGTTTTTGTTGCAAAGGGAGGCCAAAAAAAAAAAAAACAAAAAAAAAAAACCCTTAACTGAGTGTTTCAAAATTGTCAACCTGATGACAAGCCTTTCCATAACTGCTACATAGAGTTTCCAGAAACCACTAAGACATTTTTGCTCTCTATATGTTTGGGAATGGGCTCTTCATTAGTTATTAATAAGTCATGGAAAGGTACAGCAAAAAAATATTTATATTAATGATTATGCAATGAATAGTCAGACTGGATGTTGAGAACCACTGCTACCACTGAGAATTGAGAAGGAAAACAATCAGGATTTAAAACATCTACTAAGTCTAAATACAATGGTGCAATGAATTGTTTGATGTAATGATAATTTTACTTTTACTCTCTACATCAACTACACAATCGCTAAGTAGGTCTACAGAATTGGAAGGAAACAGAAGGGAATAATCTTCCCCAAAGATGCTCACGCCAAAATGCTCACACCAAACATAAAAGTTTGTTTTACATTGACATTATATTTGCACCCAGAACAACCAGCTAAAGCTTGTATTTTTAAAAATCAGAACACCTAATTTAAGAAATAAATCCTATCACTCATGGCAACTATTTATCCTCTTACTCAATGACTTTTATTGTCTATGGTGCACTTCTGTCCTCCTTTCCAGATCCAGAATCAGAATCTCTTAGAACGAGTTACACCATCAAAAGAAATACATAAAAACTATGAGAAATAATTCCAAAAGGAACTCATTGAGTTCAGGTTTACTTACGTGGCTTACTTGGTCATTTCAGGTCCCTTCCCTTCCCCCCACCTCACCCTCCAATTCTCAGCAAATTCAACATTTATTTCTTTAAAGAATGGCCTTTATGTGGCTGAAATTATAATGCACACTAGATATTCTTTCAAGGCCAGCATGTACTTCCTCAACCAAATCCCCCACTTCCTTTGCTAGCTAAACATAACTATTTCAAATGTGTACATCCTTTAAAAAGTTAGAAAGGAGTACCTTCATATATAATAGCAGGCAGCTGGGAAGCCAATTGGTGCAGTCAGGGTACACATTTTAAAAGCAGCTCTTTAACATTCAATAAGTAAGTGGTAATTGGGCACAGAAACATAAACTGTCAAAGTGAATCAAAAAGTCCTCTGCTTTTCAGGCATTATTTGTAAGATTACACTAGAATTAAACTTGAACATGCATCTACCCCATGCATTCAGTCAAATTATGAAAAAAAATTGCTATGCTTTCCTTGAATAAAATTAATGTCAGCTTTGTGTCCTTAAACCAGACCCGATCGGGAAATGAAATATGTTTAGTCCTGAAATAGTTGTGGTAATTCAATCCCTGCACTCTCCTTATTTTCTTGATGACAAAGAGAAACTCCCAACTGGCAAGGCCACCTGCACTGATTACTCCTCCATCCACACCCACAGAATATGAAAATGAGCCAATGATCATTAACCTTAATTTCTTCTAACATAAACCTCAGCTCTTTCTCAGTCTTGCTTCTCCTGAGATAACTCCCCTGAGATAAGGAAAGGGGGGAGAAGAGAAGAGAGAGGAAACACAAAAGAAAAGCTGGGGAAGGGGGATTGAAATAAAAAGCAGAATTCAACAGCTTAAAAAAAAATCACAGCTGGCTTATTAAACTTCACAGCAAACATTTTACAAAGATAGAGATTTCTGAGGCATCATCAACTCTCCAGATAGTGTGATGCCTTTCCCTTCCTGCCCTTTCCTTCTAAGCAATAATGAAAAGGATGGTCCCTTTGCTCCTGCCCCACCCCACCACCAGCACCAGCACTACCACCTCCCCCACTTTCGGCCCAGATTGCTGGCAATAAAAAATGGGTCTGGACAGCAGGAATGCAGGTGTGGCTGGGAGAAGCTTCCCAAAGACCAAAGGGCCAACATAACTGGGTGGGATGTTTCCAATGCAACAATTCTAAATACAGTGGAGAATGCATCACACCTTCTGGTCATCCACACTCAACTACTGACAACTGGAATCGTTTTGGGTTCAAGCTGTGTGGGGCTAGATCCCATTGGCATTACATCATCTTCTAATGGATGAGGAGCTAGCTCGGGCTCTCAGAAGAAACAAAACAAAACAAAAAGCTATAGAAATAATGGTCTGTTTAGCACACATGTGTATACTGAAAAATAACCACAGACACTGTGTTACCTTGTTATGTTTGTCTGCAGACCTTGGTAGACCTTAAGCAGCATACCCAAAAGGATTATAAGACTATGAAAAACGGACAACATATCAATTCATCAATACGTGTACACGTGACCCTGTATAAAACATTCTTTAAACCGAAAGGGGGAAAAAAAAAAAAAACCAACTTAAAATCATTACAATGTTAAATGAAAATAGAAAGGCTTTAAACTTTCATTTTTTCATTAGGACTATTGAATGCAAAAGCAAATGAATATGTTGAGAATAGAACAGAAGGGTAATTGTATTACCTGCAAAATACATTACAACAAGTTGTTTGTCACCTACCAAACACAAATGCAGTGGAGACCAGTAGGCAGGAAACAACTTTGATCCTGCAGAGGTGTTCTTATTATTTCAGACCTCAAAACAAATAGGAACCATCAAATGGAGAGAAGGGGAAGTGGAAAGTAAGCAGCAGAAGACTGAAAGAAAATACAGACTACAATTCTGCACTTGGTTCAAAGTCCTAATTTAAAGAAAAACCAGACACCAGGCAGGCATCACAGTGTTCTCTAGCCTCTGTTGGTTCTTGACTAAAAAATGGCAAACACAAATTTCTGGACTTTGAAAAAAAAAAAATCAAGTTGTCAAAGGTCAACAAAAATAGCCACAAGTATAGACTAAGAGCTGAAGTATTCAATGCCTCAGGTCATCTTATTAGGTCTAGGAGAAACTCCTGGCAACTTTGCACTTGAAAGAGGTAGCAGAAATTTGACAAGCAGCACTTCACCCACTCACAGCTTGGTTAATTAATACTTGCCTCTTGTTTACCAAACAGCCCCCACATGCCTCCGAGCCGGTAACTTTCGGGTGACAGTGAGGTGACTGAAATCAGGCATGTAACAGATGCCCCTCTTTATGCTCTGTTAAACCGCGTCACAGACTACAGCCCCTGAGTGCATTCCTCTATTTTAGCTGCAGCCAAGTTGAGCTAATTGTCAAAGACAGACCTGGTTCTAATTCTGTAGATTCCAGCAATCACAGGGAGACATGGGGAGGTATGGATGGTACATTAAAGTGAAGGAATAGTTCAACAGGAAGGAACTCTAGCAATAATTTATCATGGAAGTAAGTCACAAAATCTCCTCCATCTAAGATTACTATCTACTATTGTTTACATGTTTGTAAGGAACCCCCAGAGAACAGCTACTGTTTTTGTCTTTCCCTCTATCTCTAGCAGCTGGCACAGTGCTTAGCACACAGTAAGTGCTTTATATATGCTTACTGAGAGATTGTGTGTATGGGAGAGGGCTGGAGGAGCCAGAGTTTGAATGAAGTAGGGAAAATGAAGGTTAAAGCAAAAATACATATGTAACAGGAAGAGCATAGCAGTGTCATTTTTAAATGAATCTAGGTAGGCCTTCGCAAGTGTAAAATATTCAGAAGTTCAGAGACTACCTCACAGATAATGGCCCAATAACGGATGCAACTCACACTGGCAGTGCTTCATGATACTGACCATGTCAGAGAGTCTGATCCAAGCCTATTAATGACATCATAATTAATGGAAATGATAGTCCCTCATTCTCAGCTGTATGACTTTAGCCTGCTTTATCACCTGTGGACAAAAACAAACAAACAAACAAACAAAAAAAAAAAAAAAAAAAAAAACCTCCCATTTATTGTTCTCCTCACACCCAGTGGTATTAAAAGTGTTTCTTATTAGCCGTTATGCCATACTCATATTTTATCAGTAGCAGCCGTTCACTCTACTTAAAGTTCTTCACTCGTCATGGGCATTTTTCAGCAAATTAATGTCTTTTACTTGCATGACTTCTCTTCACATTATAGTTTGGAGTTTAAATGGATCATAATACTTTAAAGGGAGAAAAAAAAAAAAGAAAAGAAGATTCAGTGTTGATAATTTTTACCACTTATTACTAAATGACCTCAACTGAAGAAGAAAGAATTAAGCCATTTGTCTTAGGAGATTCAGTGAATAGTTTATGGTGCACAATTTAGCTAATAACTGTTTGGGGCCAATCTTTAACAAGTCACATATTTCCATTGTCCCTTCACCCCCTGCTTATGCTTTTACCACATCCTAACAAAAACATGACCAGAACTGGTGAAAAACATACGTCTCCAACTAATGAATCACATACTTTCCCGCAAGTACAGTAAGTACTACCAGCTGTGTGACAGTCTTGCTTTGGCAGTAGGACCAGTGCAGAACAAGGCCGACACATCTGAAACCAGCTGTACTGAAAAACCACAAGCAATATAAGTCCGTCTGCCTTCTCAGGGGCTTCTTTGTCTCTGGTTTGTGTCTCTGCTCTGTCCCTAAAATTTGCCAGCCATATTGTTTAGTCAGAGTTCAGAGAGTCCAGAAGTTTCAGGGGTGTAGGAAAATTCACTGATTCAGGGAGCTGGGTTTCAATATGATAATGAGGGCTTTGTTGAGTGGTACTCACCAAGATGACACATAAAGTTACTCTTAGACCTTAGAGAAACATGCCCACATATACAGAGAAACAAATACATGGAAGTGCACACAAACTCAAGCTTGTTAACTTTCAGATTAGCAGTTTGTAATGTGTTATTGCAGAAATATGTATCAACTAAGGAAAATTTGGTATTTATGCAATGATATCCTGGATTAATTTTTATTCTAAAATAAAATAACATTCTAAATAAAATTCAGAGAAAACTTCTTGGTAACTTCTATGGATCCCAGGAGTATGTTAATTTTTTCAAAACCTTTTACTTTTCCTTCCTGTAAGGCTACATTCATCTGAATAAATAGGGCTGTTAAGGGGAATAAAAACCTGGCAGTATATTATGGGATTTGTAGTCCTTGGTATATTTTGAATTCCACAAAAAAATATTCATTGACTTCAAATCTGATAAAATGTTACTGTAATAAACAACATCTTTATTGAGCATATAATTACCTCAATGTATTATTGGATTTATACTCAAGGAATAAAAGCCCAATACTGTGGTAAGTAATGAAGTATTTTATAAAAGTTTCCTGATCAGGCTTATCACTGTATTCTCTATAATAAAGTTAAGCAATCTTTAGGTCATGAGAATCACTTAAATACAGGTGCTCAGAACCAACAGAAAAAAGCATGCCTTTGATGTTCTGGCTTTATCACCAATTTTATCAGTATACACAAAATTCTTGATTCACATTTTCAAGACGATTTATTAGGCAAAAAGCCATTGTCCGATGGCCACATTCTGATTATTTCTTTTCTTCCCACATGAACCTCTGGTTTAAATATAATTTTCTTTTAATAACATTCTCTTTGAGGCAAACAATCCCCAGCCTAAATATAACAGCTGCCACATATCAGGCATTATGCTAAGCTCTGGGGATACAAAGAAAGTCCAAAAAAAAAAAAAAAAATCTTAGTTCTTAATGAACTTACAGTCTAATATAAAAATAAGATGCAAACAACCATTTACAAACAAGGTCTCTTGCTTCTACATACAGAATAAATTGGAGATAGTCAATAGTGGGAAAGTGCTAATGAGGATTAGGAAAGGCTTCTTATAGAAATTAGGATTTTAGTAAACACTTGAAAGGAAGCTTGGAGACAGAGATAGGGAAGAAGAAAGTTCCAGATATGAGGGACAGCAGTGAATATGCAGTCACGTGGATGAGAGAGTATCTTATATGAGAAACAGCAAGAGAGCCAATATCACTGAATTGTAGGATATATGTGTGTTGGGATGTGGTAGATAAAAATATCCACAGTTAAAGAGCATAACAAAATATGTAATTGTGAACAGCCATAGTGATTATAATTCATTTTAACAGCATTTTAATATTATAAAGAATAATATTTTTAAGGACAAAGAGGCCAGTTCATAAAGCAGATCATGTACAGAAATCAGCTGTAATAATGGCCTAAGAATCAAAACTGATTAAATAACTGACTCTGAAAGAAAGAGCAGGTTAAGGAATTAGGGTCACAGAAGCAGTAAATAAGAGATCAGTGATTTGAACCCATGACTTTCACTTCAAATCTTTTGTCCTATATCACACTATTCAAATTTCACATCAAAGAAAAAGCCAACAGAATAGAGAAGATAATATATTAAAAGATTGAAAAAAAGGTGGTTTCTCAAAATTACCCCATTATGTTAGTGGTGAATTAAATTAAAGGTCACTTAATGAACTTTTTGTCAATGAGGTCTGGCTAATTAACGGCATATCAACATTTGAATGCTCTTTTGTTTAACTTCACTCTTTTCCATTTCTTTAACTGAACAATCTAGGTAAACTAAAAGTGTAGACAGGTCTTTACTTAAATCACTAGCATGCTTTTTAATAAAACCTAATAGCTTTATATACCACTTCTAATTATCAAAGCACTCTAAAAACTAAAAACATATATGAACCACTCAAATGCTACCCACTCTGCCCTGAGACATAACAGCTAATGAAAAGAAAATTTTATAATAGTTTCTTATCAGTATGTCATAATATAATAGGATAAATTTAACAGAGCAAATCTATGAAGTAAACTTAACCAGATTGAAATATGGGGGGGGGGGGGGGAGGAAGAGGGAGAGAAGAGAGAAGAATGACTAGGTTAATAATCTTACTATTATAAGAAAGGGTTAATGATCCTCCCCAACAATTAGAGGATTAGTCTAACGCAGCACAGGATCGTTTTAATCTGACTTCTATAAGAACCTCTATAACCTTCCACAGCGTAACCTCCTTTCTGAAAAGACTAAAACATAACAGTTCAATCTAAGGTTTATCTTCCTGATACAACAACTATTGATGACTGTTAAAAGTTCTGTAACTAGTCTTCACAAATCTGCTGGTCTTCCCTAAGATCCCTTCTCCGAGCCCTATCAATCTAAAATCACTTTCAGTTCAGTTAACAAAGATTTCTAAAATTGGTGACCAGTCTTTGGAAATTCTTTGGGATTTTTTCTTTCCACAAAAAGAATATCATCTTTCCCTCCATTCCCCCCCCCCCCCCAAAAAAAGAAGACTTTTCATGGCTGGGTACTGACTGATAAATATAGACAACAGAAATAAGCTAGCATTCCTTGAAGATTTGGATGAAAGATAACTATAAAAGATTAAAGTTGAATCAAATATCTACTTAAAAGAAAAGGTCTTTGAATGAAAAGGATCCCTTACATGTTTTGCAGCAGAATTGTTACCAAATCAGACCATCTCTCTAGGTTATGGACTGTGGAGTCACAGTTTTTTTCCCTCTACCAATTATATACCACAAGTTAGATCATAGTGGAGCAATGAAGTATCATTCAGAATGACTAAAACTAGGCACATATCAACATTCATGAAAGACTGGACAAAACAGAGACACAATATTTCAAGGCTTTATTGGTAGAATACAGTCCACAACATATTAAAAAAGCCTCTACAAACCTGATAATTAAGTGTTCATAGGAACAATGGGGAAATGGTGAATTGTAAAGAGCACAGGATTTGCATTCAGATGACCTGGCATTCAATCTCAACTCTATCATTTTTACCACCTTTGTAAATGTAATTCTCTGGGTCTCAATTTCTTTCTCAATAAAGTGACAGAGTTGGGATAGCATTTAACTATCCTTCCTTCTCTATATCCTTGTTCTAGGACTTTAATAAAAGGAGACAATCACTAATACCTTAGGTAAGAGGTCTTAACCTGGGCTCTATGAGGTTGCTTTTGTTTTTTAATGGTTTGAAAATTACATCTCAATTGAATTAGTTTTCTTTGTATTACATATTTTATATTATGCATTAAAAAAACTTCTAAGAAGGGGCAGTCCAGGTTATACCAGATGCTAAAGGGGTCTGTAAAACAAATAAACTTAAGAACCCTGGTATCAAGACTGGACCTCTAACCAATATATCATGTTGTCTATCAAAGCACTATACTATTATGGATTAATATAACTTCCTATATTATCCCAGCTCCTGTGAGAGAACTACATTGAACTATGAAAGGCTAGTTCAAATATAGTCTTGTGAAAACAAGCCACTTGTCTAATCATTTTGGACTCCCCTTTTACAGGGCTTTGTGTGTATGCGGGGATGCCTGGCCACAAGCTGAACTCTTTCGTCAGTAACTAATATTTTTACATGCTCCAGACTATTGCTGGGGCTTGTTAGTACAAAGTTACTGGATATGGCCTTGACCTATTTTTATAGGCCAGAAGATGTCCTTTCATCCATAATGAACAAAAATATTCTTGAGACTATAACAGTGTTTCACAGGTAAATAGATGTCTTCTTGATAATCAGTTTGTGCCCTCAAGCATCCATACTAAACCCAACCCTATAATCAGTCAAGACACTTAAGCCCTCTGAGCCTCAGTTTACTCACCTATAAAGTAGGGAAGTTGGACTCTATGATTCTTTCAAATTATATATTCTAGGATCCTATGATTTGTATACCAACTATTGTATCTTCAAATATTGTTTCATTTACATTTAGCATACAGAATAGATCATCTTAAACAGACTCTATTTAATACAATGTGGTTTTAATTGGAGGCTGTTTCAAATGAGCCACCTGTATTTCATTTTTTCAAAATTATCATAATTTTCTATGTAATTTGCTTCCACAATATAACTAATAGCAGTTAGTTCTGTACTAATGCTATTGTTCAAAAGCCAAACTGCCTTTTTACTGAATTGTACTGTAGCTCTAAAGACTCCTAGGTTTGTAATCTATACACCAAGACTGACTCCCAAGTTCTAACACTTACCAATTGTATGACTATACATGACCTTAAGCAAGTCATCTCTCTTTCACCAAATCTTTCTTCATTTGCAAAATAAGAATACTTGCACTACCTATTAATAAACCAAGCAGTTTTGTGGGGGAAAAAAGTCATGTTAACCTCAAAAGTCATATAAATGTGGATTATTATTACTAATGAAACTGATTTGATTTCCATTTCAGAATCAGTGAGTTTGTCCATGGAAAAGCATCAAGGAATCTTTACCAAGAACACACTGCAAAAACTTGTATTTACACATCATTCTATTGCACTTTCCTTTGCATCCTTATGTCCTATTAAGGCCCACACCATGAATTCTATGTTCCAACTCTTATTAATTTTATTAATGTTTTATTAATATATTTGAATTTTTTTAACTCATGTTTCTTGAAGGTTCTGAAATCAAATACCCACTATGGTTTTTCATTTTCTTCTCTATCTGCTATTACTTTTCTAATAAAATAGGCCTTAGTTTTCCCAATTCATTCACTGAAATTCATTCACTAGAAAAGCTTCATTGCTAGTAACTATCAAAATCAGCTCATATTCTTTGATACTACCATATTTTTCTTTTACAATTCTTTCATATTAGCTAGTTTTCCTGGATTCTCAATTTAAAGCCTTCAAGACAGTTTAAATTATGGTTTTACAATATGGGTTCTCATCATATTCATTGATTAGTATATGTCAAGTATTAACAGATACACATTTATTAAATGCTTACTATGAGGCAATCACTGTACTAAGCCCTAGTAATACAGAGAAAAAAAAAATAATAATATTAACGTCCCTGCTCTCAAGGGGCTGAGAGTGTAGCAAAACTTCTTTACCTAGTTTATCTAATAAATAATTTGCAAGGAATTCATAATCATCTATACAGGATAGCATTTTAGAATTTTGCCATTAGGAGGGAACTCAGTGGCCATCTAGTTCAACCAATGTAGCACTCATGGAACATAAATGAATTTAAAGAAAAAAATTAATGTTAATGAATTATACAGATCTCCCTCTTAATGAAATAGTTGCAAAGAATCCCCACTATGGAACTTGCTGAAAGAGATCAATTAGCCCTCGAGTGAAGAAGTAAGGGAAACCACTTCCTCTCAAGACAGCCCAATTCTACTCTTGAACAGCTTTAGTTTTGGTGAAAAATCTCAGACCTCAAGCCTAAATTTGGCACTTTATAACTTCTACAAATTTTTTTAGTTACTACCATGCAGGGTTAAAAAGAACAAACCAAATCCCTCAGCCACATGACAGGTTTTCCAGGATGTCAAGATAGTTAACATATCTAATTGCTTCTGCTGATCCTCATGTATCATGAATACAAGGTCCTTTACCATTCTGATCACTCTTATTTGGGTACTCACCAACTAATCAATGTTATTCCTAAACTGTTCTGCCCAGAATGGAATATAATACTTCAGATGTGGTGTAATGATGGCAAACATTTCCTTATCACTGAAATAGATGAACGTAGCCTAACATCTTTTTCTGCAACTAAAGCTGATTGATTTTTGTCCTCTCTGCAAGATTTTATCAGTAAGACTTTTTGGCACATAAAATAATGCCAAGTAAACAATAGTCATTTCAATTATGCTGTTGAAAAGATGCTAATGAAAAGGAATTTATTAGGATGTAAATAGGAAAGTAATAAATTATTCTTGTATTTTTAATTACCTAACTGGAAATCCTCCTAAGAACTGGTAGGTGAATAGTTAGTTTCCAATAGCTAAAGTAGTTCCTTCTCTTTTGGGGGGAAGGGACACAGAAGGCATCTAGGCTATTAACTAGTGACACAAAATTTTTAGACTCTTCCTGAAGATCTTAACAATAACTTTTTATCTGTTGTGTCCCACTCTCACCGCCCCTTTACCTTAAATGTCACTAGCTAAAGAAATCACAGCATTATACTCTATTCAGATTATCTTGCACTGTGAAACAGTTTTGGCTTTTGGTGTATCATTTCTTCAAATTACTCCTACCTTAACTGATCTATGTGAAAACTTGATATACTCTGCTTACCAAGTATCCTTAACAGTCGCTTGTAAAACTGTTTAGAATGTATCCATATTCACTGGGGAAACTACACAGATTATATCCATCATTACTAATTTAAAGATATTATTATTATTGCTTTCAGTGAATCGAAGTAGGTTACATATTTATCTTTTACTCCCTTTTTATAAAAATCAATGTGGTTTCTTTCTCTGAAGGACATCTTATTCATCAATTACAAGTTTCATATTTACAATTCACCCCTTCCTACCTACTGCCCTCCCCACTCCCTCCCCCCCCCCGAAGAGGTTCTTGTAAAAGTCATACTCTGCATAGTTAAAAACAATTTTTAAAAAATCTGACTGAAAAATCAAATATCTCTGAAGAAAATAATCATTTCTAGATAAATATTAAATTCAGAATTCAGATGGTCTCTGATTCTTGGAACTTAGATTTAATTTCTTAAGGTATCACATCAACTCTTTTTTAAGTTATCTCTCCAATATGACAGGGCCATAGCTTAAGGAAAAAGATTATAAATGAAGTATGTTTTTGTCATGTGAACAGCAAAGTTAACAATTTGAGAATCCCTGTGAAAAAAACAACCCAACATTAGCAATTTCCTCACACACAATTTACATGCACCATTATGGTGGCTGAAGTTTGTGTTTAGTACCACTTGATAGAAGTTATTACTAATGTGGTTTACATAAATTACATGTAACATACCCCATATGGAAACCAGATTTTCATAGTAACTAATGTTTCAAAATAAACACCATGACCTGGAATCTCTGTAGCACACTCTCTCGTGTGCCTTCCTATTGCATGATATTCTGTGATTTGTCTGTTTCAGATATTTAGTTCATGAAACCAAGTCATTTGAATATTCTCACCGTAGTTAAAAAGGGATTAATTCTATCCCATGTTGTACTAGTTACAAGATAATTGGGCTCTTTGAAAGGCACTATCATAAATTACCTCAATCCATAAATTATTCTTAACAGTGGTAGGTAATAATTCTCTTGCATAAACATTTTTATTTGTGGAAGTTAACAATGAATTCTGTTTGTTTTACAATCTGAAGTCCCTTTCCTTAGGCTCTGCAGAATAAAACTGATTAGCCAAGATTCCATATATACCCATACATTCTATATCCTAATTAGTTTTTATTCCAATATTTTGTACAATTTATAAAATTTTATAATACAAAAGTAATTTTAGTAAGTACAGGTTTTTAATTTTAATTTTGGCAGGACATGTATACTTTTATAAAAATGTCACAAAAATATTAGTGGGAAAGACATTCATAACCATGAAAAATTTTGTGGATTTTTATGACTATCCACTTAGAAGCCATACTTTGATATTCTACCTACACAGTGGAAGATGATTCCACTAAATGAATTTCACAAAGTATCTTTTTCAAACACACATACAAAGAAAATATAGTGTATAGGGCAATAGGAAATAGATAATCAATCATATGTATACTTTTTAAAAAGTGCAAGTATACAGAGACTTATAATGAAGCTGTTTTAAAAGTTTCATTATCAGACTTAAAAAAAAAAAAAAAAAAAAGACTGAGTGACCAAAGTATGATCCTGTAAGTCAAAAAGGCAGATGGGGATAGGGAGAAGAAAGGAGGCATTCACTTTCTAGGTAATTGAGGCGAGAGAATTGCTACCAACATCCTGTACACATTGACAACAGAAATAAATATATACATGAAAAAGTTATATGTTAGATCTAATAAGCAGACTGCAAAAGATCAATGTGTAAAAAAAAAAAAAAAAAAAGGCATTATTGAACTAAAACAAAAGTCATTCAGAATTACTGAATGTCCAGATTAGGAGAAGGAAACTGTCAAATCTAAAAATCCAGCCCTTTCATTTTATAGTGGAGGTAACTGAAACAGTTCCAAAGAAGTAGATTAAGCAAGTTGACACTGCTAATTAATTGTAGATACAGGACTGCAATGAAAGTCTATTGAACCCTATTTCTGCTATTCAACACTACATATAGCCAAGAGATGAATAATTCTGAGACTATTACTTCTAAGAGTAAGCATTTTAAGATAAAGGTAATAGTGAAAAAAGTCTGATAATTCTAGGTCTGATTAAAATATTTAAATAAGATTCTGCCAAGCTGAACATAAAATAAGAACTATGAGGGGAAAATTTGTCCATCTGCCTTTCTTCAAAAGATAAAAAAGAATTGAAAGTGTTTAAGGAGTACTAGGTTCCCAAATCAAAAGAAAGGAATTAAATATTTTAAAGGGAATAAACCAATTGCAAGAAGGGTTTTTTAGCCAAGCTGTGAGAATTCCATGTTATACTCACCAAAATATCACATAAGCCAAACAGGTGGGATTGTTGTTTATAGTTTTAAGAATTATTTACTTAGTAAACTGGTAGAGGATCAATATTAAATCTGGATACAATTTAAAATCATTTGTTTTCTAATTATTTTAAACCATAAAGACCCAAACACTGTTTTTCTAACTAATGGGAAAAATAGGTTAGAGAATATTCAACCATAAATCTCTTTAGTAATTAAACAAACAATAATATTAGTTGGAATTTTTTTCTTTCTGAATATTAAAAGACATCAAAATTTTCTCTCCATCTCTTTTTTTCCCTATGACCTTATAGTTTTCCATAGGGACTAAAAAGGTCATAAAATAATTGTGTGCAAATAATTGTTGGTATCAAACCAGGCACACATAATCTATCTGAGGAATATAAGTAAATCACTAAATTGTCTGATGAATACATATGTGGCAATGATCATCTAATAAGAAAATTGTCCTTTAGTTTGCACTTATACTAACTTTAAATAGGTAGCAATTATTTATATGCATCACTTTAAAAATATGTGAGGAAGCATGGGCATGCATAAATTTAGAGATAAGCAAGATATGATATAGTATAAACAAAACAGTTCATCTTGTAAAGCATTCTCAACTTCAAAGTCATTTATTTAGGACTCGTAGAGGCAGGCCTATACCAATGTGTGCTAAGTGGGCAACTTCTATCCTAAAAATATTATTACTTGAAATTTAAAAAGAGCAGCAGCAAACCATGAACCAGATTGGTCATGTAAACTGAGAGCAAATATTTCAAATTTACATTACATTTATGTGGCTATCAAAAAAAGCACAACAGAGGTATAGATTTTGCTCACAAGTGATCATTTAAGCACTTAGAAAGTGAAATAATTATGCCTAAATGTAAAAATGACAGGAAAATTTTAAGTACAAACTGAGAACCAAGGGAAAAACGGCAAATTTTATCCCAGAACATCCAGGATAGACAAATATGAACTAGGCAAGAATATTTCTCAAATGGCTTATGCCAAAATCAGAGACACATGGTGATGTGGCTGATATCAAAATCACTTGGGCGTCACACACAACTATAATTAGCGATGGGTGAACCTCAGCAGGATTAGATACGCCTCCTAAATTTTAAATGCTTGCTTGGAGCTAAATTTCTGTGAACTTCTTTGGTCTAGTAATCAGTCTGGGAGTCTTGTAGAAACAAGCTTTCTCGAGATATTTCCATTGCTTCGTGGTTTCTGGCAACATTGAGCAATCCACAGAAGCGAGATTTTCTAAGAGTGTCTTGTTATTTCCATTTCCTATCCCAGCTAAAAGCAAGGCATAAGAATAGAGGGGAAAAAAAAGTTGTGTGTGTGTTTTTTTAAAAAAATATACATCTAAAAAAGTCAAACATTAAAAAGTGGGTTTTGAAATCTCAAATACAATTCAAATGTTATTGGTGGTGCTTTGAAGAGTTGAAAGAACTAATACAATGATGAAACTGTATGTCATTAGCTGAAAAAAGAGTCTGTCAGGGAAAGAACCCAAGAATATTTCATTAAGTGGAAGATGCTCCTACCTAAACTAGTTTTCTAGTCAAACTAAGTTTGACTTAAAAGAGTCAATTTTGATAGATCAAGGACTCAAAAAATCATAATTCACCCAAAAGCATAACAAGGACTGACTTTTGCCATACATGATTAATGAGGCTCTAGATTGTCTCCATACCAAATTTCATTTAAAAACAAAAACAAAAGCAGATTCAAGTTTTGTTTAAAGACACAACAGTGCAGCATGTTATCCATTACCGTTTATTCCATTTCTAAACTTCAACAGCAGCACAGTCTTTGAAAATTACCATATATACTTACTTTGCCTTAGGAATTTCTTATCTTATGCATCTGGGACTAAGCAGAAGAAACTCCATTATCATCCAAAAGGCATAATAATACAAAATCTACTTGAGGATTTTCAATTTACATTTCCCTGCAGTTTAATATTTATTTTTCTCAGAGTTCATAAGAAACATCATCTTATGTCTCAATATTTCAGATGTTGCTATAAATATATACATATATGACTATATAGATATATTATAGCAGAGTCCCTTCCTCCCCCCCTTCCCCCAGCATTTTTTTCCCCAGAACTTTCACTTTGAAAGACTCAAGTTAGTCAACTTTCATTACCCTTCCGGCTGTGTTTCTGACCCTCTGGCCTTCAACATCATTCCCAGAATTACCTTAATACTTTCTCTTTCACCAATCCTCCCCTTTTCAGTTTCCTTTTATGTTTGTTTTTCAATTAGAATATATGTTCCTTGAGGGTAAGAATAGCACTTTTGTTTTACGTGCATTTAAATCTCCTAATTTAGTGCAGTACAAATCAAAATGCAAACTCTAAATAGATGTTTGGAAAATTATTGATTTCTCAAGTCAAATTTCAGGGATTTAAAACGGATGATCATTTCCATTTGAAAAGCGAAATCCAATCATTGAAAATGAATGTGCTGCTAAATAATAGTATGAATTAAGGACAAATTCAATAATTACCAAGAAAACATAAAAAGTTTGGACATTTTCATTATTTTTTTATTTGTTTGTTTTGATGGGGTACATGGAAATAACTGCCAAGAACATAGGTTGTTTTTAGATGCAGAAAATATTTTTGAGAACGTGGAGCTGGAATGGGATAAAACTTTGATAACAAAGATAAATTTTGTAAAATTCCTAAATGTGATCTGGGATAACATTATGGAAGTCAGTTTTAGCCCAAAGCAAGTTTCTCTGAGTAAATCCTATATCTTTTAAACTAAGGTTCATAATGGAAATGCTGAGAGATTTGTAATTATAACAATGTTTGTTAATGGCTTCTCAAGTACTAGAGCAAGATTTTATTAAAGTCATATTTTTCTAACATTAAATTTCAGTGTTCTGCTACTAATTACAAATGTCAAGAACAGAACTAAAGCTCACTGGCATGACTTGTTTACTTCTACGCACACATGTCAAACACACGGTTCATTAATGATTTCAAGGTGCAAGAAATGATAGCAATCACAATTCACTACTGTTGATTGCTATTATTCTTTCATTTCTGATTAGCATTTTTATCTGTTAGTAAGTGCTTCTGTGTACAATATCTTGAGTCCCACAACATATTAAACAACTCATTTTATACCTTCACATGGTATAAATGAAAGAAAGCTCATAAAGCCAACTATTATTAGTAGTATTATTACTATTATATTCCTTTGCTAGTGAAGATTTTAGGCGGTTAGATTTTTTTCTCCTAAGGAGGGAAAAAAAAAAAAAAAGACTAAACAGCAATCATCAGAGTAATTATAATGATCTATTTTTGGATAATAAAAAAGTCAAATTCACTGAGTATAAAACCAATGCAAATTCTTCTTTATAATAATAATAGTACTGGATTAAAACATTGGCATTCCTTTGTCTTCCCACTTTAAAATAGCAGAAAAGGATCAATGAATAAACATAAAACAAAAATACTATTATAAATGAATGTGAGGTTTCTATGGTTGAGTAAGCTATGGAACTTGGATCCAAAGTCATTGAAAATTATTGCATTTAATATTATATAGACATAATGAATGTATAGATTATACACACACAAACATATAATATTCCAAACTCTCCTAATCAATTTACTTGAGATTCTAAATTATATAAATATTGTTTAGATAGATTTAAAATGATTCCCATTCTGGAAAACTTTTTAATCTTTAATAAAATAGAGAAAGTTCAATATATGAATTCATATCAGAGATGCCACTTTATTCATTTTCAACTGGACTTTATTTCTTGATTGTATTTTCTAAAGATCCACATTCTTGCATCTTGATTTTTTACATATCCCATACTAAAGAGATAACAAATATTACAAAATGGAACAAATATTAATTTGGAGTCTAATGATTTGGGTTGAAATTTTAGCTCAGCTACTTATGATCTGTATGCTCCTGGGCAACTCAAATTTCTAAGGGCAAAAGCCTTTGCATGTGTAAAAATATAGAAATTATAAAAGATTATTACTAAGCATGGCATGGTGCAAAGAATTTTGGCCCTGCAAACATCAAAACCATTTGGTACTAACTAAAAAACAGAGTAGTAGATGAATGGAATAGATTAGGTACACAAGACATAGTAGTAAATAACTATAATAATATCCTGTTTCATAAACTCAAAGATGGCAGCTTCTTGGATAAGAACTCACTATTTGACAAAAATTGCTAGGAAAACTGAAAAACTGTATAGCAGAAACAAGACACAGACCAACAATTTACACTGTGTACCAAGATAAGGTCAAGATGGGTACATGATTTAAACATAAAAAGTAAACCGTAAGCAATTAGAAGACAAAGGAATAGTAATAGAAGATCTATGGAAAAGAGAAAAACTTATTACCAAACAGGAGATAGAGAACATGATGAAATGCAAAATGAATAATTTTGATTAAATTTAAAAGGTTTGGTACCAAAAAAAAAAAAAAAAATCCATTGCGACAAAGATTAGAAGGAAATCAGAAAGATCAAAAACAATTTTAATAACCAGTATTTCTGATAATGACCTTATTTCTCAATTATATAATTTATGAAATTTATAAGAATACAAGTTATTCCCCAATTGACAGTCAAAAAATAGAATCAGGCAGTTTTCATAAGAAATCAAAGCTATCTATTGTCATATGGTAAAATGATCCAAATCACTATTGACTCAAGAAATGAAAATTAAAAACAACTCTATGGTACTATGTGACACTTATCAGATTGGCTAATGACAGAAAAGGAAAATGATAAATATTAGAAAAAATGTGAAAAAATTGGAACACTAATGCCTTGTTGGTAGAGTTGTGAAGTGATTCAATGATTCTGGGGAGCAATTTGTAACTATGCACAGGGGATAAATATGCATATCCTTTGATCAAGCAGTATCACTACTAGGTAACCCAAAGAGATTTTTTAAAAACAAGAAGGAAAAAACCTATTTGTACAAAAATATTTATAGCAGCTCTGTGTGTGTACACAAAGAACTGGACATTAGAGGGAATACCTATTATTTGGGAAAACTAGTTATGTTATATAAATGTAATGGGATACTTTTATGCATCAAGAAATTATGAGCAGACAGATTTCAGAAAAACCTGGAAAGGCTAACATGAACTAACATGAACTAATGCTTAGCAAAGTGAGCAGAACAGGAGAACATTGTTCCAGTAATGGCAACACTGTACAATGATCAACTATAACACATTTAGCTCTTCCCAGGAATACAATGATCCAGGCCAATTCCAAGACTCATGATAGAAAATGCTATTCACATCCAGAGAAAAAACTATGGAGTGTGAATGTAAATCGAAGCTTAC
Organism: Antechinus flavipes; assembly: GCF_016432865.1. Classification (NCBI taxonomy): domain Eukaryota; kingdom Metazoa; phylum Chordata; class Mammalia; order Dasyuromorphia; family Dasyuridae; genus Antechinus; species Antechinus flavipes. Next base: position 96,916,062 of record NC_067398.1, on the reverse strand, counting down.
TATTTTCATTTTTTTTCTTTTTTGTCATTTTCCATTTTTGTTCTGATTTTTCTTTCACGGAAATATAATTAATATATAAGTACACATGTCTTGGGGAGGGTGAGAAAAAATTTGGAATTCAAAGTCTTCAAAGTGAATGCTAAAAACTACATTTACATGTAATTGGGGGGAAAATACTATTAAGTGGCAAAGAAGGAAAAAAAAAAGAATACTGGCCTTGGAGGCAGAAAAAAATTAGAACCAAATGATTTGGGCACAATTTCCTTCTCTAAATAAACAGTGATATGTTTTTATATTACAGTAACAATATGATATAAGAAAAGTACTTTATAAATAATTTTTCAACAGAAAGTATTATAATACTTTGATAGAAATTTGATGTCATTAATATGGTTACTCTCCATTATGATCAGTTCATTCCCTATCCAATCATATATCACTTTTATTAACCACTTGCATATTTCATCTTTAGTAATATGTTGTAACCTATTCAAACCCACCACATACCTCCCCCTCCCATTGCCCTCTAGATGATTCCCAACTTTAAGAGGCTATTATTGTAAGAAATCTAAATCTTATGATTATTTATCTAGTTAGAAGTGGTTCTGTGGAAAATCATCAAACCTAAGTACTGGATAGGCCACTATGGATTAAGTTCATTTTCAAGGTACAATTTTTTATTTAATTCCACTTATTTAAAACAATCTAATTATCCCTATTGCCTCTTTAGGAAATCAAACGCCAAAATAAAATGCATTAAACTAATCCAAATGCCTAAATTCAGAACAAATGCACATCACTGCATATGAGACAAAGGAATCCTAGAAATATTACTCAGGAAGTATATTGATTGATATCTGGAAGTTTAAATTTGAAATTAGTTCTTAAGAAGAAAGGTAGAATAAAATCAGTACAACTCACAGATATGCAAAAGAGAATGAATGAACAGGCTTGGTCCATGATGTTTGAGAGTTTCTGTGCCAGCAGAATTAAATAATGTCCCTGCATTAGTCACAATCTTTAATAATGAAACACTCAGGAAATTAAATCATTTTACACCACCCTGCATATTCTACTCTGAATACCTACAAAGAAATCTTTTGAGAAGGTAGGAGAAATCTAAAATGGTTAATATAAACTATAGGGAAATAAGGAAAGTGGAGTTCGCTTTATTTCCCTGTACCTGCCAAGTGTTTCTCATGGAAGAGAGAGAGAGAAAAAAAAAGTTTTTCCAAATATAAGTAATCTTAATTTGATTAAGAACTTATAACATTTTATTACGGTTAAAAAAAAGAAGAAAAACAGTCAAAGAAGGATGTTGATTTGAGTCCTATCTCAAATGTCTAATATATATATATGTGTGTGTGTGTGTGTGTACGTATATATACACATACATATATATTTATAATATACATATAAATATATGAGAGAGTATGTATGAGTTTCTTTCCTCTTCTGTAAAGATAGAATAATAGTACTTTCACTAACTACCTAAGAGTAATTCCAAGGAAGTCATGTTAGACATTGTGACACAAAGAAATATAAGATATTGTTATACTTAATGAGACCCTTTATCCAATAATATGAAATAAATTCATAGTAACACTGAGAATATTTTCAAAAGATGGCTATTTAGTCACTGTAATAATAACTTTGAATCAAAATACAAGAATAAAATACAACTCAAACTCTGTTACAATGACCTCTAAGGAAATGTACAAATTCTCTTTACTGTACTGGATTTTTGTGAAGATATTATTTGAAATTAGATGGCCACTGACTGCGGTTTAGAAATCTGTTGTATGTGATATGACCTGTACATAAAATTGTACTTAACTGCGATCTAATTTGTCATTTCTTTTTTTTTTTTAAATAATTATAAACTTTTTATTGACACAACACATGCCAAGGTAATTTTTACAACATTATCCCTTGCACTCACTTCTGTTCCGATTTTTCTCCTACCTCCCTCCACCCCCTCCCCCAGATGGCAAGCAGTCCTATACATGTTAAATATGCCACAGTATATCCTAGATATAATATATGTGTGCAGAACCAAACAGTTCTCTTGTTGCACAGGAAGAATTGGATTCAAAAGGTAACAATAACCCAGGAAGAAAAACAAAAATGCAAACAGTTTACATTCATTTCCCAGTGTTCTTTCTTTGGGTGTAGCTGCTTCTGTCCATCATTGATCAATTGAAACTGAGTTAGATCTTCTCTGTCAAAGAAATCCACTTCCATCAGAATACATCCTCATACAGTATCGTTGTTGAAGTATATAATGATCTCTTGGTTAACTGCAGTTATATTTCAACAAAAGTTTTCTCAACTTTCAAAACTAGGATAATCACCTTTCCATGTTCAATCGTAATACAACATACTTGAGAAAGAAAAATAAATAAATAAATAAATAAATCACTACCATATATCTGCCAACTCATTGGCAGAGTCTTTCATCTGCCACAATATGCAAACACCCAAAATTGAAAGTTACACTAAGCAACATTTATGATTTGTCTTAAAACTTTTCATCATTGTTAAGAATTATAATGTCTCAATATGCCAAAACAATGAACCTAATTTTATAGCACTGTTTTCAGGGGTTACAAAAAGACTTAACTTAAAATTAACATTTGACAAAATTTTATTAAGTGCCTACTATGTGCAGAACACAAATAATGAGACAGAACTTACAGTTATAATTTCACCAAAAAATATTAGAATTTGAATGGAAGAGAGGTTTATAAGAAAGTGTTGATATCTGATGGTAGGAAATTGCTGTTGATGCAGTAAACAGGAAAATGAAGATCATGGAAGGCTTCTTGGATAAGGTAGCATTTGAATTGGGCTTTAATAAATGGGTAGGAACTCATAGGTAATGAAACAGAGAGAAGTAATTTATTTCTTAAAGTAATCTGGATGATGGGGAAAGGGGCAAAAATAATTACAGAATATATACTATATTTTAAGAGTACTATGAGAATAGATTTTTTAAAAAGAGATAAAAGGTAAGGTAGCACAGGATTACAGATGGCCTTTAATGCCAGCCAAAGGACTCTGACATTTACTTTTCTGAATAATTATTATTAGGCAATAGGGAGCCACTGATGACTTCTGAACAGAAACATGATGTGACACTAAGCATAAGGAGCACTACTCTAACAGAAGTATAAAGGAAGGATTGATGAAGATGGTGTGGAAATAATGAAGCATAAAACCTACTGCACTATTCCACATGAATACTAATGAAGGCATGTGTTACAAGGATGGTAGTAAAAATAAAGAGTAAGTACAGAGGAAGGTACGGTTACAAAGTTGTGCTCAACAGATCCTTGGTAAAAAAAGAAATGAGAGAGAAGAAAAAGTTGAAATTAACCAAAATATTTTGAACATTGAAATCTGAGGTAATGGTGGTGCTATGAAGAAACAGTAAACTCAAAAGGGGTAGATTTAAGGGGAGAAGATAAATTGGAATTGTATACATTGTATTTGAAATGAACTTTCCTTATGACAATCTTATGAGGTAGGTAATAGAAGTATCATTATTTCCAGTGTTCAGATGAGGAAAATTAGATCAAGATGAGAGCTTTTACTCATGCTTTTTACATTATCAAAGTTATCCCACTAAAAATAATTGAATATTTCCTTACCAAAAAATGATTTCTAATAAAACAATGTTTTGGGGGTTAGCTTTGGGTTTCAATACTTTCACAAAAAGAACAAAAGAATTATAGTAACAATTTATGCAGAAAGTAAACAACTAAAAGTAAATACTAGAACTTCTAAAACTATGATCCTTTGATACTAAATATACAATCTATATGAACAACATTTTATTGTGCATGTATTTATTGTGCTGGGTAGAAATAAAACCATGTCTTTTTTAGGAAGAAATGCCCTGATTTGAGAAAATTTCTTCGCACTCTTGAGAAGATAATCACACACATTTCCAATATAAGCCTTCTTTGTGAAGATTAGCTTATAATACAGTCCTAGCTATTTTTTTAAACAAATAATGTAAATTGAAGCAACACAACAAATCAAGAGAAAGCATCTGTAATTAGAGCTCACTTATCACCTATTAATCTCTATCTACATGACAAAAATGTTCATTTTTTACTAAAATTATAAAAACAAAACAACTAGTTATGTTCATTGAGCAAATATTTATTAAATATATACAACTTAGAAAATTATGCTAGAACATGAGATAAAGTTTTAGGACAATTCCTATTCTCATAAATTAGGAGCACAAAGACGTATACACAAGAAACTATAAAAATACTTGTTATACTCTCAGAGGGAGGTTGTACAGATTGTAGAATTAAGGTGATAATTCATGGAAATTCCTTGAAAAAGATATTGTTGCAACTTCCTTTCCTCTCATGTGCTCCCCATTTGACTTTTTGTCTCATCATAGCTCTCCAAAATTATCAATGATCTCTTAATTACCAAATTTAATATTTTCTCAATACAAATCCTTCTTGATCATTTGTAGTGTTCTGGTTGGTTTTCTGGAGGTCTTGGAGCAGCCTTCTTTTCAGTAGAGTAATCACCAAAAGAATAGCCAGGGGATAGAGTCCAAAGTCCAAATTCTTTATTGTCTCCTTGCCTGGGGGCTGGCTAGCTTTCTTGAGGCTCTTCAGATAGGCCTTGATCTCAGTTGGGGGAGCAAAAGGACAGACCATTGTGGTGTGAGATGGAGTGAATTTCTCTGAGTCTCAGGCGTGCTTGGGCCTCCGGCTACCACAAAGATGGATGCTGGATTGAATCTGTCTCTGAGTCTGACCCTGACTCCCAGTTTATATGCTCTATTATAATTAGATCATTTACAATATACTGAGCATAAACCAATCACTATATCACTAGGGAACCATTATTTGTTGTAAGATTAAATCAATCATACTGAAGTAGAGAATTATTAATCACCATGCTAAACTAGATAACCATTGTCTTATCAATTCCACTGACTTAACACCTTGTTAAGAATCCTTGTTTCAAGTACAGAGTTCGGGCCCATAACAGTCATTCTGACATATTTGATGATAATGACCATCTTGTCCTTTCTTAGTCTTTCTACAGATCATGTGCAAGTACTATCTTCTGTTAATTTATTGCATAAGTACAAAAGGTCTTTTTACTAGCTTCTGAGCAAGAACTAAAGGCACATAAAAAGGCTTCAGGTAACAAATTCTGTCTCTCTTCTTCCATCCCTTATTCCCTGTAGTTCCATGTAGTGCCATGTAAGGCAAGAACTGCTGTGGACCTTCAGGGATGGGCAAAAGTCCTGGACCCACTCACACAATCAAGCTGCCACATGGCTGGGAATGCTTGGCACCTTTGTTCCTTCTGTCACTACTGCATTTCTTCTTCATCTTTCATGAATAAGGATCAGAAAAAGTAATGTATTATTGGATTACAAACATATGAACTTTGAAAATTGGAAGGAGTCTTTAGAGGTCCAATAACTAAAGTCAGTAAGAGTGTTTGCTAGAGAAACAACACATGAAGAATGACACTCTTCATCCAGGCCAGAAATGAATCAACTTAGCAATGAAAATATAGTATCATGCACGCAAGGAGCAATTAGTCCATCAGCAAAATCACAACCATCCATGAACTATGTGAGAGAAATGATTTGCAGCAAACACTTTTAAGTCTGAGCCCACTCTATACAGAGGGTAATGTGTAAGAATGGGAAAAACATTGTGCTTTGGTTTTTGTTATACATTCTCAATAAACACCCCTTCCTAAAAGCTAAATAATGTGCATTGATTAAATAATCACAGGAATATATAATTGGCATTTACTATTAAGGAGAACACACCTGGTAAAGGCTCATGAGCAACAGAACTTGGAGGTAAAATGACCTCTTAAGGTTACACCTAGATCCCTGAGAGAGAAAATAGCCAAGAGAACTGACCTCACAGTATGACTTTGGGTTGAAAGACTGATGCCAGAGCCTGAGCTACAGAAAAAAAGAAAAAAAGAAAAATAGGCAATAGTAGAAACAGAGAACCAAGATCAGTTTTCTAGAAATTGCCATCCTAATCTCGGATTTGTCCTTCATAGTCCCTTTAATCTATATACTAGAGTACAGGGTAACGTCGGAACTCCTTAGCCTCTTACAAGCCTCAGATAGACCTTAATCAAGTCCCATTTAAGGAGACTCTCAAAATGTGGATGGCTTCCTGATCCATATGGAAGTTTTTATCAGCACAGGTCTTAGCAAACATGAGAATTCCTGAATGCCTCCAAAGCTACCTTGCCGCACTTAAGAAATCACAGCAAAAAAAGATTATTCATCTAGAAATTAGAAAACCTGAGTTTGGATCCCAGCTTCTAAAATTATCAGTTTTATGACTCTGGGAATTCATGTGAACCTAAGGCATAGGTTTTTTAGCTATAAAATGGAAAATAATATTTGAGAATTATTACAATTATTCAATGCATTTTCAATATTAATTGAATAAAAAATAAGACAGGATTTAGATGTTTGGAATGTGGGAAAACTGGGACACTAATACATTGTTGGTGGAGTTGTGAACTGATCCAACCATTCTGGGGAGCAATTTGGAACTATGCCCAAAGGTCTATCAAACTATGCATACCCTTTGATTCAGCAGTGTCACTACTGGGCCTTCACCCCAAAGAGGGATAAAAAAGAGAAAAGGACCCACATGCGCAAAAATGTTTATAGCAGCCCTTTTTGTAGGGGCAAGGAACTAGAAACTGAATGGATGCCCATCAATTGGAGAATGGCTGAATAAACTGTGGTATATGTATGTTATGGAATATTATTATTCTGTAAGAAATGACCAGCAGGATGATTTCAGAAAGGCCTGGAGAAACTTATATGAACTTATGCTGAGTGAAATGAGTAGAACCAAGAAAACATGGTACACAGCAACAAGATTATACAACGGTCACTTCTAATGGACATGGCTCTTTTCAGCAATGAGGTGATTCAGGCCAATTGTAATAGACTTTCGATGGAGAGAGCCATCTGCATCACAAAGAAGACTGTAGGAACTGAAAATGTATCATAACAAACTGTTTTCATCTTTTTTGTTATTGTTTACTTGTTTTTGTTTTTTTTTCCTTTTTAATCTGATTTTTCTTATGCAGTATGATAAATGTAGAAATATATAGAAGAATTGCACATGTTTAACATATTGGATTACTTGTTATCTAAGGAAAGGGTTGGGGAAGGGAAGGAGAAAAATTTGGAACACAAAGTTGGCAAGGATGAATGCTGAAAACTACCTTTGCATATATTTTTAAAATGAAAAGCTATTATTTAAAAAAGAATATGAATTTCTAAAAATTTCTGTGAAACAAACTTCTTTCTTTCTTTCTTTGTTTTGCTGAGTCAATTGGGGTTAAATAACTTGCCTAGGGTCACACAATTAGGAAGAGTTAAATGTCTGAAACCATATTTGAACTCGGGTCCTCCTGACTTCAGGGCTGGTGCTCTATCCACTGCATCAGCTAGCTGCCCCCAAACTTCTTTTTTTTTTTAATTGCATGAGGAGGGAAGAGGGCATCTAGGTGGCGAAGTATAGAGCAGCAGCTATGGACTCATGAGGACTTGAATTCAATCTGACCTCAGACACTTAACATTTCCTAGCTATGTGACCTCAAAGCTAATTGTCTAGCCAAAAAAACAAAAACTGCACTTGTGAGTAAAGATATTATTCTTCAAAACATTAATGACACAGATAAAAGGAAATGTGCAAAGACTACCATAAAGTGTGAACAGGGGAATAACAAATATATAAGAACCAAATGAAGAAAGAGAAATGTGACAATAAATAAAGGGTGCCTATCAAATATTAGATAATAAAATTAAGTAAAGTGAAAAGGGGAAATCATTTCCAAAAGAGGATGGACACTGATTTTTGGTTTTTTTGGAGTTGCTGGAAATCAGTTTGTGCTTTATTTCAGTTTTTTAATTATAATTACAGTTTTCTTTTGTTAAAACTTGCAGAAATGTAAATTAGAAAAATTTTGGAGGGAGAAACTACTGTTGAACTTAACGATTATAAGAATAGAGGGTTATAAGCAATTGTTGTGCCAATATTCTCTTGGGCAAATTCTTAGTTAAATCCAGGACATTTAGAACCATCTATTTATGGGATTCACAGGTGTAAAAAAATCATTAATATTTTCCCCATAATTTTATCTTGAACTATAGTCTAATGCAGGGGGGAAGGCAAAGTGGGCACAGAGCTGACTCTGAACTCTGTGTTACCGTGGGAAAGTCAATGAATTCTCCTTGTCTCACATTCTTCATCTGCAAAATGGGCAAGACAGTACTTGCTACTTCCATACCTCACCTGGCTCTTGTGAAAATTAACAAGATAATGTTTGTAGAATGCTCTGAGACCCTTAGATGAAAAGAATCAAGGCTGAAAAATACAATTTTAATCCCGTATTGACACTTTTTCAGGTAAATATTTGAAAATTTTACTAACTAAATTGTATACTTGTGAAACCTAACATCATTTTCCTATACTTATTATACTAGGTCCCCCTTACCCCTTTCCCCCCCTGCCCAGGATGAGGGTCTGTCACAAAAGCATCTGTTTAGGGACAATTCAATCTCTTAGCATTTTAGCATGTGTGTGTGTGTGTGTGTGTGTGTGTGTGTGTGTGTGTGTGTATTATATATCTCTCTCCCTCGAGATGTTTGTTATAAGTCAACCTTATGAAGCCACTGAGCTACAAAAATCTCTCAACCTAAATTATCTAAATAACTCTAAACCTAAATAAGCCATAGAATTAGTTCTTGGTGATAGGGAATAGTATTTTTTTTAATTCATCATATAAGACTTATGCTGAATCAAAAATTACTTAGCCAATTTCCCTTATTTTTCAGATCAGAATATTGAGGCCTTAGGGAAAATTATGCCTTGGAGTCCTAGAGCAAAAAGATACCTTAGAGGTAAGGTGATTTGGTGTATCTCACATTCAGGATTATGGAGGTATGAATTATAACTGAACTAGATCCCAGTTAAGGAAACACTCAAAGTATATGAGGTATTTCCAAGCCTGTTAGTGGAATCTTTATTGACTCAGGATTTAGCAAAGTTGAGAAATCTTGAATAGTTCCACAACTACTTCCCCATTTCTAACAAGTTCCATACTTTCTTTAGCAGTGCCATCAGAGTTCTAGAGAGCAGTTCTCAGTATGGCTAGCGACTCACATGTTGTTCTTCTACTCTGTTTCACTCCCCACACCAACAAAAGATGCTAATCTATAGGTTAGAAAGTAAAAATAATAAGTGTTTGTTAAGTTACACGCCAGACACCATGCTAAAACACTGGAGAGACAAAGAAAAACAAAACATAATCCTTGCCCTCAAGGAGCACAATCTAATAGGATAAACAACATGTTAATAACTATGTACAAACAAGCCAGATACAGGATAAATAAGAAATAATCAACACAAGAAAGGCACTAGAACTGAGAACTGAAAAAGGTTTTTCTAGAAAGTAGATGTTCTTTAGAACTTGAAGGAAGCCATGGAAGACAGGTAATAGGATAAGGATGTAAGCAATCTGGTTCAATCAGCTTGGAATACTGGAAATGGTCCTGAATCTGGAATCAAAAAGTATAAGCTGAAACCCTAATTTTATAATTTACCCGTGTAACCTTGGATACATCACTTTAATTCTCAGTACCTCAGTTTATTCATCTATAAAGAAGTGGTGGTTGGCCCATATTAACTGGATGGTTCCTTTCAATCCTGTGCCTCTGAACAATACTCCCCACCCCCTCAGATCTCAGTTTTTTCTTATGTAAAATAAGGGAAATAGAGTAAGCGATTTCTAAAATCAATTCAGTTCTAAATCCTAAAAATTACAGTGAACTTTTCAAAGATAATATCAATATCACCCAAGAATGACATACTCTATGGCATTTAAATGCTAGATACTACATTCAAACTCTTTTCTAATAAACTCTACCTGAACACAGTTTCCCAATAATCACATACATACTTGACGAAATTCTACTTCTGACCCAGGGGACAATGGGCATACTACCAGAAGAGCCAAGGGTTGCCATAAGAAGATGATCATTATAAAGTATCTGTAGTTGCAGCATCCAAGCTCTCAGTAGCTACAAATTCTAAAAGGAGTTAGTTTTATTTCCCTGCTTTGCTTTAACAGATAGTGCCCACCCATGAGTAGACATGAAGGAGCAGGTTTTAAGTATTACATGTGTTGGGAGTAGGGGAGAATACAATGAGACAGTGGGGAAAAAAGAGGAAGGAGGATGGCCATGGTTTTTACTTAAATGCAATTTGGTTGTTGACTACAGTTCTCACATGGGCTCATATTTCTCAGGCAAACATCTACATATGGTTATGTTTACCTGATGTCTATCAGTCCTTTTTTGTTGAACACTTCAGCATAGCACATGTTCCAATTAAGTCAATGCTTTTGTTGCAACTTGTTGTTTCAGGTCACCTTTGCCAAAAAATGGGTAGGTGGTGGGTTACATAACAAGGACAGGCATAGTGTCAGCTGCCAAATCTATACATAAAATGTGTAGAGTATGTGGCAGGAGAGGGGTGGTAGGAAGAAAGGAAGAGCACACAGGAAGAATAACATCCTCAGGGGGAGGTTTGTGTCAGAATAAGGCTTTTGTCAGTTGCATAGCTACAGGAGAAAAAAATTGATTGAAAAAAATTGGTGGAGATAGGAATGAGAAAGATACAACTACTGGAAGTGGGGAGGAGGGGGAAATAGAATGATGTACATTGTCAGTAATTTTTGTCTTGGCATGTAAAGTCCAAGTGAATTTAAAGATGACTAACATTTAATAAGATTATTAATAAGACTACCTAGTCTTCTTGTTCAAGGTATAAACAAAATGGTAATTCTTAGACTTGAAATGAACAGAGGAGAATAAAATGGTTACTATCAAAGTTGATAATCCAACTACTTATATTCCCAGCATTCATTACCTCGCTGGATCCCTTTAAAAACTCCTTTGTTAGCACACAAGATTCAATTACAGCATATCCACCCTACTTACACCTACTCCAAGAAGTTTAGGCTGGCCAGCTTGGTTAGTAAAACATTATGCTAATGAGACCAAGATCACAAGTTCAATAGGGCAGAAAAAAAAGAGTACAGATAGATCCTATGAAATCCGTTTCCACTCTAGAAAAACAGTTCAAATCACTCATTTAACTGTTGAGATGTTCACACTATCTTCTTCAGATATAAAGGACAACATACACATACAGGCACTGAATATTAAAAAGAGATTCATTTTAAAATGATTCCAACACATGGCTCCCAAAGGCACTTTTAATAGAAAGGGTCCTAGTATAAACAACAAATTACATATATAGTTTCTGTCTCCAATACTTACCATCTAATATCTAACAAATACACAGACAAAACAATAACTAAATTGTATACACTGTGCCAAAATAAACATATATATATAAACATGTATATATAATAAGTGAGGGAAAGTTTACTACCTACCTTGCCTAAAATGCAAAAACTTCCTAGGAGACTATGCCTTAACTTCATGTGATATTATTAATGGCCAAAAATCAAGGCAATAGTTAAATGAATATGTCACTTTAATTATACACAAACATAACAAGGGCTTCAGTATGAAGCAGAATAGTAGGCAATGCAGTAAAGAGTCACAGGATCATGTAGATAAACAAGTATTAAATTAGGGAGACATGTCATAGCCTATTTCCTTCCATTATTTTGACTATTTGCAATGATGAACCCACATCTTGTTACAGTTAATACCTATCAGGTCTGGCATGCATGTCATGCTAGAAAGCAGATTATAAATGTGATTCGTAATGCTACAATGACAGCTTCCTAGAAAACTTTGGTTGGGAGTTTAGATGTCACGAACTCAGTATCACTCATAGGCCTGGATGCCAAGCAATGAGGATAAAGCTTACTCTGCTTAATAATATAATTTTTGTGTAAAAGGATAGTTAATGAGGTTCTATCAAATTTGTGTTCTTTGCCATTTGTAAAACACACAGAATATCACATTAGTTAAGGGAAACATCTGACAAGTAACTTCTCTTTATGACCAATTCTATATTAGATAATTTTGCAAATAGCATAATTAACCCAATTTACTTAAAAAGTGATCCCTGTTCCCAATCCCTCTGTTCAATTTCCAGCACAATGATGCTCTCTAAAGGTGACAATTTATACAAGGGCAGATAATCAAGTGGCAAAATGCCCCATAAAATCCAGACTTTCCCTGGGATTTGTCTTCTCTCTGTGCTAAGAAAGCATCTTCCTCCATGAAAGATGAAAAATATACCTGTGCATATACATGCAACTGCACACATGCCCATACACATAGAAGGCATGGCACCAGAGTGTTCTCAGCTTCTTGTACACTACTGAAACATCAACTACTGATTATAGCCATTAATGTCTGAATCTCGGAAATTAGTGTGTCTTTCCTGTGCTAAGCTTACAGACAGATGATGTATGTGCTTCTCAGGTCTAAAAGCTGATATGGAGTTCATGTGCCACAATATGAAAGAGAGTAAAGAAACATGCTATTATCATTTTCTTAGACTCACAGGTAACTTACCATCACCACCATTCCTTCCTACCCACTATTTGCCAGCCTTCTTATTAAGTATTAAAAACGATTTTCTCTGTGTCTTCTTGCAGACCCTGAGAGATGCTCCAGGAAGGATTCAGCATCCACAAGACTATCTCAGAATCTCAAGATTAGAAGATGAAGTTAATAGACAGAAACGTATACTATTAAACCCAAATAAGAGGTGGAGTATGGTATATCAAAGAGAACAATAAATTGGTAGTTAGAAGACATGGATTAAAACCCTGGTTCTGCCATTGATGATTTGAATGTAAATTCTCTGGGATTCAGTTCACTAAACTTGAAAATGATGGGATAAAGTCAGATGACCTTTAGACCTTCAATTTTTTTTATATATGATTCCATGAAATCTAGGAAGAATGACCTATCATATTTTATTCACAAACATATACGTGCTCTTGCCAAATAGCCCTAATACTATAATTTCTTTCCTAGAAAAGTACCATTAAAGTAGGAAGTTAAATTAGTGCCTTATGCTGGCTAATAGTGGGAATGGAACAAAAGAACTTCTTTGCCTTTGAATTGAATAGAGGCATTCAAAGTATAAGCTTCTAATGATTCTTTGAACTCCAATGATTAGGTGAGGTATAATTAAACGAATCTATGTTATATGACCTTAAGAAAGTCAAAACATCCTGGACAATTGTCTTCATCTGCATTGGTTGAACTAAAGGATTTCTAAGTTTATTAGTCACCAAAAATTTCTATGATTCTACATTTAGAACAGCAAGAAGGCTTTATTGGGAGTCAGAAGACCAGCATTCAGGTCTTTTTATTTGTCGTCTGTGAGATTTTGCATAAGTAATTTCATTTCTCTGGACCTCAATTTTATCATCTGAAAAATTAGATGTTTGGACTAGATGATCTCAAAGCTCTTTCCAGGCCTGAATCTATGATCCTAGGTTTGATTTCTTTGAGGAATGATGTTAGTACAGACCTGTTTTGTTGGACAGAGTCATGATAAATTCTAAATTTTTTGACACAATGGCATGGCAACACAATTGTTAGGTATGCAAGCCTTGGTCCAGCTTATAATAAAAATGTCAAGATCCATTTAAAGAGTTATAAACTTTTAGGAAATTCCATAAAACACCATCTAAATGACTATTTACAAATATGAGGAAATCTATTCAATAATATACTTGAGAATACCATTTCAAAAAAGTCTATGCATGATCGCAGGAAAAATAGGAAAACTGGGGGACACAGTGTAACTGAACAGTTCTTCCCACAGGAATTTTTTTTTCATCTTTGAAGTTTAAAAATCCAAGTTAAGTCCTAGAACTGTAGTTATAGGTTTCAACTATCATAAAGCAGATAGTTTGGGTAAAAAAAAAAAAAAAATTAGTATAGGAGGCAAGGAGGAAGAAAGGAAGAAAAAAGGATATAATGTTGAAAGTACCTTCTATTTTCACAAGTACTATAGAAATGAAGATAGAATGTAAAATGCATATTGCCATTCACAAGACAAAGAAGCTCTTTAAAATCAAAACAAAATTGATTGTCTGTGGATTTATTTTAAAATGGGATTTGACTTGTCAACCATTTTTAATAAGGAACAGAGGGTATAAACGGGGTCATTCCATTTAAATTGCACAAAAATCTGAGATGCATAATGTGTGAGCCCTGCCAGGATTGAGCCCCTACAGGTTAGGGCCATCACTGATATATTTACAGCTTACTTGTAAAATATTCCATTCTTACCAATTCTGTAAAGACTAATTAAAACCTTTTCAGTTTTTCACTTTTCCCCTGTACACTCGAGGCATTTCATGTCTGGAGTAAACATTCAGGTTTGCCAAACTGCCTGGCTGCCAGTATAATAGAAAAGTATTATTATTTTTAAAAAGCAAATTTGAATTCTTTATAAGGCACTAATTGCTCAGCTATTTATAGCAGTAACTGTTGCTATTTTAGACTTCAGCATGGTTTCTAAAAATGTTTAGAACTGCTTCAATTGGAAATACAAAAACAGCAGTATTATGCAGAATATATAGTATAATTAACTACGTTCTGAAAATGGAGAAGTCATCTAAAACCTCCAGATTCAAAATGCTTTGGAGAGGATCTATGAAGAAAGGTAATTGTACCTTTTGAAGCACTGAGTGCTCAAAATCCACTATATAATCACAAAGTTATGGGTCCACATAGGAAGAGGATTTTTTTTTCAAGGGTTCAGATCTATAATGTATAAAGAAATTTTGTCTGGGATTTCTTCATTTTTAAAGCTCATTTAATTCATCACATTTCCTTCTTTTTTCTTTCTTTCTTTCTTTCTTTTCTTTTTTTTTTTTTTTTTTTTTTTGATCTTATTTATTTATTAGGGACAGGGAAAGGGAGGAGCATCTTTCTGCCTCAGTTTCTTCTTTGGCAAGATAAAGAAAAAAACTATACAGCTATTTATCCTCACTCCCCGCTCAGTCTTCCCACTTCACAAAAGACTATAAGGATTAATTAGATACTAAAAGCAAAGTGCTTAAAGCTCTGCAAGAGCAAAGACTATGATAGAAACAATGTTCCTAGGGAAGAAACATTTTTCAACAGAGAGCCTCAAGGTATTAGATCCATATTAACTAGATCATTCGCAGTCAAGTGAAGAAAATGCCAAATTCAAGCATGTTTTTCAAGGCAATTTGTCTGTTTCTTTGATAATTTCAAGGAATGGGAGGAAGGGTAAGGAGAAAGGGGGGAGGCTGGAGAGGAGTTGACTAAAAGAGTCAAACACCTTACCATATCACCAGTCAGAAGTAAAATGCGATCCAATTTATTTACATTTCACTTTATTACTCTGACAGACTCTATATGCTGCCTGCACTTTACTGTTGTTTCAAATGATTCATGTTACAAAGATTTTTGTCACTGAACTGGGGAAAACATTACAGAGCTTGAATTTCTTATCCTCCACCAGTCACTTGTCCTATTCTCAGCTCAACAGAATCCCAAGCTCTCTGGACCGATCATGGCCAGGAGCTCATTAGGTTGTTCTTCACATTAAATTACTGAAAAAGGGTGATGTATTTATAATACAGCTTGCGATGCTATAAAATGGCTCATCAATCTGTTTTATTCATGGAAAGTCCACATAAGGCCACTAGTCTGTTACTGGCAATAAACCTTGGGTGCGTTTTCAAAAGACCTGCATATTAGATAGTGATTTATGTCTCTGTCCAAGAAATCAAACACGATACTAACAAGGCAAAGGATAACTCAACTGACACTTTCAAACGTAATGTAATTTCTGTAGTAAATCAAAGGCATATAACCTACACAGGGAAAAGATATAAGATTAGCATAGAGTTTTTTTTTTTTAATGTAGAATTAAAAAATAATATCACCAAGCATTTTTCATGTATTTCCTCTTTAATTTTCTGATCAGGATCCTCCTCCCAACCTCCCAAACAGTGTTTGTGACTTATACTTACCACTCTCTTCAGTCTTCCCAATCTATTTTATATCAGGTCTCTATCATATTCTCTAAATGGTTTGGATTTTTCAGAAAGTATTATTCAATTGATCTTGCTTACAAATTTAAGTTTGTTGGGGGTGAGGATGTTAATGGAGAAATAAGAGACAAAAGGAGGGAACAAAAGATATCTAGAATCAGCCTGAAAGATAGGAATGTTTTATTTGGCCCTTCTTCATTTCACAAACTACCACTTATGTTGAAAATTTTTCCTACTGAGTTAGAAACAAGGTGATATCTCACTTTATTAAAAAAAAAAAAAAAAAAAAACCCGGCTACTAGACAGAAATGAACTTGATCCACTGGAATTTTGCTATCAGCCTACCCATATCTTTACAAATTAAATACCACAAATGTGAATAAAAATAGATTTGAACAAGATAGTATTTTACTTTTTAAAAACTGAAGGGGGATATATGCATACAAACAAGTAAATAAAGACAGTTTGCATTTGCCTAGAATTTTTTTTCTTATCTTGTACAAAATGTTTAATAAAAAACAAATCTTCATTTTGGTAGAAGCATTACGAAGAACTAACAGCCAGGCAAATGAATGACCAATCATACAATAAGAAAAGACAAACTTCTTTAAAAAAAAAAAAAAATGGAATAGTCGAGAAGAGAAATGGGTAGCAGAAAACCTTATTTTAAAAAAGCAAGCAAGAAATCTTTTATATAATACCAATAAGTAACATTACCAATTTTCTTTTGCATTAGTTTGTGCCATTTTATGATTTTTGGCAAGAAAAAAAGATTCTTATAGACTTCTCTATCTTGTGCACAAAGCTCATATGACAACATTCCAGAAGTAAAAGAGCAAGACATCCTCCTTATTATTGTTAGTCAAAATAAAATACAATACTTCGGCAAGGAGTGAACTACAATATGTTTTATTTTACTAGAGCAAAACATTCCTGAGTCACTCACACCCAACAGAGGATCAGCTTCACCTAACAGATGAGAGCCTACTTTTGCCTTCTTTTTCTGTTGAATTCAAAACTGACAAAGGACAAAAGAAAATGGGTGCAATCATACAAACCAAACTGAAAACATAAAATTATTTTAAATTATGAAAAAATTAAAAATTCTTGTAAAATGCAACAAAATAATTTAAGATTTTCCAAATATCACCTAGAAAAGAGTTTTCATTTATACAAAGAAACCTAGGTTATATTTTACTAGAATACAGTCATAATTCTATTCAGTGTTAAAATTGTTTCTAAAAGATCTTGTTGAAAGTCAATTTTTTCTCCCTTTTATCAAACCACTAAAACAAAAAGAAAAGGAGGGGAATACGAATCATCACATTATCAAATGACAAGTATTTTCATTTTCAGAAGGATAAGTCTCCTTTGTTAATTTACATTTATTGTTTATGCATCTCTTCTCCCTACTATCTTCTCCAGCCTTTCAGGTTTACATACAATTAAAGAAAATTTGAGGACTAAAGCATGTTGAGGAGAAACAGAGAAAGATAGAGATGGACACAGAGAGAAGGATGGACAGAGAGTGAGAGACAGAGAATGAGAACAACAACCTCCAAATCTCTGTCACATGGAGCACAGTGCAGAACTGCTACCCTAGACCCTCTGGAGGGCCAAGAAGGGGAAACTGTTTTGGAAATAGAAGGGGCTGCTTCGGCAGGCATCGGTTTCTCTCTGTTTATGTGAAACGGACATTGGCATATCTTGCCTGGACTTCTCCTGTGGGGTTCATCTGGTAGGCAGGGTGGGGAATAGTTGTCTGAGCCATACCAAGGTCAGCCTGCTAGAGCTGACAGTTTCTGTCTCTGTACAAAGAAAAGAATCAATACTTTTGGACTACGGCTGTGCCCTCAGTGTAAAACAACAAACATGCAGCGTCTGACATGTTTCTAGGTGATTTGTGGCAGAACCTCTTGTCTGATCTGTATCCAGGAGCTGCTGTGTTCCTGCTCTTCCTTTTTCTCCTTTTCCCCACCTCCCCCCTTCACCCGCCTCTTCCTACACCCACCCCCCAAAGCTTTGTGATGTCTAATACTTTACTCAGGTACAGAGGCCTGCTTACTACCCCTACAGCTACTTGTCACTCAATAAATCTCACCTACGAGCACAGTCTGCACATAGTGATCTGGGTTTTAACAAAGGATCAGAGGGACAAAGTGCAGGCAAGATACTGTAATTATAACAAAAATAAAACATTCAGAGAGTGCTAGCAAAGATACAGGCTCTGAGGCATAGCTAAAACGTCACTAGAAATTGGAGGTTTTGTCTTTCCTCTTTTGGGGTTTCACTCTGTTAATGGACTTTCACTCAATGTCTTGTTTTCTTTGGTTAAAGAGTATGGAAACGTATGCAAAAACAGGCATGATAAGTTGAAAGGATCCACAATAACAAATATTGCTCATCTCAAATAACAAAATGTATGTGCTGTTCTAGATGAAATGACACTTTCAATTAGGATCTTTATCAAATTTATCTCTATTACTTGTGCCCAGATTGCTAAAAGACTCTAAATTTGCCATAAATGCAGAAATAGTACCAACAGACAGCTATTAATTATGACTTGGATATAATTATTTGTACAGTCATGAACCAACCTAACTTACACAAAAACATACTTGTTTTGTCTGCCAGCATAATTTGTGCAGAAATATCTCCTCAATAAAATGTTAACATATATCATGGGGCTTTATTTGCTTTGGAAGCATTTCACATTCAGTCTGTTCTTTTCCCCTCCTCTAAATTTATTTTCCAGTGCCTAAACCATTAGCCAAGTTGGATAAGAAGGTTTTGGACAGTTTCTTCTGTTCTAAATATTTTAAATGCAGCAGTTTGAGTTATCCCAGCAATTTCAGTCAAATCAGACACCTCTTAATACAGGATAAGTGATGCTTCATCACAGAGGTCTTGCACAACTCTCTACTGTAACTGTTGCTGATGAAAATAAAAGTGAGTTAGAATAGCTCTACGCTTCCTTCCCAGTCAATCAATGCCTGACAGTACCAGTTCCTTCAGCCATGGACTTCAACGATGATGGATCAATAAATGTGGTTTAACAACAGGGAGCCACCAATCATTATAGGAATGATTAAAAGGGGTCTAACTCACACACACCTTTGCAGACATATTAGGCCATGAGACCAGAAACTAGCCATTTTATATTTTATACTACAAAAACTAAGAAGAAAATCTGGGGTGATAGGGACTGAATCAGATACAGAAATACTGAACATTATCCAACCTGAGCTATGTAGGAAATTAACCAGGATGCTTAACTACCACATTTGTTCATTGTTCACCGAGGGATAGAGTCCCCCTCTATTTCAACAACTATTGTCATAAAAGGAGAATAGGAAACCTATGAAGAGAGAGTAACTTTATTATAGTTATAATCTGTCTGCAAGGTACACAACTTGTAGTTTCATGCAGAAAACCCTAAGTACTCTGACCAAAAAAAGCACTAAGTTACATTCCCCCAGTTTTTTAGCTGTGGACAGAGTAAGCAGAAGAAAGAACAAGGCAAGTCATTTGCCAGGAGCAAAAAGCTAGAAGTGTTTCTTAATTATATAATCCTCCAGCTAGAAGGGATCCCAAGAGTTCATCTGATCTTTTCCAGACAGGCCTTAAGCCATCACAAAAGAAATTCTGGTATGTTTTTTAAAAACTCCAGGGAAACTTATTCTACAGCCTGAATCATTCACACTTACCAGTGCTTTAACTTGAATTCACTACTTGTAAGAAAAGTAACCTCTTAAAAAAGGACCACATTGCTGAACATTCTTTCACATTCATTTGAGGAAAAAAATACCATTTATTATAAGTGAGTATCAAATATAATACATGCATAAAGAAAAAAAGTATGCTTTGGTCTTCTCAGTTAGAATTTGCTAGCAGTGTATATGATTATTGAGACTAGATAAACTAAGAAAAACTGAAAACATAAGTGATAATCATTATAAAAGTATGGGTTTTTTTTGGTAATTTGTAAAGTAATTTTTTGCCTTCTTTCCTTCTAATCAACAATAACCCAGGCAACATTATTATCATAACTCTTCTTCAAGCGATAGCTTAAAATCAGAATGGTAAAGGAAAGACAAATCTCAAAATTCAACACAGATCAAAAGATCATATAAACAAAGTTTGAAAATCATCTTTCTGATGGAAAGACTGTGTCTACTAGTGCGAAGGTTACTCTATTAGCTGATCCATGTTACATACAGATTCAGGTCTTGTAATGGTGTAAAAAAAAATGTTTTAGACAATGAGGATGGGGGAGGGGAGAGAGATTCCCTAAATTTAGATTGCTAGAGTATGTTTTAGGTGTGCTATAATGTTTTGGTCTTGCTTTATTTTTCAATAATATGTGATTCTCTTCATATAAATTAAATTTAATTTATTTGGATTAAATAGAACCAATTATTATCTTGTTAAGAAAGTTGTTCTATTCAAAATTTACAATTTATAAAGCAAAACAGCATTTGCTCATCCTATTTCTAGAAAAAAGTCGATTTCTATTTCTAGAAATTTCTAGAAAAAGCCAACTGTGTCCACAAGATCATCAAGAAACTTTAACCATCTTGATGTTATTTTTTGACCAAGTGTCTTCCATGTTATCAATGTCCAAATCTTTTAACTCCAGTCTTTATACCTTGATCCATGGTTAAGCATTTCATGACTTTCAGAGACTTGATTCATAGCATTTTGAAGTAGGAAAAATGTTAAGATCACCAGGTACAATTCATCATTTCATAGATAATGAAACTGATGTCTTAAGGCATGAAATTACTTGCACAAGGACACACAAGGTAGTGTATGTGGCAAAACAAAATAGATTTCTAGTTCAGGTGTTCCGACTTCTGATCCAGTGTACTTTTTGCCTAAAAGTAATTACACTTAGATTCTTAATCCAGGTCCTTGCTTGGCCAAATATTTGCTTTTACCTTCATTGAATAGTTCCCACATTGTTCAGAGTATCACCTTCTGATTCCTTAGCACTTTTCCCCTTTCCAAATGTCCAAAGCCACAATTAAGGGAACACATCCAATGTCAAATTCTTTGCAAGTCCCTTATCCTTCCAAATTCTGGGAAAGATCATGAGTCTTCCAAGTATGTGCCCAACCCTTTTCCTCTTCTATGCTGATAAACAACTTACACCATCTTAAGAAAAGCAAAACACTTTGCCACACTAAACTACTCCTTAAACAATTCTCATCAAACCCTCTAAATATCAGATATCTAGGATCAGTGCCTTCTCATCACATTTGGGTATTGAACTCCTTTTTGGCTCTTTCTCTGTTTTAATTCTTTCCATTTATGATGTTGGCAGAAGCTCAGGAAAACCTGACCCATAAACTTGGTAGAGGAAGTTAGAATGTAAAATTGCAATTGTCTCCAAATCATCTCAGTTTAGATGTTTTTTGTTTTTTGTTTTTTTTCCTGGATCACTCCTTTCCCCCAACACATCCAATGCAGAATGAATTACATTTACTTGGATATATGCACAATGCCCCCTAGGAGACTGGAAAGTGATATACTACAAGAATAAAGAATACCAGATTCCAGGCCATTAGACCTAGTCTTCAAGGTAAATGGTTGTGTGATGTCACTTAACTCAGTTGGACCTCAGTTCCTATATCTGTAAAAGAATGAAAAATGAGGGGATCAAATTCAATGATCCTTAAAGTATATTCGAGTAAAAATGCTTGGTATGTTATAAATAAACTTGACACCAGAGACGAATATTTTTCAATCTTTGTACATGTAGTGCCTAACAAAGACATATATAATATATACTTTTGTGTCTTTTTTTAATTGTATGTCCACTAGTTGACAAATACATAGCTTCTTAGTGTATGCATTCTAAGGATATCAGAACTTCAATAGAAGAATCTCAGATGGTGATTTCTAGTTATTTTTTAATCTGTACATCACAATACTATAAATCACAATTAGCATTACTTTCATGGGAGTTAAGCTGATTATAAGTCCATCTCAGAACGCAATTCAAGTGGACTGAACAAGAAGTAGCCAAAATCATGTAAAAAGTACTCATGGCTATAATGCTATGGTCATCGAGACTGTAGCAATTTATTCTTACTGATTACAACAGACTTATCTTCTAAAATATTTAGTTTTTTCGTAATTAAAAATTCCTTTTGTTGCAATATAGCTGATTGAAGAACCTGTAGAAGATCCTTCCTTGTCTTGAGGTACTATGTGCATTCTCAGAGAATTGTTCAGAATCCATGGTAGGTTTAGAATAGATTATTCAGCCTCTCCAGAACGAAAGCAGGAGCCATACTGGGATATGCTGCTGTCTACTATCACATTCTGAGGTTTAGAACAACAAAAGTTTAAATTAATGTTTAAGGATTCAGGAAGCCCTCAAGTCAGGAAGGGTCTTCTATAGGGGTCTTCAGTCAGCCAAATTGCAACAAAAGATATTGAAGAGTCAACAAGTCTTAAAATGGAGCAGAGAAAGCAGGGAAATTAACAATAAACCTGGCTTTCTATAGTGCTGAAGTAAAAAAGTCTTTAGAAAGTCTTCAAGGTACTTTTTAATTACTTTGAAGTCATCTATTGAAGTAATCAAGGATCAGTGATCATCTCAATTTACTGGTACATTTCTTAAAATGAGATATGAGATTCTATGATATGAAGCAATTTGTTATAATGGAATTCCCTAGGTAAAAAATGAATGAATAAAATACAGTTCAGGAAATGTTTCAAATGTCTTATGGAAATACACATGAGAAGAAAAATTATATATTAGAATTCAAATACAGAATTAAATATTACCAGAGGTATAAAAGCTGTAGCACTTAATGAATAAAACAAGTTGGAAATTATTTAATTCAACTCCTTAACCAAGTTGATGCTTCAAAGACAAGCAACAAAACAGAGTCTGAGGTTTGAATGTGTTAAAACACACACACACACACACACACACACAATCTTCTTCAAGCTACCAATTATTCAAAACACCTATAAGCATAGCTTTCTCAAGGAAACAGACTGTGATTTCAATACTTGAAAGGGGAAGCAATTTAGTTAATATCTCAAAAGGTGATTTGAATTGCTACTACTTGAGTGACCAAGAACAGGTGACATCTTTGAGCCTCGATTTCCTCACCTATAAAATTGATATACTATTAAACAATGCTTGGCACTATCTACTTAGTAATTAAATGAGGTAATTAAACCTGACAAGTAGCCTCCCTCCATCTATTAAGTCTCTCCTTTCTCCAATCCATTCTCCATATAACTGTGAAACTGAAATCTTATACTATACATCTGATCATGTCACTTCTCTTCTCAAGATGTTACAGTAGTTTTTTTTTTTTTTTTTTTTTGGGGGGGGGGTTTCTTCTACGTTAAATAGAAACTCCTATTAGAATTTAAATCTCTTCACAATCTGCATCCAATACACAGAGAGATTTGTTTAATACCCTCCTTCCCCCCCTAAAACACAACTGACATTCTTGCCAAACTGACCATTTGACTTTCTATTTTCTGCCACCATATTTTTGAAAAGGTTGTTCCCAATGCTATAATGCTTTTCCTCCTTATCTCCACATCTCAACTTCCCTTCTAGTGGTATCACAGGTGCCACTTGAACTGGTAGTTCAGGTGACAGAATGCCAGATCCAGATCTCATAAGTTCAAATTCAGTCTCTGACATTTTTAACTTGGTTGGCCCCATGTTCCTCAATTTCTTCTTCTATAAAATAAAGGTTTTGACTAGATTGTCTTTACTAACCATTCTATGTCTAAATCTAAGTAAAATGACCCCAAAGGAGATTTTATTAGTAACAATATTTCCTCTGCCCCTTTAAATTAAAATATATATATATTCAAAGTAAATAATACAGTGTTCACTTATCTCTATAAATGTTATCCATCATCATCCCATAAAGAGTAAATCTCTGAGTTAACAACTGTTTTCAGTACCGTCTTTGTATTCCTTGTGCTAAGTATTGTACTCTGCATGTACTAGCCACTTAAACAGCTTGTTAAATTTAATTTAATTCCAATTGCATACTCTTGTAAGAAAAAATGCTTTCTAACCCTAGAATACTATAATAATTTGTTTTACTAAATGTTGTATATTTCTTATACTTTGATAAGAAATTAGAGTATAACGTGTAACTATGAAGAATTTCAGCTAAAAATGCATGTAACCAGGGGGCAGCTAGGTGGCGTAGTGGATAGAGCACCAGCCCTGAAGTCAGGAAGACCTAAGTTCAAATATGCTCTCAGACACTTACCACTTCCTGGTTGTGTGACCCTGGGCAAGTCACTTAACCCCAATTGCCTCAGCAAAAAAACAAACAAACAAACAAACAAAAAACAAACAAAACAAAAATGCATGTAACCAGAAAGATTTGTTCACCTCATAATTTCAGGACTCAAATAAATGGAAATTTCTCTCAGATGTTTTAACCACCAAATACTCCCTTTTTAAAACTTAAATAAGGAAACATCTATGAATATGGATGGATATTATTAATCCAAAAAGCTAGATGGAGATATTTAATCTCTCTAATGGTTAGCTCTTGCTATATATTACTTCTTAAAAAAAATAAATTTCTTATTTCTTATCAAACAAATTTCAGCCTCTTCTGTTTAGCATTCAAGACCCTCTGGTATCTGGTACTACCATACTTTTTCCAACTTAATCTTATTAATTTCCCCTCAGGAAATTCTAACCTTAAATCAATATGGATTTTTCTGCAATTATTCTTCCCCCACAGATACGTATATGTACACAAGTATACATATGTATGTATGTATATTTTAATGTATATAAATACATATACATATATTGCTTACTTGGTTTGCCTACATCTTTTTCTAAGACAGCTGGACTGTCTCACTTCTTTCCCTTTTGACTTCTTAGCTGTCCTTTATGACCCAATTTATCTGTCATCTCCCCTAAAAAGATTTTCATGATCCTTCTTGACAGTGAAAACATCCTCTTACTTCAGACCTCACACAAGACTTTATTTTAGTCAAAGTCAACTTAAACCTATCCTTCACTGAGATTTCATGTTTATCATTTGTAGCATGTAAGGAAACAGCAGTGTGCAGCTGATACATAAATGGAGTATTGAATTCCTCTAAATCCAAGAAGTATTTTAAGATATATTAATTGAATAAAGTTTTTGTAATAAATGTGATTGATAGTGGCAATTTTGTAACTTTTCCCCATAATATTTCAATATTTTATTAGAATTAGTATGCATTTTTTGATTTCCTTCACAGGTTAATTATACACTATTTCAAAGTCCGATTCTTTTTGTACAGCAAAATAACTATTAGGACATGTATACTTATATTGTATTTAATTTATTCTTTAACATATTTAACATGTATTGGTCAACCTGCCATCGGGGTGAGGGGATGGGGGAAGGAGGGGAAAAATTGGAACAAAAGGTTTAGCAACTGTCAATGCTGTAAAATTACCCATACATATAACTTGTAAATAAAAACATATATACATATATATATGAAGAATTAGTATGCATGAGTTAGAAAGTGCATTCAAGATCTTTTCATTTTTCAAGTAAGATAACTGAGACTCAAAGAAAGGAAAGCCATTATCCCCAAAAGCTCCAGAATATGCAGCTAATTAGTAGGAGACTTAGGATTAGTACTCAAATTTCCTGACCTCCTTTCAAATCTTCTTTCTATCTTGATATATTGTAAGTGCTTATTAAGCACTTCCCATCTACTTGTGTTAAGAGCTGAGTATACAGTGACAAAACAAAACAATCTTTGCCTTAATAAGTTAATATTCTATTGTATAAAATACAGCATTGTAGTATAAAGTATATAGTGATACAAGCAAATAAAAATTCACACAAGCATAAGATCTCTTTGACCAAACAATACCACTACTGGATCAAAGTAAAAAGTACAAGAACTTCTACGAACAAAAATATTGACAATAGCTCTTTTTGTGATAGCAAAGAATTGGAAAGTGAAGGGATGCCCATCAACTGGAGAATGGCTGAATAAGTTATGACATATGATTGTGATGGAATATTACAATGCTGTAAGAAATGAAGAAAGGAAACATTTCAAGATGAAGAACTCAATGTGCCATGCTCCAACGCTTGTACTACACTTTATAATTTGAATCCAAGTAATAACTACTTTATGTTCAATAATACAAAGTGCTATGAGTTTTTTTAATCAATACTTTGTTTTTTCTTTTCTTTCTTTCTTTCTTTCTTCCTTTCTTTCTTTCTTTTGCTGAGGCAATTGAGGTTAAGTGACTTGCCCAGGGTCACACAGCTAAGAAGTGTTAAGTGTCTGAGATCACCTTTGAACTCAGGTCCTCCTGACTTCAGGGCTGATGCTCTATCCACTGTGCCACCTAGCTGTCCCATCAGTACTTTTTTGAAACAAAAGAAATTATAAATCAGATTATAATAATTTTCTACATTGATTTATAAAGTTATGTTAACTGAGATATATTCTTAATTAGAAAAAAATTCTAGGATAGAGTTTAAATTTAATTGGCAAAACTAGTTTGAAGATATCTAAATTCTACAGTCAGATATCTTCATCCTAGGCACAGAACAAGTGATTTTTTTCTAAAACAAGTGTTAACTTACTAAACAGATTTCAGGAGTTTTGGGGGGAGACTTTGTTGTTGTTGTTTGTTTCTTCTTTGTTTTGTGGAGAAGGTGATATAAAGGAGGGAGTTTTATATTCTTGTTTTGAGATCTAAAACCTTGAACTCTAGACCAAAAAAAATATGGAAATGGATGTGTGTGTGTTTTTGTTGGGGGGAAGAGGGGGAGTTAGGGGAGAGTTGTCAGAAAGTACAAGTAGTTTTGAAGGCAGAGGACATCCTCCCTACCTAGTAGCTTTAATATGTTCTTTTCTAAATTCTTATGAATAGCTTCCTGGCTGAATATTTCCCAAGGGAGATTTAGAGGTAATTATCCTTTTGGTTAAAAGAATGGTGGAAATGGTAATAAGGAAGTTAGAGAAAAAATGGCACAGTACATAGAGTATTTGGCCTGAAGTAAAGAAGGCCTGAGTTCAAATCCAGTCTAAGACACTGACTCTGGGCAAGGCCTTTAACTTCTGCTGCCTCTGTTTTCTCAGTTGCAGAATGAGAATAATAATAGCACCTATCTCATAGGGATGAGAATCAAAAAAGAATTTATAAAGCATTTAGCATAATACCTTAAAATGTAGTAGGTTCTTAATAAATGTTTTTTCTTCCCCAAATACATATGCAGCTAAACATTCGAGGAAGCAATCTTTATGATATCAAAAAACTGGGAATGAAGTAGAAGGTAGAAACGCAGGCTGGAATATAATAGAAAAAGCTTGAACTAGAAGGATCCAGTTTCAAGGAAGGGTTTAATTTGTAGAGAAAGGAGTTATCAGAAAAGGATTTATTTATAAATTAAAACTTTTTTTAAAAATAAAAGACAAATAAGAGAGTGGTAGAAAGCTACTAAGAACTGAAAACTGAATTACTTTATTTTCCTTGCATGTAACTATGCCTTAGCAATTGTCGCTGAAACATTTAAAAGTATTCATCACTTTGTGAGATTAGTGTTTTTAATGATAATTAAATAATTAAGTAATAAAAGCACTAGTGGGACTATCTTTATAAACACTGTAGAGAAAAATAATGCTATAAGATTATAGAATTCATTTTTAATAAGTTATATGTCTTGACCATGTTTTATTGAATATTTACTATTTTGTGTATGTTATGCCAAAAAGCACATTTTAATGGCTTAATTCATTCATTCAGAATAGGTTAAGTCATACCATTTGGGAAACTTCTTTTTAAATAGATACTAGACTCACACATGAGATGTATTTTAAGGTGTCTTCTCCCTATAACATATTATTTCTTTATAGTATTTGTTTATTTTTTTATAGGTTATATTGTATCCAAGAGCTTTTCTATCAATATATTATACAAGTTTGTCTTCTCATTTTCTTTTCTCTGTTTTCCTCTCCCTGTGATAATTTGGGCATTTCCCTGATCTTTACTAACAAATATTCCCTTTTTATAAATATATATAGTTGTACTGTATATTCTATTTCCCTCTGCACTAGGTAGCCTTCAATAAAAAGCAGGTGGTATTAGAGATATTTAATATGCTTCATTAGGAGAAAGAAGTCACAGTTTAAAATTTACTCACAAAAAGGTTATCAGCCAATACTTTTCAATTATCTGGACCCAGCACTGGAACTGACAATACAATAAACAATACCTAGGCAATTGTGGCAATTAAGCGAAAACATCTTTCAAGAAATCACAGGTCAACTTTCATTATGATGACTCTGTTGGATTATTCTGTAACTAAATACTTCAACACACACCCAAATTATTTGACATGTGTTCTCATTCTAAATGTTATATGTAAACAGAAGTTTCATCTGTTTTACTATCTGGATAAAACATAATCTAGAATGATTTCTTCCAAGGCAACTTCGAAATATTCTTGTAGTGAAAGATCCTTAAAAAAAAAAAAAAAAGTCAACAGTAATTGGAAATAGTATCTCTTTTCACTTAAATTTTCTATGCTCTTTTCTCTTTATACACTTTTCTCTTTGAATAGCATTTATGTTACACGTGGTCACAACTTGGGATTTCAGTAACATAGTCAATGTCTACACAAAGTACACATAGGCAGCTAATGTTGAAGAGGTACACAGAGCACTGAGAGGAAAGCTGGCCTGTTCAGGGTACAAAATCAATAATATGTAACAGGAATGTAACATGAACTTAAGTCTTCCCAACTCTAAGGTCAGTTTTCTATCTACTATGCCATGCTGCTTCTTACCTTGCATGCAGTAGGTGTGTAATAAATGTCTGATATTGTGAATTGAGAAGGAAATAATAAACCATTCCAACATCTCTGCAAAAAAGCCCCATAATAGAATGATCCATAGGGTCATGAAGAGCTGGACACAATTGTATAACTGAAAACAACATGAATTGATTTAAATTCTACTATATTATTGGTTTTAGATCATAAATTCCAAAGGGGCAAAAAAAGAGATCTATACAATTTCTTTTATATATATCACAGCCCTTTGTTCAGAATAGGAACTTGATAAACACTTGTTGAATTGAATTAATTCAATTAAATTTATGTAGTAATATGTATTTTCAGACTTCTAAATAACTTTTTAAAACTATAATTTGCAGAGAAGATACTGAACAGCATCGTTAGACAGTGCTTCCATACCTGGGAGTTTTCTACATCAAGGAAATTATAGATTTGGGCTTTATCTTCTATAATATGTACATTTAAATAAGACTAGTGACACTACAATGGGGAAAAAATTGGTCTTAACAAAACCTGGGTTTAAGTCCTAAACAAATCTATCTGCATAACCATAAACAAGATTTTAATTTCTTAATGCCCCCATCCAACTCTATACCACTGAAAGACATAGAGGACTTGCAGATCTACACTTTTTCTTCTTTGGAAGTTTATAGCAAGCATAGGATTAGAACCAAAACATAAAACAAAACCCTATAGGGCAATCATAAAAACTGACTTAGAAAGGGTTTTGAGAAGTTATCACTACAAGTCAAACTATAAACAAGAGCTCCATCTCTGTAATCTCTGCGTGTGTGGAAAAGAGGAGAAAAGGGTAAAGAAGGAGGGAAATAAAAGTGGTACTATCAGACAAAGCTGCGTGGGAAATTGATTCTAGGCATAGAAGGTTGTGGGAGAACCAGGAAGCAGGAGATACCTATTCATAATTAACTAATACTTGCTCATTCATACCATGACTCAAAATTTGACAAAGTACTCTATAATAATCCTGTTCAAGATTTTTTTTTTTACCCTGAAGAATGAATGTTAAGCTCCCTGGCCCACAGCCTATAGACTTTAACTTCATTTTAAAAATCCAGGCAGGGTACCTAAATTTCACAAAGTTCCAAAGCACCTTTTTTATTTTCTTTTTTTTCCCCCCAAAGATCACTGACTATATATTTCACAGTCCCTTCTACCAAATGTTCAATACTCTAGGAAGTAACTCCTAAAAGTAAGATAACAAACTTAATGATAGTATATAATTACTTTCTTACCATTTCCTATTGGGTTTCAATTGCTGTAAAACATGTTTGATCCTGCCTTTTGCAGTATAAAAACGATTCTTCTTCTTTGTGGGGAAAAAAAAAATAGAAGCAAAACAAACAAACAAAAAAAGTAATCAAATAGTTCTGCCACCTGTTCACTACCTGTTATCATTGCTCCACACTAGTCAAGAATATTATCCTCTCTTTGATCTTTCTCTTCCCCCTTAACATGGCATTTTTTTTGGTGTATGGCATTTATTTTCATCCCAACTCATTTGAGCTATTGTTATTATTGATATTGTTTTACCACTTATTAAAAAAAATTTATTCCCATTAATGTATCTTTGCTTCCATTTCCCATATAAGTTCTTTTTAAATGAGTTTGGTGATGAGTTCCTTATGCAGTCATATCACTCTCATCATGTTTAGCTAGTCTTCTATCTTCAATAGAATGATTTATGCTTTCACTGTCAGCTATTTATTAGTGACTCTCGCTTTTATCTTCTTTTATGGAAACATAAGCTATGGGATCCTACCTACTTCCTGTCTCAAATTTGAAATCCCTTCCTCTAAGTTTAGGATTCAGATCAGCTTATTTCTGAATTTCACTATGTTATCAATCACAAACTCTAAAGACAAACATAGTTATTTTCTCCTAAGATTCCTATGGTTTTGATTTCATTGACAAATGAAATCCTTATTGATCAAAACCATCTTTAAAGTAGCAATTCTTTTTTTAACCTTCTGAACAACATCACAGCTTTCTAGATTCTTTGTAGAGATTATATAATCAAACTACTTAATTTTAAATCTAAAGCTTGTTCAACAAAAATCATCTTTTTAGCCAGCAATTTATTTCTCAACATTCTAGTGCCAACCCCTCTATTCTAAAGTTCCTCTGTTCCAATAGTAGTAATGTTAACAGACATTATAATCATCTGTGCTCCTAAGGCCTTCCATTTCCTTCTTCAAGCTTCATAACCCCAAAGAGATGCTTTTCAGGTTGAATTTTTTTAAAAATCTTGGCATGCATTATCAGAAGTAGTAGTTTATTACATTTGGTTCTTTGTTACACACCATGAATAGCCTATGGAAGAAAAACAATGAGTAAATCAAAACTTCACATTAATTAAATATATATGCACAAATATATACACACACATGCGCACGCACACACATAATGTATTTACAGCTAACATTGTATAATACTACAATGTAAAGTATAATGCTTGCAAAGGACTTTATCTGATTTGATCCTCAAAATTCATGCTTCCCAAAAGGGACTCATTAATTACTAAAATACATATCTTTTCTCCTCGTGGCCAATCCTTGTTCTGGCTTGCATCTACAGGTCATCCCCATTACTTTGTGAAAGAAGAAGGGCTGTGCTTCCTCCTCAAGAAATCTAGTTCTACATAAGGCTTTGCAAGGGTGAATGTTAAAAACTCTCTTTGCATGTATTTTGAAAAATAAAAAGTTATTTAAAAAAATTAAAAAATCCAATTCTATCCTTTATCCTCTATGGCTCAGTTTCTTTTTTTTTTTTTTTTCCTTTTAAACCCTCTGAAGTCTCATCTTCTCTCTCTCTCTTTTTAAAAATATTTTCTTTCTTTTTTTATTAAAACTTTTTTTCAAAATATACGCATGGATAATTTTTAGACAATAACCCTTGCAAAACCTTGTGTTTCAATTTCACCCCTCCCTTCTCGCACCCCCATCTCCAGATGGCAAGTAATCCAATCTATATTAAACATGGTAAAAAAAAAATATGTTAAATCCAATATATGCATACATATTTACACAATTATCTTACTGCACAAGAAAAATCAAGTCAAACTGGGGAAAAAATGAGAAAAAATAAAATGCAAGCAAAGATGCTTTCTTGTAGTGAACCACACTCAGTTCCCACAGCCCTCTCTCTGGATGTAGACGGCTCTCTTCAACACAAGATTCTTGGAACTGCTCTTAATCATATCATGGTTGAAAAGAGCAATGTCTATCAGAATTGATCATCGTATAATTATTGCTGTGTACAATGATCTCCTGGTTCTGCTCATTTCATTTAGCATCAGTTCATGCAAGTCACTCTAGGCCTCTCTGAAATCATCCTGCTCATTATTTCTTACAGAACAATAATGTTTTATAACATTCATATACTATAACTTATTTAGCCATTTTCCAATTGTTGGGCATTTACTCAGTTTCCAGTTTCTTGCCACTACAAAAAGGGCTGCCACAAACATTTTTGCACATATGGGTTACTTTTCTTCCTTTAAAATCTCTTTAGGATATAAGCCCAGTAGAAACACTGCTGGATCAAAGGGTATTTACAGTTTGATAACTCTTTGGGCATAGTTTATGATCCAGTTTCTTTAAAGGTTATTTGCAACTGCATATGGGGAAACATAACTAACAGCCAAGATCGTGAAATTATGATTCATTTTTAGTGAATGTTTGATTTTTATAATTATTTTATATACCTATATACCCAGTGTAGCATAAAAATTTCTCAGGCAAAAAGGGGTCACAAGTGGTAAAAATTTAAGAAGTCCTGTTCTATAGGAAGACACTCAGACTTATTAAACATTTCCAATGATTCAATGTTCCTTTTCCTCTACTCCTCCTCTTCTACTCATTTCTAAGCTCATACTATTCACATTCTACTTTGCCTTCTGAAGCATCTATCACTTCTTGAAACAATTCTTTTTTCTTATCAAAGAACAAAGCAGTGTTCTTTGAATTCCTTTAACATTTATTCCAGAACAATAAAAAAAAAAAAAAATCCTATATTCTGAGTAATAGTAAGAATGTATAAATGAAGAAATAAATAAACAAACAAGAGTTTCTGCAAGTCATGTCACTATTCCTGACATGACGCATACCTACTGAGATTAAAACTCTTCATCTATCTGTGGCCTTCATTCCTTACTCCTCCTGCACCAACTGGTTGATTCCTGCTAATGTCCTAATATGCAAGCCATTCCTACATTCCACAATTATCTGCTAAAAAGCCTTCTAAAGAAATGCACACTCTTCCAACTTCCTTTTTTTTCTCATGATCAATCCTTGTCATTGTCTTTTTTGTTTTTTTTCTTGTTTTAGCATTTTATGATACTCTCTGGATCTGAAAAACATCCAATTGAAAAACATCATAAGAAAAACAATGTATATTTTTAAAATTTTATTCCCATTGTGGCCCCCCAAAAGTCCTGACTCATATATACTTGAACTGACTCTCTAAGTTAGAGAGATAATGTAAAGGATACATTTTAATCGTATTACTAGTGGTCAACAGATACATGCTTTACAGTTGTATATCCACTATCGTTGCTCAGAATACCTTCTTTGACCAAAGTTTACCTCTCTGTAATTTATGGGATACCTTTTATAAAACAACTGGCAAACGTTTGGAATAGTAGCCCAACTAAACAGAATCTAAACTTCAGTGGCAAGTTTTCACTCAAAGGAGTTAGCCAACTGAACTGTGAGCCTAAAAAAATTAATTAATTACAAATAAGTGTCTGGATTCAGCATAATTGTTGTGCTATTTGGTTTTGTTTAACTACTTTTTAAGTCTTTGTTTCA
Organism: Antechinus flavipes; assembly: GCF_016432865.1. Taxonomy (NCBI): domain Eukaryota; kingdom Metazoa; phylum Chordata; class Mammalia; order Dasyuromorphia; family Dasyuridae; genus Antechinus; species Antechinus flavipes. Next base: position 96,882,311 of record NC_067398.1, on the reverse strand, counting down.
AGGGATAGTTCAATGAGTAAGAAAGTGGGGAGGGAATCTATTTAGGAATGCAGGTGATATTAAAATTTTTAAAAATCAATAAAAGGTTTGCTTTTAAAAAATTTTTAAAAGCCATATATAGGGCTTTTTCTTTATTTTCCAAGAATTGCTGAAATCCTCTTCTCACCAGGACAGAAAGTTCATTTTCAGTATCATAGTTTCAGTAAATCTGATCTGAAAATCTTAGTGATATAATTAAGAAAAGTAAGAAAACTTTATTCTAACTCCTCTTTACTTTCATTCTGACTAGAGTGTACAGGCCAACATGAGTCTTTTCAAACCAAAATACTTAACATAAAAAATCTCTAATCACTTATGAGCCACAATTATCACATGTTGAAAAAAAGAAAGTGGCCCATCTGCTTTGCTGGTGTATCCCCTCCTACTTCCAATACTGAGAACGGTTTCAGAAAAAAAAAACACACACACACACACCATTCTAATTCCTCTAAGTCACAGAATATTCCCAATAGTGGTTTTGAGTGTTGTGAATTGCCAGCCTATCACACACATCTATATGCATGTTTTTTTCAAAATCTTCCCAGTCCAAATGTAAATGATTTTTTGATTATCCATTTTAGGCTTCATAGTATTAACATGGATAATTGAGAGGTGAGTGTATATGCAATGCTTTCATATTTAAAACAGAATTTAAATGATTCAATGTACATATGGGTAACGTCACATCTTGAAACATTATTGTAACCATTATTATGAAATCTTTCTTTGTTTCGTGGTTTGAAATGGGTTTTCATTTTGATATATTGTATTCTTTTCATGTTTTCCACTACCATGATGTATAATTTGGATCAGCTATATTCTTTCAAATGAAGCATTGGCAGAGCTGTTGCTGTTACTTAGGATAAGTGTATAATCTCGTTGACTTTCTCTTGTTGGGCATACTGCCCAGTAAATATCAATTTTTTTTTGAACTACAAATATGGTTTTAATAGATTCTCAGATTTTAAGTTATTAGAATTCATAGCACATCTCTCCCGGGGTGAGCTGATAATTCACAACAAACCATGTAGATGCAAAGGAGATGACAATGGATCAATCTGTATGTGAATAAGTTGACACAGTGGTTTTTACTGCATTACTATTTCTCTAACCCTCCCACAATTTTCATATGAAGAAAAATGCTCCAGTCTATGAGAGTTCAAATTAGTCATCATATCCACATTGGGGACTCAGGAAGACTTACTGTAAATCAGCCACTCAGAAACCACATTTGACATATTTTGGTTATAATGTAACTATGAGTTGCATAATATTGCACATATTGATTGGAGTTGGGGGGGTTATAATGGAAAGTTATTGCCATGAGTTGAAAGTGACCAACCACAAGATAGAAAATTGCTCCCAAAGAACCCACAAAGGCAGTTGCTTTTCCTATAATCTAAAACTCCCCATCTCTAGATGATGTATCTTATCATACCATTAAGATTGCATCTTGCCTCTAAGGTGCATAGGCATTTTTAACCTCAGATCACAGAATATAGGACTCCCATAGTCAAAAAGAAATTCCCTATAGGCAATCTTTTTCTTCAGAAACCAGACCAAATGACCAAAACACAAGTCTCCAACATAGTCCAAACATACTCTAACTCATTTTAGAACCGGTCTAACTGGGAAGAATAATATAACAGAGACTTCAGCTTCCATGGTAGAATCTTGTTTTCTTTACAATCTTTCCCTCTATGGGCCTACCAACTTAGAAGAATCAGTCCAAGAAGCTATATCTTTCCTAGACAAGGAATATACTTATCTTAATAAGCACCTTAACTTTCCTTAATTAGGGAAGAATAACTGGGAGAAGGGGGAAGATAAATAAAAAAAGAAAAAGAAAAAGAAAAAGAGAGAAAATGATAAGTGTCTATCAGCTCATTCATTCATAGAACAATACAATAATACAATTTGCTAGGGAACTCATCTGCACCTAGGGACAGACACCCCTAAAACTTTGATGTTGTTTCATTTGCATGATCCTAGACAGTTATCTTGTAATTTTTCTGGTATAGATCTAATAAATATAGATAAGCACAAGAAAAAGGAGATGCATAATTGTACTTCAAATTCTACTCTTCCACTTATTTGCTTTTCTAAGATGGCATATTTCAAGAGTTGTAGAAAATATCTTATGTCTTCAGGGATTCACTGATGATGCTAGGCTTCAAAGAAATGTAAAGATGGAGAATTTTCAGGGCCTATTCTTTGCCTCATAACAGGACAGAGTTGTGACCCTAGCTTCTTAAAGATTATGCCAGTGGATTGTGAGCTCTGGCAGACATCTTTCTGGAGAAGTTTAGGGCGGGGAAAAAAACAAGCCTTATAATAAAGTCTAATAAGCCTAAATGAGTATTAAGAGCATCATCACTGTATACGGTCCTCTAGAAGAATTCTTTACCCATGGTGAACCATAAAATACAAAATGGCTCTTGGTCCAATGCAAGTTTCTTTTTGTTTCTGCAGTCAAAAAATATGAGTAGCTAGAAGGTGTTATCCAGAACTATATCAAAGCATTTCTGTTTTAACACCTTCTCTAGACTTACAATCACTACATCTTCAGGGGGCAGCTGCATAATATTTACTTTATAAAAAACATTTAAAAAAAAAAAAAAAAGGATTTTTCTCCCTTTCCTACAACTTCAGCAATTAAAAATTACAAATGAAATTTTGAAGAACCATAATATTCATGATTCAGTTGATATATGCTTTAAAGGGAAATTCCATCCTGTGCTATAGCTTCCATAAATTAAATAAAAAGGATTTTTTTTTTTTTGAGAACTAGGGACCTTGAAGTCCTGGCATTTGTGCCCAAATAACATCACAAAGATTTCTAGTTAACTTTAGACTCTGAATATTAAAGCTGAGAGGAACTATAGACATTATGAGATCAATAGTCTCTTATTTTATAGATGAGAAAAATTGAAGAAAGTTTCAGAACAATTTCCCATGACAGATATAGACAGAAGAATAACTAGATTTGGAGTCCAAAGTCTTGGATTTGAGTACTACCTTTCTTACATATTTTCCAAGTGACTTCAGCAGAGTTACTTCACCTTTTTAGGCTTAAATTTCCTCAAATTCAAAAGGTGGTAAAATAGACATTTCCTAAATCTAAGTCTGTGAGATACCCAAAAGACATTTTTAGAGTTATATAAAAAACACATATGAAGACTTTTGGTGCAAAGAGAATATAAAGAGAGGACCACATTTTATTTATCTTTGTGCTCTGAATATAGAAAACTCTTAATAAAGGTTTATTAAATGCTAGATGAATTCAATATCTGATTCAGTATGTGCCTCAGTTGAGCAAAATATATCATTAAAAGTATGCTTCTACCAAGATGATTTTCTTGCATATCTTAAGATCATAAAGGATTTTTTGACAACAGATTACTCTGTTCAACAAGTCTCGGATTATCAATATCAAGGAAGGAAAAAAATTTTTACATTTGACAAAGCATTGTCAAGGAGGCTATTCTATTGAAAGAGTGACTCCCCATACATGGAGAGATTATTCATGTATTTCTCACTATAAACAATACTGAACAATTTCATCAAGTATGGGAACATTGAATTAGATCCATAATCACTAAAAAGAATTTCAATTAGATGAAGAATGTCTTTTTACAAAACTATTGGGTTCCCCTCCTTGGAGGTCTTCAAGCAGAAGCTGGCTAAGCCACTTAAAGGAAATGTTATGGTGTAGATTTCTTTAATGTATGGAGCAATTAAAAGGCCATTAAAGGTTCCTCCAATTCTCAAATTCCTTCTGATTTCATGATGTGGAGAAGGACTAGACAACGAAGTATACAAATAATGAACAAACATTGCAGATTGGAGTTCAGCACATAAATGAATAAGAAAAGAAGGAAGGTATAGTTTGCAATTAACAAAGTCTATAGGCAGCAAGATGGCAATAGATAAAATGCCAGACTTGAAGTCAGGAACTGTCACCTTCATGAGTTCAAATCTGGTCTTGGATACTTACTAGCTGGTATGACCCTGAGCAAGTCACTTAACCTGGTTTGCTTCAGTTTCCTCATCTGTAAAAATGAGATGGACAAGGAAATAGCCAACCACTCTAATATCTTTGCCACAAAAAACCAAAAAAGATCATGAAGACCTGAATATGACTGAAACAACTGAACAACAACAAAACAATGCTTTAAAGAACCCCAAGTTTTTCCATTAAATAAAAAAGCACATTCTTTATAAAACAACAACAACGACATTATGATGTTTTATGGATGCAAATCAGTGAATATCAATCTCCAAAGATTCTAAATTAGAAAACTTCCCAAAGGACAATAGAGAGAAGTATAATGGGTATAATTAAGCTGTAGAATATTTCTAATGACAAACTGCATCCAGAAAGAAAATTTAAAAACAAAAAAGAGATAGCCAAAAAAAAATAAAAAAGGTAAGCTGATCATATAGAGAACAGATAGAGGTAGAGATCATCAAAAGAAAAAGGGATCTAGAGGAAGGTGCCTCATATTTACAGAATGAAATGGACAAGAGCTGCAACTGATAGTGGTATGGATGGAGCTATGTCATTGGAGACATTGCCTTGATGAGATCAGAGACACGGCAAAGCTGAATGCATATATTCTCATCTACTATGAAAAGGGGAGAAGTAGAACTGTATAAAATGGGGGGGGGGGAATATTTATTCTTTTTGTACTCCCATAAAGTAGGGATAATGCAATCAGAAGACAACATCCATCATGGAGGGGAAAAAATGGGTAAAGTAGGAAATAAACTAGAAGAACTATTTCTTGCTTGGAAATTTTCTTTATTCAGAATCACATGAAAACAGAAATAGACTTATGCCAGAGGCCATTTAGTACAGCACATTCCAGAATGAAGATTTTCTCACTTTTTTCTCATATTCCATATCTCAAGGCCCTTTTCCATCCTTAGCTCACTCTGCAAACATTCTTAAGTTAGTCAATGTCCTTCCTCAAAAGTGACACCCAGAACAAAATACAATACCCCAGATGGGGTCTGACCTGCTCAAAACACAACAGAGTCATTACTTTCTTATACTATTTCTACTTTAATGCAGCATAAAATTAGAATAGCACTTCTGGTCTATCATTTCACATATTAATTCATATTGAACATGTACTCCACTTTAAAAAAAAAAAATCACATACCCCTTCACTGTTCTACCTCCCCCTCTCTTTACTGTTCTACCTCTGAAAGTCTTCTGGCTTTGGGGAGAGGCTAAATCAGGACAGTTAAATTATATTTCAGAGTTTCTCTTCTGCTATGGTCATGTGCATCACTCCCAGCTAGAAACAGGGCATGTATCTTGAAACTGTTGCTTCAGCTCTTTGAAAACTGCTTCCTGTTGGTTCTAAAAAGAAGCCTTGGGTGAGCAATAATGCCCTCACCATGTGGCACAGAGCATTCTGGTCCATTGTTAGTTACAGCTTCAGTCTGATAAAACAATCTTCTACTATAAACCTTAGCATCAGTCATTTGAATACTGATTTGACAAGTGTTGGCCTGAAAGGTTTCCAGGAAATAGACCCAAATTCAATCAAATATATCTGCATATTTCAACTATGACTGTAAAATTACAAGTTGAGTAATAAGAGTCAAGAGCCAAACAAAACACTGAAAATGTATCATCGCATTTATTGTGATGTAGTCTTACGCCACAGTTCTCTCATTAAGCAAACTCTGAACAAATCATTCATGGGTGATTTGTCTGAGATCTTTTAGTGGTTACTGATTCACAAAACCACAGAAAAAAATACACACTCTTGCTAACATCCAGGAATGTTGCTATAGCATCACAGATAACCACTATTGAAACAGGGAGCTTTCCTGTGGCACTCATCATAGCGAAAAGACAATCATCTTTAAAATAATACTTCTGAATATCTAATTTATCAAACTGAAGGTTTTTCAAATCAACTATGAGCCAACTTGGAGCCAACCAATTAAAATTTCTTAGCATGAAATTAATCACAAACAAACATTTCATTGTGGTTCTTTCACAGTTAAGCTGCACAGATGGTAAACTACTAAGCACATATTTCTTTTTTTTTTTTTAACTATTCAAAAAACTTCAAGTCAGTTCATTCTTCCTTTAAACATGACACAAGGAATATCTTTCTGCACATATATCAGTCTCCATTCATAAAAATGACATGTTTGTTTATTTTTTCTGCAATGCATTAATTATAATACTACAGAGTTTAAACTCAGTTAACAGAGAAACAAAGAATTCATCAAATAATAAATCAGCTCATGTGAAAGGGTAGGGTCAAATGCACAGCTCTTGATTTAACAAAGATATATTGTTTTCCTTTTCCTATAAATTTAGGTGCTTTACTTCCCCTATTTAAAATTAATTTCTCAAAATGCTAAACCTAAACCAAAGAGACTCTGAAGTAAGTGGCAGAGAAACTTGATTCTCTGTGATCCTGTTAGAAAGTTCTGTTTTCTATTCACTGCCAAGATGACAACACATCTTCCAATTCACACCAGAGATAACGGATTTTTGTTTTGTTTTGTTTTTGCCATGTTTTACACAAAGATTTATGTGACTAATACTGGTAAACAGAATTCCTTAGCATATCAAAGGAAACATGCATTGTTTATTCTAGGAATTCCTAAAAGCTTCATAAATGAAGCTTTCTTTCTAACTGGAACAGAGTAGTATAGCAGAATATAGACAGAAGACAGCAGGTAGTTTTTTTTTTTTTTTTTTAATGAACTTTGCCCAGTTTTGATAAAATAATATCTGAAAGCAATTTGATTTTTTTGTGGGACATTAGATGAGTGATTCAGAAAAAAATAAAAATGCAAGGAATAACCTAAGCTACAGAAAACAACCTGGGGAAAAATCCTGCCCAAGTCCTTGCTAATTAAAGTTTCTAGATCTTGCAGTCCTTTAAGTACATAAATCCCAGTCAAGTTAAGGAAGACTTGCAGGATCAGGCCTGTACCAAGAATAACTATCCCATCATCACATTAATTGTGTTATTACTTCATAATACCAGCCAGCCAGGTTTACATAGGAGAGATTAAATAACAAGATAATGTAACAAACAATGCTCATTTCACATCAGTGTACCAAAGAAGTCTAATTTATATCTGGACCTGCTTTCTGAACTAATTTATGCATGCAAATATTTTAATTGACATCCATAGTCACCTCAATTAGAGTGAATATGGGTCTTGTATGGCTTGAACTTTGAGACAAGTTCAAATTTTGCCTCAATATTTTCTGAGAGTTAAAATATTTTTACATTACAGCTGTAGCAAGGAGAAATTTTTAGAGGGAAAAAAGGTTATACTTTTCAAATCTGGTTCCCAATGTAAATATTTACTTCTGTAAAACAAATCAGCTAGTAAAGTTGTATGTAAGAAGTGCAATAGGACAATCATTCTGATTTCAAAATTAATACCAAAGTGTCCTCTCATTAGCAACAGCAAGTCAAACCAATTCACACCTAATCCCATAATTTGAATACATTGGCATCTTGTTGTATATTCCAAACAATATCAACCAGGGAACCTTGTGTTTGTTTTTTAATTCCATTTCTGGCAACTTGGCAATAAAAGATCCATCACAACAATGAGGTTTTGAAAAACCAGCATTCCAGTCTCTGTATCTCCAAACCACCCTCCATACTGAAGCCAGACTCATCTTTTTTGCATGGATCCAGTGAGAGAAGATGAGTCAAAAAGATCTTCACCTCTAATTCTATAAAGTTCACTTCCTTGGGCTTTTCATTCAAGATCCTCCACAATGAAATGAGATTGGCAATAGAGTGTACAAAGAACACACATTGGAAGTTAGAGCACCCAGATTCAGATCCATTACTACTTACCTATGGTGACCTTAGGAAACTTTTCCGAGTCCTAGTATTCTTAATTATAAAATATGAAGGATTGGACCGCTATGGTCTACTCCCTGGCCAGTCAAACTTGCCTCTATGGCTACACATGCCACACCCAATCTCCCTATTTCCCCAACCCATCAAATGACATGTGTTTCATTCTCTATGCTTTTGGATAACATTATTCCCTGTTACTAGAATGACTCCCATCCCCTTATTTACCTACAAAATAATTAATCATCTTTTTAAACCCACCTCAAAAACTACCTCCTTTACAAAGTCTATATTGATTTCCCCATGGCTAATTCTCATTTTCCCAAAAGCCTCGCAAAGAATTTCATTTCACACTCTCAGGTAGAGAAAGACACACAGTATAGTGAGGGGAAAGCCAGACAGAAACCAGAAGACTCCATCTCTCTAAATTATCTCCTGTGTGGCAAGGCATTTGACCTCTATCTACCTCAGTTTAATCATATATAAAATGATGGTGTTGGCCTATATTAGTGTTGTCTAATTTAAAAAGAAATGGGATTTCTATGGGTCACACATTGACTTTGAAAACCACTAATTAACATTATGTTGTATTACATTTTTATTTATTTTGTTAAATATTTCTCAATTACATTTTAATGAAGATCAAGCAATGTTTATGAATCTTGCAGGAGTCTGTGAGTTTGACATCCCAGAATATCTCTAAAATCTTTTAACTCAAAATCTATGATGCTAGGCTCTTTTCCAGATTGAAATCCTATTATTGGATATTCAAACTTCCTATGCTTTCATTTTATAATATTTTAGATTACAAATTCCATAAGTACTTCAAAATAGGGAGAACTAAACTAGGAGTTAGGAGATATGGATTCAAACACCAGCTCCAAAATTTCTTAGCTAGATAACTATGGGCAAAATGAGGATGCTATTCCTTGTACTAGCTATCTTACAGAGTTTCTGTGAAGAAAGGACTTTGAAATGCTAGCTCTCTTACAGCGTTTCTGTGAAGAAAAGACTATGAAATTCTTGAAGTGCTATATGTTAAATGAGTTGTAACAAATTAGTTACTGTGAAGACAATTACATTCAACTAAACTTTTATCTCAAATTCAGCACATTATTTTGCAAGTAGAAATATTTTAATAGATATTTGTGGAATTAAAGGCATAGAATGGTGGGGGAAGAAAGAAAAGAAGGATTTTTTTAAGTTAATTCAAAATACTACATACAAAGTACTGAAAATCTAACACAATGAGAAAAGGGAATCATCCCTGAAATGATAAAATAAAAAGAATCTCCTAATTCCTCAGTACTAAGAACATAAACTTTGAAGTAACATTCATTCTATAGTTATCCACCAACAACAAAAAAAAGGGGGGGTGGGAGGGAGAGACTCAAACAGACATATTATAATAGGCTTATTAATGTTAACACTTTTTTAAAGACCTAAAGAAGATTCAGGTATAACTAGATGGAACAGTGGACAGAACGCCAGGCTTAGAGATGGGAAAATTTGAGTTCAAATCCAGCCCCTAGACACTTACTAGTGTGATCTTGAGCACATCATTTAATCCTGTTTGCCTCAGTTTTCTCATCTGTAAAATGAACTAGAAAAGGAAATGGCAAACCACTCCAAAATCTTTGCCAAAAAAAACAAAACAAAACAAAACAAATGGGATCACAAAAAATTAGAAAAATGATCAAACAACAACAAAAGAAAACACAAAAATTCCTTCTGAGCATATTCTGGATTCTTTGAAACCTGTCATTTTAAATCAAATGAAATTTTTAAGACTAATGATATCAACTTACTTATTAGCCCAAGCAAGAAAATTAAGGATTTAACATTGTTATGATAAAAGTTTCCTTTCTCTTCAAGAATGAGAGCTGTTTCTTTATGTGTCCCTGATATGTTGATAGCTATCTTTTTTAGATCATAAACTCCTAAAGGGCAGAGCCTGTATATGTTTAGACTTACTTTTATAGCACAGAACTTCAAAAACATATCCTTCAAAGCACTTAAAGATGTTTTCAGTGAGAATGATGGCATTTTATCTGTCCCTATGCTTTATATAATCTGAGCAGCATATCAATATGTAAAGTATGATTTTTCACAATGTAGGAATTCATAGAAGATATACAGCGATGTAACCTTTCTATAATTTAAGAGAGCAGTCTGGAATTCAGAGTAGTTAACTGACATCCCATAATAAATGTGTGAGATTGGAATTGAACTTCCTAATTGTAAAACCAACATGGTATCAACTCAGTAATACATCCTTAATCAGCACTTACTGAACACTACATATAATACTTGTATATTATTGGAAGTTTCATCATAGCAAAAGTCTTTAACACCATTTTCTTTCTGAAGCAAACTTGCATAAAAAAATACTGTTTTACTCCTCAAACATTTAAAAAAGAAGGTGTCAGCTTTGGAGTAAATAGCCAAGTACTATAATAACAGGCTCTACAAAATGTAAATATCATCACAAATCAGTGGGATTACTAGGCACTGCTTGAATATTGAACCCACAGGAGAAAATCTTGGTGGTCTTATACTAGAAGACAAGACAATTTTGAGGATACTAAGTGATTAGTATCTGTCTTCTTCTCGTCACATACATATACATGCTTCATATGCATATATATGTTTATTAATTAGGGAAATACATAGAGGGTACTACTATTGAAAAAAGACCATGAAATATAACCCCCCAAAAAAATCCTATCATAAAATGACAAATCAATTTTCTAACCTCTAAAAAATAAAAAATCTAAACATTTACAGTGAGTAAATTGAAAATGAAAATATGAGAATCAAATAGGTAAGCATTCACAGATGGTATTTACACTAAATCAATCTTTACAACTATACAATTCACTGAAAGAATATGCAATACCACTGTTTATTATAAGTTGACTATTTTAAAAAATGTTTTTGATTTGATAGAACAAAATGTGGCCTTAAAAATCTCTCTTCCAATAAGCTTTCTCTTATGTACATGTTAAGATAGTACAAGATTGTTCATAAGATACAACAGATGCAAAAAGGTCTAGTGATCCTTTGATCATTAATGCCAAAAGAAGTCCAAAAAAAAAAAAAAAAAAAAAGACTAAGTTATCAAATGTGTTTGCTACTGTAGTGGAAGATGGAGAGCATAACCATAAAAAAATTTTTCTAGGCCTATTTACAAAGATCAAGGACAATTCAGAGACTTCTAAATAAGATGTACAAAAACTCACAGGAATTACAACCTGATAATCAATTCAGGATAAACTAAGTGACTGAAGAATGCTTATTGTGGCTGGATGTGATGGTGCATGGATACAGTCCCTATTGCTAAAGTCCATAAGTCATCTTATTAAGTCTGTCACCAATTTACTGACAAACTCTCCAAAAAGAAAGGAAAAAGAATAATGCCCATTGTCCATATTATAATGTGTAAGTTAGTTGAACAGTCCATCAATTTAATCCATCAATACATCTGTCTCAGAAAAAAATGTCACTTGTCCAATGCAAGTAGACAAAATTAAATAGTAAAAAGAGAGCTGAGAGTAAGAGAGAAGAAAACAAGGTATGAGATATGTATGGCCCAAGTGTTACATGGGTACCAAAGAAATATTCATTAATCTATAAGTCTAGTACATTATGGCAGATTCCTTATAATGGATAGATTTGTGGAAACCTGGTTTAAGAATCATGCAAGATGAGAAAGTGTGAATGGTTTATCATACAAACCAATGGAATGTGTGATGCTATCCATGAGATTATGAACTATAATACTAAAGTACTGAAAATGATATCCAAAGATAGAAGAGACTGTTCTTGGATAAGATATTTCAGCTCAAGAGGCATCAGTTTCCTTCCTTACATGCAAAATCAGAAAGTATGACAAAAGATCTAAGTAATTCATCCCCCTAACTTTAATATTCTATAATTTTAAAAAGTGAAAAATACTTTTGTACCACGTGCATGGGATACATATATCCAATTTAGTTTGGGATGAAGGAAATTTGATATAGATCCAATTTTTTTCTTCCTTACACTATTTTACAAAGGAAGAAATCAAAGAAAGGGAGATGGGTCTTAACTCCACATTTTTATAAGAGGCCATTTACACAAATGTTCTAAAATGAGAACTAACAAGCAGTTATCCTACTTTGATTAGGGATGAGTGGGGTGAGAGGAGAGAGAAGCAATAGATGATGATTTCCTTGCCCCCAATTTAGAACAAAGAGAGTATGTGGCAAGGGACCTTCTCTTATACAAAAGATCCAGATTGCTGCACAAAGGAATATAGTTTTTGTTTCTTGTTAAATATCCAAATTATGTACATCAAAAGTCTGATGATCTGAAATCATGAGTTGTTTATGCATAAAAATAAGGAGCAGGATAGCAAGTTATTGTGCTATAGTTGAGAATCAGGAAACCTGGGTTTCCCTACTTACTCTTCCATTGTGTGAGCCTGGAGAAGTCATAGAACTCTCTGAAGCTCAGTTTTCTTATCTGTAAAATGAGTTTTCTATTACTTTCTCCCTAATGTAGTTGTCAGGGGGGCAAGTGTTTTGTAAACCATAAATATAGATTATAATTATAAATTATCAAACATTCATAAGAAAAAATCCTAAATACTTGAAGGTTGTACAGTAGATGTTGTCTTATAGATGGCACTAAAAAATCTGTATGAAAAGTATATTGGAAAAAGGAAAGATGTTGAAGGCACAAAGCATTTCTTGGACATCTAGTCCTTCTAAGAAGTCCTTCTGACTTCAATGCCATTTTCTTATAGTCTTCACTCATGAATTTTGTTTCCTCTGTTATCTATTATCTTTTGTAATGTAATATATCATAAATACTTATATTTCTAAATTATTAAACTAAATCTTCTTGTATATACATATGTATATGTGTATAACAATAGACATATATATATTATATATATACATACACACACATACACACACACATATATACACACACATACATAGGAAAACTAAAGCATACTTAGATTCATGAACTTCTACCAGATGTTTTAAGTCATTATATTATTATTTTTATTCTATATTTCTAATAATTAAAACAACAAATAGTTAATACATGCAGATAGGCAAAAAATCAAAACTTCTCACTTTTTACTTCTTTGTCACTAGGAGACAATCAGAATATCAGAAGAATTTGATAAATAGTAATGTCCTTAAAAGCAGAAATCTTGCCTTATTTAAATAATATATCTCTCCCATAATAACACTGTTTATAAAGAGTTTTAAGATTTGCAAAAGTCTTTTAAAATATTATCTCATTTGATCCTTACAAAAAATTTGGAGAGGTAGGTGCTATAATTATCTCCATTGTACAGATCAGAAAACTGATGCAGGCAAAGGTTAAGTGACTTCCCCAGAGTCACACAACTAGTTAGTGACAAAGAGAGGATTTGAACTTAAGTCTTCCTCACTTCAGACTTTTTGCCAGCATCTAGCTGTCTAGAACAATGCTCTATACAGTAAGCAATTAATAAATGTTTGCTATATTATAGGTTGTTAGAAGCTAAGTATTCAATCTTTAAACTCTCAAACAGATGGGGACACAGAAATAAGCTCACTACTTTTTATGAGAGCTAAGATACTGACGAAGAAGAATCTGATTTTCTGAGTCAGGAATAACTAGCTAGTCTCCTTCTATGTCTAACTCAAAACATTTTCTGCACGATTCCTGTGCTACCACCTATAGAAAGAGTCTCCATCCATTTCAACAATTACCTGCAAGAGTCAAGTAATTCAAAAGCAACACAATAAAAACTTGTTGATTAATGAAATGATGGTATTTTTTCCTGGCTGCCAGTTGACTAAGGAAATATAAATATATATTTTCTAAACTAATAACATGAAGCTATGAATTATTATTCAGAAATTTAAAAATAAGAAATACATTTAATTTCTACCTTATGGTAAGCTAACATATAAACTACTAGGAAAGAAAGTAGAACAAGATGAAATGGAAGAGAGAAATAAAACATCAAGACAAAAATAGCAAAGAAAAAAGGTAAAAAAATTAACATACAAATATGGAAAGGAAAGCTAGTTGAAGAACTGAAAAAAATAGGAGAAATATTTGAAAAACAGAAATAAAATCAGAAAACACTGAAATATTTATCTTTGTTGGGGATAATACTTTCCTAATGACAATTAGAATAAGCAATCCACTTGGGCCATAGGCAACAGGGTATGCCATTACCTGCCATCAAGGTCATTTGACAAGGTGATCAACTATCCAACTAATCCTTTCTGTACTAAGAAGCAGTTTGTCTGCTTTTAATTTCAAACTTCAAAGTTTATTTTTGAAATAAAAGTTTATTTTCCCAAGAGAATCTAAAGAGTTTACACATGTGTAAATGAATGACTTATATTTTAAAAATTTACTTTGGAACTTTAGAGGTGTTGGTCAATTTACTACCTAACACCTCCAAGTCCCTTTGACATTCAAACCCTCTAAGAATGCCTCTTTTTTGTTGAGAGATGAATGCTGCCTCCTTCCATCAGGTCTGAGGGTTACCTATTGAAATCAAGAAGTATGTCACTGCTCTGTCTTTTTGGTTCTTTTTTTAAAAAAATAAAATGCACATTTTTAGGTAGTTTCTATAGCTTGAGATTATGAACAATAGAAACTGCTCTTCTTTCCATCTCTCCCCATCCCCCACAAAAGAGGAAAACCTTCTTCAACGAAACAAGTTTATTCAACTCAACAAACATTTATTAGTCACCTGTACTACAAAGCACTCACATTTTTAAATTGCTGTTATCAAATCATCCAGTATTATCCTGTGTGATATATCCACATCAGCTTTGGTACAAGGTTGTTTTAAGTATAAAAATAATAATTTAGTACATTCCTCTTGGAACCTTGAAAAAATGAGGCCACGGGTCAAGAGTTCCCACACATTACATGACTACAGCATTGTATATCTTATTTTTATCCTCATTTTACAGAGGAAGAAACTGAGGCTTAATTAACCCAGTTTGCAAGTGTTTAACTGAAAGCAGATATTCTGATTCCCAAGTCCCCACTCTCCCACATCAGGTTGCCTATATCTATATAGAGAACCCACCCAAATAAATAAGAATTCTACTAACTATTCTTTGCATTTATACAAGCAAAGTTAACTAATTCTTTAAACATCAGAAATCTTAAACACTACCAAAAACTTAGATATTAAGAAAGCAAAACCATTTCTATTTCTGATGTCTTAAAGACTGAAGATTATTTTAAGAAAATGAGTGAATGAAACAACACAGTGAATTGTGTGAATATGAATGAAACTATTTAACAAGTATAGGACTGCTTGCCATCTGGGGGAGGGGTGGAGGAGGGAGGGTAAAAGTAGGAACAGAAGTGAGTGCAAGGGATAATGTTGTAAAAAAAAAAATTATCCAGGCATGGGTTCTGTCAATAAAAAGTTATAATTATTAAAAAAAAAAAAAGATTATGAATGAAACACAATAGTGAATTAGTGAAAGACTAAGTGAATTTAGTGAGAGTAAGAATTTATATGGCATCTGCTATATGCCAAGCACTATGCTAAGCATTTTGGAAATGTCACCTCCTTTGATTTGTACAACCACTCTATGAGGCAGATGCTGTTATCATCCCCATTTTGCAGTTGAGGAAATCAAGGCAAACAGAGATTACGTTATTTGCCCAGGATGACATAGTTAGCAAATATGTGAGACAGGTCACAGACTCTATCAACCTCACTACCAACTAGAATTTAACTATCTATTAGGTACCCTGAGGATACAAAGAAAGGAGGGGGGAAAGTCTCTGTCTTTAAGAAGCCCACAGTCTAATGGTAGGGATCAAACATGTGATTAACTAAATACAAAGAAGGTAGATACAGAATAATTTAGGGTGGTCTCAGAAAGAAGGCACTGAGATTAAGGAAGACTGGGAAAGGCTACTTAGAAAAAATAAGACTTTTGGTACACCTTGAAGGAAAGACAGGGAAGCCAAAAGGGCAGGGATAAGAAAGGAGAGTCTTCCAGGCATGGGGGGATAATCATTGAAAATGCTTTCAATATATTGATATGTTTTCAATATATTGATTTTTATTTTCATTTTCCATTTTAAATACATTGATCCTACAAACCCCAGTTCTGTGAAGTGGTTGAATGCAATGTCATCACGACACAGTAACTTGTTTCATTTACAGTATCTGTTTCACTTCTATTCATGAGCTAATATAATTCAATTTTTTTTAACTGCATACAGGCTGCCAGACACATGTGCACGGCAAATGGAAACTGAACTTAGCTTAACAGCCTCATTTATTCCTGATGGTTTAAATTATTTCATCACAATTAATGACACCCCCTCAGCTTCCTGTGCAGCGCTGCCAGATGTTCAGAGACCACAAAGCCACTCTCTTCTTTGACGGCTAGTGACAAGTCGTCCTCTGAAGGACGTTCCCTAGGTGCCCAAGCTGGATGACACCTCCATTGCTTAGCACCTCCCCGCCTCCCCGAGTAACCATGGTGAGGAAAGCAGGAAGGCATGAGAAACCAGCAAGCGCATTAGCGAGGGCAAATTACGTGAAATGATCGGAACTCGAAGGAACTCGGCTCCTACCACAGTAGTTTCTAACCTTGTTGTTTTATGTGAGGAAGAATAACTTTTTACCATGGTCTTGCAAGTCATTGATACTGTTCATTGTTGTGGCCAGCAGTCTTCAAAAAAAAGTTAAATAACAAAGAATTCTATTTCACTTGTTTCGTTTTCAGGGACTTTTTTTGGGGGGAGGGGCTTTTTAAAACTTTGCTCCTTAAAGTGGGCTTGAGTCAGTACTTTGTACTTCTTTTGCTGTATTTCCTATTTTATATGTTTCTAATACAAACATATAGACAACTCTCAGCCAACCAACTCTAAAAATTTAAATAGCTTTTATTTCCTTCTCTAAAACTCATTATTTTCTTTACAGAATGGGGCAAAGGTGAGAGATTGCACATCTCTTTCCCTCATGACCCAAGCCTTCAATGTCCTCTTCTTTTCTTCTTTTCTACTCTTATTGTAAAAAAACTGACAATCTTTTTTAAATTCAGAATTAGGGTTTATGGATTCCTGTCACATTCATAGAAAAAGCACTTATGCATTTACAAAGACAGAGAAGGCAGCCAGTACATATAGAAAGCACACACTTTCATAAATAAGAAACCAGTACTACTGCTCTATCCACAAAAAAAGACATTTCCATCAACTAAAGCACATATGGCAGACATTCTATAGATTTTTTTTTAATGTTAAAAAAAATGCTGATCTTAGGAACGAGGGGCCTTTTAGTTTGCCAAAAAAAAATGAATATTAAAACAAAAAGTCCACCTGTGTCAGCCCACCCTATAGTAATAAGGCAATAAGCTATAAGATCATTTTGAAAAAATATTTTAAAACTGAGATGGAAAAAAAAAAAAAACCCAAAATACCAATACAGACTACAAGCAAATACAAAAAGCTTCTGTGCAGTGATTAATTGTGTGTGGCCTTTTTAGTACAATTTCAGGTGCTATAAAACTGTGTCCTTTCTTCCTTCTAAGTTGGCTGGGAGTAAAATCAATGCCTCTTCCAGACCTGTTTTTGACAATGGTCACAAATACCAACCTGAGTTGTACAAACTAAATCTCCTTTCCTAGGGAAGATAGCTTTTTAATTCTTATGACTACTGAGATGCAGTAGATATGCCATACTTGACATTTTGACAACTGTTCATTAAATGTGTTTTACCAGAAAGTCCTTTGAATCTCGTAGATATCTTTTTATGGGGGTTAGGGAAAAGGTTCGGTATGCTTATACGCTAACAACAAAGGAAAACTTTTAGCATTCACAAAGTTAAATCAGATTTTCCAGGCATCAAAAAACTAAAATGAAATAGTTGAATTACTGATAGATAATTAAAATAAACAACTTATTCCTAATACCACTGAGGTTTGGTGAGAGTCATATGGATTTCATTCTGTTGTCTCAGAACACTTTATCTGAGGGGGAAAAAGGAGCTGAATAAACTTTAAACTCTCATGTAGGGATGTATTGCTTGTTGTGTCCCTGGCAGATGTGGAAAGGAGATGAAATGGGCAAGGGAGAATCGAATATCCCATCGCTGCAGGTTTGCTGAGGGGAGAGAGCACTGCAAAGATCTCACATCTGGCAATCATTTGTCAATAGCTGGAAAGGGAACGGCAGGAAACTTTCTGGCTCTTGTAGAAGATGAAAAGACAAAAACCATGTGTCACACATACACTATGCTGGTACAATGACTACTACATTTATCCCTCCCCTCCTTTTTCTAAATTTAATGATCTTCAGATATACTCCATGGTCAAAAACATGCAGTCACTTGACTTGTTAAAGCTGCAGTGTATGTACATTTTTCAAATAAACCCCAGGGCTGATGTTAGAAAATCAAAATCAGTCAAGCGTAGACCGCCTGGTACTTTGGGCAGGGATCCTTGTGGTTTAGTCAATAAACAGAATCTAAATGAAAGACACCACAGTAACTAGACAGTAACGTTTTGAACAGTTCTTAACCTGAAGGAGAGGAAAGAAGAAAAAAAGTGGCCACAGATACAATGTTACCAGTCCACAGAAATGCTGCTATTGTACAAAGCAGCTATGTCTTAAGCACAAGGTCACTGAGCTGTTTGGGGGAGGGAGGTAAGATTTTATACTTGGAGGCTAATTTGTGTAGTGTGTAGGCAATTTTTTGTTTGTTTATCATTCTAACAACTTACGGGAAGTGACAAAACCTGAGAGATTTAATTTTACCTCTAATGAACAAACAATAGTAGTAAAAACTTGCTGACCAGGAAATTCAAATTCCACAAAAATAGCTTTTCAAACACACATAGTCAATTTGTATCATCACTAGTTTAACAGCTTGCCACATAAGTGCTTTTAAGTCCTCCAGATATGCCCATATGCGCACACACACACACATGCATGCACACAAATGCACATATTCCAAACTGATTACCTTCTCTGAAATTACAAGATTTGCCCTGATAGATAATACTAAATAGGCAGCTTTGGGTTCATCCTTATGTTGCATTTAAGTAGCAGCAGCCGCTGAACTTGTCCCTGTGATTCCATAAGTGAATGCTGCAGGTTGTTTAATAACCTGGCAAATTCACAGTAGCTTGTCAAATTATTACAGGAACAGTGTCATCACTAAACAAGCCTGATCACGGTTAATTACAATGCAGACCAGAGAGCAGTCACAATTGTTCATTAATTACAGGAAGCACCTCATTTAAATTTTATGGAAATTTACACTTGCACCCCAGTATGTCTGGAAAAAAAAGGTGAGCCTTCATATATTCACAAAAGAGAAAAGTCTGGTTTGATAGTACATGGTATATCATCTACTAGCAAAATGCTGGTTCATTATTTACTCTAATCCTTCAAGATACTTTAATGGCAAAATGTATCACTTTAAGCACAACATCTGGAATTCTGAGACAAGAGACTATGTAGGCTAACATTATGATATATAAAACTGTAATAAAAGAGTTTAAATTCCATAGGAATTTATTAAAAATTTAAAATGAGAAAAAGCACATATAGCATCTGATATTTTAAGAAAAGGAAAAAAAAAAGAAAAAACAAGAGATAACCATTTACTTAAAACAATGATAAAAAAAATTGATCATGGAAGAAGAATATTTTGCTAAAGACCTACAATGATGACTTCAATTGACTGCACAAATGGAGTAATACACTTAATCCCAACACCTGTTTCAAAATCACCATGAATATTCAAAAGTTAAAATGAATGTAGAATATCTAAATTTATACCCATTTTTCTGAGTCATACATATTAAAAAATAAAATCAGAGTAAATGCAGCAATAACAAAGTCAGTCACAAAGGATGACTGTATTTTGAGATTAAGATAAAGTCTGGGGGCAGCTGGGTAGCACAGTGAATAGAGCACTAGCACTGAAGTCAGGAAGACCTGAGTTCAAATCTGTCCTCAGATACTTAACACTTCCTAGCTGTGCTACTCTGGACAAGTCACTTAACCCTAAATGCCTCGAGGGGGTAGAGGGAGAGAGATAAAGTCTGATGATTCTGACCATAGGAAAATATTGCAAATCTTGGGATTTTTCTATGGAATCCAATTTTATATTATATCAACTTAAAATCGAAAGCCATAGAAGAACTCTACAAGTGTGAGAAAAGAAAAGAAGGCAAGAAAAGGAAGAAGGGCAAGTACTCTCAAGCCTTACAGAGGACTAATAGCAGCAATAAATAAATGAATGAATGAATGAATGAATGAATGAATGAATGAATGAATGAATCTATAAACCCAGTTCAAAGCAGGACACCTAAATTCCCTATCTGTAAAGTTTTAAAAGGCATTCTCAATATATAACCCATTTGAACCTGGATCCTTGGATTCCCAGATTAGGAGCCAAGGACCTGGGTATAAATCTTAACTTTGTCACTTACTTCCTACATCACTTTGGCAAAATTACTATGCTTTGTTTCCTCATCCTCCCTGCTCTGAAAATCTAATCAATATAAATGACATCCTCTATCAAAGTGAAAGTCTAAGACTTCATGTTGGCATAAATATAAACTTGGACTCTCAAACATAGGATCTGACAAGTCCTGACAACTTAGAAAGATTTTAAATATGGTCTGAGCATCAGTCAGCATCAGCCTAACTAAATTCTGAGATTATCAAATGATCTTCCAGGTACAGCTAAGAAGAGCTTAGAGGACATTCAGGCCAACACTTTCTGCAATCCAGAGAGTGAGAAAACCAAGGTTAAATAGCTAGGAAATAACAGAGTTCAAGATTCAAACCAAAGTCCTCTGATTGCAAAAACAATGTTCTTTAAAGGGATCCACATTACAAGTCAGCTAGTCAGTAATGATTTTTCTGGAAGACTATGTACTAAATATAGAAATGTCATTGACAATCCAGATATATAGCTTAGAAAAAATATATATTTGAATATTGAAGGACGTATTCTATTATGCTTTCAAGAGTCACATGATAAACACCTAAAAGTCAACAAGTAAGGGAAACCTGGGCCTGACAGGAAGTCTAAAGATCCAAACAGGATAGAAAGAGGAGGTCAAGTTTGACAGGAGCTAACTGCAAGTCTCCCTTGGGCCTTTCATTTCATTCAAGATTAAGTGACCAGTCTGCAGACAAAGGGAGCAGTATCATGTAACATGAACCCCAGCAAGAATGAGAGATAGTTAGTTAGAGCAAAAGATCTTTGTAAGAACTATAAATTGGCAAAGGATTATGAATAAAGTTTGAAGTTTCATTAGTTTTGCAAAGATATTTCAGGGGGAAAAATTAGGAGGGGAGACATAAAGAAAAGAGTACATGATCGGGTAGTCTAAATTTGATTTTTTTTTAAACTAACTCAATTTTCCAGACTAAGCAAAGATAATGCAGTTGCTCAAATAAAAATACTTAATACCCCGTTGCCCAGGATCTGGTTATATGGTCCATTTCATTTTGAAGACCTATATCAAAAAGGTTGCCAAATAAGGAATGAATGATAATGTGATCTTGCCATCTAGTAACTTAGATTCATACTTGGCATTATATTTAATTATATAATCATGGTCTCATTCTCTTCATCCATATATATACATGCTCATATATAAAGAAAAGCACCCATAGCTGCATTCCCCTAGTCTCTACTCCCCTGAAACCAACTAAATGAACTCTGAAGGTTTTTCTTCAATCTTATGCCACGGTACCTTTATGAGAAACATTCTTTTTTTTTTTTTTTAAACTCTTTGCCAGATTTTACCAATCAAAACAATTAATTCACATTGTTTTGTAACAGTGTGCTCTGGATGATATATTTGAAAAATGCACCTAACAAAATGATCTAAATAGAACATGTAACTCCATAACTCTTCAAATTGCATTTCCTTAGTAGGCATGCAGAGGGAAAAAAAGAGAAAAAAGAGAGGGAGAAGGGGAAGAAAAAGAAAGAAAGAGGAAAAGGAGGGAGAGAAAAGAAGAGAGAGAGAAAAGGAGAGGAGAGAGCAGAAGAAAGAGCAATATAGTAGAGGGAAAGAAAAGTGAGAGGGGAGAGAAAAAAAGATTAAGGTAAGAAAAAAATTGATGGAGAAAACTCATGAACATGTTTCATACATGTCACACACCTGTTTTTAGCTATAACATAGCTATACACCTCCTAGGTTGTGCCAGCTTGTGGCATGGTAGTGCTCAGGTGGTCTGCTACCATCCATGAGCAGGTGTGCAAAAGATGCTTCTTCTTTCACTCCCGTGTCAAGCTGAAACCTCCTGTCAACCTCTTCTCTCATGTGTGGTATTCTAAAGCAGTTGAAAATACAAGCAAGCTCACTCTGTTCATCCCATAAGCCTGAAAAGTTCAGCAGATGATGCCAAATGGATTTTCATAGGTATTCCCGAGTTAACTCCTGCTGAGGACATCATTTATCCTTTGAATTTTCAGCAAAATCTTATCAATGCTGGCACTTTAAATACCAGGAAATATGCAAAAATGAAGACAAGCCTTTCTGTAAACTATCACATTTCTTTTTTTAAAAAATTAGTAGAAACTTACTATTTGACAAAAACTGCTAAGAAAACTGAAAAACAGTATGGCAGAAACTAGGTATAGACGAACCTCTCTCATACCATAAACAAAGATAAGGTCAAAATGGATAAATGATTCACACATAAAGAGTCAGACCATAAGCAAGTTAAAAAAGCATGGAATAGTTTATGTCAAATTCATGCACAAGGGAAGAACTTATATATAGACAGAAGATACAGAGAGTTTCACAAAATGTAAAATAGATCATTTTGATTTTATAAAGTTAAAAAGTTATTGCACAAACAAAACTAATGCAACTAAAATTCTAAGAAAAGCAGAAAACTGCAAGGAGAAAGAGAGGAAATTTTGCAAGAAGTATCTCTAGGGACATCTAGACAGCACAGTATGTAGAGTACCAATCCTGAACTCAGAAAGACCTGAGTTCAAATCAAGCCTCAGACACTTAACACTTACTAGCTGTATGACACTAGGCAAGTCATTTAATTCCAACTGTCTGACAAAAAAAGAAGTATCTTTGATAAAGGCCTCATTTCTCAAATACACAGAAAACTGAATCAAATTTGTAAAAATACAACTCATTAATGGTCAAAGAATATGAACAGGAAGTTTTCAGGATATGAAATAAAAACTATCTTTAATCAAATGAAAAAATGCACTAATAAAAACTAAAAAACTCAATAGTAATATTGAATAGAAAAATGCAAATTAAAACATCTGTGAGGTACCACCTCATCTCTATCAGGTTAGTTAAGATGTGGGGAAAATGGAACATCAATGTACTGTTCATTAAGTTGTGAACTGATCCAACCATTTTGAAAAACAATTTGGAACTATATCCAAAGAGCTTTAATATTGTGCATATCTTTTGAGCCACAATACAATTGCTAGATCTACTTCCCAAAGACATCCACAAAAAAAGAACAGGATATATTTGCACAAAAATATTTATAGCACTTCTTTTTGTGTTGCCTCAGAATTAAAAATCAAAGGAATGGCCATTAATTGGGGAATGGCTAACCAAGCTGTGGTATATGATTGTAATGAAATATTCATATTATCGCGCTATAAGAAATGGCAAGCAGGATGGTTTCAGAAAAACCTGGAAAGACTTACATGGGCTGTGAACAGAAAATGAACAGAACCAGGAGAATGCTGTACACAGTGAATGGCAATATTGTTTAATGAAGAACTGTGAATAACCAACTATTCTCAGCAATACAATGATCCAAGAAAATCCCAAAGGACTAATGATGAAACATACTATCTGCCTCCATGGAAAGAATTGATATTGTTTGACATACAGACTGAAGTATGCTATTTTTCACTTTCATTTTTTTCTTTTATTTGAGTCTTCTTGTATAAAATGTATGAAAATATTATATACACGTATAACCTATATCTGATTGCTTACTGTTTCAGGAAGGGGGTGAGGAAGAAAGGGACAAAAATTGGATCTCAAAATTTTAAATAAAAAGATTTTTAAAAAAGTAAAATTTTCATCCCAAATTGAACAAATACCAAATAAAATGGGCTTTCCCAGATACTTAATAGAAAAGAGAAATGGGTGGGGGGGAGAGATTGTATATGAAATTGTGGCTCTCTATTATGTAAAACTTGCTTTTCTTTTTAAAATATATGATAAATTCAACCTTTAGCTTTCAAAAAAATAGTAATTCTA
The DNA here is from genome assembly GCF_016432865.1 of Antechinus flavipes. NCBI lineage: Eukaryota > Metazoa > Chordata > Mammalia > Dasyuromorphia > Dasyuridae > Antechinus > Antechinus flavipes. The sequence goes on along the minus strand of NC_067398.1, from coordinate 96,858,130 downwards.
TAGTTTCTACTGACATATAAATGTAGTGGTTCTACAGAAGTATATGTCAGTACTTTCATTAGGAAATAAACATTGGGATAACACTACTGCCTTCCTTCCAATACTCATTTATTTCTGATTTAATAGAATAATTTCTGATTTAATAGAAGCCCCTGTTTATTCCTTAAGGACCTATGAAATGTTCCTCTCTTTACTATCAGTAGTGATCAGTTAGTTATTTAATCCTTTATTGGCTGGCTCCATATGAAGGTTGCCAAAAACATGAAAAATCTGTAAGATTCTCTAGGTATTCTCACAGTATTACTATATGAGATAACAGCAGATTGGTGGCAAGAGCAACAGCTTTGCCCTCAGAAGACCCAGACTGAAATCCCAATTCAGCCACTTGCTTTTCTATGTAGTCATGGACAAGTCAATCAACAGTTATTTATTAAGCACTTACTGTATGCTAGATACTGTGACAATGGCTGAAATTAAAAAAAAAAAAAAAAAAAAAAAGGAAAATACAGTCTCTTTTCTCAAGAAGCACATTCTAAGGCAAAGCGTTCAATTCCATTAGGCCTCAATTTTTCCTCAAAACTAAAATAAAGGAGATTGGATTAGATGAGTTCTAAGTTCCCTTCCAGTTGTAGGACCTATGTGCACATGCCTTAGAATAATGAGATCATCCTACCAAGAAATAAGAAAGCCAGGAAAATTTCAGCTCCTGGTCTGTCATCTCAACCCACAACAGAGAAAGCTCAGAAAAGCAGCCACACTGATTGCCTATAGATCTTAAAAGTGGATAAATATGAGGTAGAAAAATTCTTACACTATCCCTACTTCCTCTCATGGCCTTTATTTACCAGGCATCAATATGAAGCCCTCTGCTAGCATAACACGGCAAGGTTTATAAGACGAGAGAACCATATTCTGCCAAGCAACGTTGGAAAAATACAGCCTAATCAGATGCTTGGTTATACTCACAATAGTAATTCACTGAAGTAAAACACAGTAATACTTACTTCATCTTCATATCTGAAAAACAACTAGCAGGTTTGGCAGATCCTTATAGTGTATCACAGCTGTTCTAGGCATTATCAAACAAAATGTATTTAGGACCTATTTGAGGCATAATAATAATACTGAAATTTTTACACAATTTTATTTGAGTCTCACAATATACCAATGAGTTTGGACTGACAAATATTTTGATCTATCCTTATTTTACAATGAAACTGAAACCCAGAGAGATTGAAATTTACAGACAATCACATAATTATCAATCAATCAATATTAATAAATTCCTATTTTATGTTAGGTACAGAGCAAGGACTTACATATACAAAGACACAAAACAAATGAAATTGTTCCTATCTCTAAGGAGTCTTCAAAAGCATAGACAAAAGAGATACAAGACAATTTAAGGAGAAGAGCAGTAGGAAAGGCTTGCAGTAGAAAATGATGTTTGAAACTGAGCCCAGAAGTAAACTAGTGACCTTAAAAAGTAAAAATGAGGAAGGTATGCATTTCCCAGTGTGTAAGATAGCCAATGAAAAGGCACAGAGTTGGAAAATGGAGTGCCCTCTATGAGAAAAAGTTAGGCCATTTTATCAGAAGAGAAGAGTATAAAAAGGATAAAAAAGGAGGTAGGGGCCAAGAAATAATGAATTTTAAAAGCCAATAAAGAAGTATGAAATTTTCCCTAGAGGAGAGAGGGAATCACGGGCATTTATAAGGAAATCTCCTTAATCTAGGGATGGAGGAACAAACCCACAGACTATGCTGCTGCCAAGATTGAGAAAAAATGGATCACTTGAATCTGGGAGACCTGAGTTGAGGCAGAGCTAAAATCAACTGAGGAACTGTACTACATCAGGCACTAACATGGTGAGTCCATGAATGGAAAGAAGGGCTTAAATTCTTGGTTTCAAAAATTACTGATGAATTTTTAAACCAAAACTAAATGTTATGCAGCTTTGCTTTTTTGGGGACAGCATCATATGATTGCTCCATTATAGAAGCATTTCAGATTTATAAAGCACCTTCTATCTATTATCTCTGGTAAATCTCACAACAACCTCATGAAGTAAGTGATTCAAATATTCTTGTCTCCATAATTTATTGATAAGGAAACTGAGGCATGGGGATAAGGTAACTGAATTTTTGAGGGGCAAAAAGTTAATAAGCAGCAAGATTAGGAGGCTAACTCAGGAAATCTAACTTGAAATCAAGGATTATTTTCACTCCATATTCCTTCTTCATTCTTAGTGCCAAAATCAGTGTTTGAAATGATGGAGTCTCTCATATTCACAAAAAATTATTCATCACAATCATGAAATCATCTATTGTCATTTTACTTTTACTGTTTCTTTTATGCTTCATTTTAAACACTGAGCAAAAAAAGATGGGGAGGGGGGAGAGGGGGAGAGAGAAAGAATTTTAATTATCTCTAAACTTGGTTCCTGAATGAATTTCCTCTTTTTATTGTTTCTGTAAATTCCTACCCCAGAGATTCCTATCAGCATATTGTGCTTATTGGCTTGATTGTCCATTTCCAAATCCATCTGACCTTCAATTTCAATCTATCCCTCAACTACCCAACAAACTCTTCTTCCATCTTAAGTGTAGATTATTTTTTTTTAAACTCCCAATTATGATCTCCTGTGACTGCGTGGAAATCCTAATTTTGAAAATATTTTCATATATGGACTCCAAAGTTTTTCCCACTCTTTGCTTTGACACAAAAGTCACCTTTTCTTTTTTCAAGTTGAATTATTTTTTATTCTTTCCTCATCCATATCTCCCATATCTAATCTACTATCAAGTTCTGTCAATTCCATCTCTACGATTCATTTTCCATCTATCACCTCCTTTCCACGGAAACTACCACTACTCCAGTTTAGTGCCTAATTATTTCTTCTATGGACAACTTAAATATCTGTTAACAAGCATTTGTCAAATGACTAGAATTTTCCAGGTTCCAGCAATAAAAAGATAAAAATTAAACAGGCCTTGCCCTCAAGGAGCTTTAATTAGGAAAAACAAGTTCATATGTGTGTGTATGTGCATAAATAGCACCCAAAATCTCTGTCCTTCATTCTCTCTTCTCTCTACTCCATTCTTCACACAAACTACCAAAATAATCTTCCTAATGCACAGGTCTCACCATCCCGATTCTCTACTTTAAAATTCAGAGTTTTGTCTTAGAAAAAAAAAGGGAGGGAGAAAACAAAAGAGAGAGTGTGTTAATAAGCAGACTAGTATAAACAGTGTAATACTTGGGAGTCAGGAAAACGTAGGTAGAATGCATAAAGAAATCTCTTTACACTTCAGTTTCTTCAGCTATAAAATGAGAATAATAATATCCAAAGCATTTACCTTGTGAGGTTTAAAGAAAAAAATGAGATGATTTATTTGAACTAATACAAATATAATAAGGCATGATGTGAATAATGATAACTATCACTGTTATTATCATTATTATTATTATTAAATAGACCCTCCCCCAATATATGTTACCTCTCAGAAAGCATAATGTACAAACTCTTTATCCTGGCATTTAAGGTTCTTTGGCTCAAATTTGCCTTTTGAATCTTATGGCATACTACTTTCCTCCATGCATAGTCATCACTCTGGCAAAACTGAATAGTTCACAAAATTCATCCTATATTCTCTTGAATTTCCATAGGCGTCCTCTCATGTACAAAATGCACTTCCTCTTCAATTTTGCTGGATGAAATCCTGCTCTTCAAGGCTCAATTCAGGAGTTATTTCCTTCTCAAGACTTTCCTTCATTATCACCCCTCCCAAACTGAAAACATTCACTGTATTATGTCATATTCCAAGAATAGATTAAAAGTTCATTTTTCATCTTTGAAACCTAGCAGGTCATACATGTAGTAGATATCTAATAAGTTGGATTTTTAAAGACTTTTAAGACACGGAGTGGTTCCCTCATGCAACATAACAAATATAAATGCATACATGTTTGTGTCTGCACACACACACATACACACATGGATGCCTAATGATCAAAGGATATAAACAGACAATTTTCAGATGATGAAATTGAAACTATTTCTAGTCATATGAAAGGTTGTTCCAAATCACTATTGATCAGAGAAATGCAAATTAAGACAACTCTGAGATACCATTATATACCTCTCAGATTGGCTAAGATGACAGGAAAAGATAATGACAAATGTCAGAGGGGATGTGGGAAAACTGGGACACTGATGCATTGTTGGTGGAGTTGTGAACAGATCCAACCATTTTTGGAACTACACTCAAAAAGTTGTCAAACTGTGCATAGCCTTTGATCCAGCAGTGTTACTAATATGATTATATCCCAAAAAGATACTAAAGAAGAGAAAGGGAACTGTATGTGCAAAAACGTTTGTGGCAGCCCTTTTTGTAGTGGCTAGAAACTGGAAATTGAATGGATGCCCATCAATTAGAGAATGGCTGAGCAAATTGTGGTATATGAATATTATGGAATATTATTATTCTATAAGAAATGACCAGCAGGATGAATACAGACAGGCTTGGAGAGACTGATGCTAAGTGATAAGGGCAGAACCAGGAGATCATTATATACTTCAACAACAATATTATATGAGGTTCAATTCTGATGGACATGGTTATCTTCAACAATGAAAGGATCCAAATCAGCTCCAATTGATCAGTAATGAATCTAACTAGCTACACCCAGTGAACGAATACTGGGAAATGAATGTGAACCACAACATAGCATTACCACTCTTTCTGCTGTTGTTTGCTTGCATTTTTGTTTTTCTTCCAAGGTTATTTTTACCATTTTTCTAAATCCGATTGTTCTTGTGTAGATTTAAACAAGTGTTTAAATATGTATACATATAATGTATTTAACATAAATTTTAATTTATTTAACATGTATGGAATTACCTGCCATCTAGGGGAGGGGGCGTAGGGAAGGAAGGGAAAAGTTGGAACAGAAGTTTTTTAAAGAGTCAATATTGAAAAATTACCCATGCATAGGTTTTGTCAATAAAAATCTATAACAAAAAAAAATAAATTTAAAATAATTTTTTTAAAAGCATTCATTAAATTCCTACTACTATGTACCAGATACTATGCTAGGACCTAGGGATACAGTGACCAAAGTCATTGTAAAATAGTCTTTATTATTGGGATGCATATATTTTAATGGAAGGTATAAAAATGTATATATACAAAATAACTACAAAATATGTATATAAACTAAATATACAAAATAACATTATGAGAGAGAAGGTAATAGCAAAAGGGGTAACAGAAAAGGCTTCATGAGAAAAATAATACTCGAGAAAAGAATCAGAGATCCAAGAGTCTTAGGTGAGGAGAGAGTGTATTTTAGGCTTGAAAAAGGGCCAACAAAAAACCATGGAGACAAGGGAAAGAATGCTATGTGTGGGAAAAGAGTAAGAAAGTGAATTTGGTTGGACAGAAGAGTGTGTGAAGAGGTTTGTATAAAAAATAAAAAAAAGGAAAGGTCAGATGGATTTTGAATAGTTTTAAATGACAGAAAAGTTACTATGTCATCTGAGAGGGATTACAATCAGAAATCACTAGTTGATTGGAGCCAGTAGAGTATGGATACGGTTAGTCCTGTGTTTAAGGAAAATCACTTTGGCAGCTAAATGGAGAGCAGATTAGACTGGAGAAAAATGTAAGAAAGGGGAACAAATTAAGAAACTATTGCAACAGAACACGAGAGATGTTAAAAGCACATAACTATTATGGTGACCATAGGCATAAAAAAAGTAAGAGATCTCAATGAGGTAGCCAAGAGAAGATCTAGAGAATGACTGGATATGTAGAATGAGAAAGAATGAGATACTGAAGGTACTGAAGGGCTAAAAACATGATATGAGGTAGGATGGTGAGGCCCTCAAAAGAAATAGAGATGTTTTAGAAGAAGGGCAGGTTGGGGGTTGGGGGAGTGAACAATAATGATGTTATTTTAAACATGCTGAGTTTACAGTATGTTAAGTTCAAAATGTCCTATAAACAGTGATGGAGGATCAGAGCTCAGGAGAGAATTGCTGGGAATCATATGCATAAATATGATAATTAAACTCTTGAAAGCTGATGAGTTCACCAAGTAAGAGTATACAGAGCAAAAGAGAAGAGATTCAAAATAAAAACGGAGTATAACCACAGAAGTGTGTGTGATGTGGATAATCAAGCAAAAGAGACTGAAGGGATTGGTCAAACAAGTAGAGAGAGAATCAAGAGAGGATTGTGTCAAAAGAATCTAAAGAACAGACAAGAAGGTCAACAGAATCATCTACTTCTGAGAGGCAAACAAGGATGAAACTTGAAAAAGGCCATTAGATATGGCAATTAAAAGATTTCTTAAGTTTGGAAAACAGTTTCAAAAGATCACTGAGATCTTCTAATTCAATCCCTTCATTTTATAAAATAGAAGAGAGGGTATGAACAATCATAATTAACTTGTCCAAGGTCACATAGTGATGGAAAAAGTAGAATCAAGATTTGAACCCAAGGCCTCTGTGTTAGGATTTGAATTCATGGCTTTACCCATTCAGTATTTCTGCATAGTAATATGTAATGAGTAATCCCTATTACCTCGAGCAAATACCATCAAGCTAATGGATGACAAATTAGATTTGAGGAGTAGGGAAAAGAAACCCTTGGAGAAAATCTTACACCTTTAGACTTAAAATCTCATGATGAGAAAAAAAGGGAACCAAACAACCCCAAACACACAAACTCACTGGGGTGACAGATAGAATAGGGCAGAACCAACATTAAAAGATATTTATATATGAAGTTCAGCCAAAAAAGGAGGAAATCAAAATTTAAAATATTAACTTATTATCTCTGCTAACTAAATGCTAAATCCAACTAACTCTATTCATCTTCCAGGTCACTTTGAAAAGACTTATTGGCCACACTAAGATATAGATCTGCCCACTATTGTAAAGGTGATTTCAGTTTCAAGGTGACTTCAATTCCCTGGGGATGAGAAATATAATTAGTGACCTCTGAAAGATGTTTAAAAAAAAATGGTATATATAGTAGTGAGAATATGGAGGGTAGCCAAGATATGGTGAGCAAAGCAGTGGTGGAAAGACAGTTAACAGTGGTCATGAGTTAGTCTATTTTGGTCTAAGAAAGTAGAAGGAGGGTAGCTGAGTGTAGCAAGCAATCAGGAGCCCACAGCAAATATTGTATCACGAAAACTAAGCAGAACTACTGGGCTTATACCCCAAAGAGATACTGAAGAAGGGAAAGGGACCTGTATGGCCAAAATGTTTGTGGCAGCCCTGTTTGTAGTAGCTAGAAACTGGAAATTGAATGGATGCCCATCAATTGGAGAATGGCTGGGTAAATTGTGGTATATGAATGTTATGGAATATTATTGTTCTGTAAGAAATGACTAGCAGGATGAATACAGAGAGGCTTGGAGAGACTTACATGAACTGATGCTAAGTGAAATGAGCAGAACCAGAAGATCACTTTACACTTCGACAACGATATTGTATGAGGATGTATTCTGATGGAAGTGGATTTCTTTGACAAAGACTCAGTTTCAATTGATAAATGATGGAAAGAAGCAGCTACACCCAAAGAAAGAACACTGAGAAATGAATGTGAACTATTTGCATTTTTGTTTTTCTTCCCGGGTTATTTTTACCTTCTGAATCCAATTCTCCCTGTGCAACAAGAGAACTGTTCCAATTCTGCAAACATAAATTGTATCTAGGACATACTGCAACATATCTAACATATATAGGACTGCCTGCCATCTAGGGGAGGAAGTGAAGGGAGGGAGGGGAAAAATCGGAACAGAAGCAAGTGCAAGGGATAATGTTGTAAAAAAAAATTACCCTGGCATGGATACTGTCAATATAAAGTTATTATAAAATAAAAAACTAAGCAAAAAGTAAAGGAAGTGCAGAGACTGGGACCCCTGGCTCTAGCGAATTTGCCACAGAACTTTTTCCAAATAACTGTTTACCTCTGAATTTGCATCCTGCTCAAAGTCTTTCAATGTCTCCCTAATTTCTACAAAATAAAGTCAAAGTTCTTTAGTCCCATATTCCAAGTCATTCATGTTGCCCTTTCATTGTTATTATTGCTATGATAATAATTATTATCAATCATCTCATGTCATGATGTTTAAATTAATAAAACATTTTATAATCATTAGCTCATTTGACTCTCATGACAAAAAGTAAAACTAATTTTGCAATTATTCTTAATCTTGCTTTTAAAAGGGAAGGAATCTAGAACTCAGAGAAGGAATGTCTCCCTAGGGTCCTTTAGATAACAAACATCAAAGGTAGAAACTCAAAATACGAGATCTCTCCCACCTCTAGGCCCAACACTTCATTACACCATACAGCAAGATTAGTGTTCAAAGCTGATTACACTGAAAAAAGCCCTGGGTATGAAGTAAGAGGAAATAAGCTAGAATCCCAGTTCTGGGGTGTGAAAAGTATCTTTCCTTCTCCAGAATGAATCGTGTTCACATATTTGATATGGGAGTCACAGTGGACAACCAAGTTAATAGATTGCTGGAACTTTAAAAGAGCTTAGCAAAAGAATTTAGTGAGCAAATGAATAATGAAAGCAATGGGCTCTTTCATTTATTTACTTAATTTATCTTTAGATGCTGGAAGGTAGATACACAAAGAAAAAGGCAGATATGAAAAGGTAAGAATAAGAGGCAATATCAACACACCAAACCAACATTCCCAGATGTGGCTGGGAAAAGAAAAGCTAATCACAGGGATTTCACCATAAAGTCTTGGGCATTGCAGACTTCACACAGTTGTACGAAGAGGAGGTATACGATGAGCTTCCAAGGGGCTGCCCCTAAGACTTAGTAATTATTAAAGCAAACTCTTGCCACAACTCCAATCATCACCCTTTGCAGCATGGGGAAGCTGAAGAGAATCAGTAATTTTACAGAGGACAACAATGTCACACTCAGATTATATGAGAGGATTCCCACATCTTATGTCATAGGCAAAGTATCAATCAGCAAGGTTTTATGGGAAATGGAAGGTTCTGGGAAGATTCCAGAAGATGGAAGGGATAGAGAAAGGAACAAAGGTAGAGCAATCCAGCCTGTAAAAGAAAGCCTGGTTCTGAAAGATCACAGGTTTTTTCCAGACTACAACAGTTATGTGCTGCACTCTGAATATGTTCTCAATTTTCTCATTTAGTTTAAATATAAGTAGTGATTTAATAATCACTCTTTTTTTTAATTAAAGCTTTTTATTTACAAAGCATATGCATTTTTCCAACATTGTTCCAAATTTCCCCCTCCTAACCCCCACCCCCTCCTCTAGCTGACAGATAGTCTAATACATGTTAAATATGTTGAAATCCAATATACACACACACACACACAAAATTATCTTGTTGCACAAGGAAAATCAGATCAAGGAGGAAGAAAAGGAAAAACCAAGAAAGAAAATAAAATGCAAGCAAATAACAACAGAAAGAGTGAGAATGCTATGTTGTGTTCCACACTCTGTTCCCATGGTCTCTCCCTGGGTGTGAATGGCTCTCTTCATCACTGCACAAGTAGAACTGGTTAAAATCAACTCAATGTTGAAGAGAACCACATCCATCAGAATTGATCATCATATAGTCTTCTTGTTGCCATGTATAATGATCTCCTGGTTCTTTTCATTTCATTTTGCATCAGTTCATGTAGGTCTCTCCAAGCCTCTCTGAATCATCCTACTGGTTGTTTCTTACAGAACAATAGTATTCCATAGAATTCATTAACATAATTTATTCAGTCATTCTCCAACTGATGGACATCCATACAGTTTCCAGTTTCTTGCTACTACAAAGAGGGCTGCTACAAATATTTTTGCACACGTGGGTCCCTTTGCCTCCTTTAGGATCTTTATGGGATATAATCCCAGTAGAAACAGAGCAAAGGATATACACAATTTGATAACTTTTTTAGCATAGTTCCAAATTGCTCTCCAGAATGGTTGTATGTATTCACAGTTCCACCAAGAATGCATCAGTGTCCCAGTTTTCCCACATCCCCTCCAATATTCCTCATTATCTTTTCCTGTCATCTTAGCCAATCTGACAGGTGTGTAGTGATATCTCAGAATTATCTTAATTTGCATTCCTCTGATCAATAGTGACTCAAGGGACTTTTTCATGTGACTACAAATAGTTCAAATTTCTTCATCTGAAAATTGTCATATCATTTGACAATTTACCAATTGGAAAATAGCTTGAACTATTATAAATTTGAGTCAATTCTCTATATATTTTAGAAATGAGATCCTTTGGATATAAAATTGTTTTCACAGTTTATTGCTTCCCTTCTAATCTTGTCTCCATTAGTTTTGTTTATACAAAAACTTTTTAACTTAATATAATCAAAATTACCAATTTCGTGATCAATAATGATCTCTAGTTCTTCATTGGTCACACATTCCTTCCTCCTCCACAAATCTTAGAAGTAAACTATCCTGTATTCTTCTAATTTGTTTATAGTATCATTCATGATCTAGACATGAACCCATTTCGACCTTGTCTTGTTAGGTATATGCCTACTTTCTACCTTACTAGTTTCCAATTTTCCCAGAAGTTTTTGTCAAATAGTGAATTCTTATCACCAAAGCTGGGGCCTTTGGGTTTGTCAAACACTAGATTGTTGTAGAAATTGGCTATTTTGTTTGGTGAACTTAACCTATTCCATCAATCAGCTTCTCTAGTTCTTAGCCAAATGGTTTTGATGACTACTGCTTTATAATATAGTTTTAGATCTAGTACAGCTAGGCCACCTTCATTTGCTTTTCTCTTCATTAATTCCTTTGAAATTCTTGACCTTTTGTTCTTCCAGATGAATTTTGTTATTTTCTATAGTTCGGCAAAATAGTTTCTTGAGAGGTTGATTGATATAGCACTTAATAAATAGATTAGTTTAGGTAGTATTGTCATCTTTATTATATTCGTTCAACATATCCAACAGCACTTGATATTTTTCCATTTGCTTAGATCTCACTTGATTTGTGTGGAAATTGTTTTATAGTTTTGCTGATATAGTTCCTGGCTTTCCCTTGGCAGATAAATTCCCAAATATTTTATATTATCAACAGTTATTTTAAGTGGAATTTCTCTTTGTATCTCTTGCTGTTGGATTTTGTTAGTGATGAGTTGTATGGATCATGCAACTTTGCTAAAGTTGTGAATTATTTCTAATAGCTTTTTAGTTGATTCTCTGAGTTTCTCTAAATATATCATCATATCATCTGCAAAGAGTGATAATTTGGTTTCCTCGTTGCCTACTCTAATTCCTTTAATCTCTTTTTCTTCTTTTACTGCCAATGCTAGCATGTCTAATACAATACTGAATAGCAATGGTGATAGTGGGCAACCTTGTATTACCCTGATCTTATTGGGAATGGTTCTAGTTTATCCCCATTACATATAATACTTCTTGATGGTTTTAAAATAGATGCTCTGACTATTTTAAAGAAAAGTCCATTTAATCCTAAACTATCTAGTGTTTTTAATAGGAATGGGCATTGGACTTTATAAAATGCTTTTCCTTCATCTATTGAGATAATAATATGACTTTTGTTAATTTGGTTATTGATAAAATCACTTATGCTAATATAGTTTTCCTAATATTGAATGAGCCCTGCATTCCCGGTATAAATCCTACTTGATCATGGTGAATGATCCTGAGAATGATTTTGTGTAATCGTTTTACAATATTATATTTAAGATTTTTGCATCAATATTCATTAGGTAGATTGGTCTATAATTTTCCTTCTCTGTTTTCATCCTATCTAGTTTGGGTATCAGTACAAGTCTGTGTCATCAAAGGAATTTGGTAGAAGCCCTTCATTCCCTATTTTTTCAAATAGTTTATATAGTATTGGAGTTAATTTTTCTTTAAATGTTTGGTAGATTTGACATATAAATCCATCTGGTCCTGGGGATTTTTTCTTAAGGAGTTGATTAATAGCTCGTTCTATTTCTTTTTCTAAAATGGAACTGTTTTAACTAATTTATTTCCTCTTCTGTTAATTTGGGTAATCTATTTCACTTAGGTTGTTAAATTTATTGGCATAAAGTTGGGCAAAGTAAATCCTAATTATTGCTCTAGTTTCCTCTTCGCTGGTTCTCCCTTTTTGAGACTTACAATTTGATTTTCCTCTTTCCTTTTTCTAAGCAAATTAACTAAAAGTTTATCAATTTTGTTGGTTTTTTCCTAAAACCAACTCTTAGTTTTATTTATTAATTCAATAGTTTATTTTAGTTTCAATTTTACTGATGTCTCATTTTATTTTTAGAATGTCAAGTTTGGTATTTGATTGGGGGTTTTAATTTGTTCTTATCCTAGATTTTTTAGATACAAGTCCAATTTAATGATTTTCTTTTTCTCTATTTTATGTAAGTATATAAAATTTCCCCTTGTTACTGCTTTGGCCGCATCCCACAAATTTTGGTATATTGTCTCATTGTTGTCATTCTCTTGGGTGAAATTGTTGATTGTGTCTATGATTTGCTGTTTCACCCATTCATTCTTTAGGATGAGATTATTTAGTTTCCAATTTCTTTTTGGTCTATTTTCCCCTGGCCCTTTATTGAATATAATTTTTATTGCATCGTGATCTTTTTTTTAAAATGCATTTACTATTTCTGCCTTTCTGCATTTGATTTTGAGGGCCTTATGTCCTACTATATGGTCAAGTTCTGTATAGGTCCCATGAATTGCTAAGAAGAAGGTGTACTCCTGTCTGTCTCTATTCAATTTTCTCCAAAGATCTATCATATATAATTTTTCTAGTATTTTATTTATCTCTTTAACTTCTTTCTTTTTTATTTTGTGGTTTGATTTATCTAGTTCTGAGAGAGCAAGGTTGAGATCTCCCACTATTACAGTTTTACTGTCTATTTCTTCTTGCAGTTCTCTTAACTTCTCCTTTAGGAATTAAGATGCTACACCACTTGGTGCATATATGTTTAATATTGATATTGCTTCATTATCTTTGGGACCTTTTAGCAAGATAGAGTTTTCTTCCTTATCTCTTTTAATGAGATCAATTTTTGCTTTTGCTTGATCTGAGCTCAGGATGGCTACCTCTGCTTTTTTTTTAACTTCACCTAAAGCATAATAGATTCTGCTCCACCCTTTTGCCTTTATCCTGTATGTATCACTCTGCTTTAAATGTGTTTCTTGTAAATAACATATTGTAAGATTTTGGCTTTTAATCCAATCTGCTATCCATTTATGTTTTATGGAAGAGTTCACCCCTTCACATTTACAGTTAAAACTACTAATTCTGTATTTCCTGCCATCTTATTAACCCTGAATTATACTTTTCTTTTTCCTTTTCAAATTTCCCTCCTCCCCAGTATTTTATTTATGAGGACTATTTGCCTCAAGCAGTCCTCCCTCTTTAGAGACCCTCCCCCTTCCTTATACCTTTTCCCTACTATTTCTCTTTTCCTTTCTATTTAGCTTACCCCTTCCCTTTTCCCCTTTCCCCTCCCACTTTTCTATAAGATGAGAGATGTTTCTCAGTGAAACCAAATATATCTAATATTCTTTGGGCCAAATCTGATGAGAGTAAGATTCACACAATATCCGTCACTCTTCCTTCTTTCCCTAAATTATGTTTTCTTTGCCTCTTTCTGAGATATAATTTCCCTCCTTTTACTTCCACTTCCCCCCCCCTTTTTTTCTACTATCCCCTTTCCATCTCTAGTTTCGTTTTTAGAACAGCAAAATTAGATTATACATGCACCTTCAATGTATACCCACAACAGAAATATAGGTCTCAAAGAGTTTTTTTTTTTCTTTTTACCTTTTTTATGCTTCTCTTGATTTCTATATTTAGAGGTCAAACTTTTTTATTTAGCTCTGGTCTTATCAAAAATAAATGGAATTCACCAGTTTCACTGAATGTCCATCTTCTTCCCTGAAAGAAAATATCCAGTTTAGCAGGGTAATTTATTCTTGGCTGCATTTCATGTTGCTCTGCTTTTCAGAATATTCAATTCCAGGCCCTTCAATCCTTTAAAGTGGAAGCTGCTAGGTCCTGAATAATCCTTATTGTGGCTCCTCGGCATTTGAATTATTTCTTTCTAGCTGCTTGCAATATTTTTCCCTTGGTCCAATAGTTCTCAAATTTAGCCACAATATTCCTTGGGGTTTTAATTTTGGGGTCTCTTTCAGGAGGCATTCAGTGAATTCTTTCAATGCTCATTTTACCTTGTGTTTCTATGATATTCAAGCAGTTCTCTTTAATGATTTCCTGAAAGATAGTATTTAGGCTTTTTTTTTTTCACCATGTATTTCAGGGAGTCCAAAACTCCTTACATTGTCTCTCCTAGGTCTATTTTCCAGGTCAGTTGTCTTCCCAATTAGGTATTTTACATTTTTTTCTATTTTTTCTTTTTTTTTTTTTTTTGATTTTGCTTAACCAATTCTTGTTGTCTCATGGAGTCATTCATTTTCATTTGTTCAATTCTGATTTTTAGTGAATTATTTTCTTCATTTACTTTTTTTACTTCTTTTTGTACTTGTCCAATTGAATTTTCAAATGAGTTGTTTTGTTCTATGGAATTTTTTTCCATTTCACAAACTCTGTTTTTTAAGGAGTTTTCTTTTTCTGTTTCACAAATTCTGTTTTTCTAGGAGTTGCTTTCTTTTTCCATTTATCAAATCTATCTTTTAATGAGTTATATACTTTTGCCATTTCACAAAATAATTTTGTAGTGAATTTTCTTCAGATTGTTTGTGTTGCTTTTTCCAAACCCTCTTGCAAATTTTTCATTTCCTTTCCCCATTCTTCTTCTAGCTCTCTTTTAAGATCCTTCTTAATTTCTTCTAGGAGAGCCTTGTGTGATGGGGACCAGGTTATATTGCTTTTTGGGGCGTCATCTGGAGACAATCTGCCTTTAGTCTCCTCAGGATTTGAAATCTGTTCTTCTCTTTCGCCATAAAAGTTATCATCAGATAGACTTTTCACTTTTTTACTTTTTTTTTTTTTAAAGTTAAGGTCTGCCTTTAAGGTGGGGGAGGTTTTCCAAGTAGCTGCAGCTACGCTGAGGCAGTGCCGATTCACTCCCATTGCTGGGTGGGCATGGCCAGGTCCCTTGAGATTCTGGCATTTGGAGATACACTCTTTACCTTTTGTGTTTGTGTTGGATATTTTATAACTTCTCTGCTGATCTACTGGCTTGCAACCAGGGCAGAGTAGCCAACACTGCTGTAGATTCCTCCCCCAAATTCTCTGCCAAAATGAGTCTACATCACCACATGAAGCAGCAATGCCCGGGGACTCTGTGCTATTTGCACTAGCATTTGTACTCAGCTGTTTGTGTTAGGTTGACTCCCTCCCTTTTCCAATTGAAACAGACCTTTTCTGGCAATCTTTGAAATTATCTTCTGCTGATAATTTGTTGTACTCCCAATATTTGTGGGTTCTGATGGACCAGAGCTAATTCAGAGGCTGGATTTACTAATCAGTCTGAGGGTTATAGAGAAGGTCAGAGAGAAACGTGTGTTGTCTCCACCATCTTGGCTCCGCCCTGATATTCCTTAATAATCACTCTTATTTTGGAAACCCAAAGTAGAAATCAGTAATAAGGAAGTCTCTTCTACATTTCATCAATACAAAAATTCCATTTATTAAATATAAATATCATAGTTCATAATATTGAAAATTGCATGTTTTACAATTAAAATATTGGGGTTTTTTAAATATCTGATGAGAATCTAACTTTTTAAAACTTACTGCAAATTATTTACAATCCATGGCTTTACAACCTATAGTATTCATCCCACTCCCTATTCCTGGAAAGGCCTGCCCAATACTTGCTTCTATCACCAATTATTGAGACCTGAATCAACCTTCAATTCTCAGCAAAGAAGCAACCTTTTCAGAACCTTTCCTGATTCTCCGAACCAAAAATGATCTTTCCTCTCAAATAAAGTAATATTTGCAATGTATTTAAAGCATTATCTGGCATATAGTAGGTACATAATGAATGTTTATTTCGTTTTTTTTTTTTTTTTAGTTCCAGTTTTCTACATCTCTCTCTTTCTCTTTTATTTATTCATTGATCAGCTTCTATTTTGTAGCACAGCTATTTTCATTAAGTCTTCTCTGTCTTATTTCTCCATAGATGATGAAATACTCCAGACAATATATTTTGGGTATGACTAAACATACAAGACCGTCTGAAAGAAATCCATAGCCAATTAAAATAAATTGGTTTAATAATCCACACAATAAAAAGCAAATGGATGAAGCATGTTTTTTGTTCAGGCTATGATATCCCGTCAGTCAGATGAACAACTCACTAAATATTTTCCAATATATGTCCTGTAGACAGGCACAGTGAATGAAAGATAACATGAGCATAAAAATAAATGAAAGGAAGAGAAAAAACTAATATAGATGACTGTATACAACTTCTACAATTCCAAGTTGTTCTACATCCATAGCTAATACTCTTCTGGTGACACTAGATGGCTGTGAATTCTAGAACACCTAGAACATTACAATCCCTCAAAAAGAAAAGCAAAGCAAAGAGTAACCTAGAGGATAAGAGAAAAGTATGGTGCACATTAGCTGGCAGAAACACATGACTAATAATAACTAAGAAGTAGTATAAATACATGCAAAAATGTATAATTGGTAAACAAGGTAGGCTGATCATCTATTATGAATAAAGGATAACAGATGGATATTTTAAGTGCTATATTTGTTAGCATTCATGTATTTTTTTTTTCTTCTTTTCTTTTCTTTTCTTTTTGCATCCAGGTTATGTCAAAAGACCTAGATAAGAACTTTCATCTATTGGGTGGATGGACAATATAATATTTATATTAGAAAGTGTGGGGAGTCTACAAGAATTGTACAGTATGAGAAGACTTAGGTCACAAACTTAGACTATGGGAATAAGCACCCGCACTGATGACTTCATAAAACTGAGTATTGTTCACAAACTTCAAGTATTGAAGTATCTTTCTTACTCACATTATAAACTCTTCACAGTAAGAACTTTAGTTTTCTTACACTTTAGAACTCCAGACCTCAAGTGATGTATCAACCTCCTCCTTCTGGGTACTGTTTTTTTAACCCATGACAAGACCTCATCAATGGACCGACACATTTATTTACTAAGTGCCTACTATGTGCTAGGCTATATACTAATACTGGAAATATAATGAAGTAATGTCTACTTTCAAGAAACTTATATTCCATAGCAGAAGAACTGGGAAGAAAGGGAAAACCCCTATTATATTAGTAATTACTCCAGAAATACATATTCAATAAATAAGTATGCACATTTGACTCTTAAGTCCAAAATGACCTTCTCTTCATCTCTTTGCCTAACAAACCCCAACCCATTCCTTAAAATCCCATTCAAATGTCATTCCCTTAAGGAAGGTTTTACAAATCATCCTATCAATAGTAATTTTTCCCTGTCAAACATTATATAACCTTTTGTCTTATGGCATTTTAATGGACACATCATTATATAGTCATTTATCTTAGGGCACCCCTTCAACTAGATAAGTCTTCATAAGAACAGAGATCAGGTCTATCTAAACTTGACCTTCTCTCTCTCTCTCTCTCTCTCTCTCTCTCTCACACACACACACACACACACACACACACACACACACACATTCTTTATTTGGCAAAATGTACTTGATAAATCTTTGTTATATTCAATTGATTATGTCAATACTTTATGGAAAGGAGAGAATCACAGGCAGAGAGAACTAAGCAAATAAGAAATATTCCTTCTGAGGTACAGGAGTCCTACTACAGTAGGATGGCTTCAGTATCCTTTAAGAAATGGCTGGTCCTCAGGTATATTAGACTTCATTAGGAAGAAATGCTCTAAAACATACACACAGTTTGCTAAGGGGGATTGCCTTCTTCCTAAATCATCAATAAAACACAAGAGAAGGAATCTGATAGTGTATATGTATGTAGGGTATGTGTGTATATGCATGCACATGCACGCACACACACACATACACACATCATATAGATTTTATCTGAATTATAAGCACTGGGAACTGGCAAAGTAAATGACTAGCAAAAAGAACAGACACACAGACTGGCTAAACTACTATTATAATTACTCTACTATAATATGAGATATTAAAATACAGTCTAAACCTAACTCTTGTTTTTACAGAAGTGTAAAATTAAAACTGATTGTTGAAATTCAAGTTCATTTCATTTCCCTTCCAGCATCACTTATAAATCCATGGCTAGGGATTATGCCAGACAATACTAAAATTTCTAAAAATAATGCTCAGAGTAATTATAGGATGATATTTGTCTAATGTGCTTCTACATTTCCTTCTGTCAGCATTGCAGGAGGAAGTGAAAGGGGCTGTTAAAGGGTCTCCCTGAAATCTCTGGAGTAAAGGAGCGTTGAGAGTTACTCTACTGTAAAAACCTCAGAGGAATACAGTGTGTGAGAGTGCTATTTACAACTTACTTTGTGTATAATCAGCAGAAACAAAAAATATGACAACAAGCATAAAGGCTTCTCTCTTCCCAGGAGAATTCAGTGAGGGAGAATCAGTGGGTATTCATTTTAGTGTCAAAAGGGCTTCCAGGTAACACATTGTCAGAGACACAGAGGAAACATAGAAGACTTCCTATAAACACATGTACACATATATCTATGTCCCTTTTCTTTGTTTACTGAGATCACCCAGAGAATGTTTAAGGACTAGACTTCTTAGGCAGAATATGGAAATGACAAGCAATAATCTGGCTGAAAATTGGAGAAAAAAAGAAAAATATATAATAATAATTGACATGTGTATCTGCCATTATAAAGTCCACAAAGTACATCATATATACTGTTTCATTTGATCTTTGTAACAACTTTATGTTAAGTAGTTCAGGTATGGTTTTCATCATTTTACAGATCAGAAAACTGAAGCACCAACAGCTGTGCATCTTTGGTAACACAACTAGTATGCAAAGAGAGAGATTCAAGTCCAGGTTTCTCCTGAACTCCCATCTCAAGGCTCTTTCAACTACAGCATTCTTTCCCTTTGGAGGCAGTATGGAAAAAGAGAAGGGGAACATGAGGAAGAAAGGCAAGAGAATGACAACAAATTAAGAAGCACACAAATGATTATTTGGGGAAAAATACTATTAGAGAAAGGGCTTATGGGGTCAGGGGTGCTGTTTGCTAAGCTTGGGTCCATTTGAAATTTAATTTGGCTTTTAAACATTAAACATTCAGGTAGGCATTTGCCTGGTAGGCACTATAAAAGTCAAAAACTAAATAAACAAACTAACTTCCATGTCAGCTCAAGCCTCTTCTTCTAAGCTGGCCGTGAGCCCAGAACTCTTCTGGAGTACAGTATATATTT
This sequence comes from Antechinus flavipes, assembly GCF_016432865.1. Classification (NCBI taxonomy): domain Eukaryota; kingdom Metazoa; phylum Chordata; class Mammalia; order Dasyuromorphia; family Dasyuridae; genus Antechinus; species Antechinus flavipes. The sequence continues at coordinate 96,838,737 of NC_067398.1, read as the reverse complement.
CAAATGCTTTAGTCTAATAGTGCTGAGGGAATGAGGAAAAGGGTACCTCACTGGATTGTGAGGGAAAATAACCTGAAGGAGGATGGGGAGTATGAAAATACAAGGAGAGGTGAGAGAGACCTCAATAATAAAATTCAGAGGGAAAAAATTACAATTATAAGATCCTATGATGTCCTTGAGGAAAAGGCTAGGATTTTTCGGGTTCAATGACATGGCTAGTGAGAACTACAGCCCAACTTCAGGGACCTTGAATACCCAACTGATGAGAAGAAAAATAAACAAGCCATACTAAGTTATCACAAAGATGATTATATGAGAGCATCACACTAAAGTTTGGCAGGACTCCACGTGACAATATCTGATTAAATTTCCCTACATTTTACTGTAGTAGGTAACATCATTACTGAAATAAAAGTAAAGATCAAATTAGCTGACACTTTAGAAGATAATCTGACAATAGTTAATCAACTTAAATCTTAAAATCTCTCTTTTCCTCCTCCTCAGATTGAACTTGGAGACCATGCTCTGAATAGAATCCTAAAGAAGGCTCCTAGCCCATTTTCATGTAGCAAAGTAGAAAATAAGACTAAAGGTCAAGATGCTGATAGTAGAACCCAGCTTGAAGGATAAAAACAACGTCTGCACAGTCTGAAAGAAACAGGTGAGTCAAGACTTGTTTATCCATTTTCCAAAAGAGAGGGGCCAGAAATATTCACATTTTTTTTTTTTAATAGAGGCCTTAGGTAAGGCAGGATTGTATCAACAGGAACATGATAAGGATGGGAGATATGTTCTGAGAAACAAAGCAAGTGAAACAGCAGACTATGCCTGAGGGAAACATGCATCATCTTCTTGAAAGTTGTCCCAGAACAATGAACTACCAGTAGGGATGAGAGCATGGAACAGAATCACTCTAATAAGCGATTCTGCTCCTCAACAGGTTGACAGACACAAAAAATGATTGGTCCAAAAATGTAAAAGGTACACAGTCCTCATAGGAGCCAGGAGCTTCTTAATTGATGTACTCTCTTCCTCCCTCTCTGGATCTCCTGGATCATTTGCCAAAGCACTGGAACCTACAGTCTCGGTGAAATAAACACCTTCTGCATCTATCTTAAGTGAAATTTTCACAACTAAGAACAACAAAAAGACCTTGTTTTTATACATGTGCATAGGATAAATGATGAAGATCTCTCTTTCCTGGCAACACCCTGAAGAGCCTAATGGAGCATGAATAATACTAGAATTACATAGTATCTTTCTTTCAAAGAGACTTACACATATTTATTAATTCTCAAAACATTCCTGTAAAGTAAGCAGAAGACAAATATCATCATGTCTAATTTTTTTAAATACAAAAACTTGAGGGCTAGACAGACTAAGCATCTATCCCCAAATTACATCCAAGGTAAATAATAAGATTCAACCAGGATACATATTTTTTCTATAGCTGCAGAATTTGAATCATAAAGATCATAGTGTCACAAATTAAAGGTAGAAAGAATTCTAAAATCTAGTACAACATTCTTATTTTAAAAAATTTTAAATGAAGGAATGGAAATCAAGTGAGACTATCTTTTAAGTAACAAATTTTACTTGTCTAAGATCACAAAGATAATACACAGAAAAGACAAGATTTGAATTCAGATCCTCTGACTCTAAAAATCAGACTTAAAACCTAAAATTCCACTGCATTATCCTGGCTTCTATAAAACAATAAAACTTACTTTTCTGGTATTTCAAGACCAGGATATAATGTTTTTAACTGTGGTACAAGGTTAAATAACAAAGATGTACAACACTTATGAAAAGCTTTTATATTAGGTGCTATAGCTAAAATATCAAATTATTAAATAACAAGTAGCAGCAATAGTATCTCTCATTCAGTATTTTAAAAGGACATCCATCAACTTTCTTTTGAAAGTCTATTCATTTACAAGTGTAAACAAGAACAAGAATCCACTGCATTTTCACATAGTCACAGTTTCCTTTTCTAAAGCAAAATTTCAAATGTTCCCTACTAAGTTGGGATGTCAGGAACCCCCAAAGAAGGATTAAATTTCTCATGTTCTGTCTGTTTCAGCATTGTGAGAGTCCCAGGATGGTGTTTCTATTTCATACAACAATCCCAACAAGTTAAAGGACACTTTATAGTTGTGAGGTTTGAGCTAGAGAAGAAAGTTTAGAAAAGTAAAGAAATTTTAAAGGTAGAAAGTTTCTCTAGGAGGCTTCTTTACTAAAATATAACTAAAACTCCCAAACCTAATATCTTTTGTTAAGAAAAAAAAAGAATATGAGTATTTTCCAAAATGGACATAAAACAGTGAAGGGGAAAAAAAGTTGGACAGGGGGATGTTTTTGCATATCTTAAGTAACAAATATGAAACCTTTTCCAAAATTATTTTAGCCACATTTGGGGGCTCAAAATATATTCATGAAAGCTACAGATATTGATCCAAGGAATCTAAGAAATATCTCCCTGGAAAAATATGAGAATAGGATCAAGGGAATGCAAGGGAAATTTAGAGGATGATGCAGTGGAGAAAGCAGCAGACCTGGAGTCAAGAAGATCTGAGTTCAAATCCAAACTCAAACACTTAACACTTACTAGCTGTGTAACTGGGCAAATCACTTAACCCCAATTACCTTTCAAAACAAGAAAAAAGAAAATTAAGGGGGAAAATCATTGTAATATCACCTTTTTTGATATGTAGATATTTTATATTTAATATTTAAGAGGGAAAGATACCAATACACAAAAAAGTTTTCAAACATATACTCATGTTATATGCATCCATATTATATGAAACAGTTTGTGAAACACAGGTTAGGCTCAATGCATAGGTGATACACTGGGAAAGATCAAGGAAGGAAGTGGAGGATGAGCTTGAGCCAACTAAGTAAGCCACTTCATAAACAGTAGCATCTCCCAGCTCCAGATATGCTGGCAAAGCACTTACACGGAAATGATTTGGAGACAAAGACATTAACCTTATGATTCAAAGTGAAGGCATTTGAAAGCTATCAAGGACATGTTGAATGAGGCAACTTGGGTTTGTTCCAGTTCAGCTTTGGTCCTCTGGTGTCCAGAGAGGTTTCAAAAAGAAAAAAAGAAATCAAAGGAAAAAGGAAGATGACTTCAATAAAAGAAGAGCAAACTGAATAGAGGCTCCTGTAGTATGCTGAACACTTAGTGATTTGTTTCTTTATTAAAGGTAGCTAGATGGCACAGTGTGTGGAAGGCTGGACCTAGGGTAAGGAACACCTGAGGTCAAATCTAGCCATTGACATTTATTACCTATGTAATACTGGGCAGGTCACTTAAACTCTGTTTGCCTCGGTTTCCTCAGCTGTGAAATAATAATTGCACCAATCTCTCAAGGTCAGAGTGCTTAGCACACAGTAAGCACTATATATAGATACTCATCGCCTGCCCCTTCCCTTTATTATCTGATGGAGAGGTAGGGATTGGAGTTTATAGAGACAGATGTAATTACCAAGTTTTGTACTTTCAATTCATTTCTAATTAATGCTTTACCTACAGAATCACCCTTTCCTGGAATTGTATGCCTTTTAAATAGAGATTTATGTTTTACTCAACTTTTCACAACCTACAAAGTAGCTGGCAAAGTGGTCCAGTGAAATGAGTACTTTATTTAAAACACAGGTTCAAATCCGTCCTTAGATTCTTAGTTGTTGCGTGACAGAAGGCATGCCCTTCAGCCTTTCTGAGCCAGAAATTCTTCATTCATAAAATGGTGATAAAAATACTTGTAATATGTCTACCTCACAAGATTATTATAAGGCTCATAAGAAATAATGTATGTAAATCACTTTGAAAACTTTAAGGTGACAGATAAATATCTTTATTATCAGACATACCAGACACTCAATTAATCTTTAGTAAATTGAGTTTATTTTAGTCCACAATAGCTACAAAATGATATGGGGCAAATTTATACTTAATAAAAGCTTATTTTAAATGTAAAGATTTAAATAGGGAAAGATGGAAGGAGAAAGGTATTTTAAAAAATTGAATAAAGGAAAGGAAAAAGGAGAACGATAAAGAGATGACATAGGTAGGAAATGTATAAGTATAAAGGAAAAAAAAAAAAGTAAGCAAATCTTTGTATAGAGAAAGACGAAGAGAGAAAGTCGGCTGACCACCCATACTAAACCACACAAAAAGAGTTCAAGGTACCATACTTGGTTCAAGTGATAAAAACAGAGTGGATGCTAATTATTAGATCTAAGTGCTTTTCTAGATATGTGATTTCTTCCAGACAAGCAGACAGACCTCACTTGACATGAGTTAGGCTCACAATGGAGACTGGGCCTGAAAGCAGGCCACAAATTGTGCCGACAGACCAGAGGAATTCATATCGCTGTAAACACCGGAGCCAAGGGAGCCATTACCATGCTGCCAAAACCCATAATGTAGCATTCAGAAGGAGATCAATGAATCAACATGGTTTTCTTTGTATGTGAAGCTTGAACATTGGCATTATAGAGGAGGAGGAATAAGACTCCCTCCTTAATAATGCTCTACTTGCTAGATCCAAACACAACTCATAGTAAGCATTGGACAATTTCTTCCAAAGTCTGCTGTTAAGTCCCCAAGACAAAAAAAAAAAAAAAAAAAAAAAAAAAGGAATATAGAGGCTTGTGAAGTTAATGAATACTTCTACCAACCCCCATTCCATTCCTTGTTCTAATTGGAGCCAAATGGGATTTCCTAGCAGTCATCTCACAGAGTAAAAAAGACAAGAGGTGAACAAGACAACAACAATAACCTCTTCCACCAATAATATTTTATTTCTTATTCACTTCCACAGAAAGACTAGTAAAGAGGTAAATTTAAGGAGAAATTTTTGTGTTTGTTAGGGACTTCTTTTTTAAAAGAATAATTCTCACCACCACCCCTCAAAAAACAACTATTTTTATGCTTTCAATGAAATTACCCAAAGTGAGAATATAGGAAGGATATTTTATTAATATATAAAATATCTATTTGGACATATCTGGAACTTTCACTATCAAACATAATATAATCAGGTGACTGATTTAACTACTAAATCCATACAATCTTTTTTATGTCACTATATATTCACTACTCTCCTTAGTGAACTCACTAACCTCTACTACTTTTGTCATTAGAGGCAGCTGAATGACACAGTTATCTGTGAATGTCTTTCAGCCCTGCAAAATCACAGTTTTGCACAGTGCCTTCCACAAAGGAGATGCTTAAAAATCTCTCCAATGAATAAATAGCACTATCAAATTAAGATCATAGAAGGAGATTGTGGAGACCCTCTAGTCTAGCCATTTCATTTCATTATGAGGAAATCAACACCCAAAGAGAGTAACTTGTCTGTAGTCCTAAATTAATAAACAATAATAATTATTCAACAACTGAACTGAGGGATAGAGAGATAACAAATAAACAGTTCTACCCATAAGGAGTATATATTTAATGGGGGTAGAAGGTGAAGGAAAAAGATAAAACATATTCAATTATATACAAAGTAATTTCATGAGGGAGAGAATAGAAATAACTAGAAAAAATCAGGAAAGAATCCAGATGACATCTGAACTGTTCTTTGAAAGAAATAAGGGACTGTAAAAGGCAACTAATGGGAGAATACTTTTCAGAGAAATGGAGTTGGGAAGTGGAGAGAAGGAGATGAAGGACGGATTGATCACTTGTGCAAAAGATAAATAGGCAAGAGATTGAACATCTCCTATGGGGATAAGCTAGCAGGACTGAACGAAGAGTGTATGAAGGGGAGTCATATGAAATATAGGAAAGATAGGTAAGAACTAAACTTTCAAGGGGTTTAAGTATCCAGGCTGAGCTCTTTTTTGTATTTCATCTCAAAAGTATCATATAGAATCACTGAAGATTTTTGAATTGAGGAAAGAGGTTCAAATCTGTGTTTCAGTAATATCAACAAGGCAACTCTTTAAAAAAAATCTAGAAAGTAAAGGGAAACCATATACAGGTGGATCACTTAGTTAGCAACTACAAAAGATGAGGCCAAAGATGATGAAAACAAGGTAATATGATCAGAGAGGTAAGGGACAAATAGGAGAAATGCTGAAAAAGTAGAATTTAAAAGACTTGTCAACTTATTGGATACAAAGGATGAAAGAGTGCATTAAAAAATTCTTTCAAAAGTGCAAAGCTAGTTGAGTAGAGAGATGGTGGTATTGTCAACAAAAATGATAAAATTGGACGGAAAGATAGGTTTGAGGAAAATAAGGAGTTATATTTGCAATATACTGATTTTGAGTTGCCTAAGGAATTTAGGTGGAGATATCTAATAACCATTTGGTGATATGCTGAAATTCAAGAAAGAGATTCAGTCTAGATATACAGATTTTGGAATCATTTACAAAGAGAAAATAATTGAATCCTAAGTTAATGAGATCCCCAATGGAGAAAGCATAGAGAAAAAGGTCAGAGAATGCTCATACAGTGAGCAAAAAGGGGAATTAGTGAAACAGCAAAGAAAATGAAAAAAAAAAAAAAAGTAATGTCACAAAAGGAAAGGGAGAAGAAAGCATTCAAGAGGAAGAGGTGGTCAACAGTACTAAAGCTGAATACAGAAATCAAGAAAGATGAGCAATTAGAAATGATCACTGAATCTGGCAGTTAAGAGATTATTGGTAATTGGGAAGAAGGCCATTTCAGAAGAATACTGGATTCAGAAAACAGATTTCCAAGGATTGTTACAACTGTAAAGTGACATAATGAAAGCAATGAGTAAAAATGACCCATTTTCAGATTCTGACTATGAAAGGGAGAAAAGATATGAGAAAATCTCCAAAGGGAATGACAGATACAAGTGAAAGAGTTTTAAAGAAGACTTGAGCATGTTTGCAGGCACAGGGGAAGGAGTCTGAGCATTAGGGCATATTTAAAATCAGACAAATAGAGAAAATTACTTTAAAACAAAAAGCTTCTCTATTATATTGTATTTGAATTGTGATTTTAAATTTTCTTAGCTCATTTGATTCTTATGGGGAATATAAGGCTGGTATTATTATATAATTTTCTTCCAACTTCCAAAGATCTGTGATTTCACTGATGTACACTATCCACTGATCCAGATTTTGGTACTCTATATATTGGTAGTCATGAATTACTAGGGAAAAAAAAAGAAAAAGAAAATCTTTTATCTGGTTGCCAACAATTTAATAACAACCCTTCTAAACTTAGTGTGTGGTTCTTTGATGACAAGACCCATAGTCCATCACTAGATTCTGAATCCAAGACTTTTCAGCTATAAAGATGGTCCTACCAGAATGTATATTGCCATGACGTTTCAGAACACATCTTAATTCAAAGAGGAAAACTGAGATCAAGGAAAGTTAAATGATTTACCTAAAATCACATTCAGTGAGTTATGATTTGGAAAAATTACTAAAATCAGTGAAATCATGTATCTTAGAAAGTTGGAAGGAATGATCAAACAATACCAACACCCCCCAGCATAAATACGTATCATAAAATCAAAGCTAGACCATGATAGCCAGGAAGTTCAAACATAAATTACACACTTCTACCTTTTTCTAAAGACCATAAATCATAACTCAAGTTTTTGAAAATTGATTGGCTTTGTGTGTCTAGTAACTAATAAGGGGTGGACCTGTAATTTTATTAGTATAAGGAACTTTTAGATAAGGAAATTCCCTTTACCAATTCAAATTGTAACCTTCTCTGCAATTTGTAATCTGACAGTTACTTATAGTTTTGGGAGTCTCAGTAATTTGCTCATTGTTACTTTATCAAAGGTGGAACTTGAACTTGTGTCTTTCTAGCAATTTTCAATCCAAATCTTAACCTAAACTGATGACTGTGATTTAGAGATTAGCTTCATTTTACTTCAGAACACAGTAGATTCCTAAGGGAGAACCATCTGTCCTCAAATGAGTTCACAATTAGGGAGGTATACAAAGTATAGAATTTCTTTTTTTTTAAAAAATCTGACTTTCCAGGAACATATTAGTTTTTTCCTATTTTTTAAAATAAGTTCTCACAAGTTTTCTTCTAAAGTAGATAGTGATGAAATGACATCACACATGTGACAAATACCATATGCAGAAAAAGAGAAGTTCTTTAACAAAAAGGATGAATCACAGGGGGAGGAGAATATAAAAGAAATGCTATTCATGGAAATGTATTAATTCAATCAGTGCCTTTGCTGAAGGCTTATCATAAAAAGGTTCATAAAGTGCCCAAAAGCCACATAAGATTTTATAATTATGCTGCTCAATGAATTGATTCTCAGTGAAGAGTGAAAGAGAAAAAATTTCTCTCCACCCTCATTTTATTTGTCCAGGAAATAAACTTCTGCAAGATTGGTTCTAGTATTTTTATCTAAAAGGGTCAGCTATTTTTTGATGCAAAATATGAAGGACTCTGTATGCCGCTTTTTAGAAACAGGTGCCAAGTGAAAATACGACTAAGGCTTATTAACTTGCAACAAAAATGTCAAGAAGATCTTTGATGGCCTCAATTACCAATAAATACTAAGCAAAAACTAAACTTAAATTCAAGTTCTGCTATAGTGAACTCCTATGTCTCCTTTACCTGGAAATTTGTGGATTGTGAAAAATTGGATCTAGAACTACAGTGCCTATTAATTGTCTTGAACATCTATTTATCTATTTTCAAAAATAATGTCACAGGGATTGGCATACTTTAAGAGTTAAACCTACCATATTCTCCAGCCTTGCAGTTAGATATGATTTACAGATGTGCTATACAATTATGTACACTCTAAGAAATGTTTTTAATTTTTTTCAACTGGGGGTATAGTTTGTATAAATTAGTAGAGTCAGACTATAGTTAGCCACAAAAATGTGTTTGGTTTTTCAGGCTTTTCCCACAATCGGGAAATTTCATTGTTATATTAAACAAAATCTGTTTTTGGAATATCTGCATTTAAAAAGATACTTGAAGTAATCACAGCTGCAAAGGTAGAATTTATATAGCCTCTTTTGCATATCGAACACCAAACAGATTGTTTTTTCTGGGATATTGCATGTGAGTATCATAGTATCATTTCATATAGTGATTTTCAACCAATTACTTCCATGGGATACAAAAACATGCACTGACTATAGATGCTATATAGATCAACTATAGATAAGGAAATTGAAACTTTACAAGTTATTGGGCATCTCACCATTTTAGGTAGAATTAGAAGCTGAATCCAAGTTTTTTAACCATTATTCTCATACCTTATTAATGAATAATGATAACATCGGCATAAGTAACTCATTCATGTATAGCTTTGTACTTGGAAAGAGTGTATTACACAACTCATTCATTATAGAAAAGAGAAAAAAGATCAGGAAGAGATTTGAAGAGATTACTTAGTCCAACTTCACTTTACAAATGAGGAATTTGAGACTTGCAGATGAAAGTTAACTTGCCAAGATCATAGAGCTATTAAATAACAGAGCTGGGTCTTAGAACCCAAATTCTCCATATCATGCTTCATGCTATGATTCCCAAAACAACTTTGTATGGCAGGATAAAATTCAGTAAATACTTCTATCCCCATTATATATTGTAGAAAACTGAGAGGCTTATTAATTTATGCAACTTTCATTATAAGATGAAAATAAAACTCAAATTTAGAGTTATAGACTTTAAGTTAAAAGTTCTATCTAAAATATCTAACTAAACCTACTTTATTGGATGGTACTTTAAAAGGGAAGGATACTAACCTAATGAAACATAACTTTAAATCAACTTCAACTATAAGACAAATTCAATTGACAGGAGACTGAAAAGAATATGAGAAATAAGGCTCCATGGAAGGGGCAAAGTTATCTTTTCTCAAATATCAATAACAGTAATGAAGGTAGCTAGTTGAAATTAAGTTTAAGTAAGTAAATTAGCACTAACAATGAAACTACATGTAACGTTTCAATCATTTTTCCTCTTTAATCATAATGTCAACCAAAATTTTTATCAATATTCCTTATTGCTATCATAGTATTTATTTGTTCATCCATTCATTCAAAAAAGTATTTATTAAACATTCATGTACAGACCGCTGGGAGAGGTACAAAACTTAGATGAGACAGTAGAAGCTGCCCACATGGACTTCACTGTCCATGGTTGGGAGGCAAAAAATGTTACCAATTGATAAATCCAAAAAACTTTATTCTCAATAGCATCTTAACATTAAACAATGCCATGTGTGCTTCAGTAAAAACCTTAATGCTTTTGGAATTTAAAAAAAAATCATTTCATAGGTTTTTACTCAGCTATATGGGTTACTATTCAGCATATTTAATTTTTCATCATCAAGGAGGAAAAAAAAGATATGCAACTTAATCCAAATAGTAGTAAGAACATAAGGAACCTATGTTAGTCAACAATGACTTTTTTTTTCCCCAAAAAAAGATAAGGAAATAATTATTTATATAACACCTACTATGTCCTAAGTGCCTTTCCTAAACATTATCTCAAGAACATGTCAATGTAATGTACATGTTTAACAATAAAAACTTCACTTTGGAAAAATATCACAAAGAAATGCATTTGTCTCATGCTGGAATAGTGACTTTAGAAGTTGGTTAACAACTAAGAAATCTATATAATCTGCTATTTCTTGAATGGGATGACAACATATACTTTCAGAATATTTCCCAACTACACAGTTGTTATTTTTAATTGGGTTTAATTACCTAATTGTTCTATTACTTAGGAAATAAATATGTAATAAAAGCAATGAAAAATGGGAGTATATAAGTTTTGATTGTTTCTAAAAAAAAATCGTATTATAGAATTTGTGACTTTCAAATTTGAAAAAGAAAGCTCCAACATACAAACTCAAGAATGTAAAATGGGGGGAAAATGCTTAAAGTAAATCTAATTTAAAATATAAAGAAATGTTAATGAGCTCATCTAAAATTGGAAAGGCAAAGTCAATATGTGAATCATGATTTTAGATAGAGCTGATTGCTGCTGAGTTTATGACTTTCCATAGACTGTCAATATAATTGTTAAAACGACCATAAACATAGCACTAATCAGATAAAAGTTATGTTTATCTGACAAAAATCATACTTTTTACAGAAATGAATAAATCATTTATTCAAATGTTTATGAATCATCTTAAATTTTTCCTCATCAAAAGACTTAATATGTAGGCTTACTGCCTATTTATTTATGGTTTGTGTTCTCAGCTTATATTCTCAACATTGTGTAACATTTTTTATTCTGATATCTATTTTTTGGGAAAAAAAAACCTTATTTTTCATCAATGCAAAATTGTAACCTGCTCTAAAATTATTTTATCACTAGTTTTTTTCTAGATATCAACATAAGACGTATGTACTTTTTAAAAAACAATGAATGAATAAGTACATTGATCTATCTACAAAATAAGAATTCAGATTTGAAGATAAAATGGCAAAGAAAAGTAGTTCCAGATTAAAAATCAAGCAAAGTTATGGAATACTTTTAGTAGTATCTAAGCTAAGATAGCCTTTTATATCTATTTTATCAAAAAATAAATGCCAGAATCTTTGAGAAATAAATATATACCATCAGAAAACTTTTATCATTCTCCATATTTTGAATTTTACAAACATAACACATGGCAGTAGACATGCAATTTGGAAATGGAAGGTAAAATTGTGCATAGTGTGTGTTCCTTATGTCTAATCTAAAAAATTCCAAAGCATTAAATTTCAATACTCAGTATTACTTTTTTTTCATTTTTGCATTAAGAAATAACTACAAATTTTACATAAACATTATTAAAAAAAGATAAATCACATAAACAGGTCCTACCCTTTAACAGAAACACAGACACACATGGATTGAACATCCCATATATATAGATACACATCTATATCTATCTATATATGCATACACACACACATATTTATATACAGACATACACCCACACACAAAGAACATGGTGAAACTGGTAAAATTGCATTTGGGGAGGAGGGAAAAAACCATTATGTAATGCCTTCAGGAACAATCTCAAGGTCTGAAAAATCCTAAAAACACGAAAATGCTAATGTGGTTTCACAACAAAGTTCCTTTACAAGGACCACACACCCACATGACTTGCATCTTTTAAACTGTCCTATTTCTAGAATGCCTGCCTTTTCTTCTTTTTTTAAATCACACTAGAATTCTTTGGCTGCAACTAAATTAGATGGTTCTGTTTAGCTCATCTGAATGACACTGTCTCCCCCCCCCCCCCAAGTAGCGAATTCAAGTTTGTTTGTTTTTTCCCCAGTCAGTTCTTTGACTCCTAAACTGTATCTCTCTCTCTAAAATAAATCATTATTATAAAGAGATGGTTTTAAAAAATGTAAAAAGGAATGAGGGAGTAGTAATGGTAACATACAGTACCATGAGCTGCTTTGGCCTCCCAGTCAGTGGTGTACAGTTAACAGATCACTCCTGGCCTTCAGCAGACAGCAAAACACAGCTCTGGGAAGGAGGGAAAGAGGATGGGGGAGGGGGGTTCATCTGGCAGTTTACACAAGAAGGCAACTCAGCTCTGTTCTGGCGCATTCCTTCTCTCTATCTCCCAACCTCTTTGCGTGTGTCTTGTCATATTTTCTTCAGCTGTTAATTGTCCAGACTGCGAGACTTTAAACAGCCACAGTTTAGGAAAAGCGAAACCCTTCTAAGTGACTATCACAGCAAATCAGCTTCACGCTGGTGGGTAAAATTTTCCAAGGGAAGTGTTCTTCTGATAGTTCCTGAGTCTCTAAGTCACCCACCCACCCCCCTCCTTCCCCACTCTCCGCCACACACACTCCCCTTGAGGGCTAAATGCACTTGTGGCAATAAAACATTCATGCGACTTGGAATTTTAACACAATGCCATTTCCCTAGTTTAACCTGAAAGGAATGCACTAGTCACAACAGACTACATCATCTCGCCATTAAGCTTTGCCAAGGAACCGCTCTTTTGGCTGTGCTGGGCCAGCTTTGACGGGAAAGGAGTACACAGACCCACACACAGAGCACAGAGGGGCCACCTCTGCTTCCTCAACCTTATCCAGCAACACCCTGCTCTTAACCATGACCCCTGACTCCCCACCCCCCAGCATTGTGATAGGCTTGTGATACATGTGTCACTTTGGAACTTCTGAAGTCACAACACTGGGTAAGCAAGTCCAGTGTTCCACTAATTTGCTGCTCAGTCTCAACAGGCACTTGGCTTATTGCCAAGAGTCCTTTTTAAATTATATTGCCACTACTCAAAGTTGTATGCTTAAGTATAGAGATGTTTATTTCCTCCTTTCTTTAAAAAAAAAAAAAAAAAAAAAACTTTACATTTGCATGCAGTAATTAGGTTATGATTACTGACAAAACAGTTTGCTTAGGGGACTACTTATCAAGGCTGACAGTACTTTTGAATTCTAGTAGCATTTAATTTATATTTTCTTTAGAAACACATACAACACAAAAAATAAATATCCCTTTGATTTCTCCTGGGAACTTCAGTGGGAAAGTCAAAGGTGTTGAGTAGTAAAATATCTGTACTTAGCATTTGCAGTAGCTAGTCAGCTCTGTTACAAGGTAAAGAGGTAGGAAAGCTGAATCCCAGGAACTTAGATTTAATAATTTATTTATAGCACACCAAGATTTTTTGATCCCTAAGAATATACTAGAAAAGATAGTAAGAAAAAAAAAAAAAAATATATATATATATATATATATAAATAGCAAAAGAAAATAAGAACATTGCAAAAAAAAAAAAAAAAAGACTTTCTATTTAGGAAACTTTTTTTTTCTTAAAACTGTGTTTGTTATTTTAATGCCTCGTTTATTTAACTGACACCAAAAGAGCTTCATTTACCGTGGTCTAGTGGAAACATATTGAACTACCATGATGAAGACACAAGTACTAGGTAGAACACTTTAACTAGCTTGCTATGAAACCCTTAACCTTTAGTCTCAGTTTTCTAATCTATAAAATGAGGGAGCTGGACTGGATTTGATACATACAATCCATTTTAGCTTTGAATTCTCTGATTTTTATGATGTAAAACCAATCCTGAAAGAGCCCCAGGTAAAAAAGGCCTTACCCAGCCCAATTCCTCAGAGCCACCACAAAGGAGCCCTACAAAATTTACTTTCTTTTTTGTTCATACATATTATTAAAGAAACTGTCTTTGTCAATTTTATAATCAACTATTTCAATTCCTCTTTTTTCGTAGACAGACACTATTATTCATTCATTCATTCAGTTTTTTAACTCAAAAGTATCAAGTTGCTCTTCCATCCTCCCCAAGGATATTCCATATATTTTAGGTATTGCCAGGTAAAAACTCTGGTTGAAGCTACCACAACTTCCACTCCAATTCCCCAAACTGAAACTATCACCTGCATGATTAAATTAATCTCCAGCGGCTCAGTGCACTTCTGTTATAATAACGTAACAGAGATAAATACATCTGCATAAATACCATATCAGATGTACTTCACCAGGGTGTCTCATGTTTATGTAATACTAACACAGTAGGGCATATTTATTTAGAGGTCCTGGTGAGAGTTGCTTAACAAGCTAATATGCACATAAAAATAAAACTGAATTGCCTTCTTTAAGCCTTAATTTTTGTCTTCTTAGTAACTAGAATTAGCCTTGAACATAACTTTCTTTTTCTTTAAAAAGACATTATCATAACCTGAGAAGTTATTTTTCCTCTTAGAAGAGTCATGATATTTTTATACTGAGAGATCCACAATTAGAAAACCAAGATACATACATGTCATACTAATGTTTATATGTATAAACTCTATATGTGATGATTATTAAAACAAATATTAAGTGATACTTTCAAATAATAAATATTCTCAAATCATGCATGAATTAAAGAAATTCAGATGTATACTTTTTATATTTCAGATAAATTCATATATTAAGCATTCATTCAGATTACAGACAGGCTATAGCTAGTGACAAAATTTTTAGATGTCAGGGGGAGGGAGCTGCACATACAAAAAAAGAAAAATAATTATTTATTAAAAAGTATACATTTTTGTTCATGTCAAATATACTGGCTCAACTTCAGGAGAAGGAAAATTTTTCTATACTAATTAAGAATTAGTTGGGGAAAATTTTTAGAAATTTTTTGTGGGAAAGTGAAAAAGAATGTTAGACTTTGAGTCAAGAAAGATCTCTCCTGCCTTTAGCACTTACTGACTGTGTCACTTTAGATAAGTCATTTGAGCTTTCTGTGCCTCAGTTTCCTCATCTGAAAAAAGGATTATAACTAGGGAATCAACGTTAGATAATTTTTGTGACAATCTAACAAGATGAAATGTAGAAAACACTTATTATATAAATCTTAAAACACTCATTAGTTGAACTTCATAATAATTATCAATATATAAGACATAAACAGCATTTTGTTTTAAACAAAAAACAATGATCAATTTCACAACTAATAGTTTTCATTACAAGTAATTAAACTTTTGTACTATATGATTTAGGGTCTACTCATTTTTAACTCAAAAATCAAATATTACTAGAAACAGAAAAAGTGGAAATATTTAAAACATTAAAAATATTAATAATCCAGCATACCTGTAAAATGTTATTAAAGTCCTGAAGTATAACAGAAATATTCATTTATTAATGCTTTCATTGAGAACTAATGAACATGCAATTATCAAATTTTTGGTGCCAATGGATAATTTATTAATCCTTTAAACAAAAGTAATTCTTTCCAATTTTGATCAAATGTCTTCTTCATAACAGTTTCAAATGCTGATTTCGTTTGTATCACCTAATAAATAAAAAACTCATAGAATTAAAACTCATTACTTCCTTGACATCAAAGAAAATAAACATGATTTCTCATCAACCTAGAGAGTACACAAAAACATCTGAATGATTATATACATGTACACATGTTAACTTATTTTACTCTATCAGGCTCCATTTGGTGAACTAGGATAAGCTAACATAACACTATGTTGAGGGAAGGACTGGCAGAGATGAAGGCAAATGCAGGCTTAAACCCTGTGTGTGGCCAATACAGAAAGGAGGAAAGGAAGAAGTGTAGAAGAATGACAATGAAGGAAACAAAGAGAGACAGCATAAGAAGGCAATTAGTAAGAAAGATCTATGAAAGAAAACAGGAAGACACTAAGGAAGAGAAAATGGAAGAAGGGAAAGAATGGGATAATAGAAAGGGAGAAGGATGCAGAGAAGTCACATGGAGAAAAAGTGAGTGAGAGAGGAAAGGGAAAGAGAATAGGAGCCCAAGAATACCACAGTGGAACAGGCAGCTGGCCTGAGATGCTAATTCAGCGCTTTAACAAATCAATGCCACTTGAAAAGTACAATGCGAGCCCTCACTGGGTAGATGTCAGGGGACTGAGAAAATGCATTCTCAAGTATTTCACATTAAGAGGGAATAATGTGTTAATTTATAACTCTTCACCCTATACACTTGGATTATCCATCTGTGTCAGCGATTTGACTTCTTAAATTTATCAAAAACATGAGCAAAGGGAGGCATCTTCTGCTTAACCATTGGGAAATAGAGGTTTAGGAAAAGCCTGTCCTGTGTGGTTCTTTTTGCTCTTCTCTTTGGTATTAGGGGGCATAAGTGAGGGTGACAGTATAGGGAAGTATATTGGAAGGGAGGAGAGAGGTCAGAGGACAAAGGGAAAGCCTATGGTTTTGCTAAAAGAGCAACCAAAAAGAGACTTGGGTGGGGGGGAGGGGGGATCTAGTGGGGAGAGGCCGAAGGAGAGGGAGTTGTGGTTGATTGCACTGGGTACCATCCATCAAAAAACGACAGAGAGGAAAAACTTGAATCAGCAACCAGAACTACCAACATAAGAATTTACTTTACCTAAACTAAGTCAAGGCCCTTAGCACAACCAATAAAAGAGGAGCTACTAATAACTGGATTGTAATTAAATTATTCTGAATACATCTTGAGTTCTAAAAACATTGTTTATCAAAATAGGAAGAGGAAGGAGAACTAAACTTATTTTATTTGGTTTATTAACAAAAGAATCAGTAAAGAAAGCTGACAGACTCTTCTCACATACATAAGTCAAATTGCATGAAGCACTTGTTCCTCTTTTGTTCAAATACTAATTTAATTCAAAATCAAGGCCTGAAAAATTGTTTCTTAATTCTACCTCGATAGTTGATTTTTAATATGTAGATCAATTAAACAAACATCCTCAAATCTAATAAGAAACATTTATTGTAATAAAATGCTTGAATAAATCATGCTTGAAAGCATGGATTCACATGGAACATTCTCATTTGGGGGCTATTTTTGCTTCTTAAACATGAAGGACTTAGTTTGAGAGAAATGAACACTGCCAACCAAATAAATATCTTCTCAAGTAATTTGAAAATAAGTATAACCAAAGTCTCTACCCTTACTCAAATTTCAGAACAAAAAAGAGAACAAGTTTCAATAAAGCATTTGAATTTAGATCTTATTTTCCAGGATTATGAGGAAAGCACAGAAATAGCTTACTCTACTTTAAAAAAAAAAAAAAAAAAAAAGGACAACTTTGTAAGTGTCCTAAGATTCACGCTTCTGAACATTTTTCAATTATTTGTGCCACACACTGATGCCTAAACTCTATGGGCATTTCTCTTGCCAATCCTACAACTGAAACAGAAACAGACATTCTCTTATTTTCAAGACATTCATATGTAAATACATGCTGATGAATGGAAATGAGATGCTATACATGATGGGTAATGCTCTACATTTAGTACATGTGAAAGTTACCTCACTCACTGGACGTCTAGTCCCTTCCCTTCCATTATGGAGGAGAAGATAAAAATGAAAGACGACAGTGGGCCTTCCATAAGTTTCTAGAGGTTAAATATATTCTCAAAGAAAAATGTATGAAAGAAAACTAGAGTTCTTTTATATAGGATTTCTTACGGCTTCTTTATAATGTTCTTTGTTCTAGAGAGTTTAGTTTTTAAATGTAAATTGAATTTTGATCAAATTGTAAATCTTCAGTAGTTATTATTATAGTTGCCCTGGATCAAAGGATCACTATATCCAAAATAATGTAATAATTTAATGAGTGTTTTATTTCTTCCAAAGCACAAAATTATCTTAGGAATTTCTTTATTTCATGATGATAAACTAGCTTATTTCCCCTATCATAAAACCATAGGAGGCAGAATGAAATACGTTGGAGATGTGTGTGCAAAAAGGTAAGGAATCACATATTTGCGTTTTAAAACAGTGCACTATTTGTTTCTCCACAGTAGGAAGTCACCCTGTCCTTGTTTTTTGCATGAATTATCCCTGTCTGTCCTATCCAGGCTGCCCCTTAATATAAACTATCTATTCTTATCATTATAGTACAGTTAATCCTCTTCTCCCTCCCACCACTCCTCCCCTCCCCCGACTCACCTAAAGGGTTAAAAGACTAGAGTACATTTGTGACTTGCCAGTGACATATAATACCCAGGTCCTTCATGCAATCAACTTTTACTTGACATGTATTTGCTCATCACAGGACCCGCATTACTACTGGGAAAATGAAGAAAAACCTAAATTAACACTTGACATTCAATATGGTCAAGTCCTTAATTGGCTGGGCTTCCTGAGAAAGCAATTTTCTATTCCCCAAACTGTTCGTGTGTCATGTGTGGAGTGCAGCTCTTGGCCATCACTGCTGTCCCTCGCTCACTCTAATGAGAGCAGATGAATTAGTGCGACGTGACCCGATTTGAACAGGGTTTCTTCCTCCCCTCCCCCCAATCCTTTTCCTATACCAGTGACAGCTGTGTGGCAGGGCGAAGAAAGACTAAGAAATGCTACTGCAAAGAATCCTATGAAGGATAACAATTTTTTTTTTTTAATGGATCATCAACATTTTGTTGATACCACTGGAAACTGGTCATTTAATTGGGGAGGAGGGGTAAGGGGGCTGTTGTTAGGAAGATCAAGGGAATTATCTAAGTATGGTTGATTTGGGTTTGTATTAACTTTCAGCATCTCTCTCACTCCTGTTTAGTTTCAGTATTAGATTGTAAAAGTCTAATTAAAATAGAATTTACATTCATTTAAAAAATTAAAGATTATGGAGAATAGGTCACCTAGCAAAATGAACAGTACTGTGTTTTGGCTTTGGGGAATTTTTTTTTTTTTTTTGAGGGGGAAGAAATATATCTATCTTTTGGTAGCAAATTGCCTTTTTATAACATTGTGTTGAGGACAGAGGCTGGGGATGGAGGGCAGAATGCAAAAATAAATTCCCAGTATAATCACCTAGTACAGGTTTGTATTTCTGGGCTATCCTGATTGGTATTCCAAATGATCTTGTTTGGTTACACTAGCATTTAATTTCTAATATAAATCTGCATGGATTTGACTCTTATTTGTTGAGGAAGGATAACCATTATGCCTTGAATTATACACCTTGCTGGCAAGAAAGAATCAGACCCCGTCAGAGATTCTAAAGTAAAGAAAAAAAAAAAAAAAAAAAAGCAAAAGTGCATATTGTTTGTTTCATTTCTAATATTAATGGGGACCAAAGAAAATGCCTATATTGTTCTGCCAACCCAAAGTTTAGGAAAAAAATCTTAGGGGTTACATATTTCAATGATTACTAATTTGTCTGAAACAAATAGCCAAGTGAAATGCCTAAGGATCTCATTACAATGGGCTTTAACTCATCTTACTTAGGTGAGACCCCCAAATAATGAAATATGTATATAGAAAGCCAGAAAATCTTGTGTCAGAAAATCAGTTTAAGTAAGCAATCTTCAGAGATAGCAGTCACAATGTAAACTTGCTTTAATCTGCAGTCTGCCTAGAAAAAGCGTCAAATGGTTTGACCATACCCATTTATAGCCCTGACCCTGACTTAGAAATGTTATTTCAATAATTACATCAGAAGGTTTTTGTGAGGAAAGCCCTTTATAAAATCTAAAACATTTTAGAAATGTGAGTTATGAATTAAAATCTGAAGTGATGGCTACATTCTATTAAGGTAAACCAGGATTTTATAAAAATTACACCACTGTGACCATCCCATCCCACCACCCAAGTCAACAACTGCTGTTTACACACATGGATATACATATACACACATACACACAACACATGCATATACATGTAATGATTTATAAGCATAACATCAAATTATAAAATTATCTTCCATTTTTTGCATTTTAATAAAATATAATTAAAGAACTTTCTATTTTGTTTTAATATAGCAATTCATAACAACCAAACTTAAAGATTTCTTTATAAAATACACAGATACATGCATATACTTATACATATTGAAAACAAGTTTTCAAGCTAATATAAATCACTGAAGAACTTAAAAAATTAATTCTTATACTGTGGTAACATTCAGAAGATTCAGAAGACAGAAAAGTTGTGAAAGAGTAAACTGTTTTATATAAATCTATTCTTAAGATTACAAAATTTTCCTCACAGCAATCCTAAAGGATTGCTTTATTTTCTTTATAGTGTTGATAAGGAAACTAAGCTTTAGAAAGGTGAATGATATAAAACTGCATATTGAGGAATTCCAATCATTTTTTGGCCAAAGTGTTTTTACTTTAAATAGCTATCCAGGATCTTTTCACATCATAACTTAGGGTAATGTTACCATTTTACTTTTTTCCTCCATAACAAATAGTCAAAAGGAAAAAATTATATATATGTATATATATATTATTTTGGATAGACAACTGAACTTGTAGTCAGAAAAATCAGGATTCATTTCTAGATTCTGACACATATTAGGTGTGTGGTTATGAGTAAATCATTAAACTTCTCTGTACCCCACACATCTCAGATCAAAAATGTGATGAATTTCTAATATGTACCAGTGAATAGCAACAGAAGTTTCCCATCCTGATGAAATGAAAAAGTGAAGAGGATCTCTCCCTTATCCTATGTCTACCATCCCAAAAAGCAACTTCGTGATCATTTTATAAAGGAAAAAAAAACCCTGCATTTTGAGATAGTTAACTAAGTTTAACATATCCAGTTAACAGCTACAAATAGTAGAATCATCACTGAGAAACAAAGGGCAGTGTGATCTGATGAATCGCTTCATGATGACCTTTGAGATGCTGACTAGTCCGTCTAGTTCCATCTGGGAGATGCATGGCTTAGACAAGGATAGTTTATTAACTGGAGTAGAGGGTGAAGACTACAAAGTCATCTAAATTTGAAAAAGGGTAGACCTTTCATTCCGGAAACTTTAGGATACTTCTTCCCCCAAAAGAATATTATACATATTAGGATGGATTCACCACTTCTTCTCCTCTTAAAAAAAAAAAAAATAGATCATATGTCTTCTTGTTTTAGAATATAATAGTTCACACATATGTAATGCTTTAAGGTTCAAAGACATTAGGGTGAAATCACAATGTAAGTGTTCTTTACACTCAGCTATACTACTGAAGTGTGTATACTTGATAATATAGTGGATTATAGCACAGATGGGGGAAAAGGCCAGCTATGACTTGAGCACTTAGAAAGCAGTTGAAAAAAGAGTTTGACATTTTCACAGAGTGTTCAAATTAAATATGGCCAGTGCAGGGTTGAGGTGGGGGATGGGGTGTGAGGAGAGGCATCCATCTAACCACTGATTCATCATCAACAGATCTGACCTATAGGGAACAGAGGGCAAGGAATGATAGGTCAGAGAAATGACTCTGACAGACTAGGAATTTTCTTCATGTACTGCTTATACTAGGACCAGCCTTTAGAAAGTTTTTTGGGTTTGGGATTGGGGTCTTTTGTTTGTTTTTATTTTGCCTTTTTTTTTTTTTAAAGAAAGAAAGTCAATGGTCACTACAGCAAAATGACATGCTAACCTTAACATTTTGTTAGGATGAGCACTTTTTAAAGCTCGTTTTAAAAAAACAAAACAAAAAAAAAAAAAAAAAAAAAAAAAAAACCTGAAATGGTTCTCTGGAATGTTAATAATCCTTAGTACCAAAAAGTTTAAAAAGTTGTTTGTGTGTGTGTGTGTATAATAGCTCTGATACATGGCTGAACACAGTCAGAGTCCTAAGTGAAGTACAAAGTAGTATACTACAATACAGCTGATGGCTGCAACTGTCATGCCCCATGCCAAATATGTCAACCCAGAAAAAGCTGCATCAGTGGCTCTAAGATATGTAAAATGAAAAGGAATTTTTTTTAACTTATTTTGAACCAAAAAGAGTAGGTGCATAAAGTGCTCTATACAGATTGCCCAAAATGTTTATTCCATTTTTAAAGTACCAATGTATGCCAACCACTCAGCTTAACTTAGTTTATATTTTACCATTTTAAGAAAACATAAACCCAGTGAGGAGGGAAATAATTGCTTAAAAACAACCTGGCACAAAAAAAAAATGATTTTTTTAAGCACTAGAGACTTTCTGGCAAAGAAAAAAGCACAAATGGTGTTTTATGAAAATTAATAGCATCTACAATAATATACCCTCCTTTTCCTCCTCCTCTTCCTATCCTCCCCAAGCCTCTTCTTCCCTGGCATTAAAGATATTCTATCTAATTCCCAGTGGAGAGGTTTCTAAAAGTGGTAAGTCACAGCTGTGTTGACATAGACCTTCTTGAACATGGCATACCAACGTCACCCCGACACACTTACAGATGCCTCGTTACAAGCTGCACCAGTCACTTGACTTGAAATACCTGACTTAACTGTAAAACAAACTGTTAATCTCTAGTCTTTCCTCGAGTTCAGCTCTTCTCTGCAGTTTTGGAACTAAACCAATGCCTTGCGATGTTTTTTCCTATCACAGAGAGCTCCACTCTGATTATTATTTGACACTATCCAGTGACTGCTCAATGAGACCCCAGATAGCACCTAGGAACACCTCAGCCCCATTTGCAGATCATTTTAAATGAAATGTTCTTGATTCCTGTTCCCACAGAAATCAATAACAGGATGACCTTCAATTTAAAATACAAACTAATTAATTACTTGTTCTGTTGAAAATGTTGATATCTGATTTGCCTGGAGAGTTTCAATTATGAATAGATTATTTCTTTAAAAAGGCCCTTCAAAAAATATGGACAGGTACTGAAAAACTCATCTTATACAATATAAATGATATTTTCTTAAAGTAGATAGATATAAAATATTTTCCTTACAAATATTAATATGGGGAAGTTTCCCCCTTGTGGTCCATTTCCTCTTGGTGACATCATAATCAATTGTCTTGTAAATTAAAACAATCCCACAAACATACATAGCCAAAAACCCATGGCTTTGAGGTGAATTGAAAAGCTTTTTTATTGTGTGTAGCTAATACAACAGTTAAAGACCAAAATCTCTATTACAATGAAAGATAATTGCATTACTCAATTTGTAAAAGATTTTCAACTGCTTTGTTTTATAACTTCTAAAATACTTGAGTAATTTTATATATATATATATATATATATATATATATATATAAATACTATTTTGAACCCCTTTTTTTGTTCATTCTTGATTAAACATTATGTACAGATCACAAGAAGAGCTATATAGAATCAAAGAACATTCATTCAAACTTACCATCTATTATGTTCAAGACACCGTGCTAGGCAATATGGAAAATACAAAGGTGATTAATTTCTATCCTTAGTATCAAAAGTTTAAAAAGTAGTATATATATATATATCAATAGTCTGACATATTGCAGAACACAGAGTCATAAGAAGAGTACAAAATAGTAAGAGAGTTTGGAGAAGGAAAGACTTAAGGGTAAAATCAAGAAAGTCTCTGTGAAGAAGGAGAGATTTCAGGTAGCTTTATGAAAGTGAATAAGAGTTAGAGAAGTGAAGATGGAACAGGAACACTCATTGCACACAAACTGGTATAAAGCAAGTAAAGGCCTTGGACATGGGAAAAGGTGAAACCAGTTTAGGGAACGATGAATAGTTGAGTTTTATGGGAGTGAAAGAAGGTTAGTTGAGGGAAGGGGAATTAATGATCAGAGTTATGTTTTGGGAATAGTGCTATGGCAGCTATATATAAGACTAAGTAAAAGGAGGAACAACTAAATCAGGAGAGACCAATTTAGAGACAAATTCTATTCTCTAGGTGATAAGTAATAAGAATATTATAGGTGACAGAATAAGATGACGGCAATAGAAACAGAGGGACAAGATTGTATTTACTGCATATTAGAATCAATTAATGAGAAAACAGACTATAACATGGAAGGAGAAGAGATCCTGAAAAGCCATCAATGAACACTTCAAGAATTATAGACAACATACCTTCTTTAAAAAATGTGAATACAAGGTTTAAAAAAAGGATAATTCAGTTAATTCCTATAGGAGAAAATATATTCAATGCAGCAATAAGTACTTCATTCAAATACTATCTAAATGAATGTTAAACTACATTTAAAAGGAGTTCTAAAAAGGTTATCAAAGGAGTAGTGTTCTGAGAACCTGGTTGCACAGCAATGAAAAAGAGCATGTGACAGCTTTGTTTCAAAATACAGTTGTATAAAAATCAAGTACAGACCCAAAAGAAACCTCTTTTTAAAAGAAAAAAACTGAAGTACACAGAGTAGAAGTCCTATTGATTCAATGTGTTCTCCCTTCAAGTTGGATTTCACATTAACCATAGGTTGCCAAAGGGAAAATGCACTCATTTACAGGGCAAAGCCTCTCAGCCTTTCTTATTTGTAAAATTAGGGAAACAAAACCTGAACTATCCTTAGGTTGTTATGAAGTACATTTGAACCTTAAAAACACCCTAAATGTGTGAGCTTTAATTATTATATCAGGAAGTGGGATATATCCCACTCTTATCTATATCCACTTTGATCTAGAGCCATGTTTTCAAAAATCAAGTATACAAATGAATAAAAGCAGCTATAGAATCAATAGAAGATATATCTCTAAAAAAGTAAATATTTATAATGTTCAAATACTATTACACACAAAACACACACCCTTATCATTTTATGACAATCTGAATCTATACCCAGATCATAATCTGGCATTTATGTAAGTTACAAATATACATCTTTAAATCACAGGTTGCACATGCAGCATTGCCATGTGCACAACATATGATGACTACAAACAGGCTAACACAGATGTCTTTAACAAGAAAATGTGTTTCTAAAGGCAGACTACTATCATAAAGTTAATCTATCATGCATTTTTGTAGGTCCTCTTTGTCATAACTGAAAGGCACTGGAAAAAAAAATCTACTAGGGAGTGTTTAGAAGAATTAGTAACACTGCATGTTTTATTGCACATACAAATATGTGCACATGTGCACATACACATAGACACACAAACATCACATCCTCTACCATGTTGTAGTTTTCACAACAAAAACAAAAATTCCCAAGTAAAGGTGTGGGGTGAAGTGAATATTCACCTCACACACCTGTAGTCAAAGAGTGGGATAGGGATTTGGAGAAAAGTACATCTAAAGCAAAAGATGGCATAAAATGCAAGAAAATTTTATGTAATTATGTTATAATCAAATTTCAATGTTTTAATATGGAAAATATAACAAAATATAGATCACATATTTACTTGCACTAATTTCTTTACTGTGCTTCATTTGCTTGAAAATCAAAATGTATTTTTGTTGATTTATTTGTTTTTAAATAAAGTTCCTCAATGAACAACATTTTTTCATCTATGCCTTCAGGTCACAATTGAACTTGTGCTCATTTTCCCTCACAAACCAGATTTTTATTCTTAATTTTTTTGCTTCTTTATATAAGTAGAACACTTTTAAATCACAAAACTATAACAAATAATTGATTATGTTACATTTCTTAACATACAAAATAAAAATCAAGGAATGAGCAGTAAGTATATCTGTATAGCACATTTCTGAAAGACTACAGGACATATTCTATTTTATGTGTATATAATTTATACAATGTTATATGCCATATATTCTACTAGAATTGAAATTTAGTTTTCCTTTTGTGAAAGTCTCTTGATATAAAAATAAAAATAGCCAATTGGACCTTAGTCATTAATTTGGTACCATTTTATAGCTCTTATTTAATGACCTCTCAACATCACTTCCTTTTAAATACAGTGGCACTTTGCACATAGGTACACTATTATTTTCATCATAACCTTTATGATACTGTGATTCGATATTACTTTTGCTTCTTTTTTATCTTCAACTTAAAGAGTACATTTTACATTTTGTCACCCAAAGAAGAAAATGTTGATTAGAAAAGCTAAAGCTTCCAAGCTTCCAAGAAAACAGATGAAACCATTACAATGAATCTTATAAATGTTGACTTTTTGTTGGAAATTTTGAAGATCTTAAAACTTAGGGCTGAAAAATAATGTATATAAGATTTTCAAGTCTAATTCCTCCATTATATAGATGAGAAAACTGACACTTAAAAAATCAAAGTGCCCCACCAAAAGTCATGTTAGTTAAGTAATGAGCAAGGATTTGAACCCGGCTTCTAAGGCTAATCCAGTAATCTTTAGACTGGCAGTATTAATTCACAATCACAATGATTAAAACTGATCTATGTAGTCTTCAAATATTTCTTATTTGCTACTGCTATTGCTTTTTTGAACTGAATGAAAATATTTTATTTCTATTGGATTTAAGAGGAAAACCAAAGCAGTTTAAAAAAAGAAGAAAAAAAAACTAAGTGAAAAGGTACTATATAAATTTGGCAACTATTTATCCATTATTACTATGGAGGAAGTCACAAATTATGAATCAACTAGTAATAATTGATAATTAACTTCTTTATTCCAATACTATTTACTCACTTCTTAGTAGTGAGTATGAAATACTTCAAAGAAAACTGTACCTTAAGTCACAATTAAGCATTTTGTTTACAAAGACACACAAAAAAGACAGACTTAATTCTTTTTGGGTGATGTGGTACAGAAGACAGTAATTTATACAAATAAAAACTAGATATGGCAACATCATAGAAATTAACAGAAACTAATTAAGTACACACCATGTGACTATCATTTACTGACTGGCGGCTGGCTTACATGCAGGAAAAGTGTTTTTAATATAATGAACTTTCCCATCTCTCTCTCTTCATGAGAGAACCTGGAATATATTATACACATATGAATGTGGCCTGGGATACAGGATATGGGATGTGCTTGCTATCAACAGATTAACACTTCATTTTCATTACCCTAATCTTACCACAGCCAGTGAACGCTCTCACTCTTATTTGAACAACAATAGTGCATGAAAAGCAAGCTAACAGACAGAAGGGGTTCATTAAAAGAACAAGGTCCTTATTCCCGAAACATATCTCACCTGTATTATCAGAAAGTTCTGGCATTCGAGTCTGCTACTGAATCAAGCTGTCCCAGATGTCTGTGTCTTAACTTCCTCTGTTCCCCCCCCCCCCCCCCCCCGCCTTCAAGTTATTCTCTTTATAGCTAAAAATACCTCTCTCTCTCTCTCTCTCTCTCTCTCTCTCTCTCTCTCTCTCTCTCTCTCTCTCTCTCTCTCTCTCTCTCTCTCTCTCTCTCCCCCCCCCCCCTCTGTCTCTCTCTCTCTCTCTCCCCCTCCCCCCATGTCTCCCACCCCTTCTTCAAGAAATAACTCTTTGTGGTATATGAGGGGATTTGTGACATATTATAAAGGTTGTTAATCTCAAACTGTTGTTTGTTTGTTTGTTTGTTTTTAAGTTGGCCAAGAAGACAATAAGGCTGACTATGAAGAGAATTTAAGAATTTAGGAAGAAAAATTTGGCAGTAAAACTTAAGACATCCTCTATCTCCAACAGAATGCTTTCTAGATAGCTTCTAAGGTATTTCAAGAGAACAGCAGTTTCCTTTTGTGAAAGTTTCATAAATATTTGTACAGTAAATAAATGATAATAGTTATATAATAATGGTATTCACATAAAACTGCACAGGAACTTCACTATAAAGTCATCCACCATCCTCAGGGATGAACGCCATGTTATATATAGTGTTATAATGAAGTCCTTCTGGTGCTACTAATTAGAAAATCCCTTTGGATTGTGAGCATGATGAACACCACATTATACAGAATTCCATACTATAGACATAGCTATCAAAGTTCTTGTGTACAAGACCAGCATGTGAAAAGTCTCATTTCCAAGTCAGAGATTAATTTAAACTGAAGATTATATGAAGAAGTTAAAATATGAAGAAAAGTATTTTTAAAGTCCTTTAACAATTAAAAGTGTCACCTTAATCTTGTACACAAAAACTAAACTAGGACATTTCCTATTTCTCCAAGGATCACAGAAATAAAGACATCATTTTGCCACAAAGTGGACCTCTTTTTATTGTGCTGAGTACTTTCCTAAGAATTACATTTTCTTCAGGCTAAAGCTGGGTTTTTGTTGGAAGGTTTGTTTGTAAACTATGTTTCTTCTTCCACTCTCTAATTTTTTAAATTAGATAAATATCATATAACTTGACAGTATGCAAGTTAAATTCTGACACAGGGTCAGACCTTGCAGTAGGTTCTAGGCAAAGACCACTTTCATGAATGCATCCATTGTATAAAGACTTGTATATCTTCCTTGCAAATGACAGTCATATGCCACCAGTTGTAGCAGGCATTTCAACTGTGTCAAACATTGGGCACAGTAGTGGACAGATAAATTTATTTGTGCCTAATTGGGTAACATAAACAACTACTTTTTGAATGATTTAAGCAACAAAGTATTCACTTTCATTTAGAATGCTACACACACACACACACACACACACACACACACACGTGTGCACATGTACATACATACATATATATGTAATTAAACCCATGCTAAAGGAATTTAATTTTAATATTAGTTTTTTTATTATATTAGGGCAGCCGAAAGTAATTATTTTTATATGTGCAATCTTCATTAGATTGGGGTTTTCCTCTCAGACATGTAGTTCAGACATTCCAATCATCAAACAGAAGTCTTGAAGAACTGTCTGGAGAACAAATAGCCACTAAAAGCTACTTTAATAAAGTTGAAAAATTCATGACACTCACACAAAAGCACAGCAGGTACAAAACTGGGAAATACACTCTCCCTACAAACATACTTTACCCTTGTCAATCCTAACAACAATATAAAAGTATATGACCATGTAAACTATGTTTTTAAATTAAAATTCCAATTATCACTTATGGATGTTAATTCAATTTTGTCTTTTATACTTTTTGATGGTGCATTTATCTCTAAATTATAAGGTCTCAGAATACCACTGTTTCAAATAATTTCATTTTTCTTTTCATATTTTTTAATCTGAACAAGAGCTCATATTATTTAAATAAAATTCTATCACTAGAAAATAATAATTCTCTTTTAAAAATAAAAAGAAATCACAAAATTTCCCTATAACTGTCAGGCACTTTCTTACACAGAATAAAGATCAAATTAAGCTACCTTTCGGCACCTTTGAATGATAAGCGTGGACATCTGGTCACACATTTTTATCATGCCTTCACTTATAGGAACACTTACATAGCAAAACACAGACTGTCCTCATGTCAACACCTATAAACAGGAACCTCTAGAAACGATGCTTTTCCTTCTATTCCTGTACCAGAATAAACTGCTGGCAAGACAACTGGGCTATTTGATTATACCAAATTTCAGATATATTTTGATTCTTTTCTATTTGTGAGAAAACTACCAATGAAAAGAGAGAAGTGGTAAAGAAATGGAAGAAGATAGAAGAAGAGAAAGAGAACATGATAAAAGAGAAATTATAGTAGGATTCTGGAAGGAAAGGAGAACAGACGAGATTAAACAGTTACTTAGGTTTTTTTGGACACATTCTATAAAAAGAAGATTCTAAAATCATAAACCCTTAACAAAGAATAGCAAAATGGTGTTCTGATCCAATACACTCAATAAGTTACTAAGTATACTAAAAAGAATTGATTGCTACTCAACTAATAATAGCTACTCAAGATTTTTTTTCCTTGACTAATAAAAATTAAAGTTAAAAAAATTCAAACTTTAAAAATGAAGCTTTTTTTAAAAAGATGATTATTCACTTACTATATTAGTAAAGTTGAAGATTGAAAATCTAGACTAGCCAAATTAAGTGACATGTTCTTCAAAAGGCATTTATACTTGGTATTAATTAAAATTATGTAAATGGAATAAGAATGCATGATTCTCTTTTTTTTTTCTTGCTGTCAATCCTACACCTCATGGTATGGAAAATGCTTCTAAAATCATTTGAACAGAATGACAATGCATACTGTTCTCATCCAAATGAACTCAAGTCATAAATGTTTTCCCTTGGAGTTGGCATGTACTTTAGGAAATTTCCTGGGCTCTCTTTAGTAAAGTCACAAATTATATAAATCATAAATACTCTTTCCCAAAACTTTCTTTAAGGGGGAGAGGAGTGGGGGTGGGGGTGGGGGGGGAGAGAAGGTTCAAGGCTTAATTGGAATGAAGAGAATATATTTTATGAAGAGCCAAGCACCTACAAGATTGCACAGACCTCTTTAGAGTTGGTGGAATGTCATCCACATTAGCTGTTTAAATTCTTGCCTGCCCACTTTCTTTTCCCTTCCTGAATAGCATTCAATCTTGCAAGAAGGGAAGGGGGGGAGGGAGGGAGGAAAGACCATTGCTCTTTTCTATACTTATATTTTTGCATGTGTTAGAATCCTTAATGGCCATTTATGTACTAAATTATAAATAGCATATAATATATAACATATTTCATACATCCCCTTCTTATCCTTTACTGTCCTTATTCTTTACTCTAGAATTTCTTTAAAAAGAATAATATTTCAGATAAAGATATCTCCTTCCCCTTTCCTTAAATCCTACTAGATGAACAGCAACAACCACAATTTGGGCACTAACTCCTTTTCTGGAATGAAAAAAAGGCATCAGCTTTGGTAAATAACATGAGAATAAACCACTTCCCATAAACTCCAACCAGCCATTGACTAACAGGCAAAGAGTTGACATCAGTTAGTACCAAGTATCAGCTTTGTAGTATGCAGGAGAATAAAGAAAATTCATTCTGAGCATACTATTTCTTCTACATAGCCAGATTCCAACACAACCTAAAGGAAATCTTGGAACTCTATACTAATTGTTCTTTTAGCAGTATACTAAGCAGCCAGAACCGATAAAACAATCCCCAAGAAAATTTCTGAGTTGGAAAAAGCAGCGTACTATTCTTAAAAGTAGGTTGTTTTTAATCTTCTTCACTGTCTATTCTATGAAGAGAGAAAATAAGTAATCAGAGTGAACATTATTCTCTCTATATACACAGATATAGTCATTTATTTAAATATACACATACACACACATACACACACACACACACACACACACACACACACAAATATAAAATCTGAGACATGCTTTAAAGTATAATATTAAGACCAAATTCCAAGGTTCTCTCATTATCATTCCTTTTGCTATATATTCTAGAATCCTAAGTATAGAAAACTCTTATGCTCTGCAGATCCATTAACTATTTGCATTCATAAGAAAATTTCTGTAAAAAAGCTATGAAAATAACTAGCAAAAAGACTGTGCATAGTGCACATATTTTTAATCATTCTAGGGAAAATATATATGGGGGAAGGGGATCACTAGAGCTTTTTTTTTGGTTGTTTTTCTGAGTGAAGTTTATGACGCCAGCTCTGTATCAGTAACAGACTGTTCCTTTGGAATCTGGACGCTGTGTCACAACGACCTGGCAAATCTTAGTGCTTCTGCTATCGCTATAGTCCTTGCAATCTTGCCTCAGCTGTGACCCATTCACTTTTGCCCCAACTTCTTAGAGATGCCTTACTCAGCATCTCATTAGTTAGGGAGGATTTGCCTTGCCTCTTAACCCTGACACAGAAGTAGGAGGATCTGCTGCTGCTATATCCCAAATCTGTCCTGTCACTACATTAAATCAGATTCCCATAAAACTATGCATGAATAATTGGATTCATCAGAGAATGTTAAAATACGCACATAAATATAATTATGAGAAATGCCTGCAATTATATATGCAGTACATGTACCTGGAGATAAGTATTTTTCATCTGTCATTATCTGAACTCACCTTAGCAAAAGCTTTACAAATTAAATCCGCATCTTTTACGTTTGAACAACTGACAAAATATATGTAAACATAAGCAAATAAACTAATCTCTTCAAAGCAGTTACTTGATATAAAAAACCTCACTTAAATTACATTAAAAATAAATGGAAATGTTCCACATAATTTTGCTGTATAAAATATATATTACATAAATTATATACATAGATTGTATATTTGTATTTATACATACTCAAGATATACACACTGTATACTTCACAATTTTACTGTTACAAATTTATATTTTATATATATATATTATATATATATACACACACACACACACACACATATAAATGCGCACACACACACACAAATCATAACAAACCTAATGTATTCTAAATTTTAACTCACCCCCCCAAAAAAAAAGATTTTTTTTTTAATGTCAAAGTTATACTCTTCTACGGTAGATATGTATATAAATTAATATATGATCATTTAAAAAAAACACTCAATGAAAAGTAACAAATGAAATGAGCCTATTAATTCAACAGGCTAAAGTTAAATGTCATCTAAGTTAATGCAGATATATATTTTAATATGAAGACTATAAGTTTGGGTAATGTAATTTTTCTATATGATCACATGATTAACAAAACATACCAACAATGAAGTACAGTGTGAGAAAAGGGGAAGATGTAAAAAGATATTTGATGCTTGTAAGAAAAGTTATTTTCAAAGATGATTCGATATCAGTTATTATGTTAAGGACCTATTATAATCAATGAAAATAAATCTACATTAAAAATAAATAAGCTTAATTTGGGCTAGAATATTTCTAGTCATAGTTTAATTCACAAAATATAAGGAAAAGGAAGAATGAAAAGTGCTGGAAACCAAAAGTAAATCTTTTCACTAATAAAAAGTATTCAAAAGAAAGATTTCTTTGAAAGTCTAAAAATTTAGACAATGCCATAATTTTCATCATAAAATAATGAGTCTACAAACTGAGTATATTTGCTTCTGTGCAAAGGAAGAGCTGCCAGAATGCTTGTAGAACAATTCATACCAAACATGTATTTTATATTGGTTCTGACACTGTTATTATATATTTCTTATTGTACAGTTTATCATTTTCTCTGAAATATACCAGATTTTACATTAGTTGGAAAAAGTTTGCTTTATTATATCATATCTCTGGTGAACAGATGCTGCTGTCTTAATGTAAGTCATTGATTTAATTTTTAGTTTTCTTGGTCTGCCCCTTACCTATCTAGAAAATGATTTCTCTGGTGATAACTAACACATCATGCTAATGAGAGAATCTAATGCACAATAGAAAAATGTCACTACTAATAATATTTGCATGAAGTTAAATAAAGCAACTGTAAGAGAATGTCAGTTGTTCCTTAATAAGATACAGTTTCACAATAAAATTATGTTGTTAATTTTGTTACATCATTGGGTGAATCCTAAATTACTATATAATGATGCACAGAGTCATTTATAATTCTAATATACTATTTCACTCATGCCTTAAAAGAGAACTTGTAGAAAGGATTTTACATTTTATTTGAATCTGGCTAAATATCACTTCCCTTTTAATAAAACAGTAAATGTCTTTAGCATTTGGTGTCAACATGAGTTAAAGTCATGTTATGGTATCATTTCAGAAAGAAAAGTATTTTGAAACATATCAGCCCTTGAGTTAACTAGAAGGGAAAAAACTGTACTATTCTGAAGAAACAAAATATTTGTGAAAGCAGGAAAAAAGGCCTAGTTTTCTTTTTTATATGTCAAAATCAGTCCATATTTTCTGTTGATAACAATACCACATAAGGCTAAACTAGTCAGAGTTCTGGACTCTGCAAGATTAGCAGGGAAGAGAGCAAAGGGTTTCTGGTCATTCTCGACCTGTCACTGATCAAAGTGACCCAAAGAAGAACTCCTTTTTACAAAAGTTAAGATTTATGCCTTTTAAGGTTATCAACCATTCTTCTGTATACAGAATGAAAATGACCCCTTTTAAGTGAATCATACTTTAATATGGTAGGGAGTAGGAGAAAGAGGGGGAGAAATGTCGAGTGGCCCAAAAAAAAAAAAAACCAAAAAAAAAAACCCCAACCATTTAGTCAAATTCTCATATCATGAACTTCTAGCAGATAATTTAGAAATACATCTCCATCACAAATTTTCTTTGGAATGTGAGGCCTTTATATTTTTTTTAAGCATTAGACAGAAGGAAAGATCTATATGTAAACAGATTCAAACTTATTCATGTGAAAAGATCGAAAAAAAAAAAATTCCTCTATCCCTACACTTCCCCATTACCTTTAGATACACAAAGCTAGATAATTCAATTTCAGCATTCATGGCAAATTTCCAATCTACAAGTCTTCTTATATTTATTGATAATGAATTCTCTATCATCTAAGTATGAAACCCTCCAAATGGTTTCTTGCAAAAGAATACTGCTTAATTTTTTAACATTTAAATAATTATGACAATAATAATTCAACTATTACCATCATAATTCATGCTGTTTAAGTAATCTTTGAAATGAAATTATTTTTGTACTGATTATGTGGCTGTTTCATTCTGCATTATAGTATATAACATTCTTCTTGGAAATTAAAATACAATCAAAATATGAAAATATTTAGGATGATTCTATACCTAAGGAAGTTGAATTCAGCATTTCAAACTTTTCTCTGCAGTATGGCAAAATTTAGCTTAATTTGTACATTGAAACTAATGTTTCTTTAAACCACAGAATTAAAGAAAGAAGAATTGGGTATTTCAGGAAAAAGGTCACTCAAAAATTAAACATGCTGAATCAGCATTGCTGATGAAGGGATAGGGGAAACAAACATTACAGTATGTGAAGAAAAAACAACTTGAAGCTTACATATATTTACAGTTTTGCTCACACATTGTTCAAATGTATAACTAGTATACACAAATTAAAATGTTACAACAACCTGAACAAAAGTAGATAAAATGATTTCCCTGAAAGGAACATAAAATGTTTCCCTGAAATAGGAAGTGCATAAAAACTCACACCCCTCCTTGCATGCTTTGTAAAAATGCAAGCATGTTAAGTAAACATTTTATGGCAATAAAAAGGTGGGGGTGGGGGGGGGGGGGGGGGGGGGAGGAAACTATCTCAACCAGAAAATTAAAAAAACATTAAAACATACAATTAAACAAATGTTTAAAAATAGATGTTTATCATTCCTTTTTATAGGACTACTGAGTGTATACCAGTGTCTGATTCCATAGAATCAGTCATGCATAAAGTATTTCCATAAATTTCTTGTTTTTCTTCACAAGAAAAGTAATACTCACCTATGATCACAAAAACATAGATATACACACACCATACAACACCACAATATACATATACATATACATATACAACACTCAGCATCCTTAAATTTAGGGGAAATGGAATAGCAAAAAATAAAATTAAATGCTAAATATCAAAAAATAACAGGTGAGTAAATTATTATTCTCTAAATGAGGTATTTCTAATAACTTGCTCTATTCTCTCCCATCTTTTGTTACAATTTTATGTTTGTTTAGGCTAAATATTTTCAATAAGTTGGAGCATGCTTAGATCCAAATCTAACTGCAAAGGGTCTAATGCCAAAGAGGCAATATAACACCATCTT